>NC_133661.1:231656061-232359131 GCF_037893015.1 Macrotis lagotis
CTTTTCCCACTTGGTTATTTTTACTTTTAAAGGAACTGATTTCTTTAGTCGTTTTTTTCATAATTTTCCTGCATTGGTTTTATTTGTTTTTATTTTTCATTCTTCTGTATGGTTTGGATTTGAGTTTAATTCATAAGCTACTTTGAGACTTCCCATATAGATAATTTGTCAATGCTTCTTTCTTCTTCTAACATGACATTTTTATCATCCCTATTTGAATAGTGAATAGTAGTACTCTTAGTGATCTTTTGGGGATTCTTGCTCATTTTCATTGTTTAGTCCTTCTTTTGGGGTATAGAGAGTATAGTCCTGAGCTTTTTGTGCTTGGGCTAGAGTCTGATCCTTGATTTATCTCTTGCCAAAATGGTGTGTTTGCAGCTCAAGAGTTGCCTTTGCAGAGGTTTTTTCTCCTCCTTTTATGTCCAGGTTATGCCTATGCACTGATTTGTTCCTAACACAGTCCTGTGTGTTGCTCCAGTGTTCCCAGGGTTCAGCCTTTTTCTGAGGTTAGAACCCTTCTTGCTGGCTTGATATCTAGCTGCCAGGACCTGTGCTGCATTGTGACTTGAAACCTCCTACAGGCTTTCCTGCTCTCCTTCCTATCTGGACTATGCTCCCCCCTTGCTCCCAAAGAGACAAACTTTTACTAAAGAGCCTCCATGATGTCTAGAGCTGAAAAATTTGTTTTGCTCCTTTCAATGGGATCTGTAGCTGTAATGTCCGTGTAGAGGCTTCATTTAACATTGTGTAGGGAAAAGCTCCAGGAGCAAGCTAGGTTCACAGTCCTATGTTGGAGTCTTGCAAAAATTAACTATTAGCATATACTTCCCCCCCAGAGCAGTGCTTTCATCTCCAATATCTTGTATCATGCACAGCTCCAGGTTCAGTCATGTACAAATCTCCACTTCCTTACCTGAAGTTCTAACTCTTTTCCATAATTTATATGTATTTGGATATGCAGATAAATTTGGAAACATATATTTATATATATATATATATAATATGATGTGTGTGTATATATATATATATATATAATATGATGTGTGTGTATGTATATAGTTGTATATATATACACACACATACACACATGCATATACATACACATACATATATATGTATATATATATATATATATATATATATATATATATATATATATATATATATATATATATATATATATATCTGCATGTAATGTGTAGAGGGTCAGCCCCAGGGAGTGATATTCTCATATCTTTGGTGATCTTCTTCATCAAAAATATGCATGGATTATTGCTCATGGCTCACCAGTGAACCCTGACCTAAGATAATCTATGGCTCCGGAGGTGGTTGTAAAAGGTTTCTTTGATAGAGAAGTATGCAGATTTCTGAGAAGAAATATTGTAAATTTACCCAGGGAATTGTGAAACTTGGTCTCCTTTAACCAGTCATTCCTGAGATAATTTTTTTTTTGCTACAACAAGTCTGAGTTTCCAAAAATAAAGTTGGTAGATTTTCACTTCCCAACCTTGCATGTTGGGATGTGTTTTTCTACCCGAACTGACTCTCATAAATTCATGTCCAGATGCACACCAGAGCTATTGCATGTTGATAGCTGGAGCCTGATCAAGGACTGATGAACAGACCGACTGATGAATGTACAAATGGATTGATGGATGGACAGATGGACAGACAGACAGCTGGACCTGAAGCGTAATCATTCTTGACAGGAAAGATAAAGTTTGGACACCTGCAGGTCAATGCTCATAAAGGGACAGGAGGCAATTAAGGTAAATAATTTTTTCATCACATCTAAAACAGAGAGCATTAAAATGGGACAGGGACAGTCTAAGGATAGAGGACATTATTTGAAAGTGCTAAAGCAGATAGTTAAAGAAAGAGGCTTGTTAATAACAACAATGTGTACAGAAGTGTTGTGCTTCGTTTCCAGAAGAAGGAATACTAAATATTGAAAAAGGGGAAACTGTGGGGAGACAGATGAGTGAACATTTTAAAAAGTAAGGTCAGGAAGCATTTCCTATAGGAGTCTTTTCATTGGGGAATATTTTAAAAATCTTCCTGACTCTACCTGGAGATGTTCCTTTGGCTCAGAGTATATTAAAAGTTGATGTAGATATTCAAACTATTCAGCAGGAAGATAGGAGTGAAAAAGAGTGGTGACTTTTACCTCCAAAGCCACCTCCAGAACCATGCCTGCACTGGAGTGGAAGGAGGGCTATAGAGGCCAAGGCTGCAGGGCCGTACCTTCTCAGGAGAATCTTCCTCCTGGGTCCAGCTTTAGGAACTTGTACCAGAGTGTCTGGGATGCGAGGCCCCATCCGCTCAGGCTGCCACAGCTGCTGCTGCTCCTGGGATTCTTATGGTAGGCAGCTCCCCAGCCAACTCCACCTCATCCTAACTCTAATAACCCACCTTCTGCTCCTTTACAGTCTAAAGAAGAAAATGTTACCAAAGATAAAGGGCATAAGAATATTTTTCAAATAGCCACTGGAAAAGTAATAGATAAGGGAGAGAAGATTGCATGGGACATGAAAGAGTTATTGTTCTCTTTTCCTGTACTTGAGAGACCTGATCCAAAGATTCCAGGGATTGTTTTAAGAGAATACAATAATTTAGATTTTAAAACATTTAGAGAATTAAAATTAGTAACAAACACATATGGTAACACCAGTCCATATGTTTTGAATAAAATAGAAATATTAGGTAGACAAATATTAGCCCTAGAAGACCACAATATCAAAAACTACTCTTACACCAGGACATTACATAATATGGCAAAATTAATTTTTTTGAGAATTGTACTAGTCAGCTAAAAGTAATGAAGCAGCAGGGTTAAGACTAACATTTGAAATGCTCTCTAGCACTGGTCCATGGACAGGAATAGATAATCAAATTGGGTGTAGTTTACAGGCACATAAATAGGCACAGCTAAAATTGCCTGAAAAAGGAGGCAAATGGGTGTCAGAGATCAGACAGCTTGTTTGCTCATGGCTCGCTTATCTAGATCTTGAAATTAACTGAGGGAGGAATTAAGAAAAAGCACTAGATGAGAGAGAGAGAATTGTTTCATGAAGACTTGATAAAATAAAATAAAATAAAATGTTAAAAAAATGCTATTTAATTTCAAAAATACAAGATAATCAGGTTCATTTTGAAATACATAATTTGATTATTTACAACAAATAAAATAATGGGACGATTGAGGATTAAAAAAAAAAGACTCCCCTCCCAGAAAAGATTTAGGGCTGTTGAAGTTATTTGGTTTACTCTAAGTTGATAGGGGACAAGGGATATTCCAATTAGGCTAAGAGATTTTTGAGTGACTGTTTGCCTTCTCAAAAGTTATAGTTATTTATGGTTAAAATCAAGAAGTGTTAGATGTCAAAACCTTTGAATAGAAAAATGTATAGTGAAAAATGGAAGGTTCTTTGCATTTTTCTCTAGTTTCTTGGAAGATTTGTCACCTTTGATGGTGTGGTGTTATCCTGTTGTTTTTTTTGTCTTTGTATAATGTTTAAAGGGACCCTCTAATATGAGAGCAGAGTGGGGATTCCCGGATTTTGGGGGCCTCTCTGGTGCTAAATGCTCTGGCCCCGTCTATGTGTGTATATGTGTTTGCTTTAAAAATAGCAGCCTGCTGTCATGTCTCTGTGTTCTGATTGGCCAATCTTCTTTCCATTCTCTCTTTTCAAAATTAGATCTTCTTTTTCCCAAAGCTCATGATTGGTACCAAAAAAATAGAGATTTTCCTAAGAATCATGTTTCTTTTGGAGGAGACGGAGTTCTCTTATTTTCTCTTATTTTTCTAGTGTCTCTTTTCTGGTCTGATAGACTAAAGGAATTTTATTCACTGATTTTGCAAATTATACTTAAAAGGGACCTAGGATAAATTGAAATTGTCCCTAAAATTCTCTTTTTGAACTGGTCTTAATTAGCATGATAAAGAAATATATATATATATATGCATACAATAAATATAATTTTTGGTGGGTGAGCAAGGAATGATAAATATTAAGGGTAAATAATTAGTGTGTACTACCTTGATATCTCCAAATATAAAGAATCTCCAATTCCCAGAACATCATTTTGTAAGTGAGGATATAAAGCTCTTTTAAGTTAGAGCATTGAGAAGTTATAATTGCACTGATAAAGATGAGAAGGATTTGCAAACTTTTCTATTTTGAAAAGGAAAATAATTTAATGTAATTCTGAATGTTTGGAATTTATACGATTATTAAGAGAACATTAAAGAAAATCTTGTAATCATAAAAAAGGAATTTTAGAAACATTTGGTCTCAAGAAATTTTTATGTATCACAGAATTTTAGGGAGTAAGGGGAATATACATTAAATTGAAATGAGGTATGTATAATTAGTAAAATTGTATAAGAACAGATCCATTCAATATTTTTGAAATTTTAATATTGTGTTACAATAACAAAAAGTGGATGAATTGAAGTATCATCCAACACCTTTGTAAAGATTTGTTATAAGAAAACTGGAGAATACCTTGCCAACAAGTTTATATTTCTCAAAGTCTTTTGGTTCAGAGTTTGAGAAAAGGTGTGCTCTTCCACCTAGTGTTTCTTAAAGGGAATATATATATATATATATATATATATATATATATATATATATATGTAAGATCAAAGTAACATTTAATATCTGTTATTTAAGAAGAAATTATATAAGTATCCTGTAACCCCGGCATTGGTAAGAGTTTTACATTCAATTTTTTGGAAATTTTATGTATATATATATATATATATATATATATATATATATATATATATGTAAAACTACATTGGATTTTTGGAATTATTATATATATATATATATCTCATATATATAAAACTAAATTCATAGAGAATCTTATTTTCTTTTTGGAAATAGGAGTGTATTTGAACAAGAGGCAAATAAGATTATAAGACAGATGTGAAAGGAATTTATATGTAACAGATATTTAGTTATAAGGCTATCTTTAAGAGAATGATATGTCAGCATGGGAATATTATGCTTCATGTAGGTTAATAATTTAATATTTAATTTTAAAGAAGCAAAAATGGTAAACTTAGAAAAAGTTTATATAAGAAATTGGGAAGTTATAGCTTAACTCCAATTAGTTCCAATAATACTGAATAAATGTGAGAGGCTTTGAAAAATGATTGGGAGATTGAAAATTATGTAACCCATAGTTAGGTAATTTACTGATGAGCAAGATGTTGAAAAGTAATATGATCTATTTTTATCAACAGAAACTATTTTACTGTAATGATGTCAAAGCCTGGAGCTAATGATTGATTGCTCTATAGAGGTAATGAGGGAAAATATCTGAAGTTATGAGACTCTAGGTTTCCTGAAATTTTTAAACAATGTGATGGACCTTATTCTAGACCTGTAGGTCAAAGCATAAATACAATAATAATAATAATAATAATAATAATAATAATAATAAAACCCTACAATCCTTTTAAATCAAATTCTTTTTAATCAAAACAAAAGAATGAATTATATGCCCAATTAATGGTATTACTAGAACAGCCACAAACCCTTAACATTTTTACAGATAATAAGTATAGTTATCATGTAGTCACATATGGATAAACAGCTTTTATTAAACATAGCATTAATGAAAAATTATATCTACTCTTTAAAGATTTATAAGAAGTTATAAGAGATAGATTTAATGTTTTTTATTGAATATATAGATTCCCACACTGGATTACCTGGGTCTGTATATGAAGGCCATCATAGGGCTGATCAATGAACCCTTCCACTTCTTATAAGCTCAGTAGAAGAGCAACATAAGCAGTGTCACAAAAAGGTTCACTAGAATGCCTCTTTATTAAGGAAAGAATTTAAAATCACCAGAGAGTATGCAAGGAATATAGTGATATCCTGTCAACAATGCATTCAATATATATCTACCCCTCCAAATTATTCTAAGAATCTTAGAGGCCAATTTCCTAATGAATTGTGGTAGATGTATGTGACTCATTATATATCTTTTGGACAAATGAAATTCATTCATGTTATTGTAGATACATATGGTTCATGTGCCATGGCATCAGCACAAATTCAGAGGATACACAAGCTATGATTGATCATTAATTGCATTGTTTTGCTACTGCAGGGATAGCAAAATCCATAAAAACAGATAATGGCCCTGGATATACTTCTATGGCATTTACACAATTTTGCCTATATTACAATATAAAACATATTACAGGTATTCCTTATAACCCCATTGGTCTAGATTTAGAAGAAAGGAAGCATAAAGATCTTAAGAGATTTCTTGAAGTGCAAAAGAAGAGGGAATATATAGGGACAAAGGGGAAAGAAGGAAGGAGAGTAAATCTCATCTTATATACCATGAATTTTTTTTAACATTGCATGATAAACAATTAACACCTGCAGAATGATTTTTTAAGGATATGTAACATGAAGAGAAGGGCATGGTCACGGGGAAGGATCCTAAGGTGTCAGCAATTAAAATGACTGCATCCATTACTAACCTGGGGTCGAGGGTATGCTTCTGTTTCTGTTTACAGATGGAGAAACTGTCTGGGTACCAGAAAGAAACATCAGATCGTACAGACCAGATGAATCAAGTAAAATAGAAAATGAACAACTTACACTTAAGAAATTGAAAAGGAAAAGATGAGTACTTATGGGACTTGGGGACTTATGGGACAATTTATGATACTTACATTACCCATGAACAATTTGGGGATTGTAAAAGGAATTGAATATTGAACTTAGGTTCAAAACCCTCCATGGGTCACTACTCTACAATGGGTAGAGAGTATGGCTGAAATTGTATTATTTGGGGATACTGCAGATTATTTGGGATATAACAAAATTCCTACTGGGGACTTCAAAGAAGAGATGCTGAGAAGAAAATTTAGGCATAATTTTTCTGATTTAAATACTGTGATACATATATGTTTTTGTAAAATGTGTATGGTTGAACCATGTGTTAAATTAAGTAAAACTAAACATTAAACTCTTCCAAATATTTATATTATGTGAACATTTAGAATCTTAGAAATATCAGGAGTTCCATTTGTAGAAAGTACTGAAGATAGATATCTCCTACAGAATCTCCTTGTTTAAATTTACATGCTTGGGATTTCAAAAATGAATGTTTTCCACCCTGGGTTTTCTGTCATACCCCAAATGGGAGAATTTATGATCATTTTGTTTTGCTACAAGTGTGGAAATCTCCTGATAGAGTTTTTCCATGGGATATTTCAGGTTATGTTAAACCAATTATATTCCCAGAAATAGGGTTAGCTAATTCAGGGATAGGAAAGACTATGGCAGCTATAGATGAGATAAGGTATTATATAATGGAATAAGATGGGACAAAATATATTATGCAGAAAAGAAATTTTCTGTGACTGCATGCACCGGACTTGATATTGCCTTCATGATGGGATCTTTCAAAGAGGTCAATATTATCAGAGAAAAAGGGGTATATAATGTTAACTGTTACAATTGCACTATTTGAGCATGTATAAATAAGGAAGTTGAGGATGATGATGTTGTTTTCATGATAAGACAACCAAAATTTGCTTTAATAAATGGAGGTAGAAATCTGGTATATGTCTCCTGCTGATGAGTTCTTAGAAAATCATTAACGAGAAATCGGCAGAAGCAATGTGTTAGTTGTATTGTGTTTTGGATATTAAGTATCATGGCCAACATTGTAGCAGCCACTTCTGTGACTATTTCTGTACAAGTATGGAATAAGAAATTATAGAAGCTAAATATATTATGGAATTATTAGAAATTGCTCAGGAGAGAATTAATGAATATTTTTATCATTTGATTAATGCATTACAAACCTCTGTAATGAACACAAGGGATAATTGCAATGTGATTATAGATTTCCTGCTATTTGTATTATAATACCTCACTTATTCCAAGGGATAATATAAAAGTTTATTTGAATGGAATATGGTATAATGATTCTATAACTGTGGATATGCATCAATTGCATGAAATTGTTAATGATATTGCATTGGCACCTAGAATGGAAATGAATTCAGGTATTGAAAATTTGTTTAACTTTGATAATAGGTTTCATCCTTTTCATTTTATGAACCTAGGCTTCCTGGTATCTTGGAATTATTATTGATATTGTGCATTATGCTCATTTGTCTTAAATGTTTTTTGTCACTGGGACAAAACACAGATGTTCAAACACACCTTCTAAAGCTTTAGCATGCCTAAGAAGGGGGAATCAGTAGAGGGCCAGCCCCAGGGAGTAATATTCACATATTCTTGGTGATCTTCATCAAAGATATGTATGTATTATTGCTCATTGTATGGATCCCTTGGCTCACCAGTGAATGCTGACTTAGGAAAATCTGTGTCTGTGGAAGTGGTTGTAAAAGGTTTCTTTGTTAGAGAAGTATGCAAATTTGTAAGAATAAATATTGCAAATTTACCCAGGAAATTGTGAAACTGGGTCTCCTTTAACTGGTCATTCCTGAGATAGGTTTTCGCTATAAAAAGTCTGAATTTCCAAAAATAAAGTTGGTAGATTTTCAGTTCCTAACCTTATATATTTGGATGTGTTTTTCTACCTGACCTGACTCCCAGAAATTCATGTCCAGACTCACCCCAGAGGTATCGCTGGTGATAGTGTGATTTGTGCACATGTTTTTCCCTGTCTAAAATTAAGAAATTCTGTTTATGTAAATGGAGCAAACTTGTTTAGTGGATAGAGTTCTAGACTTGGGAGTCAAAATATTTTTTTCAATTCCTTCTTTTGATACTGCTCTGATCTTGGACAAGTTTAGACTGTTCCTTAGCCTGTAAGATAAACCTCTCTTAGCGTATTCCCTCAAGTGGAAAATGAAGATAAAATTATTTGTAGCACTTAGTTTACAGGAATGTTGTATTGTACAAATGAGGTAATATATGCAAGGCCAACAAACTCTTAAGTGATTTATGTTGACTGTTTCTGTTGGATGAACCTTAAGATTCCATACTTGAAACCTGATTGTTCTCAGATAATGGTCTTTTGTGATTGTTCATTGATAATCTTTTCTCATATGCCATCACTGAATACTTCTGTTCTTCTCCAAGATGGCTTATTCCCATAATCTTGTCTCCTTTATTTATTTACTTATTTGTTTATTTTTGTTTGTTTAATTTTTTATCCATATACACACGTACATTTTAAAATTACAAAATTTCTTTTTCTTAGTCCCTTACAACTCCCCTCTTCTCCCTGGTGAACAATAAGGTTAGCTTTGTACATACATATTTTTGGTAAACATATTTTAAGATTAGTGATTTTCTGTAAGAGGAATTAGAATTAAAGGAAAAATATACATAAACCATATAGTTTATAGTGTTCATCTGATTTGAAAGGGTTGTTTTTGCATTGATTTCTTTTGTTTTTGCTTTTTTTGCTCTGGATGAAGATGACATTGTTCATATTTCTAATATTAGTGTCCTAGATATCTGAACTGCTGAGAAGAGCTGCTTCCATTAAGGTTGATCATCTTACAATGTTTATAATGTCTACATTTTTCTCTTGGTTCTGCTTCCTTTGCTTAGCATCAGATCCTGTAAATCATTCCATGCATCTCTAGCGTTCAGCCATTTATGGTCTCTTATAGAACAATAACATTCCGTAGCATTCAGGTACATTAACTTGTTTAGTTAGTCCCCCATTGATGGTCATCCCCTCAATTTCCAATTCTTTGCCACTACAAAAAGAGCTGTTATGAATATTTAGGTACATGTTGAACTTTTCCCATTTTATTTTGTGATTTATTCTGGAGAGAGGCCTAGAATTGCAATTGTTGAATTAAAGGGAAAGAATGTTTAATTGCTCTTTGGGCATAGTTCCATATTGCTCTCCAGAATAGTTGAATATGTTCACAACTCCACCAGCAAAGTATCAATGTCCCAATTCTCCCATAATCTCTCCAACATTGATCATTTTCCCTTTTTCTGATTTTGGTCAATCTGATAGGTGTGAGGTGATACCTCATTTTTTTTTTGCAAGGTAATGAGGTTTAGTGACTTGCCTAAGGTCACATAATGACTTATTGTTTTAATTTGAATTTCTTTAATAAATAATGACTTGGAGTATTTTTTCATAGAATTATGTACATATATATCTTTAATATAATCATATATATATATATATATAGTTTTAATTAATTCATTTGAAAACTGTCTTTTCATATGCTTTGACCATTTATCAATTCAGGAATGATTAGTAACCTTATAAATTAGATGCAATTCTGTATACATTATAGAAATGAGTCATTTACCATAACTCCTAGTTGTGAAGATTGTTTCCCCACCTTTCTGTTTTCCTTCTAATTTTGTCAGTATTGATGTTATTAGTGCAAATCCTTTTTATTTTATCAAAATCAAAATAATTCATTTTGTAGTTTATAATGAACTCTAATTCATGTTCGGTCATAAATTTATCCCCCTTTCCATTGATTTAATAGTTGGACCATTAATTTATCTATTAATTTATTTATGGCCTTTATGACTAAATTCTGTACCCATTTTGACATGTAGGTCTATGCCTAGTTTTTGCTATTCAATTTTCCAGTTTTCCCAATAATTTTTGTCAAATAGCGAGTTCTTATCCCAGTTTGCTGTGGTCATTAATTGTCATTTCTTTTGAATCTATCCTAATCCACCAATCCATTACTCTATTTCTCCGCCAGAACCAGTCAGTTTTGCTGGCTGCAACTTTATAGTTTAGTTTTCGATCTGGTGGAGCTTAGGTCACCTTTCTTTACATTTTTATTTCATCAATTTTCTTTCTATTCTTGACCTTTTTTTTTTGCTCCAGATTAATTGTGTTACAATTTTTTCTAGCTCAGTAAAGTAGTTATTAGTTATTTGGTAGTTTGATTGGTATGGCTCTGAAAAAGTAATTTAATATGGGAGGAACAATCATTTTTGTTATATTAGCTTGACCTAAACATGAGCAAGTAAAATTTTTCCAATTATTCAGATCTAACTTTATTTGAGTGAGAAGTACTTTATAATTGTGTTCATATAATTTCTTAGTTGGTCTTGGGAGATGTATTCCCAAATATCTACTGTCTATAGTTATTTTAAATGGAATTTCTCTTTCTATCTCTTGTTCTTAGACTTTGAAGTTCATATATAGAAATGCTGATATTTATGTGGGTTTATTTTATATCCTGCCACTTTGCTGAATTTGTTAATTGTTTCAATGAGATTTTTTAGATGGTTTTCTCTGGTTCTCCAAGTATACCATCATATCATCAGCAATAAGTGAAAACTTTGCTTCCTCATTGGCAATTCTTATTTCTTCAATTTCTTTTTCTTATCTTAATCCTACAACTAGCATTTCTAATACTATATTATATAGTAATGTTGATAAAAGACATCCTTGTTTCAACCATGATTTTATTCCAAATGCACCGAGGATATTCCCATTACATAAAATATTTGTTGATTGTTTTAGACAGACACTTTTCAATATTTTAAGTCTAACTCAATTTATTCCTAAACCTTCTAATATTTTTAATTGGAATGGATGTTGTATTTTATCAAAGGCTTTTTCAGCAACTAATGAGATAATCATATGATTTCTCTTGTTTTTTCTATTTATATCTTTTTTATTTATAAAAGAAAGATTTTATTTATTTTGAATTTTACAATTTTCCGCTTAATCTTGCTTCCCTCCTCCCCACCCCCCACAGAAAACATTCTGTTAGTCTTTGCATTGTTTCCATGGTATACATTGATCTAAGTTGAATGTGATGAAAGAGAAATAATATCCTTAAGGAAGAAAATAAAATATAAGAGATAGCAAAATTACCTAATAAGATAACTTTTTTTTTTAAATGAAAGGTAATAGTCTTTGGTCTTTGTTCAAATTCCACAATTCTTTTTCTGGATATGGATTGTATTCTCCATTACTGATAGCCCCAAATTGAGTCTGATTGTTCCACTGATGGAATGAGCAAGTCCATTAAGTTTGATCATCACTCCCATGCTGCTGTTAGAGTGTACAATGTTCCTCTGATTCTGCTTATCTCTTTCAGCCTCAAATCATGCAAATCCTTCCAGGCTTTCCTGAATTCCCATCCTTCCTGGTTTCTAATAGAACAATAGTGTTCATCACATACATATACCACAGCTTGTTAAGCCATTTCCCAATTGATGGACATTCACTTAATTTCCAATTCTTTTCCACCACAAGCAGGGCTGCTATGAATATTTTTGTACAAGTGATGTTTTACCATTTTTCATCATCTCTTCAGGTTATAGACCCAGCAGTGATACTGTCACCACTGAATTGTTTCTTGGGCTCAGTGCTGCCCCACACTGAATCGCAAATCAAACTCTGGAATGCAGGTTTGGGAAAGAAAATAGAGATATAGAGATTTTTTTAAAGAAGTTACAGCATTTTAAGAAAGTAGGGGTGGTCAGGTGGCACAGTTTATAAAGCACTGGCCCTGGATTCAGGAGTACCTGGGTTCAAATCCAGTCTCAAACACTTGATAATTACCTAGTTGTGTGGCCTTGGGCAAGCCACTTAACCCCATTTGCCTTGCAAAAACCTAAAAAAAAGACAAAAAAAGAAAGTAATGGGAAAGTTAAAAAGAGTTTAAAGAGAAAACCATGTGGTTTGCTGGTTGAATTGGCCTAGGCAACTGGTCAGGGTTCAGCAGGGGACTGGAAGGTAAAAGGACCAGTCCCTCTCCCAGATATCCTTAAATTCTCTCCCAGAGTCCATGGGAGGGGGTGGTGACCTGGGAATGACCCAACGTCCTCATTGGAAATTTGTCTCTTGGGGAGGGATCTCATTTTGGTAGTTTTCCCAGACCTGTGTTCCCTGGTTTCCCCACCAAAAAACAATGTAATCTGAATCAAATTGAAGATCAGGCCCTCAGGTGAGGAAGGATGAAAGGAAGATTACCTTTACAATGCAAACAAAAGATTTACAAAGTTTGCCTCCAACTGATCTCATCACTTCCATACCCAGTATTCTCTGCATCAGTATTGCTGGATTAAAGGGTATATATATATATATTTATTGCCTTTTGGGCATAATTACAAATTGCTCTCCAGAAAGCTTGTATGAGTTCACAACTCAACTAACAATGTATTAATGTCTCAGATTTCCCACATCCATTCCATCATTGATCATTGTTCCTTTTGGTCATATTGGCCAGTCTGAGAGGTGTGAGGTAGTACTTGAGAGTTGCTTTAATTTGCATTTGTCTTATAAATAGTGATTTAGAGCAATTTTTCATATGACTATGGATGTCTTTGAGTTCCTCATGTGTAAATTGCATTTGCATATCCTTTGACCACTTGTCAATTGGGGAATATTTCTAAATTTGACTCAGTTCTCTGTATATTTGAGAAACAAGTGCTTTGTTAGAAATACTAGCTGTAAAACTGGTTTCCCAATTTACTAAATTTAGTCTGTGCAAAAGCTATTTAATTTAATGTAATCAAAATTGTCTAGTTTGTTTTTAGTAATATTCTCCATCTCTTCCTTAGTCATAAACTTCTTTACTTTCCATAGATCTGATAGATAAACTATTCCTTGATCTCCTAGTTTGCCTATAACATTGGCTTTTATGTCTAAATCCTATATCCATTTTGATCTCATCTTGGTATAAGGTGTGAGATGTTGGTGTAATCCAAGTTTCAGCCATATTAACTTCCAATTTTCCCAACATTTTTATTATTTATTTTATTGAAGAAAGAGTTTTATCCCAACAGCCGATTGCTATAATCATTTTGTGCTATTGCACGCAGTCTGTTCCACTGATTCCCAACTCTATTTCTTAAGCAATACCAGACAGTATTGATGACTGATGCTTTATAACATAATTTTAGATATGGTAGGGCTAAGCCACTTTCTTTTGCACTTTTTTTTCCTTAAATCCCTGGAAATTTTGACTTACAAATTTTTCCAATTGTATTTTCCAAAGATTTGTTAACTTGTTGCAAGATATTGATCTTTTCTTGTGTTTCTTTTCCCAAATTTTCCAACTGATTTTAAGCTCCTTCCTGATTTCTTTAAGAAAGTTTTTCTGTGCTGGAGACCAAATCATATTCTACTTAGAGGTTCTAGATCTCTCTGAGTTAGGATATTTATTTTCTAGGAATTTTTCTATGGACCCCCCTTTTTCTGGTCTTTCTTCATTTTCCTAAGATCTTCTGTGGGGGTTGGGGCTGGTTCACAGCGTTTGGTGTTGGGATCCCTAGAGCTCTTTCTCACTAGGTTTATTAGCTCCAAGTGGGCTGGCCAGTAGTGTGTGTGCTGATTCTTTTTCCTGGAGTGTCTGTGACCTTGATTTGGGGCCCTTTCCCTTGGCCTGGAGGCTGTGGGCCAAGCTGTTGGATATTTTTATCCTTGAACAATGTGGGCTATACCCTGGGGATAGGTAATTACTTTCTCTATTCAAAGCTGAGGGATCTCTGCTGCCTATGACTGAGGCTGGGGGGGAGGGTGTAAGGTGGGCTGTAATGGTGTTTGTTCTGGGAAGAGGGTTCAATTGAAATGAAGCTATGGAATCTGAATTCCCCCAAAACATAGCCCAACTTATCGATGTCCAGCCACACCCTCCAGCCCTGCTGGTAAGCCCCAGACTTTCAGTCTCACAGTCAATGTGTCTGCTTCCCAGTGGGGTCTTGAACCATGGCCTCCACAGTCAAAGTCTCTGTGGCTGATTCTAAGCTAATCAAGCTTTCATCCTTCTGGGAAGGTTTCTGCTGTCTATGACTGGCTCACCCACAATCCCTGAAGACCAAACTTGAGGTAGATGTTTTTCTCCTAGCTTATTTGTCAATCACATTTCTGTTAAGAGGTTTGCTTCAGATTATATGAGGGAAGACCAGGAGACCTTAGAACAGTGCTTGTCTTCTCTCCTCCATCTTGGCCAGAAGGCCATTGAAATCTTTAATTAAGCTTTTTTTTTATAATATAAAACACCCCTGCTTACTGGTATAAATCTCACCTGATCACGTTGTATTATCATAGTAATAACTTGCTGTATTCTCATTGTTAAAATTTTATTTAATACTTTTCATCAATATTCATTAGGCAGATTGGTCTACAATTTTCTTTGTCTACTTTGGTTCTTCTTGATTTAGGCATCACCACCATATTGATGTCATAAAAGGAGTTTGGCAGAACTCCTTCATCTCCTATTCTTTTCATTTTTTCCTCCAATTTTTAAAAATAATTCATGAAGAATAGGAATTAATTGTTCCTTAAATTTTTGGTAGAATTCACTTGTAAATCCATGTGGACCTGGAAACTTTATCTTAGGGATTTTATTGATAATTTCTTCAATTTCTTTTTCTGAAAAGGGGGTTATTTAAGTAATTTATTTCCTCTTTTGTTAATCTGGATAGTTTGTATTTTTGTTCATCCATTTTACTTTATTGGCATACAGTTTGGCAAAGTAGCTCCGAATTTTCTTTTTGATTTCCTTCTCTTTGGTGGTTAGTTCAACCTATTTCTTTTTGCAACAGCTAATTTGATTATCTTCATTGTTTTGTTTAATCAGACTAACCAGAATTTTGTCTATTTTGTTGGTTTTTCCATTGAACCAAGTCTTAGTTTTTATTTATGAAATCAATGGCTTCTTCCTTTCAGTTTTATTAATCTCTTCCTTGATTTTAAGAATTTCTAATTTGGTATTTAATTAGGGGTCTTTAATTTTATTTCTTTTTCTAACTTTTCATGTTGCATACTGTATTCATTGATCTCCTCTTTCTTTATTTTATTCATACAAGAATTTTAAAAAATCTACTTATTTTCATCCATACACACATTTATTTTCATCCATACACACATTTATATTTTTAAGTTATAAAATTTGATTCCACCTTTCCTTCCCATTCCCCTCCCTTCAGACACATACAGTCAGGTTAGTATTATACATATATATTTTGAAAACCATGTTGTCAAATTAGTAATTTTTAGTTTGAGGAATTAGGATTAAGATAAAGAGATACCTAAAAGATAATTTTTGTGACATGTTCATCAGATTCAGAAGGGTTTTTCTTGGTATGTTTTTTGTTTTGTTTGTTTTTCTTTCTTTAGATGGGGATAATATAGCCAGTCAGATATAGCTGTCTTTTCACAGAAGCATTAGAGATATAAAGTTTTCTCTCAAAATTGCCTTGGCTGCATCCCATAAATTTTTGTACAATGTCTCATTTATATCATTTTCCTGGATATAATTATTGATCAATTCTATTATTTGCTGTTTGATCCATCCATTATTCAAGATAAAGGTATTTTATTTCAAATTAGTTTTTGGTTTATCATCCTGTGAACCTTTATTCTATGTAATTTTTATTGCATCAAGGTCTGAGGAGTGTGCATTTATTATTTCTGTCTTTCTGCATTTGATAAGATTTTCGTACATGGTCAGTTTTGCTCTAGGTGCCATGTATTGCTGAGAAAAAAAGGGTCTGGAGGAACTCAGACTCCATAGTTTCAATTCATTTGAACCCTCTTCCTAGAGCAAACATAATTAAGTTTTCTCCAGAAGTTTACCATATCTAAGCTTTCTGAGATTTCATTCAGCTTAACTTCCTTGTTGATTATTTTGTGATTACATTTATCTAGTTCTGAGAGGGGGAGATTGAGATCCTCCATTATTTAAACTTTTGCTGTCTATGCTTCCTTGTAATTCATTCACCTTTTCCTCTAGGAATTGGGATGCTATACCAAAAGGTGCATACATGTTTAGTAATGATATAGCTTAATTTCCAATGGTGACTTTTAAGAAGATGTAGTTTTTTCCTTATCCATTTTAATGAGATTGATATTTGCTTTTACTTTGTCTGAGATTAGGATTGCTACCCCAGATTTTTTTTTTTACTTCAGCTGAGGCATAATATATGTTGCTCCAACTTTTTACCGTTACCCTTTGTGTATGTCTCTGCTTCAAATATGTTTCTTGTAAACAATGTATTACAGGATTCTGGTTTTTAATCCATTTTTCTATCTGCTCTTGTTTTATGGGACAATTCTTCCCATTCACATTTACAGTTACGATTTCTAGTTCTGTATATCCCCCATGCTATCCTTCTCCATTTATGTTTTTCTTTTTCCTTTCCTCTTACTCCTCTTCATCAAAATTTTACTTCCTTTTCCCTCTGAATTTTGTTTTAAAATTTAACTTTCAGTTTATTTTCACTCAAAGTATCATTCAAAGCCATACCATTTCTTGAACCACATGTGCCCCCTCCTCCAAGGCCCAAATTCTCTTACATTTTACCTCCCCCCTCCAATTAACCAATTGTTAAGTGAAGTATGGCTTATTTTCTCTCACAGTCCCTCTCCCCAGGTTTCAGGGTACTTAACCCCTTTTTAAGTGAAGCAAGGATAATGTCAAACCCCAATCTCATTAGCTGCAAGAATCTTAAAAATTTCTATGACCTGGGAGGCTCTGAAGGTCTCACCTGAGAATTCACCTGAGACAAATGATTGTAAGCTATGGAAGACACAGACTCAGGACCTCCCAGTTTATGATGCCCTTATTAGAGTAGGTGCTAAGCTTTGCAAGTACAACAGAGTTAAATCAGGTCTAAGGATAATGAGACACTTAAGTTTTGAATTCATACCCCTGCTTTTCATCAGGCCTTTTTGTGTCAGATATAGTGAGGTCATCTTGGACTCTTTCAATGGAGACATAAGACCCAAATATACCCTCATCCTTTAAGTCTAATCCTTCAATTATATTGAACCCTGTAGTTATCCTAAGAAAAGCAAAGTTCTAAAAAATTAGAAGAATTATAACTTCACTTTTAGGGTTATATACAATTTGATGGTCTTGACCAATATTTGTTTTGTTTTGTATTTTCCTTTCCCTTTTTATTTACCTTTTTCTGGCTTTGAATGATACTTTGGCTCATGAGAAGGATAGTGGCAATTAGAGGGTACTTGAAAAGGGGGTAAGATAAAAAGGATCATAATTATAAGTTGAGGTAATTTGAGACAATGATGTTTGTCACGTAATGAAGCAAATGATCTGTAATGATACCTTGATTACAATATTAGTTTATCAAGCAATCAAATAATCAAACGTGATTGATGAAACCCAAATAGAAATAGAGCTACAAATAACACCAGTGGAAGAGGCATTAAGATTTATAGTTATAGAGGGAAAGAGGGAGAATGTGAATGCTGAGTAAATTCTATTCAATTGATTTGGCCCAGGGAGAGAATAGGATACATTCCCACTTGGATTTAAAAATCTAACTAAAACTATGGGGAAGGGGGGATCGGAAAAGTGAAAGATAAGGGAAGAAGGGACTGATAAATGGGAAGGTGAAGGTATGAGTGAAAATAAACTGAAAGTTAAATTTTAAAACAAAATTCAGATGGAAAAGGGAGTAAAAATTTGATGAAGAGGAGTAAGAGGAAAGGAAAAAGAAATACATAAATGGAGAAGGATAGCATGAAGGAAATACAGAATTAGTAATCTTACCTATAAATGTGAATGGGATTAATTGTCCCTTAAAACAATAGCAGATAGAAAAATGGATTAAAAACCAGAATCCTACAAAAAGTTGTTTACAAGAAACACATTTGAAACAGAGACATACACAAAGGGTAAAGGTAATAAGTTGGAGCAACATATATTATGTCTCAGTTGAAGTAAAAAAGTCTGGGGCAGCTATCCTAATCTCAGACAAGGTAAAAACAAAAATCAATCTCATTAAAAGGAATAAGGAAGAAACTACATCTTCTTAAAAGTAACCATTGCAAATTAAGCTATATAATTACTAAACATGTATGCACCTTTTGGTATAGCATCCTAATTCCTAGAGGAAAAGGTGAATGGATTACAAGGAAACATAGAAAAAGTTTTAATAATGGGGGATCTCAATCTCCCTCTCTCAGAAGTAGATAAACAAAAATCTTATCAAATGCAGAAAGGCAGTAGATTGCCTCTTCTGTATCTATTTTCCTGGTCATTTGTTTTTCCTAAAAGGTACTTTACATTTTTTTTTCATTTTTCCACCTTTTCGTTTTGTTTGATGGAGTCTTGTACTCTTGTAGATTCATTGATTTATATTTGTTCAAATCTAATTTTTAAGGTTTACTTTTCTTCAATTACCTTTTGTGTTTCCTTTCTAAAGGAGTTGAATTCTCTGGTCAATTTTTCATCATTTTCTTACATGACTCTCATTTCTTTTTTCCATTTTTCTTCTTCCTACTTTGCTTTTTAATTCTTTTTTATGCTTTTTGATGAGATTTTGTACCTGAGTCCAATTTATAGACTGTTTTGATATTTCACCTGTTAGTTATTTTTTCACTAGTTTCCTCTTTAGATAGTACATTGTTATCCTCTTTGCTGTAAAGTAGTTTTCTTTAGTGAGTGTTCATTTAGCTTTTTTTTCCTCATCTTTATTTCTTTAGCTCTGCTCCTGTGGTATAGGGAATATAGATCCAAATTTTTTTTTGGCTGGGGCTAGGATCTGATCCCTAGTTTGTAATTGGCCAAGGTATTCCTGTGCATTTCAGGCCTTGCTTTTGTAGAGGCTTGTTTCTTCTTCTATCCCTTTTATGTCCAGATTCTGGACATAGTAGTGGTTTGTTCCTGAACCAGTCCTGTCTTTTGCCCCAGTTTTCCTAGGGTTTAGACTTTTTTGGGGGTTGAGATCTCCATGATGGCTACTGGGACCTCTGTTATCAAGCTGTGGGACCTGATTGCTCTGTGGCTAAGAGTCTCCTGCTGGATTTCCTGGTCTTCTGTCTCTTGGGTTTTATTTCCCCCCCTTTCCCTTAAGAGACAGACCTTCACTGAAGATCCTATATGTCTACCATTGTAAACTTCCTTGAATCTTCTGTTTCCTTAATGGGATCTGTAGCTTGAATGCCAGAATAGAGGCTTCATTTATCTTTGGTAGGGAAAGGCTCCAGGTACTTGTTAAAATTGCTCTGCTATCTTGGCTCTGTCCTGGAAGTTCCTATAATCCTATCTCCTTAGTGGAACTCCTTGTGTTCAAGAGCTTTCTCTCATTCTAATATTTTATTAAGACTCAATACTCATTTTTTCTTAAACTGGAGATTGGACACATTTATATATATCCATAGTACTCTCATATATTCCTTAAATTTCCTTTTCCAACATGCAAATTTCATCTTTATCTCCCTTTTTGCCCAAAATTCTAGTAATTACTAAGCCTCATCTTCTAGATCTGGATTCATATGATTTTTTTTCTCCCCCAGTTAAGGATTTTCAGATATAAGAATATAAGAAAATTTATCTGTGAAATATTCTATTAAGACCAAATAATACTTTGCCATTGCCTGGATTTGGACACTTTTCATTCTTCCTGTTTGACTCAAAACATTGTGGCATCATCATGCCCTAAGCATACAGATCTCACTGAAATTTCTCCCTCACTCTCTTAAAGTTTTCTTCAAGTAATATTGGTCTTACAATAATAGATTTTTGAAGGAACCCATACCTTCAGCTCAGTTGATTTGGCCAAGGAGGAGTCAATGAAAAGATACATCTGTGCTAACAAAAAAATTGTAGCTTCCCTACTCAATAATATAACTTCAATTCCTAAGCACCAGTATTCTAAATGAAAGAAAAATCTAAATTCTAAAAAGAATCCAGATGTAGAAATCTTCAGCAGTGAATTGCTAATTAATTTATAGAATTATTAAATGGGGCAGGCACAAGGGATACATTGAGTACTTGCCAGGAAATGCCATGAAGGCAAAGCAGAGGAAAGTCACATATGAATTGAAGCTGGGAGTATATGAATAGCATATAGAGGCATAGAAGAATATTTGGGAACAAAAGTATAGATTATCATCCATAATTCCTTCAGATTAGTTCATTAAAATATCCACTTCATCTCAAAATCATTCCTCACATTTGATATTCTACTGGTCTTGCTGTGGTTGTTTAGAGCTTATCTGAAATTAATTAATAATAAGACTAAACAGCTCTGATAATAGGACCTAGCTGGCTGCTCCTAATTTAGCATCTAGTCTTAGGATTTGATTTTTAGTTAACATATGGTACAGTTTTAGAATTAGCCTTCTTTGATCTATAGGACTGTGTAAGTAACTTCTAGATTCCCCTTTACAGTCTTGTTTCCTGCTACTGTTACTTTATACTGGCTACTTATAAACTTAACTATACAGAAGATGGTAATCAAGGAAACAAAGCAAGATATAATTTTAATACACATAACCTATATCAGGGAAAGGGGATCTTATTAGGAAAAAGTCAAAATATTAGTGAAATAATTGAAATATATTCAGGTGTGCCTTTGCTAGAAATTTCATTTTTTGCTGCATCTCACCATTTCTTTAGGCTCAATTACCCAAATATTCAGATGAATAATTCCATTTATTTATACATTTTCACCAACTATGCTGATAATGACTCAGCCATGCATTCCCATTCTATTCTGCTCTTGTCCATGCCTCTCCAAGGGTTCACCATAGGAATTCTACACAATAAACTAGACTTCTTCTCGGTTTTATCCTGACAATGTAAAAAGAGCAGCATTTTTTTTATTCTTTTTAAATTTACACAATACTAAAATGGTCTTTTTGTAAGAGTGAACATAATTCCCCTTCCCCCACAGAAATAAAACACCTCACTACAATAAAGCAAAAGAAAGAGAACAAAAATGTCTTCAGTTGGTGTCCCAATACCATCAGCTCTTTCTCTGGGATCGATAACATTCTTAACGATAAGTTCATCAGAGAAGTTACTTCCATATTTTTCCACAGTTGCTGCTTCTGGAGACCAACAAAATATTCGAACAATATTCCTGTCATACAGCAAGCATGTTTTTCTTATCAGGTATTTCCTTGATGATATTCATTATTTCTATTGTTCTATGAACTTCCTCATGTATTATATGTTTCAATCTGCTTAAACCCACCACATTTCTCTCCATTACCTATTAATACTATTTTCAGTTCTTCAGAAACTATACATCTCATATCTGATAGCTAGATGAAATCTGTTGAAACTTGATATTACAATAGTAATATTTTTAATAATAAATAATATATATAATATAATAATATTATACCAAATAATGATAAATAATAAAAAAATAAACATTTGTTTTTAATCTCCAACCAAATCCATATGTGTTATCAATGGAATGTTGGCAAACATATAACAATCTCTGAAAAAATGTATACAGGAGATACCTTTTAGTTTAATTTGAATTTTTAACATTTTCTCCATCACTTTGTTACCAAAACAATGAACTGCAAAAAATACAATGCAATACAAATACAAAACAATTACAAAATAATAAATTAATTTCTGATTTATAACTTGTAAATTTCTGTGATGTAAATGCACACATTGAATATGTAGCCTTTTTTTTTTTTTTGCTAGGAATGGTAAGTCCAGAATATCTATAAGTGGATGGAACCTTAAAGATCTTCTGGTCCAGTCCTTGCTTGTTTATTTTTAATAGCATTGAAATTGGGGCTCAGAAAATATAATTGAGATGCTTAAAGTAATATAGAACATAGATTTCAAGCTGGGTCAACCAAATCCACATTTAGTAACTTTCCCCACCACACAAAATTGCCATGAGTTCTCTCAGCTTCTAGATGAACAAAGGAGTTCCCAGGCAGGTTAAAAGATTTTAAGTGGCTCATATAGGCATAATAGACAATATTCTCTTAATGGAATAATATTGTGCAATGAGAGAAATTGATGATTTTTAGAGACTTGGAAAGTCTTGTGTGAACTGATATAGCATGAAATAAGTTGAAACCAAAGAAAAATTTATGCTTAATATCAACTTTAGAAAAAAAATTTGAGGACAATAAACTGATGAAGAATGAAATTAGTGTAGCCTGGATAACAATTTCTACAAGAACAATGGCATCATAAAGAAAAATGATTTTGAAATCTGGAAAAAATGATGATCAACCATGATTCCAAGGAATGAGTGATAAAACATTCTATTCACTTCCTAACTGAGGTGATGGATCTGGGGTACAGAGTAACACATTTGTTTGTTTAATTTCCTATTTTTTGTTTGTTTTTGGTGCAGACAATAAGGAATTTTTTTCCGTGACTATGTATATTTATTACAAGGAATTTGGTTTTTTTTCTTTTCCCTAATGGTATAGGCTAGGTCCTTTCAAACATATTCAAGTCTGTGATCCCATTTGGGTCACATTCTTGACAAAGAGTTTCTTCTCCTATTCCCTTTATACATGAGCATATTGAGGCAAACAGGGCTACAAGACTTGTTTAGTATGATACAGCTACTAAATGCATGAGGCCAGATTTGAACTCAAGTCTTTCTAACATACAGTATATTCACTGAACACCTAACTACCCAAATGGAATATAAAGGAGAAAAATATATTTTTGTTCATTGAAAAATAAAATTTAATTAAAAAAAGTAAAATACTACTTGAGGAATATTGCATAAACATAGACACACACACACACACACACATATATATATATATATACATATATGCACATGTATTCATATACAAGTACAAAAATATGTCAAATACCAGTGCCAAGATTATCCTTCACCAGAAATAATTATCTCAATTAGTTCTCTTTGTTTTCTTCTCCATTTCTTTATTCCCAAAGCCATGACATTTTAGATCTCTAAAACTGAAAAATTAGTTTCCTTTCCTCTTATGCTGGTAGCTATGAGGTTCAGTGGATAGAAAAGTGGTCTTGGAGTCAGGAAATCTTGAGTTCAGCTCCTGCTTTAAACATTTATTAGCTATGTAACTCTGAAGCAAGTTACTCATCCTGTCTCAGCCTCAGATACTTTACAGGCTGTTATGAGAATAAAACAAGATAACATGTAAAGTGTTTTGCAAATCTTATAACTAAATGCTTATTATTATCATTATCAGTAGTAGTAGCAGTTGGATTATTACCATCTTTTTAGGTTTCTTGCTTCAGTGGGTTGAGGAGTTGAACATTTCACATTTCACAGATTTATTACTCTTCTTGCTTGATAGTTACTACAAGTCTAATATTTTATTCATAAAATATCGAGAAAACATCTTAGACCTATGTATGAATGTGTTTGTGTGTGTGTGTGTGTGTGTGTGTGTGTGTGTGTGTGTGTGTGTGTTTGGATTTTTACCAAGTCTATTAAAACTTCATAAACCTCGGTTGGATCACTTTAATGATTCCCTTTTCCAGAGAAACTAAGCTGAATTTTCTCTAACTCTTTTCTAATAATGTTTCTTAATGCCTGGTACTACTTTGATTAAAGCAAGTTAAACTTATTTGACAGCAATCATAACATCCTCAAGGTATAGTGACTGGTATTTTATACAGTTCTCTAGACAAGATTTTATTGTAAGACTTTATAGTAATACAATGCCTTGGGTAATTTCTACTGCATTTTCCCTTGTCAATACTATTTAGCACCCTCCTTGTCTTCTCCACTGTGCCATTTTCTGGAAAGTGTTTTGAAGAGGACAAGATAAAAACCCAAATTGATGATAAAAGATTGGGACAAGTTGAGACTTTCTTAGCAGACTTATCTAAAAATTTTTAAAAATAAAAAGAATTAAAAAATCTGTTCAGTAAGTTAACAAGTATCTCAGTAGATGATGAAACAGCATGGTGCCTACCTTATACACTTACTAGCTATGACCCAGGGAAAGTAATTTAATCTTTCTATGTCTCAGTTTCCTGATGTGCCAAATGAGCTCTATTGTCATTTCTAATGTTACAATCTGTGAATTTATGAATGAGTAAATATGAAAATAATCTCATAGATTCTTGCTTTCTTTTTTGATTCTGTTACTTCTAAATCATTACCAGAACAAGTGAGGGAGAGAGAAAGAAGGGGGTGAGGGAAATAATGTGAGAATAATTCTTTGTTCAACAATTAAAATCTCTCTGAAAAGGAGGAGCAAACTGCAATAGGTATTTATGATTATGCAACTGAATTTTTTTACTTAGTTGGGGATAATTTTGGGGAAACCCTCTTAAAGTATCTATGCTTATTTATGTTTCCAATGAACTATTAAGCAACTTACTGTGGATAAAGAAATAACTAATGTTTGCCCTTAAGGAAAAAAAGACAAAAACCAAGAAAGTCTCTAAGATTAATCTATGATATTTGTCTTAGTTTGCTATGAATTGATGACCCTTTTCATTTTCACATGGACTTTGTGCTTGTAAACAATCACTATTTTTGTAGAGATGAGACACCAATCCTAATATCAGTCTTATACAATACCTATGAACATATATTTAGATCTGGAAAGGTCCTTTGTGGACATCAAATCCACCATTCCTTAATTTAATATGAAGAGTCTGAGAAATGGTAAGGTTGAATAATTTACCAAGGGTTACACAGAAGCTATTGAGAAGCTACTTCAAACCCTGTATGTTTTACTCCAAGGGAGTGCCTTGTCTCACTCCAAGGCAGCATAGTGCTGCCTCTTCCAACCTAATCCAAATTAATCATATCTATTCCTACAAACCTTGGTATAACATAGAGGTTCTGAAACTGTGGTCTGGGAAATCTGGAGGTCCCCCAAATTACCCAAAACTTCACAATCTGAGGTGAACTTTTTGCATAATAATTCTAACAAATTTTATTTTCTAATACAGTAAATATTGATAAATAAAACCTACATAAATAAGGGTTTTTGGAGGGCAAGTGTCCTCTCATTTTTTAAGAAAATAAAGAGATGCTTAGGCCAAAAACATTGAGAATAGCTGGTGTAATTATTATAAACTGAGCGAAGATGTTCTAGGCTAAAATGTTCCCTCTCATTCATCCTAGTTGTATTTCAATGGACAAATCCTGTAACTTCTCCTTGCCCAAAGCAAGTTTTAAAATTGTTGTGCAAGCATTGTTTTGAAGTGGTAGTGATGTTTCCTCACTAGGATTTCTCTTCATTGAGGAAATCATAAATTAGGTTCAAATGTAAAATAATATCAGCTTGTTCAATTATATTCTTGATAATGCTTATAGTAATTAGAAGTTGTAATTTCTTGTTTTCTTTTTCTTTTATGTACTTTTTTATCATTTGGTTATAGATCTTCCTATTATGAAGATTCTAATTTTACATATTTAAAAAAATTATATTGTCATTTATTTATTTATTTATTTATTTATTTGTTTGTTTGTTTGTTTGTTTGTTTGTTTGTTTGTTCGTGTATTTTGGTTTGTTTCTCCAGTTGGGATTCACAATACTATATGATTAGGCGGTAGGTGTTATATTGCATAGAGCAGTGAGGTTGAAATCAGGATTCAGGAATACTTTTCCTGAGTTCAAATCCAGTTCAGACTTTACTAGCTGTGTGATGCAGGGAAAGTCACTTAACACACTTTGCCTCAGTTTCTTCTGCTGTAAAATGAGCCAGAAAAGAAAATAACAAACTACTCTATTATCTTTGCCAAGAAAATTCCAAATGGGATCATGAAGAGTTAGGCATAACTGAATTGACTAAACAACAATAATCATATACAGTTAATGTCTATCAGAATTTCTTTTCCATAAATACCATTCTAGTTTTCCCAGTAATTCCTGATGAATAAATGAACTTTTTGCCAGGAAATTGTACTTGAACTTATATATTTATTATTTTTCTGGTAGCATTTGCACCTCCATCTTGTTTATCTCATTTATTCCACTTACCTAATTTTTAAAATTTTATTATTTATTTAAAGGAATGGGGTTAACAGGGACTTGCCCAAGGTCACACAGCTAGGCAATTAAGTGTCTGAGGCCAGATTTGAACTTAGGTCCTCCTGACTCCACGGCTGGTGCTCTATCCACCGAACCACCTAGCTGCCCCCAATTTTTTTTATTTCAAATTTATTTATTTATTTATTTTTGAACTTTACAATTTTCCCCTAATCTCACTTCCCTTCCCCATTCCCCACAGAAGGAAATTTGTTAGTATTTACATTGTTTCCATGCTATATATTGATCTAAGTTGAATGTGTTGAGAGAGAAATCATATCCTTAAGGGAATAAAATAAAATATAAGAGAAAGCAAAATTACATAATAAATTTACTTTTTTAAAAAAATGAAAGATAATAGTTTTTGATCTTCATTCAAACTCCACAATTCTTTATTTGATACAGCTAGTATTCTCCATCACAGATACCCCAAAATTGACCCTGATTGGTTCACTGATGGAATGAGCAAATCTGTTAACATTGATCATCAATCCCATGTTGCTGTTATGTTGTACAATGCTTTTCTGGTTCCACTTAATCTCACTCAGCATCAGTTCATGCAAATTCTTCCAGGATTCTCTGAATTCCTGTCCCTTCTGCTTTCTAATAGAACAGTTAGTGTCCCATAATGTACATATACCACAGTTTGTTAAGCCATTTCCCAAATGATAGACATTCACTCAATTTCCAATTCTTTGCTGCTATAAACAGAGCTGCTATAAATATTTTCATACAAGTGATATTGTTGCCCTTTTTCATGATCTCTTCAGGGTATAGATCCAGTAATGGTATTGCTGGACCAAAAGAATATACACATTTTGATTGGCCATTGGGAGTAATTCCAAATTGCTCTCCAGAAAAGTTGGATGAATTCACAGCTCCAACAATATATGTTTCCCACATCCTTTCCAACATTGATCATTGTACTTTCTGGTGTAAGAGTATATCTCAGAGGTGCTTTAATTTTCATTTCTCTAATCAGTAGTGATTTGGAGCATTTTTTCATAGACTATGGATTGCTTTAATTTCTTCATCTTTAAATTGCTTCCTCATATCTTTGACAGTTTGTCAATTGGGAAATAGCTTGCATTTTTATACATCTGACTCAGTTCTCTATATATTTAAGAAATGAGTCAGTCCTTCATTGGAAATACTAGTTGTAAAAATTATTGCCCAATTTACTACATTTCTTTTGTTCTTGGTTATAGTGGTTTTTTCTTTGCAAACACTTTTTAATTTAATATAATCAAAAAAAAATTTTTATGATGTTTTTAAGGATGTTCTCCATGTCTTCCTTGGTTATAAACTGCTACCTTTTCCATAGATCTGATAGGTAAACTATTCCTTGATCACATAGTTAATTTATAATATTTTCTTTTATGTCTAAATCCTGTATCAATTTTGATCTTATCTTGATATAGGGTATGAGATGTTGGTCTAATCCAAGTTTTGGCCATACTAACTTCCAATTTTCCCAACAGTTTTTATTGGGGAGTTTATCTCAAAAGCTGGATACTTTGAGTTTATCAAACAGCAGATTACTATAATCATTTTGTGCTATTATACCTAGTCTATTCCACTGATCTACCACTCTATTTCTTAGACAATGCTAGACAGTTGTGATGACTGATGCTTTATAATATAATTTTAGATTTAGTAGGGCTAAGTGACCTTCTTTTGCACTTTTTTCCATTAAGTCCCTGAAAATTCTTGACTTTTTATTTCTCCAGATGAGTTTGCTTGCAATGTTTTCCAATTCATCAAAGTAATCTTTTTTGGAATTTTGATTGGTAGGGCACTAAGCAAGTAGTTTAATTTTGGTAGAATTGTAATTTTTATAACATTAGCTCAGCCTATCCATGAGCAGTTGATATTTGTCCAATTATTTAATTCTGATTTTATTTGTGTGGGAAGTGTTTTGTAATTGTTTTCAAAACTTTCTGAATCTGCCTTGGCAGGTAGATTACCAGGTATTTTATATTGTCTGAAGTTTCTTTGAATGGGATATCTCTTTCTAGCTCCTTCTGTTATGTCTTGATAGTCATATGTAGAAATTTTGAGAATTTATGAGAGTTTATTTTATATCCTGTAACTTTGCTAATGTTGCTAATTATTTCTAGAAGTTTTTTAGATGATTTTTGGGGATTCTCTAGGTTTTCCCATCATATCATCTGCAAAGAATGAGAGTTTTCTCTTTTCCTTTCCAATTATAATTCCTTCAATTTCTTTTTCTTCTCTTATTTCTGAAGCTAACATTTCTAATTCAATATTTAATAATAGTGGTGATAATGGGCATCCTTGTTTCACACTGATCTTATTGGGAATGCATTTAACCCATCCCCATTAGATATAATGCTGGTTGATGGTTTCATATAGTTACTGCTAATTATTCTAAGGAACAATCTATTTATTCCTATGCTTTCTAATGTTTTCAGTAGGAATGGTTGCCATATTTTCTTAAAGGCTTTCCAGCATAGATCGTTAAAATCATATAATTTTTGACAGGTTTGTTATTGATATAATTAATTTTATTAACAGTTTTCCTTATATTGAACCAATGCTGCATTGCTGGGATAAATCCTACTTGGTCATAGTGTATTATCCTAGTGATAACTTGCTGTAATCATTTTGCTAAGATTTTATTTAAGATTTTTCCATCTATATTCATTAGGGAGAATGGTCTATAATTTTCTTTCTCTGTTTGGCTCTTCATGGTTTAGGTATCTGCACCATATTGATGTCATAGAAAGAGTTAGGCAGAGTTCTGTCTTCACCTATTTTTCCAAAGAGTTTTGTATAGAATTAAAAGCCATTGTCCCTTAAATGTTTTATAGAATTCACTTGTGATTTCGTCTGGCCCCGGAGACTTTTTCTTGGGGCATTCAATAAAGGCTTGTTGAATATCTTTTTCTGAGATGACGTTATTTAAGTATTTAATTTCCTCTTCATTTAACCTGGGCAACTTATGTTTTTGTAAATATTTATGTATTTCACTTAGATTATCAAATTTAGTTGCATACAATCGGGCAAAATAATTATGTATTGTTACTTTAATTCCTTTCTCAATTTTGGTGAGTTGACGTTTTTCATTTATGATGCTAATGATTTGGTTTTCTACTTTCTTTTTGTAACCAAATTAACCCGAATTTTATCAATTTTAAATGCTTTTTTCATAAAACCAACTCTTGGTTTTTTTTATTAATTCAATACTTTTCTTACTTTCTAATTTGTTAATTTCTCCTTTAATTTTTAGAATTTCTAATTTGGTATTGATTGTTTTTAATTTGTTCTTTCTCTAGTTTTTTAGTTACATGTTTAGTTCATTGATTTCCTCTTTCTCCAATTTATTCTTGTAAACATTTAAAGATATAATATATCTCTTTACAACTGCCTTGGCTGTATCCCATAAGTTTAGGTATGTGGTCTCATTATTTTCATTATCTAGGATGAAATCATTAATTCTTTCTATAATCTCTTGTTTGATCCATTAATTTTTTAAAATGATGTTATTTAGTTTCAAATGCATTTGATTTTTATTGCTTTATGATCTGAGAAAGTTGTATTCACTATTTTTGCATTTCTGTAATTGAACATTAGGTTTTTATGCCCTAGTACATGATAAATTTTAGTGTAAGTGCCATGTACTACAGAAAAAAAGTATATTGCTTTCTATACCCATTCAACTTTCTCCAAAGGTCTATCATGTCTAGGTTTTTAAAAATATTTTATTTACCTCCTTAACTTCCTTCTTATTTCTTTATGGTTAGATTTATGTAAATCTGAGACCAGGAGGTTGAGTTCTTCCACCAGTTGAGTTTTGCTGTCTATGTGTTCCTGTAACTTATTTACATTCTTCTCTAAAAATTTAGATGCTATACCATTTGGTGCATATATATTTAGTATTGAAATTGATTCATTGTCTATAGTACCTTTTAGGAGGCTATAGTTTCATTCCTTATATCTTTTGACAAGATCTACTTTTGTAGCCACTTTGTCTGAGATGAGGATTGCTTTTTTCATTTCAGCTGAAGCAAACTATATTTTGCTCCACACATTTTATCTTATCTGTACTACATATATATATATATATATACATATATATGTATATATATATATATATATATATATATTTCTGCTTCATATGTGTTTCTTGAAAGTGGCATTATCGTAGAATTTTGGTTTTTAATTTACTCTGCTATTCGTTTATATTTTATAGGAGAGTTCATCCCATTCACATTCAAAGTTATAATTACTAACTTTTTATTGCCCTCCATGCTATCTTCCCTTTGTATTTTTCCCCTTTTTCCACTTAATCCACATTCCCCAGTATCATGTTTTTGAATACCACCACCTTCAGTTTTCTCCCTTTTATCTAACCCCATCCCCTTTCTTTCCCCTTTTCCTTTGCCCCTTCTTCCTTTCCTTCCTTCTGTTATTTCCTTTTTTCCTCCCACTCCCCCCCCTTCTCCTTTTAAAATTTGAAAGGTAAGATAAGTTTCTTAACTTAAATGAGTGTGTGTGTATATTAACTTTAACTTAGGCCTAATCTAATGAGAGGAAGATTAAGGTAGTTCTCACCTCCTCCCTTCTCCTCTCTTGCAGTAGGTCCTTTGTACTTCTTTACATAATGTGATTTACCTCACTCAATTTCCTCTATCCTCCCATCTCTTTAATGTCCCCCTTTTTAAGGAGGTATTGTTTTTAAATCATTTTATCAGTCATAGTCAAGTCATGAGTGTCTATTATTTCTAGTTAAGCATATTCTATTTAATAGAGTTTCAATTTTTGAGAGCTATGAGAGACATTCTCTCATGTGGGGATATAGCCAGTTTTATCTGATTGGATAGCAGGTTTTTTTCTTTACCCCCCCCCCTCCGTTTTTATTTTACCTTTTCATGTGTCTCTTGAGACTCCTGTTTGAAATCTAAATTTTCTATTTAGCTCTGATCTTTTCATCAGGAAAAGTTTGAAGTATTCTATTTTATTAAATGTCCATCTTTTTCCCTGGAAGGGAAGGCTCAGTCTTGCCAGATAGTGAATCCTTGTGTGCATTCCAAGCTCCTTTGCTTTACTAAATATTGCATCCTGAATCCTTCCATCCCTTAATGTTGATGTAGTCAGGTCCTGTGTAATCTTTACTGTGGCTCCTTGGTATCTAAACTGTCTCTTTTTGGCTGCTAGCAGGATTTTCTCTTTGATCTGATAGATCTGGAATTTGGCCACAATATTCCTTGTTGTTTTCTTTTTTGTGATTCCTTTCCAGAGGAGATCGATGTCTTCTTTGAATATATATTTTGTCCTTTGGTTTCATCATGTTGGGGAAATTTTCCATCTTTCTAAATCTTATAAGTCCAGACTTTTTTACTCTTCAATATTTTCAGGGAGTCTAATTATTCTTAAATTGTCTCTTCTAGAACTATTCTAGAGATCAGTGTTCTTGGTGAAGACTTATTTTATATTTTCTTCTATTTTTTTATTTTTTTCTTTTTTTTAACAGATTCTTATCTATTTCATAAAGTCAATAGTTTCCACAGACTATTTTTTTAGATAAGAATTTTCTTCATTTACCTTTTGCAACTCCTTTTCCAGTTAGTCCGTTCTATTTTTGAAGGAGTTTTCCGTTTATACGATTGAAGTTTTGAGATGTTCATTTTCTCTTTGCCTTTGTCCAGTTGTATTTTCAAAGGATTTGTTTTCTTGTCGAAAGGTGTTAATCTTTCCTTGGGTTTCTTTTCCCAAATTTTCCAATTGATTTTGAAACTACTTCCTGATTTCTCCTTTCTTGACTGGAGATAAAATCATATTCTCCTCAGAAGTTCTAGATCTCTCTGGATTAGGGTCTTTACCTTCTAGGTAGTTTCTGTGGACCCCCTTCTCTGCTGGCCTTTCTTCATTTTCCTAAGATCTTCTGTTGGGGAAGGGTTGGTTCACAGAGGTTTGGTGTTAAGATCCCTAGAGGCTTTGCTCATTGGGTTTAGTAAAACCAAGTGGCCCATCCAGTAGTGGGTACTAGAGGCTATGCCCACTTGGCTTAGTAACTCCAAGTGGGTTGGCCAGTAGGGGTTGCTGGTTGCTTTCTCTGGAGTGTCTGGGTGCTTGATTTGAGGCCCTATCTCTTGGCTTGGGTGGGTGGTTGGCTGGTGCTTCTTGATATTTTTATCCTTGAACAATATGGTCTGGGCCCTGGGGTGAGGTATTTCATCTCTCTCTTTTCAGCTGAGGGACCTCTGCTGACTAAGACTGAGCCTGGGGGATGGGGAGGGTTGGGTTGATCTTTTACTGTGTTTATTCTGGGAAGAGGACTCAGCTCAAATGAAAGTATGGAGTCCACATTCCTCCAGACTAGCAGAACCCAGCAACATTCTGCAGCTCTCTATGCCAGAGCTTGCTCTCCAGCCCTGCTTGATCACCTCACCAGACAACCGTTCCCACAGTCAAAGTGTCCGTGGCTGATCTTAGGTTAGTCCAGCTCTCACTCCTCTCCTGCTGGCTCTCTGCTCTCTGCCCCTGGCTCTTCCTTAGTCCCCTGAGAAACACCTTGCTTGTAGATGTTCTTCTCCTAGTTTCTTTTTCCAGGTTTTGTCAATCGAATTTCTGTTTAGAGGTTTGCTTCATATTATATATGAGGAAAGACCAGGAGTTCTTAGCACAGTGTCTGTCTTCTCTCTGCTATCTTTGCTGAAAGTAGAAGTTGTAATTTCTTAATGAACTTTGGTTCTAGAATGTCAGGGAAGTTTTTCTCGTTTTATCTCTTGAAACATGTTGTCTAGGCTTTTTTTTTTCTTTTTTGGTCATCCCTATCAGTAGTCCAATAATTTTTATATTATCTCTACTTAACTTATTTTCCAGTCAGTTGATTTTCTAGTGAGAAATTTCACATTGTCTTCTAGTTTTTCATTCATTTGATTTTGATTGTTTCTTGACTTCTCATCAATTTCCTTTTGTTGCATTCTTTATTTTAAATAATTTTTTTCAGTGAAATTTTGTATCTCCTTTTCCATTTGTCTAGTTTTGCTTTTAATGCAATCTTCTTCTATTGGCTTTTTGGACTTCTTTCTTCCGTTTTGTTCAGTTTGGTTTGTAAGATGTTATTTTTTTCAGAATTTTTTTTTCTCCTTTCCAAGCTTTGACTTGTTTTTCATGATTTTCCCCCTCAACACTCATTTCTCTTGCTAAATTTTCCTCTATCTTCCTTAACTTGATTTTGAAAATTCTTTTTTAACTTTTCCATGATTTAATTTGTATTTTTTCTTGGATACTTTGTATGCATGAGTTTTGACTTTGTTATTTTCATCTGAGTGAATGCTTTTATCATCTTTATCAACATAGTAATTGATCATTTTTTTTCCTTTTTTTGGCTCATTTCCCTAGCTCATGACTTACTTTTAACTCTTTATTAAGTTGGGGTTCTTTTTCCAGGATGGCAAGTGAACTGTCCTAAGTTTTGGGGGGTATTGCAGCTGTTTTCAGAGATCTCTGTATATTTTCAGGTCCTCCAAGGTGATTATCTAAGGAGAGGTTTTTTACTCTCCTGGACTGTGCCCACTGATCTGTGGGTGACCATAATACTTCATTCTGCCCAGGAACTTAGAGAAAGGGTTCTGTTCCCTAGAGGCAGTAAAGTGTGTTGTGGTACCCTGTACCCAAGACTGCTATCCAGATCTGAGTATGGGCAAAGCAACAGAGTCCTGTTTCACTAATAGCAAAGAGATGCCTATATCTCATTCTGAGCCCCTTATTATCTGTGGCCCAAGAGAGCTCTGAAAGGAGTAGCCACCATCAGTTCAGTGGCTTCCAAATACTAATCCTAATCTTCTGGGTTTGGGTCTTTCCTGCTGAGGCCTGAGTTGAATTGTGTTCCACTCAAACTCTTACAAAGACATTTTCTGCCGACCCTCAAAGTTGTACTTGATAATCTCTGGAGGTCTGGAAATCGTAACTGCTGCCACTAGCCCAGTCTCCCAACCACCTGTTCCTAGATTACTGGGACTGGTACAAACTGGCCCAGCTCATGAAATATTGTGCTTCTCTCACCCCAGTGCAACAGATCCCCTCTGACCAATCTTCCAAATTATCTTGAGATAGAAAATTGTTTCTTATCACCTTTTTATTGGTTCTACTTCTCTAATATTTGTTTAGAGTCATTATTCAAAGCTATTTGGAATGATTTGGGTAAAGAGTTCAGGGAGGGCCTTAACTCTGTCATCTCAGCTCCAACCTCCTTCTGCCCCCACCATTCCTTTTGTTATAATCTAATTTTTTCTTTGACTGACTGTTTTATATGAACTCTTTGAGAGAGTCCTCAAAGCTCTATCCTATAAACATCCTATAGGATGCTTTAGCTTTTTCTGCTTCTTCTAAAGTCATTCCAAGCATACAATATAGAACCATGGAATATCTTGAAACCAAGATGATTGTCCTAAGTAACTCAATTCTGAGTTTCAAGTTCCATGTGAGAGACCAATAAGACATTTTATGTTATTTTAATCATTTTCAGTATTTGTGACATCTCTTGGAATTTTCTTGGCAATGATTCGAGAGTGGTTTCCCATTTTGTTCTATAATTTTCCACTTGAGAAAACTGAGGCAAACAGGGTTAAATGACTTGCCTATGGTTATATTGCTAGCAAGTATTTGAGATAGAAATACAGAAAGTTTTTGAGACAAATTAGCTAGAAAATGTAGTAGGTAGAACACCAGGAGGGTCTGAGTTAAAATCCTGCCTCAGACACTTACCAGCTGTGTGACAGTGGGCAAGTCACTTAAACCTTGATTGTCTTATATACAGGACTAACTACAGTCATCTTGATTCATCTCTTGCCAATGGACCCAGATGGTTCTGGAGAAGAAAGTGAAACTAGTGACTTAGAATAGCAGCCCCTCATTCAAAACCTTTTTGAGTGCTTGTCAGAACATCAACTCAAGGATGGCATAGTCTTCTTTGAGAATGAAGAACAAACAATATCATCTTCTTCATTATCATCATCATCATCATCATCATCATTTGAGACTGTAGTTGAAATCCTCCTCCTTACTACAGAGCTAGTGTTCTATCCACTGAAGCATCTAGGGGTCCCATGAAAGCCCATATGGACATATTTGTAAACTCTTTAAAATATGTTTATTTGGTTTCTTTAATTATTATGTTGAAATAATTTCAGTGTATATATGTTCTCCCCGACCATCAAACTCTTCTTTGTAACAAAGAAAAAAGCAGTTAAGCAAATGTAATTATACAGTTATCAATTAAAAACATAATAAAACTTTTTAATTCATGGTTCCCCTAACTACTGACTTCTTTTCTTTAAGACCACGATTGGCTACAACAAGGGAATTCATTTTTCTTTTAGTTATTATTATTGTTTTAAAATATTTTCATCATTTTGTCAGTATATTGTATCCACCTGTTTTTCTCTACTTCATTTTGAAGTAGTCTGTATGAATTCCCATGTCTCTGAATTCCCTTATTTTATGGCAGCTCAGTAATGTTCCACTATATCTATATGTCACAGTTTGTTCAGGCATTGCTCAATTGATGAACTGCAACTTAGTCTTCTAGTTTTGTTTTGTTTTTGTTACCAGAGAAAGTCTGGCATTAAATCTTTTAGATTTCATAAATCCCTTCTGTCTAAAAGAGTTAGTATCTTGTTCTGCCTGTTGTCAAGATCATACATTCATATTTTCAAACAATTTAAAAAGAAAACCACTGTTATTCTGGAACAACTTAATTAGTCTCCTTCCTGCATTAAAGGCTTCAGCTTCTATTTTGATTGCCTATTGTTTCTTTGTCTAATTCTATTTGATCACATTCCTAGCCTAATATTGGTTTGAAGATGAAAAGACAGTCTGCTGAACTGATTTAAAGTGTATGGAGATTATTTTCAGAACACTATGTATTGGTTCCTTCCATTATTAAGAGTACAAATCACGTATGTAGCATTTCATAACTTGCCATAAAGAGCATCATAGTGTGATATGGCACATTTTAATCAATGGAGAAAGAAAAACAAAGGTATATTAATAATTATAAATCAATATAATCTTAAATCAAGGTAAAATAAAATTTATAATGGCACCAGTTATTAAAGTGAATAATCTGAATACTTGAATTTTCTTACTTTGAAAGTTTTATATTTGTTTTTAATCTAGAATTCAGGGTAACAGTGTGATACAATAAACTACAATTTGATCTATAGTAATAAAACCTGTATCTAAATTAAGAACATTTGGGTTTGGGAATTCAAATACCATAGAAGATCGGGCAAGTCACTAACTCTCCAGGATTTAGTTTCCTCATTAGTCATTTAATGATGTTGAATTAGATGACCTTTGACATACTTTCTAACCTTAAATCAATTATCCTGTGATATTTATTTGGATGAAATTGAATGAATTGTTTATTTTTCTAGGTAAGTTTTAGATCTAGACAGGGAGGGACAAACTGGCCTGATCAAAATTTTGTTAAAAAGCAAAAAGTCTATTTGAAAATTGTTCACTTTTAATTCTAAAAGACTCCTGATGCAAAATTCTTTCCACATCTAGAGAAAGCATTTATGGAGTCTGAATGCAGATCAAAGCAGATTATTTTTCACTTCATTTTATCTCACCATTTTTCCCTTTTGTTTTCTTTCTTATTATGCAGCATGACTAATATGGAACTATGTTTTACATGATTATATATATTTAACCAATATCAAATTCCTTATTATCTTAGATATGATGGAAGAAAAAGAGAAAATTTAAACTCAATATTTTGCGTAAAAATGACTGTTAAATTATGGGGCAGCTAGGTGGTGCAGTGGATAGAGCATGGGCCTTGAAGTCAGGAGAACCTGAGTTCAAATATATCCTCAGACAATAATTACTTAGCTGTGTGACCTTTGGCAAGTCACTTAACCCTATTGCATTTCAGAAACAAACAAAAAAAATCAAAATGACTGCTAAAAATTGTCTTTACATTTAATTGGGAAAATAGTATTTAAATGATAAAAAGAAATAAAATAAGAAAGTAATAAAATATAAAAATAAAGTTATAAAAATAAAGCAAAATGATAAAATAAAATAAAAATAAATGTCTTTCTTTTCAGGTAATTATTCTTTTTCATGAATTAAGAAGCATTCATTTCCATCAACACTTTTCAATAGTATTTTCATTCAACAATGAGAGTCAGCATCATCATGTCCAGAAAAAAATTACAGAAATATCTGGAATATATATGCATGTGTATATATATATATATATATATATATATATATATATATATATATATAAACATTTATAGTATGGAATTTCATATATATATATTATGGAATTTGGGGGGAATTTCACATACATTAAGGAATTTGCTTTTTACAAAAACCCAATGAAGTGCATCTTACAGGTATTATTCATCTGTCAATTCCTGAATCTCAAACCAACTACTTATAATTTCCTGGTCAAGTTACCTGACCTCTAAAAGGACCCAGCAGCTCGGTAAAACTCAATAATAAAGAAGGATTGTCCATGGGTTAGCAGAAAGAGTTTCTTATTGGTATGAAATCACAAATACTCCCACATCAAAAAGAGTGCAACCACAGAATTCAGCAAAGACAGGAAGCTTGTTCATACATTTCATCACTTTCTACTAATTATGCAACTATATCTCCTGAAAGCTGTCATCCTCTATATAGGAAACCATGGAATTCCTATTTTTTTTTCTCTAAAGGTTATTGCATTTGAATGAGGAACAATGTGATGATTTTCAATTAGAGAATCTGAGTTCAAATTCTGACTATCATATCTGTATGACATTAGACAAGTTATTTATCTTCTCTGGGTCTCAATTTCATCAACTGCCAAATTGGGGCTTAGACCACTTAGCCACTAAGATCCTTCCACTTCTATGTCTATGACTTTATTTCATCAAACATATACACACAGAAATATAAGCACTATAGATGCATACTTAGAGAATATTTAAATATATATATATAAATATATATATATATATATATATATATATATATATATATATATATTGTGTATATGCATGTATGTTGTTGTTGTTTGTCCTCTATTCTCAATATCCTTCTTGAAGATCTTGATATCGGGGAACTGATGCCATGGCAAGCAATTGAATTGGATTTGAGTGAGGTAGTGCTGTGCAAAGTCATCAGTCTCACTTTTTCCTCCAGAGTTATCTGAGTCCACTGGCCAGATATGATTCAAGATGACTGGAGATATAGCCCTGAACATGAGATAATTATAGTTAAGTGACTCACCCAAGATCACACAGCTAGTAAGTGTTTGAGATCAGATATGAACTTATATCTTCTTAACTCCAGGGTCAGTGTTCTATCCACTGTACCACTTAGCTATGTGTGTGTATATACTAAATAAATATGTGTCTGTATATAAACATATCTATATATCTATATACATATATAGATATAGATATACAGATAAATATATAAACATATAGAGATTTAAAGATATCCATGTATATCTTTAAATCTCTATATGGTTATATCTATATCTATATCTATCTATCAATCTATCTATCTATCTATCTATCTATCTATATCAGAGAGAAGATCCAGTATAAATTTGAGGTAAAGGCTTTTATTCCATTACTAGAGGCATTTCAAATAAAGAATAATGAAAAGATTCTTGTAACAGATATTTTGTTAAAATAAGACATTCTCTTCATTTGGTATTAGTGGCCTAGTTTTTAATTTCGAACTCAACCATTGGCTACTAGAATGACCTCTGGCAAGTAATTTAAATTCATTCTTTTATGATTAAAATTAGATGATACATTTTTGAAAAGACATTGATGACTTTGGCAATGTCTAGAGCAAGATATGGTGAAGAGCATCAAATTTATCATATATTTGAGGAAAAATTCAAAATATTGGGCATATTAACCCTAAAAAAGAGCAACAAAACCCCAAATAAACAGAGATAGTAAAGCATGAGAGTTATTTCAAGTACTTGAAGAGCTACCTAATGGAAAAAAAGGATTAGATTATTTTTGTTAATCCAAAAACCAAAATTCAGAACAATGAATGGAAGTTTCAGTGAAACACAGGTTTGCTATAAGGAAATACCTAACAACTAAAGTGCCACAGAAATGTATTGACGAGCCTATACTATCTTTGAGTAAAGGTAGTATATGTTTCAGAAGAGTTCTCCCAGAAATAGTTTCTGAAATTCCTTCTAACTTTAGCTAGTTATTTCACAATAGATACACTAAAGAAGTACAAAACAGGGCTTTTATGACCAGGTCTGACACAAGACAGTAGTTTAGTAGTTTAGGTTTGCTATTGTAATAAAAAAAAATATTTATAAAGTATTTGAAAGTTAACAAAAAGAAATTTACTTAGCTATAACTGGGAAATGATATTCCAAAAGGTTATTCAATAATGATACCATATTCATCAACTCTGTCTATTTCTGTCTCTTTGTTGCCCATGGAAGTTAATTGATCAAGTCCTAGGGGCTAGTTTGAGCTATATGTTATTTATTTATTTTTGCTGAGATGTTTAGAAAGTCACTTAAATAGCAAAAGCTCTGCAGTTATGAGCAAATTAAACCTAATGGGTCATCTCAAAACTTTATTATTAAGAATTAAACTTTGTTGGATGAATTAGTATTCCCATTATACTACATTCGTTGGTGGCAAGGTACTAAAAGTCCTTTAGAGGACCTTTCATCACTTAAATAGTTTTAATACTATTCCAGACACAAACAAGATGTCTGGCATAGGAAGTATTGTAGGGAGAAACACTAGCTCAGAATCATAAAAATAATACAAAATAAAAGACAAATAATTAATTTATTGACCTGCTGAAGAAACTGAATATGGGAAAATCAAGTTCATAAATTCCAGGTTTCATCTCCTCCCTTTGTGATGATTAAGTCTCAGATCTAAATAATATGATCCACGAGGTGGGTTATTGTGAAATTGTTACAGTTCATAGTAGTACTTTTGATATTAAGAAGTGATCATTAACAAGGGCAGTATCAGGTTTATGTATACAGCCAAAGTGATGTTACTTCTACATTCCCGTTGATCTTCATCATTAAAGAGTCATCTGTAGTGAGGTAGCTAAGAGCTAATTATGACATTTGATGTAACATTGTGATCAATAGAAAAAAGATGCACTTTATCAACCTCTAATCAATGGTTGAGACATTAGTCTCGACCTTCTAATACCTAGAAACTCATAGGGTATGGGGAGAAATCCAAAATCCTGCTTTTTTAATAGCACCTAAGGGACTACCGTCATCTCCAGAAAGTTCCCAACAAAGCTATTCCTTGATCTTCCAACTTCCTGTCTGAAGAGCCTTGAATTTTTTACTTATGGAAACATGTAGAAATAAACAGTTCTAAATTATACTAATCAAAGAGCTTACCATAAATCTGAACTTGAGGTGATCTTATGTTCATTTATCTCTGCTTGCTACTTGATGTCACTAATGCCTATTCTTCCTTCTGACTACTACTACTACTACTACTACTACTACTGTTCCTAAGACCAACAATATTTTTAATTGCAATATGTCCTTCCTTATACTAAGATTTGATTCCTTGTCATTGTCCTCTTGGTTAAGGGCAAGAACTGTGCCCCTGACTCTACTTCACTGTGACAAGTTGAACATTATCACCCCATACCAGTCCCTCTTTATTTTCCAGAGCCTAATGACATCTCCCTGTGTCAAAGGCTTTTGGTTGCCCCCTATTTGAAATGATCATGGATAACCTCCCATAGTATTAAATCTACAAAATTAGGGCAATAATTAAACTCATTAAAATGCTTAAAGTGCTTTGAATACTTTGAAATTAAACTGCTGGGGAAGCTAGGTGGATAGAGCACTGGCTTTGGAGACAGGAGGACCTGAGTTCAAATCTGGCCTCAGACACTTAATAATTGCTTAGCTGTGTGACCTTGGACAAGTCACTTAACTCCATTTCCTTAAATAAATTAAAACAATTTAAACAAGAAATTAAACTGCCATGTGAATGTGAATTGCCCTTTATGCCCAAAGAAGTAAATATTCCATCAAATAATATAATGAAAAATTCTGTGCCAGAAATAGGTAATCTAAGTACTCGAAGGCTTTCATTTTTATTTTCCACTATGTTTTGCTTTTAGAGTTTCCCTTGTCCCATAATGCTGATCAGCCTGATGGCTTATTATATATCAAGGGTATCATTTCTATAGTACCAAAGCTGTGTTTGGAGCCCTTGAAGTTTATTATCTTGGTGAGTCATTCATTTCATTGGATGACCTTAGAACTCCAAATTAAATAGAATCTACTTAAGTGATAATTGTTTTACCAATTTTTCCTCAATGATTTTGCATAAGCTCTTCCTTGCCTTGTGAAGGTTTTTCATTAATTATCAAGGAATTTTATTTGCCATCAGAAAACAAGTCTCACACCTGTAATCATTTCTCAGCAGTGGGTTATTGGATGTGGGAAACACATAATCCAAAAAATGTAAAACACAGTCAGACTTGTTGATCTCAAATTAAAGAATTTTGAGAACCAAAATAAGAGGAATTGGCTTCATGGGGATGGAGTAAAAAGGGAAGATGCACATATTATAGTCAGAGAAAAGATTTCCTAGTAAATGTGGAAGCTACCTTTCTACTCCAATCTTATGCTATTGATTAATTTTCTAGGAATTTTTATGTGGAATTGTTAATGATGCTAATACAGAGATACTGAATATGGCATGGACTTCCAATATCTATCCTCTATTTGCTCCAACTTAACAGTTGGTTGAGAGCATCATGCCCTGTGAGCAAGAGAGTAAGTTGCAAAATTTTGTTAGACTTTGGAATATGATTTTCCTAGAATAATATAATAAAAAAGGCTCCATGGTTTATAAATAGTATAAAATATGTCTCCATTCACTTGCAAAGGGTTTTAGGAGATTCTAGAATATTTTAAGGATACTGGTCGGAATTCATTGGGAAATTGCGGCAAACATCAGAATGAACTATGGAAGATTTCAACGGGGTGCATCTATCAACCAGCAGATCATTGAGTAGATCATTGCCTTTTTAACTAATCATTCTTACTAATGAAGTACTAAGGTGCTATTATCTTAAATTCTCAAAAATGCTATCATCATACCTCTAAACTTCCATGTGTCCAAGATTAAAGCTCAGAGTTCTAGCCTTTGGTGTACCTGGAAGGCTGAAAATTCTCTTTAACAGACCAATATCTAGGTACTGAATGCAAGGGTCAGAAGAGGAAAGGGTACTGAAGGTGTCATAAAGATATAGGTGCTAGTAACTTAATCCCTTTGGGGGCAGTTTGCAATAAAGAATCACATGGAAGAACCTCAGAGACATCCTCAATAAAAACAGCACTTCAAAGCAATAATAAAATTACATTAGGAGCAATATGTATGAACTACTCCACCACAAAGATATATTATCTATTTCCCTTTCATTCTTTCCTTTCCTTCAACTGAATGAGGAAACAAGTTCTTGTATTAGAATGCTTTCAAATATTACTGTGCTGTAAGTAACAGTATGGTTGATTTAGCAAACCATGGAAATATTCATATGAACTAATACAAAGTCAAGTAAGTATAACCAGAAATGCAATAGGCACAATGCCTGCTGCTATGTAAGTTTAAAAAAAGGAATAATACCAAGAAAGTAAATTTAAACTTAGGACTGCTGTTATAATGACCACAAAGGCATCAAAAAAGGAGATCTGAGGAGGCACTTCATATTTTCATAGATGTGGGTAACTATGAATATAAAATTATCATAGACAATATCAAGGTTTTGTTTTGTTTTCATTATGTTGGTTAATTTTGCTAAATTTTAAAAAAATATTTAATTTATTTTACAATGTATGGCTATAGAATAGGAGAGATGGGAAATATAGTAGAGTTGTAAGAACAAAGCATTTCAATAAAATTTATTATATTTGTTTTTTAAAAGTTCTGTCTATAGATTCAGAGTAATAGATCAGCCAATAGCACAAGTCCTGCTTATATTTCTGATTGAAAATAAAGGTGCTGCTATTGTTCTATTAGAAACCAGGAAGGATTGGGTATTCAGGGAAACCTGGAGGGATTTGCATGAACTGATGCTGAGTGAGATGAGCAGAACCAGAAAAGCATTGTACACCCTAACAGCAACATGGCAATGATGATTAACCTTGATCATCAACAATCAGGGACAATTTGGGGCTATCTTATGGAGAATACCATCTTTATCCAGAGAAAGAACTGAAGAGTTTGAACAAAGACCAAGGACTATAACCTTTAATTTAAAAAAAAAAGTTGATATCTTATTGCCTGATTTCGCTATGTCTTTTACTTTATGTTTCTTCCTTAAGGATATGATTTCTCTCTCATCACATTCATTTGGATCAATGTATACTATGGAAGCAATGCAAAGACTGGCAAATTGCCTTCTGTGGGTTTTGGGGGAGGGAAGTAAGATTAGGGGAAAAATTGTAAAACTCAAAATAAATAAAATCTTTAAAAAAAAGAAAATAAAGGTGTTGGTAAATATTGAACAACTGACTCTTCAGGATAAAGACTGATAGACAGATATTCAGATAGATAATAGAAAGAGAGAAACATCCCCTGGATGATGGAGATGAGAAATAAATTCAGATAAATATAGTTTCATATATATTTATTTATATCTATATAAGCACACATATACACCACATTTTCAAGTAGAACTGCATTATTAACATTTTCTCCATCACTTTTTAAAATTAGGCAATCAATAGAAAAATAAATCAAGTCTGAGATTTGGAACATTTTCCAATTTCCATGACATATGTTGAAAATTTTCGTCCCAAATGGGGTCACAAAGTGTTGGAAACTGCCAAAACAACTGACACAAAAATTATTACACTTTGAATATCACCAGGTTCAATTCATGTTTTAAAAAGGGGATCAAAACATAGTGTCAGAGTCATAGATTGTACAACAAAAAATATGTACTTCTTATGTTATACTGCATAGCAAGAAATTCTTAATTTACTTCTCCTAAGAAAATGGAAAACCATGTTCTCCTGGAAGTCTGACTGTATGAATCATTACTGCCTCTGGAGGAACTGAGATAAATAGTAATTCATAGGTAATACAAAAATGAAGGTACTTTATTATTTTTTGTTCTGCAAGATTTTATACATTAAGTCTTTAATAGAATGGAAGTATAAAGTCATATAGCCTCAATTGCAGTTAGTATCTTGCATTGAGATTGACCAAATCCAATAACATTTAAGTGCTTATTCTTAGAATATTTCCAATGTATAATTATGTGAAGATCCAATCCCCTAGAATCATGCAACATACAGGATCCAGTCCCTGGTAGATGCAGGCATAGTGCATCTCTCATTTTTTATAAAGAGACCAATTTATCCAATCTAGTACAATAAATTAGTTAGAGATTAAAACTAGTTAATGTTACTGGTAAGAGACCTGGATCGTCATTTAACTGTTTTCTTTCTTTAGAAGGCTTCATTGACACCAATAGGGACAAAAATGATATCACATAGCATTTGCATTTGCATGCCATTTAATTCTTGTATAATACTATTATTTAGATTTACTTTCTTCCCATAAGATCAGGAGAAATTCTGATAGCTTGTTCCCATGTGACATTCTCAGTGACATTAAATGACTTGTCCACTAACCCAGAGCAAGTTATTGGAGTTAAGATATATTTTTCCAGGTTTTTGATGGCAGTTCAGAATCCACACATACTTTTCAAATTATTTACTAATAATAATATCCCAAAGAGAAAGCTGGAATGAAATTTTGAGATCATCTATTTCAAATATTTCTTTCTGTAGCTGGTGAAACTGAGGTTCAGAGTAATGAAGCTAATTGCTCCACCTCAAGAAATCAATAACTAAAAGAATTAAAATTTGAATTCAAGTCCTCTGGCTTTAGATCCTGAGCACAGCTGCCATGTGCCACCTACTTCATAGATCTGTTTGCTGAATTAAAGAGAATGGAAATTAATCTGAGGGAAAAAAAAACTAGATTGTTGAAAATTCAGTGCAGTTTCAGAGGATGGGCAAATATGTGTATAGCAACAATGTGTTAAGAGGGTGTACTATGAATGATGAAAATAAGAGGCTATACCTGTTACATTTAAGTACCTGATTTATGGAGGTCTTGCTTCCATAATTATTATGTATTGATAGAAAAATAAGGCAGAGTAAGTGTGACATAGTGGTAAGAGTGGCAGGATTTGAGATCACATTCAAACTCTGTCTTTTAGAACTTATTGTATCTTAGGGAAATTATTTCTAATCTACCTTTATTTCACCTGCAAAATGAGGGATTTGGATTGGAATATTCAAAGATTATATCCAACTCTGAATCCATGTGAACAAAATGCTCGAGTAAGCTCAGTCATATTACTGTTGTGCTTGTGTAAAATGACTGAATAATAGCTTGAAGTGAATTCCCTCCATTAAAATGGAAGCTTCTTGAGGGCAGGGTTTGTTTTATTTTTGTCTTTCCGTTGTCATGGACAATAATGATGTCTAATCCGTGATAGTCCCCTAACAGGTGTTAGTTCAATTACAGAAAATGGAATGGAATGTGATAAAATAAAATCATTTTTTTTTTACAAGAACAGTTTGTCTCCTTTATATAGGAACTGAGTTAGGCAGTTTATTCAAAAAATGAGGAAAAAAAATCTGTGATGAAACTGAAAAAAAAACCTGCCTCTTCTAGCTGTCTCATTCAATTTAACTATTGAAACTATGACTAAAATCATACTCAAAGTGATTATATTAAAACACAACAGAGGGAAAGATATAATAGGGGAAGTTTATTCCCTGGTTGGTATTAAAATCCTTTACAATTTTGTAAAATGCAATTGTTTTGCTCAAAATTCATTTATCTTGTCTTGCCTCAAAACTCATCAGTAAATATAATTACTGGGTTTCACTCCAATTCAGATCAAAAAGTAAAGAGTGACCAAATTCTCTCTGATGTTTTGCTTAGGAAGCAAAAGAAGAAAAATATAGAAAAGATAGTCAGAACTAAACCAGAATTTAGATGATTGTACACTGTGTTCAACTACATCAAACTTATAGATTCATTTGCAAATAATGCATTCTGTGCGTGTGTGTGTGTGTGTGTGTGTGTGTGTGTGTGTGTGTGTCTGTGTGTGTGTGTGTGTGTGTGTGTGTGTTTTAATTTCTGTTTTTGAAGCAGGTAATCTAGTTCAAGTATGATTCAAAATGAAATAAATTTTGTCCATAAGAGATAATAAGTATTTATTGGATATCAATTATATACAAGTATTCTGTACACTTTCAAGTTATCTCAAGACTTTTGCTTTAAAATACTGATTTGTAGTTGAATCAGTTCAAAATATCCCTGTAACTTTCTACTCTGGAAGATCATCTGCTGGCTCTTTTCATAGTTTGTGTATGTGATATGTCCTGTGCCATATACATGTTCTCTCTCATTATTGGCACATAACCACTTTTCTGGTCATACACCTCAATGGGTATGTTTTCTGTGCAAAACAAATCACATATACAGGTCATCACTGATCATATGAAATAGCATACTCATGTCTTTCCAGTGTCTTTTTCTCAGATTAAGTTATGTTTTTTCTTTGGTTGTTATAGTCATTTTGTTTTTCTGGTTGAGGATGTCATTTTTCCTAACAGTTCTCTTGGGTTGCTTTTGATCTCTGAACTGTTGAAATGAACTGCATCCATCATAGTTGATTGATCTTATAATGGTGCCATTAAAGTATTCTTCGGGTATTGCTTACAGTTCAAGAAAGTCTTTCCAGGCTTTTCTAAAATTCAGACATTCATGATTTCTTATAGAGCAATAGTACTCCATATCCCATAACTTGTTCAGTCATTTTCAAATTGATATATTTTTGTCTCAATTTCCAATTCTTTGATACTACAGAAAGAACTTTTACAAATATTTCTGTTCATGTGGGTCTTTTCCCATTCTTTTTAATGATTTTTTAGGACAAAGACCTAGTAGTGGTATTGCTGGATTGAAGGGTATGCAAAATTTTATTGCCCTTTGGACATTGTTCCAAATTGCTCTCCAGAATGATTGGATTACTTCACAACTCCACCAACAGTATAGGAGTGTCCCAGTTTTCCCCAATCTGCTCCTTCATTGATCATTTTCCATTTTTTGTCAACTTAACAAATCTGATAGGTGAGAGGTAGTATCTCAGAGTTGTTTTAATTTGCAATTCCCTAATTAATAATGATTTGGAGTATTTTCATATGAAAATAGATAGCTTTAATTTCTTCATCTGGCAACTTTTCATTACTATTTTTGACCATTTATCAATTGGAGAATGACTTGTATTCTTAGAAATTTGACCGAGTTCTCTCTATATTTTGGAAATGAGTCCTTTATCATAAACACTAGATGTGAAAATTGCTTCCCAGTTTTTTTTTTCTTTCTAATCTCAGTTGCACTGGTTTGTTTGTGCAAAATCTTTTCAATTTAGAATGCTCAAAATCATCCATTTTGCAATTTATAATGGTCTCTATCTCTTCTTTGATCAAAAATGATTACCCTCTGCATAGACCTGATGTATACACTAATTCTTGTTATCTTCAATTATCATCCTTTATGACTTAATCTTGGATTCATTTTGAACTTATTTTGGTATAGGGTGTGAGATTTTGATCTATGCCTAGTTTTTGTCAGAATATTTTCCAGTTGTCCCAGTAATTTTGTGAGTTCTTATCCCAGAAACTGGTCTTTGAGTTTATTATATAGTAGATTACTATAGTCATTTACTACCATTTCTTATTGTACCTAATCTATTCTACTGATCTTCTTTTCTACTTCTTAGTTGGTGCCAGGCAGGTTTGATGACTTCTGCTATATAATAGTTTTATATCTGGTACAGCTAGGCCAAAATTATTTGCTTTTTTTTCACCAATTCCTTTATATTATTGACCTTTTGTTGCTCCAGATGAAGTTTGTTATTATTTTTTTCTAGATCTATGAAATTGTTTTTAGGTAGTTTGACTAGAATGGCACTGAATAGGCAGTTTAATTTAAGCAGAATTGTCATAGCTCAGCCTACCCATGAGCAATTGACTTTATTTGTGTGAAAATATAGTTTTCATATAGGGTACGTGTAGCTTCTGTGTTTGTGTTGGGATGCAGATTCCCAAGTATTTCATGTTGTTTACAATTACTTAAAATGTGATTTCTCTTGCCAGCTCTTGTGGTTAGGCTTTATTGGCAACATACTTTAAATTTTGATGATGTATGTGGGTTTATTTTATATTCTGCTGTTTGTTAAAGTTGATATTTTTTTTCCAGTAGGTTTTTGTTGATTTTCTAAGATTCTTGAGGTATACCATCCTATCATCTTCAACAAATGATGTTTTGTTTTCTCATTTCCTATTCTAATTCCCTCAATTTATGCTGAATGTTGTCAAAGGTTTTTTAGCATTGATTTAAATGATCATATTATTTTTGTTAATTTTGCTATTGATATGACCAATGCTGATAGTTTTCTTAATATTGAAATATCCCTGCATTGCTTGTATAAGTTCTACCCAATTATATTGAATTATCCTAGTAATAACTTCTTAAAATTTCACTACTAAAATTATATTTTTGATAAATATTTGTTAGGAATATTGTCCTATATTTCTATTGTTTTTTTTACTGCTTGCAATCTAGATTATTTTGAAATTGCACAATTCATGTCCTATAATTGTGAAAAACATTTTATTCTGGTCCCTGACCCCAAGTTCTCTGGAAATCCTAAGCATTTTATTCATTAATGTCATGATTAAGATGCTATATGGTAGAGTGAGTAACATCTTGGGCTTGGCATCTAGAAGATCTATGTTCATATCCTGCTTCTGAGATAGACTAGCTAAATGACTAAGGACTTAACATTTCTAAATTTAAATTTCCTTACTTTTTAAATGAGGAGGGATGGTCTAAAATATTAATTTAAGGCATTTCTGCATCTTGTAACAATTAGCTAGAGAGGGTGATGTTAAATTATTTCAATATATTTGTCAAGAAAATCCCAAATGAGAACACAAAGTCTTAGACACAACTGAAAAACAACTCAACAACAACAAATTTTCTTGCTCTAAATCTATGATCATTTGACCACATTTTCCTACTTCTTGCCCCTGATTCTTTCTTAATATATTTAAGAGGCAAGGTAGCAAAGTAGTATGGAGTTTAGGAAGACTTATTCAAAGACTACTTCTAATACTTATTGTATGACCATTGGAAAGTCACTTAACCTCTCTCTCTCTATCTCTCTCACTCAGTTTTTTTCAATAAAATGAAGAAGTTGTTTGATTTTTTGATATTTATTTTTACTCTCCTTTTATGGCCATGACTCCCCCTCTTTTTGTTTCTTGACCCATTAGAAACTATTACCTTCTATATTTGTTTTCCTTGAATTGAAACTATTGCAAGAGTACATGCATGAGAAGATTGTCACTTTGATGAGTTCTTTCATACCAGGAATTTAAAATTGAGTAATAAAAAAGTGGTGAATCACAAAGGTTCTGGCACAGGTATATATGCATTTTTGTATATGTATTTTATATGCATGTGTTTATGTATATGTGTATGCATATATTTGCATGTATTTATATATGTGTATATATAGATACACAAATAGAAAGATCTGAAACAATTTGCTTCTAAATAGAGAACATGCAACTATTTTTTAGTTATAAGCTTGAACTAAATTTGAAGATATTTTATTATATATTACAAAACTTGTTCAATGAAAATATCAATCACATTTCTACAAATCATTAATAGTTCCATTTCAGTTTTAGTCTTCCTTTTGTGAGGCAAAATGAACAAAAATCAAGACAATCATAGTGTGAGGAGTAGTAGATCAAATGGTCTTTAACTTGTCTTAACACATGCAGCAAAATTTATTGCTAGGAATGAATTTGAGATTGATAAAGGAAGTTCTCCCTAAAGAGAGGAAAAAAAGAAGTGACTGGAAAAGTCTAGCAATTCCCATATTCCAAGGGTGAGAGGCCATCAATGAAGAAAATGTTAATGTTCCCCTCTCTCCTTACATAGTTAAATCTCTGAGAAAATTTGGTTCATAGAGATTCTTCTTTTGTCTCTTTTTTAAATTCTCATGCTCTTAAGGATATTGTAACTGTGTCTTTGCTGAAGCAGCAAGGTATAATGAAGAAGAAATAGGAGGCAGCCTGTGCCAGATAAGTCAAACTATCATCACTTCCTTGACAACCTTGTTCTTTGCAATGAATACAGACTTGAATGTATGAGTCTTAAGAAGAGAAATATCCCTCTCCCAAGCCAGATCTGTTGGGGTCCTAGTCCCAGTCCCAGGCCCTATAACACTTTGGTCTTACTTCCAATTCAGTATTCCTAGTTATAATTCAGGAAAGCAATCCTATGTAGAGGGGGAAATAAATTCCCATTTACCACCAATCAAGTGCCACCTATAAGATGGGCAAGCCAGTCTAGTGATATAACAAGACAAACTGAGGGAGATAGGAGCCATCAGAAACTTGTGCTAGGTATATCAGACTGCCACTATTCTCCCTGAGGATCCCAGTAAAGACAGCCCAGGACCCTGATTCAAAGAAAGTTGGAAAAAGTAATGCTTCCAGAGAGTACAATTTTAGTTGACTCTCATGTTGCAGAACCTATTGCCATCTCTCTAGATTATTGTAATAGTCTCTGCGCATAACTTCCTTAGTCTGATTTTTCAAATAATTAGAAAAATTCTCATATATTGGAGACAGCACTTAATTTGAAAACCAGAAAGATCTGGAATCAGTACTCAATTCTCACAGTGGTTGTATAGCCTACATTATCTCAACTAATCTCAGTGAATATCAGCATATCTAAATTTTTCTCATTTTGGAATAGGAAAAATGAAACTTGCATTATTGGTATTTGACCTGGGTCAGGTAGTGTGAGGAAAGCTCTTTATGAGCCTTAAAATACTTTGTAAATGTGAATTATCATTATAATTACATTATTCAATTATAATACTTTATTATACTGATTCAGAGGCACTGCAGTAAAATTGAAAGAGAACTACCTTTGGAGTCAGCAAGTCTGGGTTCAACTCCTGGACTCCACACATAGACAGGTCACATGATCTTTCAGTGGCCTAAGCAACTCTAAAACTATGCCATTCCTGAACAAGAATTCCTTTTACAACCTTCAATGTGGTTTAGTAAATGTTTATTGACCATAGAATTATATAATTAGGTAAAGAAAAAGCCTTAGATGATATTCAGTTTAAGTGTATCTTTTGTAAATAAAATTGAGGGGGTTGAATGACTTTCTTAAGACCATACAGATAATAATGTACAGGCCTGGGATTTGAACCCAGGTCATCATATCCACATCTTCTGATTCTTATGCTTTTTTTCTGGCATACCTTGCTGCCTCACCTTAGGACTTCTCATCATAGTCTTCCCATTAAAAAAAAAAAAAACTTCCAATTCTAATGGTCTTTGTTTTTCTAGCTTGATGATAGGTCTTTAAGGAAAGAAACCACATATAAATTTTTTTCTATCCCAGTCCTAGAGAAAAAAAAAAATCAAATATTTGTCAAGTGATTGATTGGTCCAAATTCTGCCATCATCTCCATAACTGTCCTTACTGAACTTCAATTTTCTCATTTATTAAGTGAAGGAATTAGACTTAGTGACTTCAAAGTTCTCTTTGATCTCCAACTTGATGATTATAAGATTGATCATTATCTCTTCCTGTCTGTCCACCTGATTGTCAGATGGCATGCTCCCCATTACCCACAACATACACAGCAGGAACGTTTTTTCTTCTCTTGAATCTTCCCCTCTCCTCCTAAATATTTTTCTGAAAAGCTAGCTGATGTCTCTGACTTGATGTTTTGACAGCATTTCTACTGCTGTGTTCCCAAACCACTGAGGAAGAATAAACCGGTAGGTGGCTCTCTAATTCCTGCATTCTAATCAAAGTGCTGAACGGAGAGCTCTGCCTGCTTTTTGCAGAACAGCTTTGATTTGATTGCACCAGTCACAGGAATAAACCTCATGCAGACTTGCTGAAATGGTACACTTTATGTTGTTTTGTCATGCAGCTTAAAACGGGAAAAGCTATTCTTGACCCTTCTTGTCCTTGACGAGTTCTAGAAATTACTGAAAGAATCAGCAGTCAGCAGAGAAAGACCATTTGTTAGACTCTGTGAATAGAAATTAGAGTTTAATCAAGGTTTACTAACTAATTTCTCTGGGATGTTGGTGTCTAAGGGATGAGGAGGAAAGGGGGGGAGAAAATTGACAGTAATAAAAGGAAATTAATAAACTCATTCCTACTGTATATTACTGAGCATTTATCTACTTACAATGAAGGGGGGAAATGAAACTTTGCATTAGCAAAGATTTATTAAATAAATACCTACTACATGAAAGTCATCATGCTAGGTTGCAGATAATACAAAGACAAAGACAAAATATTCCTTTTCCTGCAATATCTTATGTTCTACTAGCAGACCTAACCTGATAGCAATGCAAAAGCTCAAGAAGTATGGGCAGTTAAAATGAAATGAAAATAAAAACTTTGTCTTTAACAGGTAAGACTATACTTTCTGTTTTTGAATAATGAAAAGAAACCCTTAAAGTATTTATTGCTCCTTTCTCCTTTCAGCTTCTTTTTTTCAAGGCATTTGCATCATATGCTATTCTAGCAATTGCAATAAAAAACAAGAACAAAAAAGACATATTTATAAGTTTAAGCATGCATCAATGTGTACATGCAAGTAGATGCATAAATATTTATGTGTGTGTGTGCAGATTTGTATGTTTAATTAAAAGTACTCCTTTTCCTGCTTAAAGTATCATACTTGTGTTGAATAGATATATTCAGCTGCTCCTGTGGAGTAGACAAATTTAAATAAGTGTCGAAGAAGGAACTAGAAGCAAGTTCAGATTAGCTTCTGTGGTTTGGGAGCCTTATTCGTTTATAATAATTTCTCATTTAAATTTTTTAAAGAGGAAAGTCAGAGACTACCTCTAGGGAGTCTATTTATCCTACTCTAGGTTAAGGACCCTTAAGTATCATTATAGGCTCAAAGTTGGCTTCCTTGATCCTCTGACTTGCCATATTCATCCAAACTGTACAGTTTTGAAAGATTCTGAATAGAGAGGTCCTGAATGAATGCTATCATACAATTTTGATTTGGAATAGTGTTATTAAATACTGCTTCAAAAAAGTATAATTTGTTGCCCTGTTGTTCATAAGGTATTAACATTATAAGAATTCTACATGAAAAAAGCATTGATGTTATATCATTATTAATTATTTCTACCAGGCAAATTTCAGTTTTCTTTTATGCTGGACTTCTGGTTGAATAAGTGTGCTTTCAGATATTTACTGACAGGTACTTGATCCTCTGAATAATGAAATGTCTAACATTTACAAATTTTCTGACTTTAATATCTAACTTGGTCTCATAGAAAGAATATAACCCAAAAGACAAAAAAAATATATCTTCATTTTGATGACTTTTAAGAGAGTAACTTCTCAGTATCTTACATTTCAAATCTCTAAATATTTCACTCTGCTGCTCAAAAATCCCTCTGCTCCTGTGGCCACCTTCTCCTACTGTTGAGTTCCTCTTGGAAATTCCACATAAGGAAATGTCTTGGCCAGATATTGTCTCCTCTCTTGGCTTCCTTCTAGACTTTCCACACATTGACACCCAGCACCCACTCTACCTTCTTTGGTGCCTTCTTTTCTCTATCCACCCCACTTTTTACACCCTTTTAATTATAGTATTTTCTTCATCATTAGAATGAAGGTTCTTTTGGGGGCAGAGATTTTCTTTCTTTTTGCTTGTATTTGTATTCCTAGCATTTTCAAACCATGATTGGCAGGTGGGAAACATTCACTAGGGCAGATAGATGGCTCAGTAGATAGTACATCAATCTTGAATTCAAAAAGACATGAGTTCAAATTCAGTCTCAGACACACCTCTTAGCTGTATGAACAAAAACAATCACTTAAAGTTATTTGCCTCAGTTTCTTCATCTGTAAAGTAAAAGGAAATGGCAAACCACTCCAATATCTTTGTCTAGGAAATCCCAAATGGAATCACAAAGAGTCAGTCAGGACTAAATGACAATAGCAACAACTTAACATATGTTTGTGGACTTACTGCTCACTAATTTTCAGGAGGTTTTGAGAAGTAGCAGAACAGATTAAGAGTTTATACTTTGAGGTTTATGGAGAAAAGGGTTAACACCGACATACCTTTAAGTACTTTGTGCAAATAATTGTATTGGGCACTGGGAAAGTCAAAGGGGGGAATTCTCAAGTCCTCAAGAATGTTATATTAGCTATTTGCCTTTTTTTAAATTTTTTTGACTAGTTTTTTTCAGTCTTCCAGTCTTTCTCATGATAGGAGACTAACTGTAATCATTGACCAATATACATTGACTTTGCCAAGGAAAGACAGACATTCCGTGAATTACTAATAGTTTGTTGAATAAATGACTGCATTACGAATAATGCCTGTGACATAGGATGAATGTATCTGGTACTGCAAAAATAATGAATTATTCCCTTTAGAGTGATTGGTGTAATCTTGGTGGGGAATCCAGAGTTAATTCTTTCGTCTTCATTAGGGGGAACCACATTCCTGGGTATGAAAGACAGGACTATGAGCCTTTAAAAAGTGCCTCAACATACAAGAAACTTACTACTCTGTTGGTCTTCTGTCAGCAGGGAAATACAAAACTAGGAACAGTATATGACCAAGAAACTAAAGGCATATGAAAAATACTAAAGCTAACCCCATTGTTTTGTGTTATTACCATATCCCAACTCCCATTCCCTGCTCCCTATCCTCTATACCCTCCTCTACCTACTAGAATTCCAATCCCTTGTTAACATGAACACCATTATTTTTATATATTCAAAGTAATAATATGGCTGACTTACATGATACTAACACAGTGATTTTACATCTCATTTCACTTAAATATTGTTTTTGCTTCTAGGCAACTTAAAAATTAAAAACACATTTTTGCCAGAATAGTGGTTGGGCTCTGCTAATGTCACTTTCTCATATGATTCCCATTACAACATTCAGAGAATTCACAGCTGAGTACTTCCCACCATCTTTTTCATTTTCCTTTTAGCCTCAAATATTTTAGTGTCTCTCTGTGGCAAAGCAATTTGCAATGATTCAGGGCTCCAAAGGGTGGAGTAAAAAAGGGTGGAGAGAAAGGCAGAAGAGTGAGTATGCCAATAGCTATTAAATAAATTAGAAACTGTTGAGAAAGCAGAATTATGTCACATTGAGATTGCATGTGATTGTATTTACCATTGGCATTTCTTTAAAGCATCCATTTAAGAACACTTTATTCCTTTAAGTTTATATGAGATAATGTTGATGTCTTCTCAGCTATCATTATTGAGCAAGGAGGTTTTAGTGTAAGAGGGATGGAGAAGTGTAAGATCTGGAATCACTAGATACCAAATAACCTAGAGAGCTCCTTTCTTTTGATTAAGCACTATAGGACAGAAGGCTCAAAGGTCTGGGTTTAATTCACCCACTCACAGAATATATCACTTCTCAGGATCACAGATTCTCAGAATTGTAAAGAAGCTCAGAGATTATCTAGTACAATCTGCACAGGAGAAAATTATTTTCCCCATAATATACCTGAAAACTGATCTTCTACGTATTTTCTGCCCTCAATGTAGGAGAATGGACTGCTCTCTTTCCTAATGCTAAGAATCATAGAATAGGAAAGGACCTCACAAGTCATCTAGTACAACCCATAGCTGAAACATTTACCCCCTCTATAATATTCCCATTAGATGATCATTCAGTCACTATTGAAATTCTTCTAATTGGTTGCAACTCTCTTTCTGCAACAAATTCCATTTATTGCTGAGCTCTAATTTTTAGAATAACTCATTCTGTCACATCATTAGAATATAAACTCCTTAAGAGCAGGGAATGTTCCTTTGTATTTGTAACCTCAATGACTAGTTCAGTTTCTGAACAGAATGGATGTTTTAAAAATGCTTATAGATTAATCAAAAATTTTCTTTTCTGGAACCATTGCTAATTATTTCTCAGGATAATTCTAGTTACTATTATACATGTTTTACTCATTTTTGCTGATGTCTGACTCTTCTTGACCCCTTTTGGAGGGGGTTTCTTGGCAAAGATCTGTAAGTAGATAGTCGTTTCCTTCCTCAGATCATTTTGCAAATGAGGAAAGCAAGGTTTGGTTGAGAGACTTGCCTAGGGTCACACAACTAGTGCTTGAGGTCAAATTTGACCTCAGATCTTTTTGATTCCAAACCTGCCTAACCACTGAGTCACTTAGCTGCCCAAAAATACAGACAATATTTCTAATATTCAAAGACTAAAAATACCTTCTTCACATCCAAATACCTTCTTTATCACATTAGATATCCTCCATCTCTATACTGATCCTCTTATCCTATTCTCCTTCTACAGAGCAACTTTCAGTCTGGGGTTTTCCTGTGATTGCTATCACAAAGATACCATATAGTTTTGGCTTGAGAACTCTATTGATGGCATATTATATCTCCCCCAAAAGGTAGGAGGGAATCCTAAAGGGTTGCAAGAGTTTCAAAGAGATTAAGAAATTTCTTGTGGCCATACATAGTACACACATAATTTCTACAACTCATAAGGCCAAGGTTGATAGAGTGAGGGAAAAAACAGAAAGAGAAAGAAAGGAAGAAAGAAAGAAAGAAAGAAAGAAAGAAAGAAAGAAAGAAAGAAAGAAAGAGGAGACAAAGCCAAGATGGTGGCATGTAAACAGTCTTTTCTAGAAGCTCTCTCCAAAATATTCCAAAAAAAGTTGAAATTATGACTGTAACTAAATTTTTGAGACAGAACCCACAGAAAGGTCAAGTAAGGCATTTCTCCAAACAAAGGTAACCTGGAAGATTTTGGGAAAACTCTTTTCCACAAGAGTGGAGGGTGTAGCATCAAAGCTGGGAATATTGCACCAAAGCAAAGGAGCTCCATTTTTCCAGGAACAACCTGCTGGGCACCTGGGTACTGGGTTCTGGGAGTACTGGCTCCCAGCAGCAGATGCCATTTCCTGACCTGCAATCCAGGGAACACCAAGCACAACTTGGGAGATGAATGGGGAAACCTCTTCCAAAGCAAGTACGAAGCTCAGGCCAGTATGGCCCTTCTCCATGCTGACATCAGCACAGCCCAGACCTCAGGAAATGGAAGCCAGTCTGTGGAGTCACCCAGCAGGAGCTATCCAACAGCTGTTACTAGAGCACTCAGGCCATGGAAGGTAAGGAGGATGGGAGGATGTCAAGGTCTCTCCTCTGTCACTGGGAAAGGATTCTGGTGCTTTGTCCATATTCAGACCCTAGTCACAGTCTGGGCACCCATTCTGCCATAGTGGAGCAAGGATCCTCCTCACAGCCCAGGGGTAGAGGGGTAAGCTTGTGGTAATTCATAGACCAGGAGAACAGTCAGAGCCTCCCACAAGATCTTGAAGGTACTGTAATCCTTGTGTGTGTCCCAATAATGCTCAAAAGTTCAGGAAGCACCCCCAAACAAGGCACAGAAAAAAAAGATATCTGACCATAGACAATTATTTTGGTCCCATGGAGAACCAATACACATAGTCAGAATATGAGAAAGTTTCAGCTTCTGCATCTAAATCCTCCAATAAATATGAAAGTTGGTCTCGGAATATTTCAAAGCCCAAAAACTATTTTGAAAATCAAGTAAGGGAGGTAGAGGAAAAATTGGGAAGAGAAATGAGGGAGATGCAGGAAAAAATATAAAACCCAAGTCAACAGCTTAGTCAAGGAGATCTGAAAAGAATACTGAAGAAAATAACATATTAAAAACTTAGTTTAGGTAAAATGGAAAAAAAAAGTTCAAAAATTAAGGAGGAGAAAAATGCCTTAAATAGCAGAATTGGCCAGATGGAAAAGAAGATAAGAAAGCTCTCTGAAGAAAACAAATCCTTTAATTGTACAATGGAGCTAAAGGATGTTGATGACTTTGTGATGAATCAAGACACAACAAAACAAAAACAAAAGAATGAAACAAAAAAGAAGAAAAATGTGAAATATACCATTAAAAAAGCAACAGATCTGGAAAACAGAACCAGAAGAGAAAACTTACAAATTATTGGGCTACCTGAATGTCATGATCAGGAAAAGAGCCTTACTTCATTTTTTTCCCCTAAATTGAATGTAATAGTTTTTGGTGTTTGGTCAATCTGCACAATTATTTACTGTGGATACCTGATGGTATTCTAGATTGTAGACAGCCCAAAATTGTCTCTGATTGAGCACTGATTGAATGAGCAAGTCCATCAAGGTTGATCATCACCCCCATGTTGATGTTAGGGTGTACAATGTTTCTCTGGTTCTGCTCAGCTTACTCAGCATCAGTTTATGCAAATGCTTCCATGCTTCCGTGAATTCCCAACAGTCCTGGTTTCTAATTAAAAAAAAAAGTGTTCCATGACATACATATACTACAATTTGTTAAGCCATTCACGAATTGAAGGACATTCACTTACTTTCTAATTCTTTGCCACTGCAAATGGGGCTGCAGTGAATATTTTTGTACAAGTGATGTTTTTACCCTTTTTTCATAATCTCTTTGGGGTATAGACCCAGTAGTGGTATTGCTGGGACATAGGGTATGCACATTTTTGCTGCCCTTTGGTTGTAATTCCAAATTGCTCTTCCGCAATGTTGGATAAATTCATAGTTCCATCAGCAATGTATTAGTGGCCTATATTTCCCACATCCCTTCCAACATTGATCATTGTCCTTTCTGGTCATATTGGCCAGTCTGAGAGTTGTGAGGTGGTATCTCAGTGAGGCTTTAATTTGCATTTCTCCAATTAGTAATTATATAGAGCAATTTTTCATATGACTCTGGATCCCTTTGATTTCCTCAACTGTAAATTGCTGTTGTATATTCTTTGACATTTTTAATTTGGGGAATGGCTTGTTTTTTTTTTTATAAATTTGACTCAGCTCTCTGTATATTTTAGAAATGAGTCATTTGTCAGAATTACTAGTTGTAAAAATTGTTTCTTAATTTATTACATTTCTTTTGATCTTGGTTGCAGTGGTTTTGTCTGTGGAAAAGCTTTTTTAACTTAATGTAATAAAAATGATCTAGTTTGTTTTTAATGATGTTATCTATCTCTTTCTTGGTCATAAACTGCTTCCTTTTCTATAGATCTGAGAAAAAAGAAGAGAAAGATGAAGAAGAAGAAGAAGAAGAAGAAGAAGAAGAAGAAGAAAAAGAAGAAGAAGAAGAAGAAAAGGAAGGAAGGAAGGAATAAAAACTGGATGAGGGGAGAGGACAGGAAAGGAAAGTGAAGATAAGGAAAAGATAGGAAAACAGAAAGAATAAAAATAACTTTATTATGATCAGTTAATAAATATTTGAAGCTGAATTTGAATGCAGAGTTCAAGAGAAACACTATCAAATAAACCATGAATGAATGAGTAAATGCAAGAATGCAAAAGCACTTACTAATTGGAGAAACAAATAAAAACAAGTAGAACCCCTGTTTCCTCAAGGAACTTATATTCTTACAGGGTGATAATCCTTACAGGAAGTTTCAGAAACAGAGCTGATATAAACAAATAATATATATTAAAAATGAGTGATGAAGCAGTTAATATTGCATCTTTTAAAATGTCAATTAATCTGATAAAAACATATCTAATTCTAATGAACACAAAGATTGCAGAGGTTATTTGGTAACAAGAACTTTTGTTTTTAAACCTTGACGAGCTATGATTCCCAAATAGGCAGAGACTATAGCATCTAACTATTAGATGCAATCTAATCAGTATCTGGAGGTGACTGCAATAAATTGGTTTCTGGAGGTGATACTGGTGATCTGACAACCCTTGTGCTAAACTGACTTATCATAGTTGTGTTGCCTCAGTCATTTCACAATGCCATAAAATGATTCCTTATAAACATTCTACTGTGAACATTGATTTTAAAGTTTCTGTAAAATCAAGTATGTACCTCATTCAGGAATGAGGAATATTTTATTAAAATTATTTACTTTTTTAAGCAAAAGAAAACAGTAAAAAGTCTAAAATTTAATATGTTTTTATATATGTGTGTATAATTACATATGCACATATGTGTCCATATAGCTGCTTCTATACATCCTTGATAAAATATAGATATGTGCCTAATTTTAATTAAATGATTCTAAAGAAAAAGAATATTATTTTTGCTTTATCCTTTAAGTATCATGAGCACAGGGAATTTTTTTTATATTTATATTTACTTTGTATGTATGTTAGATGTTTAATAAATCATTGTTGGACGAAAGTATTATGGGAGGCATCTAGGAGGACCAGTGAATAGAATATCACCCTGGAATCGGGAGGACCTGAGTTTGAATTTGACCTCAGATGCTTAGTAATTACCTAGCTATGTGACCTTGAGCAAGTCACTCAATCTCATTGCCTTGCAAAAAACGAAACCAAAAAATCCCCAAAACCCAAATAGCGAAAAACAAAACATAACTGAGTTCAAAGAATTATGAATGATCCATTAAATCTCTGGTTTGTGTACTTCCTATCTATATATTTTTCCTGCTTTCATACCTTTTCATCTGTCTTATATGTCTATTTCATTATACAAAGATTCTCTTCTTTCATTATCTTCCTTTTTCCCTCTCTTCCCCTCCCTCCTTTCTATCTTCAGTCTGTCTCTCTTTGTTTCTTTCCTCTCCCTCCTAAGAATATTAATTCAAACCTACAGTTTTTATTGTGTCTCATTCTTAAAGTATAGCTGGTTCACCTCCTATTTTAAGAATAGATGAACTTGATAATTTTTTTTAGGTTTTTTTTTTTTTGCAAGGCAATGGGATTAGGTGGCTTGCCCAAGGCCACAAAGGTAGGTAATTTTTGAGTTTCTGATGTCAGATATGAACTGAAGTCCTCCTGTCTCCAGGGCCAGTGCTCTATTCACTGTGCAACCTAGCTGCCCCAATAATATTTTCTTCATGGTTCCTTTTTTTCCCTAGAAAAAAATTTCATTGAAAATATACTACAAACCACATATGCCTACCATACATCTTTCCTTTGCCTTTAAGCATATATCTTTTAATATAATTATTTTGACAGAAACATGGTATAAGAAAGTTTTATTCTAAATTTCTATTAAAATTCCTCAGTTTTTTATAAGGATAAGCCTATTTTAATTCAGAGACAAAGGGAGAGGGATGGTATTTCCCTAGGAAGATGATCACTGTTTAGCTGAATAAAACTCCAACTCTGATGACCCCAGTGAGGATATTTAGGTAAGGACAACTAGCCAACAGAATGCTTATAATTATTTAATAACTGGATCTCTGAGGAAAACAAAATGAAAATTAAAATGGATGCATGTCACACTTTTAAATTTAATCGGAATTATGAAAATTTTTCTATAATTTTCTTGTCTAGATAATTAGCAAAACAATAAATCAAGTCTAATCTTTGACATGCCAATTTCTATGGTGCAAATATTCATATTGAACACTTAACACTTGTTCTTTGGAACTTACTGCAGTACAACTTTTCACAACCAATCCATTTAACTGAGAATACAATTCAAATTTACATGCTCTGCAGGTTGAGTCACTTAGATACTGTGGAAATCAAAAATTTAGGTTAATTGACTGTCACAAATAAATATGTGTCTCAGAAACCAAGGAGTTGAAATGAATCATGAATAAATTCTATACACAGGGGCATCTTGCTTGATAACAATTCTATAGCTGCACACATTTTTAAATGGAAGGGATATTCAGGATCCATGTAAAATGCATCCAATCCTTTCTTTAATTGTAGAAAATTTGTACATGAAGTTTGTCTCTGTTTTATATGTACATAGTTACTTTTCCAGTTCTCTTCAGTGCTTGACTGTATTAGCAAAGTAGAAAACTGAAAAGACAGAGGAACCTGCATTCAAAGAAGTATAAATATTCTATATAAGATGATTTCTAAGTCTGAATTATTGGGTAATTTTATTTTAGAGGCAGCTGGTTATACAGTGAATATGGTATTGATCCAATGAGTCCAGAATCGAAATCCAACTTCAGACACTTAATAGCTGTGAGACTTTAGGCAAGTCATTTAATCTCTATTTGTCTCAGTTACCTCCACTGTAAAATGCGAATAACAAAATACCTGTTTAGAAGTGTTCTTGTAAAGATTAAATAGGATGATTTTTATAAAAGTATCTAGCAAATGTTAACATTTTCCTGCTATGCTACTTAATTTTTTCTTTTATTCATTTTTTTTTTTTGGAATGAGAGTCAAATAGAGCAAGTTTAATCGTATTTCCACAAGACAATTCTTCCATTACTTTACAGAAGTATCGTACTCCTTGGGTCTTCTATTATCAGATGAATTGTTGATTCCTTGACTGATGCTCAACATACAAGAACTTGAGGTACATCACCAGTCTATTTGCCTTCCTCTGGGAATTTTCAATGTCCCATCTGAAAAGATGATAAGAAAAATACTATGTAAAATTATATGGCCTTTCAATTACAATTTAATACTGAACCCTTACCAAGTATGTCTTTCTTAATGAAGTGCCAGACTGCATTTTGGGTACTGTAGTATACTGTTGACTCATATGGAACTTGCAATGAACTCAACCATCACTTAGGTCTCTGTACCTCTCCTTTGCCTTTTCCAGTTCATTAGAGTTCATTTAGTTACATGTACAGAAAAATACCCATTAATTCTATTCATTTGGTTTTCATTTTTTATCAGTCTAGAATATAGATTTGAGTCAAACAGAAAAACTCTTTTAAAGAAAATAAGCATAGCAGTTTCACTTATTTATCTACTGCAAATTTTTAAAGTTTTAAATATGTTTACCAAGTATAACTGATATTTCTTGTATGCATATTTCACAGAGTTGGAAAGGTGGTAAGCCCATTCAATTATTTTGATTTATTATTTTCCTAAATATTCTAGCAAGAAAAGAATAAGCTATTCAACTCAACATTAAAGATTTGCATGGTATCAATACCTTAAAGACCAAAAATATATGAATGCTTAAAAAAACAGAATCATAGAATAGAATCGAGAGTAATTTGAATTCCTTTATTCAGTACCACCATCAATTGGTCTTTCACACTAAAGATGAGGACAACTAGATGGCACAGTAGATAAAGTGTTAGATATGGAATAAGGAAGACTTTAGTTCAAATCTGGCCTCAGAAACTTACTGTGTGATCCTGAGCAAGTCATATGACTCCATTTGCCTCAGTTTCCTCATCTTTAAAAGGAACTAAAGAAGGAAATGACAGTATTTCAATATCTTTGCCAGGAAAGCCCCAAATGGCATTAGGAAGAATAAAGCATGTCAGAAACAGTTGAATAACAACTAAAGACCAACAGCATGTTATCATCTGAACCCCTCATTACATTCTTATTCTCAATTTTTAGAAAATTTTGACCCATAATATCAGATGATATCTAGGTCCTCTGCCATGTCTACTAATTTCTAAATGTTTTTTTTCTTAGTGTCGGTCAATATCTCAAGAAACATTTTAATATTTCTTGTGCAAGTCACTGTTAAATGCTAAAAATACAAACACAAAAACTAAGAATGGAACAGCCAAGGAAAGCAAGTCCATGGGAACATGACCCAAATACACACACACACACACACACACACACACACACACACACACACACAAAAGATTCACATCCTAATTAGTTCTTCTCTAGGCTAAGTATCCTCAATTCTTTTTAGGTGAGAGCTATTATTTTCTAAAGGATCTTGCTATGGCTTTTTTTTTAATCTTGAAATCACTATCCAGCTAAATTTATGTATGTTTGTGTATTGTATGTACATAATAGTTTGCATGTTGTATCCTACATTCAAATGTCAATTCTCTGAGGGTAGAGCATGTCTTTTTATCTTTTTTTTTGTATTCCTAGAACTTAGAATATTGCATGGTACATAAAAAACAATTGATAAATACTGCCCTTCAGGATCTTACATTCTTATTTTTTACTTTGTAAATATTTTATTTGTTTTTCCAACTACACACAATGGTGACTTTTATCAATCATTTTTGCAAGGTTTTGAGTTTTATAATCTTTCTCCCTCCTCCCTTCCCTTCTCCCTTCCCCAAAGGAAAACTATCTGATAGAGATTTTGCATTTGTAAGCATGTTCAACAAAGGTCAAAATTGAACATGTTGTGAGAGAAGAATCAGATCCAAAATGAAGAAAACATTAGTGATAACAAAATTACATAATACATAAAACAACTTTTAAAAATTGAAGATAATAAACTTTGGTCTTCATTTAAACTCCATAGTTCCTTCTCTGGAAATAGATGGTATTTTCCTCCCCAAGTTCCTTTAAATTGTCTTTGATTATTGTACTGCTAAAATGAACAAGTTGATAATGTTTGATTATCACCTCATTTTGTTGTTAGTGTGTATAATTTTCTTCTGATTATACTCATTTCTTTCAGTGTCAACTAATGCAAGTCTTTCAGGACTTTTCTGAAATTTTGTCTATCATGGTTTCTTACAAAAAATAGTATTCCATCATATATATATATATATATATATATATATATATATCCACAATTCCACAATTTGTTTAGCTGTTCCCTAATTGATGGCATCTCTTCAATTTATAATTCTTTACCACTAAAAAAAGCTATGAAGAGTTTTTTTTACTTGTAGGAATTGTACTCTTTTTCATGATCTCTTCAGGATACAAGCACATTAGTGGTCTGAAGGATGCAAAGATATGCATATTTTAATTGCCCTACTCTCCAGAAAGATTGGATCTGTTCACAACTCCACCAACAATGCAAGTGCCAGAGCTTACATTCTAAAAAGGGAAATAATATATTAAAAAGTAATCTGGAAAGGGGTAGGGAATGAATGTTCATAGGTCTGAAGAATGGTTGTTCTGAAGAATTGAACTCCTCACCAATACTTATGTTTTTGGAAGAATTTGCAAATGAGCACCAGAGCCTATGGGAGAAGCCTTTTTGGTTACTAATTCTTGAGAAATTTCAAAGTTTCTTCTCTTAACTTCAGTTATCTTCCCATTCATTCTGGCCAATGGTCAAATACTATCCTGAGTTTTCCTTTTTTCATCAACATAATTATAAGAAATTTCTTAAGTGTGAACTTCAACAATGATCAACTTTGTATAACATTTAACAAAAATTGACTTTAGTAGTAGCTATGTGTTGTAATAGGTAGAGTATTGACCCTGGAGTAAGGAGAACCTAAGTTCAAAACTGATCCCAGACATTTATTAAGTGTTTGACTTTGGACAAGTCATTTAATCCATTGTCTTAATGGGTTATAAAATAAAACAAACAAACAAAAACAAGAATTGGCTTTAAATGGTTTAAAAGCCAGTGACAAAGGAAAAATCTGGTGGGTTAAAGGCTATAAAGCTGTTGTTATTTACACAATGTGTTGCCAGAATGAGAGGATTCCAGTGCGTGATAGACATAAAATATTGGAAGGACATGTGAAACTGAACGTCCTGCTTCAATGCTTTGGGACTTGATAACACATGAAACCAAGGTATTTTCTGCAGATACATTCACCTTAATTCTGACCTATAAATATTTCTCAAAGAAGAGAAATAGATCAAGAAAGAATACTAGTGAAACTCATGAAACACAAGCTCAAGATCAGTGAAGATCAACTCGAGTGTCATTACTGATTTCACTGCATTCATGGACAAAACAACTGAAATCCAGGAAAGTCACTTGGTTGAATATAGTCCCAAACTGATTGCTTTAGTTCAAGCTACCTTAGCTTAAGTGCCAGATGGCCAAGGCACCACTAGTATTCCATTTGACCAGTGGAAGAAAGCAGAGAAGAATCTCATATAAGTAGAATTTTTAATGGAGAGTAACAGATTTTGAACAACAGTATTGAAATGGAGGAAAATTTGGCAAAAGATAGAAAGCAATAGCATTAAAAGTATAGATTAATTCTATACAGGTCAAAATGACTGAACTTGAAAATAATTTCTGCACAAACAACTTAAAGATCATAAATCTCTCCCCCAGGAAAAACGCTCATGGAATGGCAATAATATATGAAATAATGTAAGGAAATTAAAATAGGAAATCATATAAGAAAACTATTTTAGAACTTCCAAGCTAAGACAATAACAACAGCAGCAACAACAACAACAAAATTATGAAGACAATTCAAAGATTACTGAAAGACAACGATAGTCCAATAAAAACCAGTTTCACATTTTATGGTATATTGTATATTATTTAACTAGTTCACAAACTAAATTTTATTCACAATCTGAAGAAATAACAGAAGGGAAAAGAAAAGAACAGTATTTTTCCTAAAAAGTAAAGGATCTTACAATGAAAATCCAAAATTCTATAATTCTGTGCCTAACCATCAATGAAAATAGATGAATGTCTGGAGAAAACAGCAGCAGCAACAGCAGCAGCAGCAAAAAGAAGTTATTGAAGTGATTCCCTTTCAAGTCCCTCCTCCCCAAAAGAAGTACTTGAAACAGAAAATAAATGTAACTATTAAGAAGTCTAAGTAATCTTTTCAATTTTCTTATGTTTCTAGACTATTTTAATAAAAAAACAAATACCTATCTATTGATGGGGAAAAGTACAAAGAAGAGAGACCATTAAGGGATAAAAAGACCTAAAGGGTAAAAAGTTTTTAGGGATTGCTCGAAAGGTTGAACGAATACTTAGTGAGTTAAACACTATAACTCCTTAAAATATTCAATATCTTTTTGTTAGAGAGAATAACAAAGTGGGAAAGTTGAAGATATTAGAAGAGGGGAGATTATGAACAGAGTACAGTAATTTTCTACTAATTCAGCAAATAAATCATGAAAAAATATTAAAACCTTTTATCTCAGCAAAAGAGGTTGTTTTCTTTGAGAGAATTGAATCGGAACAATGGAGTGGTAATAGTGTTTCTCTATGGGAGGGTTAAAATTGTGGAGATTACTCTAGAAAAGGAAAAAATGGAATATATTAAAATATATATGCAATTGGAGTGAAGGTATATTTGCATTTCTAGACAGAATTGCATCTCAAGAATGACCATTTATAGTACACTTCCACAGTGTGGATAGAAAGATTTGAAGGGTAGAGACTGATCATTGTAAGGTCAGAGAGTTGGACCATGTCTCATACTTTATGTTGTAGTTTGACACATGGTACAAAACTGTTTCTATCCACCATTGCTTGTCTCATTAATTGACCTTTTCAAAGGAAAGTCTGAGCAGAAGAAAATAAAAATAGGAACATGAAGTGAGATTTACGATAACATCATAATAATGAGGAAATTGGATAGAAAAAACTTTTTTCAGATATTTTTGCTCACACCTTACTCTACAATAAGCTCTAAATGAAAATGTGAACCAAATATAAAAAGGTCACATCATGATCAAATTAGAGAAACAAAGAAGTGTCTTTCAGATCTATAAACAGAAAAAATTCATCATTTAAAATAAATTGCATTAAGTTACATAAAATTAAAAATTTGTTTTATACAAACAAATGAAATAAAGCTAAGATTTAACAGAAAATGAAGAAATTAGAAAATATTTTCATCAAGTTTCCCTAATATAGGTCTTTATTCAAATATTTATAATTCATAATTTGAAAAACTTTTTCACAATTAATTAATTGTCTAAGGTAGAAGTGCCCAATTTGGACTTATGGCCTAATGCAGCCAACAAAAATTTCCAGTAAGAACCAAACCATATTAAAATATCATTGGAGGGGGCAGCCAGGTGGTGCAGTGAATAGAGCACCAGCCCTGGAGTCAGGAGTATATGAATTCAAATCTGGCCTCAGAGACTTAATAATTACCTAGCTGTGTGGCCTTGGGCAAACCACTTAAACCCATTGCCTTGCAAAAAAAAAACAAACTAAAAAAAGTATTATTGGAAAACATTTTTTAAAAGCACATCAAAATTCTATACAACATAGTTGTTGTAAATTTCTGGTTTCTTAAGTCAATGAGATCTATATGTTCCATTTCTATGTGATATCTGTAGCCTAAAGATATTAAAAGATAGTTCCTTGAGGAAAGAAATCCAGATTATTTGTAATTATTTTTTAAAAGAGCTCCAAATCACTTCTAATTATAGAAATGCAAATTAAAGTAAGTTTGAGACTTACTCTAGTCTTGCCAATTAATTTTGGCAAAGATAAAACAAAAAGTGATAAAGGTTGGAAGAGTTGTGGGAAAAATAGGCTTATTGCTACACTGTTGATGAACTTGTGAAGGGCTTCTGGAAAGCAATTTGGAATCATATAAAAAGTAACTATAAAAAGTCTGTATAGGTATATAGATAAAAAATTATTATCAACTATATTGATGGGAGCAAAATCCTGTCACCTAAACGAATACCCATCAACTTAAGCATGAATGAATATGTATTGGCATATGAATGTGATGGAATATCATTGTGCTGTTAAAAAAAATGAGGAACTAGATTAAAAGAGACATATACCAATTTCTATGAAGTGATGAAGTGTGGAGCAGAACCAGATTTATTTTACAACATTCTGGGTCCTGACCCCGCAATCCTATCACCTGCTAATGTTCCTCCCTCTTGCCACTTGTCTGCTCCTTCATACCAGCTGACTCACTTTGAAATTGCAAGCAGCCAGGATAAGATGTCAATGTGTTCTATTTTGTACCATGATTCTAAGAATTAGCTTCAACCATAATATACTAGGTTCAATGAATAAACATATATGAAGTAAAATCTATACCAAACCTCTAGAACAAGTTATTCTATCCCTTATTCTCTGTGGCTCTGAACAATGTAACTACCCAAGTGGAAGAGCCACCCTCACTGAAGAATTCTATGAACTTTTCAATAGATTACAAATTTCCAGTCTGGTTACTTGGTTTTCCCTATTCCCCCATAATGCCAATATTTAAATGCTCGCTTGTGAAGAATTTTATAAACAAGAATTCTATGAACCAAACCAGAGTACTTTATACAATATACAATAATCACAAGCCTAATAATATAGCTATCTCTCTCTCCTTCACTCTGTGTTGTCTGACACGCACACACATACACAAACATACAAACATATGTATTTATGTTCCAAGATTATGATTTCTCTGATTTATGTTTTGCTATGATTTGGGACAATGAGTTTCTTTGCTATCCACTATATGTATTTCAGAGAGTTACTAGTATTTGTAGGAAAAAGATCAAGTCTTGATCTTTTGAAATAGAGTTGGGGGGTCCTCCCTGTCAATGTGATCAAAGATTAGATGAAAGTTGATAGTGGCTTCTAGAGTAGTGATATTTAAGGGAACAGATAGAAATACTTCTAGCCCAGTACCCCATCTCTTTGAACAGAGAAGAGTGATAATTTCTTTTCTCAATCTCCTATTTCCTCTGGTTGGAAGGAATGAAAATATTACTTGCAGAAAAATGGAGAGAGAAATGAGATCTTTCTATTCTGCCTCCTTTTGAGCTATGCACAACCATAAGACTCTCATCATTGAAAGATTCTATACATATGGGACCCACTCTATTTGATTACATAGTTTTTTTTTATTTAGTTCCTCAAGTGGAATACATACATATATATATATATATATATATATATATATATATATATATATATATATATAATTTAAATAGTAAACCATATATTTGAGGAAGAAAGGGATGGAAGAGTGAACATTCCTTGAAAACTTCATTTTCTTCTGAACCCGATTAAAAGGGGGCAGAATACATAGAGATACAGACAAAAGCACACACATAAAAAACAAACATTTCATTGTAGATGTCATTCAATTCAACACAGAAACAGAAGGAACTAGGGACAAGAGAAAAGGTGTGTTAATACAAGAATCCATGAGTAGATTCTGGGAAAGGAGAAGAAAAGAATAGGATATTGAGAGCTTGATAAAAGCAATCATAACTCCTATGCTCTCAACAAATTTTTCTTCTTTGTAAAGGGAGAGCAAGAAGTAAAGTGAAGAAAAGATAAATGTTGTTGAAAAATCATAGAAAATGAATGATTATAAATAACTTAATATGAGTAGAATAGCTTAGTTTCTAAATAATTTAATATTGTTTTATTTATTTTCCCAATTGTCAAAACAATATGTAGTATTCACTGCAAAATATTTTGAAGTAAAAATTTTTCTTCCTCCTTTTATGCATTAATCTTTTTTCAGAAATGGTAGGCTAATTGATATAAATTCTACAGATGCCATCTTGTAAAACATAGTTTAATATCAGTCACAGTTGGGAGAGAAGAAACATCAAAAAGGAAAATATGAAAAAGAATAAAATAAGTGAAAACTGTATGCTTCAAACTGATTCAGACTCAACCAACTTTATCTGCATATGGATAGCACTTTCCACCATGTCTTTCTACTTGTTTTGAATCATGCTCTGGAGAAGAATTGAATAATTCCTAGTTGATTATTCCTCAATATTGCTGATACTGTGTGTAATGTTTTCCTATTGTTCATTATACTTTGCATTATGTACATCTTTCCAAATTTTTACAAAATCTTCTTTGGGGGGGCTTTTATGATAATTTGCAGATGACTTTGAAAGAGTTATGAAGATTTGTTGCTTGCTGTACCATCTTGTCTCTCAAAAGTGGTGCTGCTCAGTTTCTATAATACTTTAACAAAAACATGCACCCTTCCCATGCCCCCTCCCCTCAACTGGCAACAGTCAGGATAGCATTTACATACATATTTTGTTAAAAATATTTACAAATGAGTAATTTTTGGCATGAGGAATTAGGATTAAGGGAAAGAGACACATAAGAGATAATTTTTATAAAGTATTCATCAGATTCACTAGGCGTGTTTTTGTTTTCTGTGTATTTTACTTTGTTTCGTTTTTCTTCCTCTGGTTGGGGATAATATAGTAGATAATCTGTCAAATATGGTTATCCTAGCTCTCTGGACTACTGAGAGGGGTTGCTTCTATTGAGGTTGCTCAGCTCATAATGTTGAGGTGTAAATTGTTCTCTTGGATCAACTCCCTTCGCCCAGCATCAGATCCCGTAAGTCATTCTATGTTTCTGTAGAGTTCAACTATTTATTGTCTCTTACAAAAAATGATATTCCATAGTATTCATGTATCACAACTTGTTTAGCCATTCCTCAATTGATGAGCTTCCCCTAAATTTCCAATTCTCTCCCAGTACAAATAGGGCTGCTTATGCATATTTTGGAACATGTAGGACTTTTCCCATTTTTTTACAATTTCTTCTGAATATACTCCTAGAATTGGAATTGCTGGGTCAAAGGGTATGAACAGTTTTATTCTCTTTGGGCATAATTTCATGTTGCTCTCCAGAAAGGTTGGATCCATTAACAACTCCATCAGTCAAACATTAATGTCCTAATCCTCCCACAACCTGTCCAATATTGATCATCTTGCCTTTTTCTCATCTAATAGGTGTAAGATGATACATCATTATTTTAATTTGCATTTCTCTAATGAATAGTGATTTGGAGCATTTTTTCATATGTTTATATATAGAGCGTTAATTTCTCCATTTGAAAACTGACTGCTCATGTCCATTAACAATTTATCATTTGGGGAATGACTCATGAACTTATAAATTTGATACAATTCTCTATATATTTTAGAAATGAGACTTGATTAGATCTCCTGATTGTGAAGATTTTTCTCAGCTTTCTGCTTTCTTTATAATTTTGGTAACATTGATTTTTATTAGTGAAAAAATTTTTAAATTTAATACAGTCAAAATCATTCATTTTGCAGTTTATAATGTGCTCTAATTTTTGTTTGGTCATAAATGTATCACTTTTCCATAGATCGGATAGATAGAATATTTTTGGTCTATTAATGTATCTATCATATTGCTCTTTAAGTCTAAAGCCTGGACCCATTTTGACTTTATTTTGGCATAGAGGGTGAGATGTGTATCTATGCCTAGTTTTTGCCATACTTTTTTCCAGTTTTCTCATAACTCTTGTCAAATAGTGATTTCTTATCCCAGAGTGTGATATCTTTTGGTTTGTCAAATAAGATATTGCTGTAGTTGCATTTGCTTTTTTATTAATTTCTTTGTTAAGAAAGATTATATTTATTTTGAGTTTTACAATTTTCCCCCCATTCTTGCTTCCCTTCCCGCACCCACACAGAAGACAGTCTTTTGGTTTTTACATTTGTTCCATGTTATACATTGTTCTCAACTGAATGTGATGACAGAGAAATCATACTCTTAAGGAAGAAAAATAAAGAATGAGATAGTAAAATTACATAAAAATATAATGGGTTTTTTTTCCTAATTTGACAGTAATAGTCTTTGGCCTTTGTTCAAAGTCCATACTTCTTTCTCTGCATACATCTGGTATCCTCCATAGCAGAGAGGCCAAAATTGTCCCTGGTTATTGCACTGAAGGGATAAGCATTTCCATCAAGGTTGATCATCACCCCCATGTTGCTGTTAGGGTGTACAATATTTCTCTGGTTCTGCTCATCTCGGTCAGCATCACTTCATGAAAATCTTTCTAGGCTTCCCTGAATTCCCATCCCTCCTGGTTTCTAATAGAAGAATAGTGTTACATGACATACATATAGCACAGTTTGTCAAGCCATTCCCCAATTGAAGGACATTTGCTTAATTTTCAATTTTTTGGCCACCACAAAAAGGGCTACAAAAAATATTTTTGTACAAGTGATGGTTTTACCCTTTTTTCATCTCTTCAGGGTATAGACCCAGTAGTGGTATTGCTGGTCAAAGGGCATGCACATTTTTGTTGCCCTTAGGGCATAATACCAAATTGCTCTCCAGAAAGGTTGGAAAAGTTCACAGCTCCACCAACAACATATTAGTGTCCCAGATTTCCCACATCCCTTTCAACATTGATCATTGTCCCTTCTGGTCATATTAGCCAGTCTTAGAGGTATGAGGTGGTATCTCAGAGAAGCTGTAATTTGAATTTTCTCCTATAAGTAATGATTTAAAGCAATTTTTCATATGACTATGGCTTGCTTTGATTTCCTCACCTCATCTGTAATTTGCCTTTGCATATCCTTTGACCATTTGACAATTGGGGAATGGCTTGTTTTTTTGGAAAACTTGTTTCAGTTCTCTGTATATTTTAGAAATGACGGATATTTACTTTAGTGGAGTTTGAACAAAATTCAAGGACTATTCCCTTTAGTTTAGAAAAAATATCTTATTATCTGATCTTGCTGTCTCTTATACTTTTTGATTCTTCCTTAAGGATGTGATTTCTCTCTCATCACACTCAATTTGGATCAATGTACAACATGGAAACAAAATGAAGACTGACAGATTGCTTTCCATGGGTGGTGGGGGGAGGGAAGTAAGATTGGGAGAAAAATTGTAAAACTCAAATAAAATCTTTAATAAACAAATGAAATGAGTCCTTTGTCAGAAATATTACTTGCAAAAATTGTTTCCCAATTTACTACATTTCTTTTGATCTTGTTTGCAAAGGTTTTGTCTGAGCAAAAGATTTTTACTTTAATGTAGTCAAAATTACCTAGTTTGTTTTGAATGATGTTCTCTATTTCTTCCTTGGTCAAAAACTGCTTCCATTTTCATAGATCTGACAGGTAAGCTACTCCTTGATCTTCTGATTTGCTTATAATATATTGTTTTGTGTAAAAATCCTGTATCCAGTTGGATCTTATATTGGTATAGGGTATTAGGTGTTGGTGTAAATCTAAGGTTCTTCCATACTAAATTCCATTTTTCCCAACACTTTTTTATCAAAGAGAGAGTTTTTATCACAATAGCTGGACTCTTTGGGTTTATCAAACAGAAGATTATTATAATCATTTCCTGCTATTGCCTGCAATCTATTCTACTGATCCAAAATGCTATTACTTAACCAATACTAGACAGTTTTTGAGTACTGATACTTTATAATTATAATTAAATCTGCTAAGACTAAGCCACCTTCTTTTTACTTTTTTTCATTGAAACCCTGGAATTCTTGACTTAATATTTTTTCCATATCAATTTACTTACAACTTTGTTGTAAGTAATTAAAGTAACTTTTTTGGAATTTTGATTGATAGGACACTAAACAAATAGTTTAGTTTTGGTAGAATTGTCATTTTTATTATATTAGCTCAACCTTTCCATGAACAGTTGATGTTTGCCTAGGTATTTAAATTTAACTCTATTTGTATGAGAAGAGTTTTATAATTCTTTTCAAAAAGTTTTTGAGTCTGCCTTGGCAGGTAGACTCCCAGGTATTTTAAGTTGTCTGAGGTTATACTTTGAATGGAATTTCTCTTTCTGTCTCTTTCTTCTGTATCTTACTAGTCATACTATAAATTTTGAGCATTTATGAGAGTTTATTTTATATCCTGCAACTTTGCTAAAGTCGGTAATTATTTCTCGAAGTTTTTTAGATGACTTTTTGGGATTCTCTATGTATACCAAAATGTCATCTACAAAGAGTGAGATTTTTGTCTCCTCCTTCCCTATTCTAATTCCTTAAATTTCTTTTTCTTCTCTTATTGCTGAAGCTAACATTTCTAATATCATATTGAATAGTAGTGGTGATACTGGGCATCCTTGTTTAAACCCTGATTTTATTGGGAATGCCTCAATCCTATCCCCATTGCATATAATGCTTTTGATGGTTTCAAATAGATACTGCTTATTATTCTAAGGAACTAACCATTTATTCCTACACTCCATCATGTTTTTATTAGGAATGGGTGCTGTATTTTGTTAAAATCTTTATCAGCATCTATTGATATGATCATATGATTTCTGATAGGCATGTTATTGATATATTTAATTATACTAAAAGTTTTCCTAATATTATCCTAGTGATAACTTGTTGTAATCGTTTTGCTAAGATTTTATTTAAGAATTTTTTTTGCATCTATATTCATCAGGGATATAGGTCTATAATTATCTTTTGTCTGTTTCAACACTTCCTGGTTTAGTTATCAGCACCATATTGGTGTCATAGGAAGAGTTAGGCAAAGTTCCATCTTCATCTAGTTTTCCAAAGAGTTTATATTGAATTGGAAACACTTGTTCCTTAAATGTTTGATAGCATTCACTTGTGAATCCATCTGTCCCTGGAGATTTTTTCTTCGGGAGTTCAATAATGGCTTGTTGAATTTCTGTTTCTGAGATAGGGCTGTTTATGTATTTTATCTCCTCTTCTTTTAACCTTGGCAACTTATATTTTTGTAAATATTCATCCATTTCACTTAGATTGTCAAATTTATTGGCACAGAATTGGGCAAAATAATTCTGAATTTTTACTTTAATTTCTTCCTCATTGGTGGTGAGTTTACCACTTGTCATTTATCATACTAACAATCTGGTTTTCTTCTTTCTTTTTTTAATCAATTTGACCAGAAGTTTATCAATTTTTATTGTCTGTTTTCATATTTTTTCATATTTATTAGTTCAATAGATTTCTTGCTTTTGATTTTATTAATTTCTCCTTTAATTTTTAGAATTTCCAATTTGGTGTTTAATTTGGGGCTTGTAATTTGTTCTTTCTCTAATTTTTTAGTTGCATATTTAGTTCATTGATTTCTTCTTTCTCTAATTTATTCATGTAAACATTTAAAGATATGATATATCCCCTGACAGCCACCTTGAGGTATAGCCCATAGGTTTTTGGTATGTTGTATCATTGTAGTCATTATTTAGGATGAAACAATTAATTCTATAATTTGTTGCTAGATCCACTCCTTCTTTAAAATGAGGTTATTTAGTTTACAATTAGGGTGTGAGGTGTTGGCCCAGTATTGCATATGCTTTTTATTGCATTATGATTTGAGAAAGATGAATTCATTATTTCTGCCTTTCTACAACTGATCATTAGGTTCTTATGTCCTAGTACATGGTCAGTTTTTGGGTGAGTTCCATGTACTGCAACAAAAATATATTCCTTTCTATCCCCATTCAATTTTCTTCATAGGTCTATAGTATCTATGTTTTCTAACAATCCATTTACTTCCTTAACTTCCTTCTTATTTATTTTGTGATGTGATTTATCTAAATCTGAGAGTGGGAGGTTGAGGTCTTTCACCAGTAGAGTTTTGCTGTCCTATGTCTTCTCTTTGAAATTCTCCTCTACGAATTTGGATGCTGTCCCATTGGGTGCAAACATATTTAGTATGAAATTACTTTATTGTTTATGGTACTTTTTAGGAAGATATAGTTTCCTTACTTATCTCTTTTAACACTATATTTATAGCTGCTTTGTCTCAGATAGAGATTGCTACCCCTGCTTTTTTTTCTCTTCAGCTGAAACAAAGAAAATTTTGCTCAACCTTTTACCTTTATTCTATATGTATCTCTCTGCTTCAAATGAGTTTCTTGTAAGCAGTATATTGTGGAGTTCTGGTTTTTAATCCAGTCTGCTGTTTACTTACGTTTTAAGGGAGAGGTCATTCCATTCACATTCAAGGTTATTATTGTTAACTATTGCCCTCCATGCTATCTTCCTTCTGTTTGTATTTTCCCCCTTTTCCTTTTATCCTTATTCCCCAGTGTTTTGTTTCTGAATACTGACACCTTCAGTATGTTTGCCCTCTTAAATCAACCACCCTTCCCCCTTTTTTCCCCTTTCCCTTTTTCCCTTTCTTCCCTTCCTTCTGTTAGTTCCCCTTTTCTCCCTTTCCCTGTCCCCCCTCCCCTTTTCCCCCTCTTAATGCTTGAAAGGTAAGATAAGTTTCTTAACTTGATTAAGTGTGTCTAAATTAACTTTAAGCCAAGTCTGATGAGATGAAGATTCAGGTGGATCTCACCTCCTCCCTTCTTCCCCTCAATTTCAATAGGTCTTTTGTACCTCTTGATGTAATGATATTTACCCCATTCAGTCTCCCTCCAACTTCCCTTCTCCTTACTGCTCCCCTTTTTAAGGAGGTATTGTTTTTAAATCATTCTCTCTGAGTCACAAAAAAGTTATGAGTTTCCATCACTTCTGACTATGTATATTTTCTCTAATAGAGTTACCTGAATTTTCTTTTGAATCTATCCTAATCCATTGATCCATTACTCTATTTCCAGTACCAGGAAGTTTTGATGACTTCCACCTTCTAGAATAGGTTTAGATCTGGTAGAGCTAGGCCACCTTCCTTTACATTTTTTCCATCAGTTCCCTTGCTATTTGTAGTCTTTTTTTTATTCCAGATGAATTTTGTTACTATTTTGTTTTTTTTCTAGCTGGTTAAAGTACTTATTTGGTAGTTTGATTGGTATGGCACTAAATAAGCAATTTCAATTGGGTAGAATTGTCATTTTTTATATTACATTGACCTGAACATGAACATTTGACCTTTTTCCAGTTATTTAGAACTGACTTTACTTGAGTGAGGAGAGCTTTATAATTGTGTTCCTATAATTTCTGGCTTTGTTTAGGAGGTAGATTCCAAAGTATTTAATGCTATTTATAGTTATTTCTAATGGAATTTCTCTTTCTATCTCTTGTTAGAGGACTTTGTTGTTCATATATAAAAATTCTGATGATTTCAGTGGGTTTGTTTTATATCTTGCTACTTTGCTGAATTTATTTTTTCAGGGTGTTTTTTTGCTTGTGAGGTTTATATTTATTTTTATTGTAATAGTCTGACATTTGATTTTGTCATATCAATTAAGTTTTCTTCAACTTTCTTGAGTTATCAAACTTAGATTTTAATTATAACTTTTTTAATATTTATTCTCATTTTGTACAAATGTATTTTACATTAATAAAATATTCATGTTTAAGAGTAAATGAAATACCCCCTCCCCCATAAATATAGACTTGCTTGAGTGATAAAGTAAAGGGGAGAGAAAAGAAATTAAAATGAAAAAAACATAATAGTTATAATTGTAGGTATGGCCAGGTGGCACAACGGACCAAGCACCAGCCCTGGGGCCACAAGAACCTGAGCCCAAATCCAGCCTGGTAGACCCAACAATCTCCCAGCCGTGTGACATGCAAGCCACCCAAACCCCACTGCCCTGCAAAAACCAAAACAAAAAAGAAAAAAAGACCAAAAATAAAATAAAATAGTAACAATAGTAGGGGTGGCTGGGTGGCAGACAGAGCATTAACCCTTGAGTCAGGAGCACCTGGGTCCAATTCCGGCCTCAGACAACCAGCAATCACCCTGCTATGCATCTCCAGGCAGGCCACCCAGCCCCATTTGCACTGGACCCCCCCCCAAATAATAATAATAATAATAATAATAATAATAATAAAGGTACTTGAGTATTTGTTCCAACATCAACAATGCTGTCATGGGTGGATCACATTCTTTATGGTAAGTCCATCACAAACGTTACTTCCATGTTTTTTCAACATTGCCATCGCTGATCACAACTCCCTCCTTTTCTCCACTACCATGTACTATATTTTCTCTCTCTTTTCACTCTGACTCTGCTGTAGGGTAGCTGAGTGATGCAGCAGACAGATCCCTGGTCCTCAGGCCAAGAGGCCTTGAGCCCCCATATCACCCCTTAGGCCCAGTATCCACCTGGCCCTATGGTCCTGGACAGCCCTTCCAATCCGAGCCCCTTGCAAGAAGTAAAAAAAAAAAAATTGTTATATCTGACCACTCTCCTCCCATGGTCCATCCTCTCCTCCTTCATTCACATCACCACCCCTTCCCACTGCCCAACCCCTCCTTCTTACTCCAGATGTCTATAACACATTGAGTATATATGCTGTTTCCTCTCCTAGCCAACTCTGATGAGAGCAAAGATTCTCTTATTCCCCCTTGCCTCCCCCCCTTCCATAACATTGCAATAGCTCATTGTAATGAAGAAAAATTTTATTATGTGAAATATCTTGGCCTATTCCCTCTCTCCTTTTTCTTTCTCCCATTACATTTCCCTTTTTTCTATTGACTCCATTTTTATACCATATTTTATCTTCACATTCAGCTTTCTCCTGTGCTTCAAATATAAAAAAGCTCCCTCTACCTGCTCTATTAACTGAGAAGGTTTATATCAGTATTATCAGTCTCATTTTTCTATGGAGTAATACATGCAGGTCATCATCATTAAGTCCCTCATATTTTCCCCTTCCCCTCCACTCTCTATACTTCATCTGAGTCCTGTATCTGAAGATCAAACCTTCTGTTCAGCTATGGCCATTTCAAAAGGAACATTTGAAGTTCCTCTGGTACATCGAAAATCCATCTTTTTCCCTAGAAGATGACATTCAGGCTTGCTGGGTAGTTCATTCTTGGCTGCATTTTAAGCTCTTTTGCCTTCCAGTATATTATATTCCAAGCCCTATGAGCTTCCAGTGTAGTTGCTGTTAAGTCCTGTGTGATCCTGACTGCAGCTTCACAATATTTGAACTCTCCTTCTGGTTACTTGTAATATTTTCTCTTTGACTTGGGAGTTCTGGAACTTGGCTATAATATTCCTAGGAGTTGGTTTTTTGGGATCTCTTTCTCAGGGGGATTGGTGGATTCTCTCCATTTCTATTTTGCCCTCTGCTTCTAGAATATCAGGGCAATTTTCCTGTAGTAATTCTTTGAAAATGATGTCAAGGCTCTTTTCCTGATCATGACTTTCAGGTATTCCAATAATTTTTAAATTATCTTTCCTAAGTCTGTTTTCCATATCAGTTGTTTTTTCAATGAGATATTTCACATTTTCTTCTAATTTTTCATTTTTTTGGTTTTGGAGCATTGATTCCTGATTTCTGGTAAATTCATCAATCTTCCTGAATTCTATTCTTTGTCTGAAGGATTTGTTCTCCTCAGAGTGTTTTCTTATCTCTTTTTCCATCTGGCCAATTTTGCTTTCTAAAGCATTCTTCTGCTCAATAACTTTTTGAACTGTTTTATCCATTTGACCTAAGCTGGTTTTTAGCATGCTATTTTCTTCAGCATTTTTTTGGATTTCCTTGACTATGCTGGTGACTTCATTTTGATGTTTTTCCTGCATCTCTCTCATTTCTTTTCCCAGTTTTTCTTCTAACTCCCTCATTTGATTTTCAAAGTCTTTTTTGAGCTCTGTCATAGCCTGAGCCCAATTTCCATTTTTCTTGGAGTCTTTAGATGCAGGAGCTTGTATTTCCTCATCTTCAGACTGAGTATTTTGATCCTTCGTGGGCTCACTTGCAAAATATTTCTCAATGGTGTTCCTCTTATTTCTCTGTTTGCTCATTTTCCCAGCCTGAGCCCAGTTTTGGGGTGCTTCATGAGCTTTTGGGACACTCCCACAAGGGTCTCAGTTGTGAGGCTCTATCCTCTCTCCTGGTCTGTGAATGACCATATGCACCCCCCCCTCTGCAATGGGGCTGAGGTGGGGGGGGGGGAACCTGATGTTCTATGGGGGTGCCTAGGCTGTGATCAGGATCTGAATTTGGTCAGAGGCCCAGAGTCTTGTTCTGGGGCAGAGGATTGGGCTCGGTGGCTGTCTCTCTCTCTTCACACCCCACTCTAGATTCAATGGGCTCATGCCCTGGGGGTTACTGCTGACCAGCTTGGCCTGCTTCTTTTTCTGGATCTAGGCTGCCAAAAGACCACATTGCTAGCTGTTTGCTCTAAGGGCTGGGCTCCATGTGCTTGCTCTGGCAGAGGTCCCCTGCTGTTCCTTCATTTTGTGCCCTGTGTTCCCCCGGGGTGTAGCTCAGGAGACTCCCCTGCTGTCATGAGCCACGGCTCCCAGTCCCCCGGGGCTGCCTCCGGGAGGCTGAAGTTCTTTCACTCCGGCAGGCCACCCCTCTGGAGGGCCGCCCCTCCACCCCCCTCCAACCCCGGGGAACAGAGCCTTTCTGCTCTTTTCCAGGTTTCCTTGAGTAGGAGAACTGCCTACCCTGGGTCCCTCTGTGGGTTCTGTCTCTGGAAAGTTTAGTTAGAGTCCTTAGCTTATGAGTTTTATGAGAGAGCGCCTAAGACACAATCCTTTCTTGTCACCATCTTGGTTCTGCACCCCTCAGGGTGTTTTTAAGATGATTTTTTTTATGCTTTTGGGAGGCAAATAGGGTTAAGTGGCTTGCCCCATGCCACACAACTAGGTAATTATTATGTGTCTAAGCCTGGATTTGAACTCAGGTACTCCTGATGCCAGGGCCAGTGCTCTATCTACTGTAAGATCTAGCTGCCTTTAAGAGGATTTTCTAAGGTTCTCTAGGTTTGCCATCATATCTGCAAAGAGTGAAAGTTTGCTTCCACATTACCTTTTTTGATTCCTTAAATTTCTTTTTCTTCTCTTATTGCTACTTCTGGCATTTCTAATAGTACATTGAATAGTAATGGTGATGGTGGGCATCCTTGTTTTTCCCCTGGATTTATTAGAAATGCTCCAAGTTTATTCCCATTATATATAATATTTATTGATGGTTTTAGAAGGACACCATTTATTATTTTAAGGAAAAGTTCATTTATTCTAATACTTTCTAGTGGTTTTTAATAGGAATGGATATTGTATTTTATCAAAGGCTATTGAGATAATCATATAGTTACTGTTGGGTTTACTGCTGATAGGTTTAATTATGCTGAGTGTTTCCCTAAGGTTGAACCAACCCTGCCTGCCTGATATAAGTACAACCTGATCATGGTGTATTATCCTGTCAATAATTTGCTTAAGTATCATTGCTAAAATCTTATTTAAGATTTCTTTCATCAACATTCCTTGGGAGATTGGTCTATAATTTTCTTTTTCTGTTTTCTTTCTTCCTGGTTTAGGTATCAGCATCATGTTAGTGTCATAAAAGGAGTTTGGTAGAATGCTGTCCACTCCTACTTTTTTAAATAGTTAATGTAGCATAGGAATTAATTGTTGCTTAAATGTTTGGTAGAATTCACATGTAAATCCATCTTTAACTGCAGACTTTTTCTTAGGGAGTTTATTGATGGCTTCTTCAATTTGTTTTTCTGAAATGGACTATTTTTGTAATTTATTTCCTCTTCTTTTAATCTGGGTAATTTGTATTTTTGCAAATATTCATCCATTTCACTAAAGCTGTCCAATTTATTGGCATATAGTTTGGCAAAGTAGCTCCTAATTTTCTCTTTAATTTCCTCCTCATTGGTGGTTAGTTCACTGTTTTTATTTTTGTTACTGGTTATTTGGCTATCTTCTTTCTTTTTTAAAATAAGATTAACCAGAGGTTTATCTATTTTGTTGGATTTTTCATAAAACAAACTCTTAGATTTATTCATGAGATCAGTGTTTGTTTTTTGCTTTCTATGTTATTCTCTCCCTTGATTTTCAGAATTTCTACTTGGTATTTAATCAGGCATGTTCAATTTGTTCTTTTTCTACCTTTTTTAGTTGCACCTCTCTTCTCTTCAGACCATCAAATATGACCAATCATTGTAAGTGTCAGTAGAAAAGGGGAGGATAGGTTGTGGTTTTTGTGGTTTTTTAACTCTGTTTCAGCTTCTGTAATCCATATTTTTCTGCTCTCTCTCTCTCATAGAGAGTTAGAAACTGCCCTACTTCTTGCAAGAACTAAATTAAATTTTAAGTCTTTGCTGCCACTTTGAGATGACTCCGAATAGTTGTTTTGTGTTAGGGTCTCAATACCCAGCACAACAGCATTCAGATTCTCCCTTCTTTCCCTCTAAAATTATATATCTTTGTGCTTCTTCCATTGGTGCTCTAATATGCTTGATAAGCTATTGTAATCAAGATTTCATCATTGCTTGATAAGCAACATTGACTCAAATTGCATGGAATTATAAATATAGACTTCCAACCAAGATGGTGGAGAGAAGTTCTAAAATCTCCTGATCTTTCCCCATCTATCATATGAAACAAACCTCTTAACAGAAATCTGACCCAGAAAACCCATAAAGAAAAGCCAGGAGAAAGAACATATACCTCAGGATTTGTCTCCTGCAGCAGCCCTGGGTGAATCTGGGCATATAAATCTGGGCTCAGAGTACAGATCAGTGGAGGATCAGCCAGATTAGTGACTGAATTGTAGCCTGGGCGTCTGAGGGCCTGAGAGATGGACCTGTTGGATCAGTGTTGGGGCTAGAACATGGGGGCTTGAGTCAACTAAGGAGCAGAGGCACTGGTGTTGGTGCTGACACTCTAGAACTTGCCTATGGGGCTGGGGGTAGACTTCCACTGCAGGAGAGCTGTGGACACCATCCCTGGGCTCCTCTCGTCTGAGGAACTCTGAGTCCTTGCCTCCACTGCTGCTGAGGCTTTATTCCAGAACAAACAATTGCAGACTACTTCTGCCTCAGGCACAGCTGTATGAGGAGAAGAACTAGTCCAGCTGACAATAGGGAGAGGAATGACCTCACACCAGGGTAAGTCCCACCATTGATTAAAGGCAAAAGGATTCAACAGCTTCAATAGCTCCCTTCAAGCTTAGGGAGAAGTCTGCAAACGAGGTCACAGACAGTCCAGAGAAAGCAACCAGCACCTCCTACTGGCAAGTCAGAGAAATTGCACACAGTGAGTAAAGCCTTTAGTGATCCCAAACCCCTAGGGACCTCAAGCCCCTGTGAAACAGCCCTCCCCAACTCAAGGTCTTAGCAAAATGAAGAAGGGTCAGCAGAAAGGTGGATGCATAGAAAAATCCTTGGAAGGAAAAGACCCTAACTCAGAGAGACCTAGAACCTCTGAGGAGAATATGATCTGGTCATCAGCACAGAAAGGCTTCCTTGAAGAAATAAGGAAGGAGCTTAAAAATCAACTGGAAAATTTGGGAGAGACAATTAATACCTCACAACCAGAAAACAAATCCTTAGAAAATATAATTGGACAAATAAAAAATGTGAATAAATCTCTCAGATCCTCAATTGGGCAAATGCAAAAAGAAAATAATTCTCTCAAAACCTCAGTTGCTCAAATGGAAAGCTCTCTAAAAAGTAGAAGTGACCAATTGGAAAAGGTGTTGCAAAAAGTTAATGAAGAAAATTCCACCATAAAAAAGAATGGTATCTTCATGAGACAGCAAGAGCCAGTTAAACAAAGTCAAAAAAATAGAAAAAATAGAAGAAAATGTAAAATACCTCATCAGCAAAAGCACTGAACTTGAGAATAGGTCAAGGAGGTGAAACCTGAGAATTATTGGGCTTCCTGAAAACACTGAAGGGGAAAAAAAGCACTTATTATTAAAGATTCTAGTGATGGAAAATTGTCCTATCATGGAACAAGAGGGCAAAGAAGTCATTGAAAGAATACATTGATCCCCTCCAGTAAAGGATCCTAAAATGAAAACACCAATAAATGTTGTGGCCAAATTCCAGAACTATCAGATAAATGAGAAAATCCTGGAAGCAGCCAAAAAGAAACAATTTAAATATCAAGGAGCCACAGTAAGGATTACACAGGACCTGGCTTCATCAACATTAAAGGATCGAAGGGCCAGCAATGAGATATTTCAAAAAGCAAGGGAGTTTGGAATGTAGCCAAGAATCCACTATCCCACAAAACTGAGCCTTTTCTTCCAGGGAAAAAGATGGACATTTAACGAAATGGAAGAATTCTAAAAATTCCTGATGAAAAGACCAGAGCTAAGTAGAATATTTGGACATCAAACATGAGGTTCAAGAGACACATGAAAATGTAAAAAAAATGGGGGGGTGGTAAAAGGGAAAAAAAAAGTGCTATCCAAGTTGAAACTGCCTATATCCCAGCATGAGGGAAAAGATTATCATAAATCTTGAGAATTAATTCTAACAAAGAGAATACCTAGCCAGCAGTGAGGGACATCCATGACCTATCCATGACACTGCTATGCAATGGGATGTAACTGCTTTAACCCCACTTGGGAGAAAGACTCTAATAACTCTCAAGAATTTTAACTCTACTAGACAGAATGTAATTAGCTAGAAGTGATGGATACTCAGAATTTTCTATGACTCAGATAGAATTATCTAAAAAACATTACCTCCTTAAAAAGATGTACAAGAAGGAGACAGGAGAAGGCAGGGTATTGAATGGGGGTAAATTTCATTACACTAAAGGTACAAAATACCTCTAGTAATAGAAGGGAAGAAGGGAGGAGATGAGGAACACCTGAATCTTCTTCTCATCTGACTTGGCTTAAAGTCAACTTACACATACTTAGCTAAATTAAAAAACATCTAAACTTTCAATTATTAAAAGGAGAAAAGGGGAGGGGTATGAAGAAAGGGAGGGTGATCGGGGGGGAGGTGAACTAACGAAAGGAAGGGAAGGGAAAAAGGAAAGGGGAAAGAAAGAGGAGGGGTTGATCTGGGAGGGCAAACACAATGAAGGGGGTGATATTCAGAAACAAAATACTGGGTAATATGGAGAAAGCAGGGAGAAAGGGGGGAAAAATACAAACAGAGGGAAGATAGCATGGAGGGCAATAAAGAATTTGTAATCATAACTTTGAGTGAGAATGGGATGAACTCTCCCTGAAAAAGTAAGCAAATAACAGAGTGGATTAAAAACCAGAATCCTACAATATACTGCTTACAAGAAACTCATTTGAAGCAGAGAGATACAAACAGAGTAAAGGTAAAAGGTTGGAGCAAAATAAAGTTTGCTTCAGCTGAAATGAAAAAAGCAGGGGCAGCAAACCTTATCTCAGACAAAGCAGCTGCAAAAATAGATACCCTTAAAAGAGATAAGGAAGGAAACTTTATCCTCCTAAAAGGTACCATAGATAATAAAGCTATTTCAATACTGAATATATGCACCCAATGGGATAGCATCCATATTCTTAGAGGAGAAGCTGAAAGACCTACAGAAAACACAGACAGCAAAACTCTTATTTGTGAGAGACCTCAAGGTCCTGCCCTCAGATTTAGAGAAATCGAATCAAAAATTAAATAAGAAGGAAGTCAAGGAGATAAATACATTGTTAGAAAACCTAGATATTATAGACTTATGGAGGAAATTGATTGGGGATAGAAAGGAATATACCTTTTTCTCTGCAGTACATGGAACTTATCCAAAAGTTGACCATGTACTAGGACATATAAACCTAATGATCAACTGGAGAAAGGCAAAAATAGTGAATATATCTTTCTCATATCACAATGCAATTAAAGTCATATGCAATATTGGGCCAAGGAGATATAGACCCAGAACAAATTGGAAACTGAATAAACTCATTGTAAAAAATGAGTGGGCCAAAAAACAAATTACAGAAAGTATTAACCATTTTATTCCAGATAATGATAATAATGAAACAACATACCAAAACCTATGGGATTCATTCAAAGCGACTCTCAGGGGACATATTATAGCTCTAAATGCTTACATGAATAAATTAGACATAGAGGAAATCAATGAACTAAACATGCAACTAAAAAAATAAGAGAAAGAACAAATTAAAATTCCCCAATTAAATACCAAATTAGAAATTATCAAAATTAAAGGAGAAATTAATAAAATCCTAAGCAAAAAACTATTGAATTAATGAATAAAACCAAAAGTTGGTATTTATGAAAAAAAACAATAAAATTGATAAACCTCTGGTCAATTTGATTAAAAAAAAGAAAGAAGAAAACAAAATTGCTCTTATCATAAATGAAAAAGGTGAACTCACCACCAATGAGGAGGAAATTAAAGTAATAATTCAAAATTACTTTGTCCAACTCTATGCCAATAAACTTGATAATCTAAGTGAAATGGATGAATATTTACAAAAATAAAAGGTTCCCATGTTAAATGAAGAGGAGATTAAATAACTAAACAAGCCTATCTCAGAAAAAGAAATTCAATAAGCCATCATTGAACTCCCTAAGAGAAAAATCTCCACAGCCTCAGGGATTCACAAATGAATTCTATCAAACATTTAAGGAACAATTGGTTCCAATTCTATATAAACTCTCTGGAAAAATAGGGGAAGATGGATCTTTGCCAGACTCTTTTAATGAAACCAATATGTTGCTTATACCTAAACCAGGAAGAGTTAAAGCAGAGGAAGAAAATTATACACCTATCTTCCTAACAAATATAGATGTCAAAATCTTTTTTTTTGTCTTTTGTTTTTTTTTGTTTTTTTTTGCAAGGCAAACGGGGTTAAGTGGCCTGCCCAAGGCCACACAGCTAGGTAATTATTAAGTGTTTGAGAGCGGATTTGAACCCAGGTACTCCTGACTTCAAGGCTGGTGCTTTATCCACTACGCCACCTAGCCACCCCAAGATGTCAAAATCTTAAATAAAATCTTAGCAAAACTATTACATCAAGTTATCACTTGGATAATATGCTATGATCAAGTAGGATTTATCCCAGGAATGCAGCGTCGGTTCAATATTAGGAAAACTGTTAGTAAAATTAATTATATCAATAACAAACCTATCAGAAATCATATGATTATATCAATAGATGTTGAAAAAGCTTTTGACAAAATACAGCATCCATTCCTACTAAAAACAGTAGAGAGTGTAGGAATAAATGGACTGTTCCTTAGAATAATTAGCAGTTTCTATTTGAAAACATCAGCAAGCATTATATTCAATGGAGAGAGGTAGAGGCATTCCCAATAAGATCAGGGGTGAAACAAGCGTGCCCATTATCACCACTAGCATTCAGTATCATATTAGAAATGTTAGCTTTAATAATTGGAGAAAAGAAATTGAAGGAATTAAAATTGGGAAGGAAGAGACAAAACTCTCACTCTTTGCAGATGACATGATGGTCTACCTAGAGAATCCCAAGAAATCATTTAAAAAACTACTGAAAATAATTAGAAATTTTAGCAAAGTTGGATGTTATAAAACAAACCTTCATAAATCCTCAACTTTTCTATACATGTGTACCAAGCTACAGCTGGAAGAGCTAGAAAGAGAAATCCCATTCAGCACAACCTCAGACAGTATAAAATACCTGTAAGTCTATTTGCCAAGACAGACTCAGAAACTTTTTGAAAACAATTATAAAACACTTCTCACAGAAATTAAATCAGATTTAAATAACTGGGCAAATATCAACTGCTCACGAATAGGTGGAGCTAATATAATATAAAAATGAAAATTCTACCAAAACTAAACTAACTGTTTAGTGATCTACCAATCAAAATACCAAAAAAAATTACTTTAATGAGTTAGAAAAAATATTGTAAGTAAATTCATATGGAAAAATAAAAAGTCAAGAATTTCCAAGAATTTAATGAAAAAAAAAGTACAAAAGAAGGAGGCTTAGCCCTACCTGATCTAAAATTATATTATAAAGCATAAGCCATCAAAACTGTTTGGTATTGGCTAAGAAATAGAGTGGTGGACCAGTGGAATAGACTATGTGTAAAAGCATTAGATGATTATAGTAATCTACTGTTTTATAAATCCAAAGAGTCCAGCTATTGCGATAAAAAACTCTCTCTTTGATTAAAAAAAAACTGCTGGGGGAAAATTGGAAGTTAGTGTGGAAGAAACTTAGATTAGACTAACACCTCACACCCTTAACCAAGATAAGATCCAAATGGTTACAGGACTTAGACATAAAAAACAATCCTATAAACAAATTAGAAGATCGAGGACTAGTCTACCTGTCAGATCTATGGAAAGGGCAGCAGTTTATTACTAAGGAAGAGATGGAGAACATCACCAAAAACAAACTGGTTGATTCTGATTACATTAAATTAAAAAGCTTTTGGACAGATAAAATCACTGTAACCAAGATCAAAAGAAATGTAGTAAATTGGGAAACAATATTTACAACTAATGATTCTGACACAAGACTCATTTCTGAAATATACAGAAAACTGAGTCATATTTTTAAAACAAAAATCCATTCCCCAATTGACAAATGGTCAAATTATATGCAAAGGAAATTTATATTTGAGGAGATCAAAGCATTCCATAACTATATGGAAAATTGCTCTAAATCATTAATTATTAGAGAAATGCAAATCAAAGCTTCTCTGAGGTACCACCTCACACCTCTCAGACTGGCCAATATGACCAGAAAGTATAATGATCATTGTTGGAAGGGTTGTGGGAAATCTGGGACACTATTTCACTGTTGGTGGAGCTGTGAACTCGTCCAAACTTTCTGGAGAGAGATTGGAACTATGCTCAAAGGGAACCAAAAAGGAGCTTACCCTTTGATCCAGCAATAGCACTACTAGGTCTATACCCTGAAGAGATGATGTAAAGGTTAAAAACCTCAGTTGTACAAAAATATTCATAGCAGCCCTAAGCCTGGAGGGATTTGCATGAACTGATGCTGAGTGAGATGAGCAGAACCAGAAAAACATCGTGCACTCTAACAGCAACATGGGGGTGATGTTCAACCTTGATGGATTTGCTCATTCCATCAGTGCAACAACCAGAGACAATTTTGGACTGTCTGCAAAGGGGAATACCATCTGTATCCAGATAAAGAGCTGGGGAGTTTGAACAAATTTCAAGGACTATTCCTTTTAATTTAGAAAAAAAACCAAATATCTTATTGTCTGATCTTGTTATCTCTTATACTTTTTGTTTCTTCCTGAGGGATGTGATTTCTCTCTCATCACACTCAATTTGGATCAATGTACAACATGGAAACAAAATAAAGACTGACAGATTGCTTTCCATAGGGGGTGGTGGGAGGGAAGTAAGATTGGGAGAAAAATTGTAAAATTCAAAACTCAAATAAAATCTTTAAAAATTAAAAAAAAGAATTATAAATATAATCTCTTTTTACCTTACCCCCTTTTCTAGTATCTTTCAAAACCATGTAATCCTCTTCACAAGTCAAAATATCATCCAAAGCCATATCATTTCTTGAATTATTTTTGGTCCTCCCCTCTCACCTATTTTCTTTCCCACTTTACCTCCCACCTCCCCACCCAAGATACTTGACACACTGTGAAGAGAACCCAAGTCCTTTGTCTCTGACACTTTACCTATTCCCCCAGGTTACTGAACTCCTGGTTAAGTGAAGCATCCTGATTTAATTAACTGAAAGTATCTTGAAGATTGCTAAGTACTTGGGAGATTCTGGAGGTCTCCTGATAACTTTGCCAATGATTGTCAAGTAATAGAGACACTTTCTCAGGTCCTGCTTAGCACCTTGTGATTAAAGCCAGTTAGAGTGTAAGGAGATACTTAAGTGAGTGTTGACACCTGCTTTTTTTATGTCAAACATAGTGATATGATTTTGGATCTCTTCAAGTTAGGGACAAGACCTAATTAAATTTATATATCTTAAGTTCATTCAATTATATTATACCCTTTAATTATACTTTGATAAGTAAAGCTCTAATGAGTTACAATTGTTATATTTTCCCTTTTAGGGACCAACATTTGTTTAAATTTTGTTTTTTCAGTCCCCTTTTTCATTTACCTTTTATGTGCCTCTTCAGTCATGTATTTGTCCATTGAATTCTTCTTTAAATTCTGGTCTTTGTGTCATGAAATTCTGGAAGTTCTGCATTTCATTTGTCTTCCATCTTCCCCCCCCACACACACACAATAGATGCTAAATTTTTCAGTACATTCGGGGTTATAATCCCAGGTCCTTAGCTCTCCGAAGCATGTTGTTCCAGTTTTTCCAATTCTCCAATGTTGAGGCTGATAGTTGCTTTTGTATATGAATTGTTTTCTTTTTGCTTTTTGCAATATTCTCTCAGTTCTTTGAGGGTACTGGAATCTGGCTATTATAGTCTTTGGAGTTTTGATCCTGCCATCTCTTTCTGGAGGGTTTCTGTGGATTCTTTCAATGGTTATATCATTATCTTGTTCTAGTAGATTAAGGGCAGTTTTCCCCTTATAATTTCCTGCATCAAATTTTCCAGGTGTTTCTGTTAGTTCAGGCTTTTTAGTAGTCCAGTGATTCATAGAGTGTCTTTTCTGAATGTTTTACAGCTCATTGGTTTTCCCTTGAAGGTACTTAACATTTTCTTCAATCTTTTGAGCCTTTTAATTTTGTTTCATGGAATCTTATAATGTTATCGATTCATTGGTTTTGGTGCAATTCTAGTTTATAGGATTTTATTTTCTTCAGTTACCTTTTGTATTGAATTTTTAAAGGTATTGAATTCTCTGATCAACTTTTCACAATTTTCCTGCATGACATTTATTTAATTTTTCCATTTTTCTCTTTCCTCTCTTCTTTGGTTTTTAAATTATTTTTAAGCTCTTCAATGAGCTTTTGTATTTGAGTCCAATTTATAGATATTTCTCCTGTGAGTAATGTTTCACAGCTTTCTTCTTCAGACATGGCATTGCTGTAATCTGTGAAGTATTTTTCTACAGTGAAAGCTCTTTTAGTTTTTCTGCTCATCTTTGTTGTTGTAATTCTGCTCCTGGCATATATGGAGGATAGATCCAAGCTGTTATTTTGCTGGGGGCTGGGTCTGATCCCTGGCTTTTTGCCTTTCCAATACAGGACATGCCTTTTCAGAGGTTCTCACTTAACAGAGAATTGTTCCAGACCCAGTCAAATCTTCTACCCTGGTGTTTCTGGATTAAGACTTTGTTTTGGGTTGGGATCCTCCCTGCTGGATTGCTATCCAGCTGCTGGGACCTCTGTTTTTTTTAGTCTATAGGGACCTAGATTGCACTGTGACTAAAAACCTCTTGTTGGCTTTCCCCGTTCTCCCATCTCCTGGACTTTTCTTCCCCTTCCCCCCCCCAAAGGGACAGACCTTCATTCAAGATTCTCCAGTATGTCTGCAGTTATAAACTTCTTTGAATCTTCTCTTTTTCTTGGTGATATCTGTAGCGTAAGTGTCAAAGTAAAGGCTTCATGTATCTTTGGTAAGGAATGGCTCTGAGAACTTTTTAGCTTCATGCCACTATCTTGACTCAGTCTCTAAAAATGTGTGTTTTAGAGAGATATAGACCAATTTATGAATTGATTAATAAAAGCAGGAGAACCCACTATATCACTTTCAAATCTAGAGGAACATGACAAAATTAAAAAAAAAACTCATGAATGTGACACATTGGATAGAATATTGAACTTGGAGATAAGAAGACGAGTAAAAATTCCTTCCATGAGGTTTACTAGCATTATGATCTAGGGTAAATCCTCTAACTTCTCTTATACTCAGTTTTCTTTTCTTTACAAAGAGGTTAATGTAACTTAAACCACAGGATTGTTATGAAAAGCAAATGAATTAATATTTATCATGTCTTGCTAACCTTAAAATACTATATCAATTCCATTGATTTGCTATTATTTTTAATTACCTTGATTATATGTTATTATAGCTATTACTCTTTTATGATATTATAATATAGAATAAAATTATATTAAATATAGTACCATTGAAATAGGAGTTAAAGATTTAAAAGAAATAAAATAAATTAATTCTTAAGTATTATTGGGTCAAAGAGCAATAATAGAAATGATAAATAATTTCATTAGAGATAAATACAAAGTGGGAGGCAGTCAATGTAGTCCTTACTTGAACATTCATATCCTTAAAGACTTACATTTCCAGACAACTATTTCTTTTTCAATTTGTTTGCATCCAAATAAACATGTATATTTTTAAGTTACAAAATTTCCTTCCAACTTTCATTCCCATCCCCCTGCCTTCAATGGTGAACAGTCAGGTTAGAATTGTACATACATACTTTGATAAACATGTTTACAGATTATTAATATTTTTATGAGGATTCAGAAATAAGGGAAAGAGATACATAAGAGTTAATTTTTATAAAGTGTTCATCAGATTCTGAAGGGGATTTTTTTGTGCATGTGTATGTTTTGTTTTGTTTTGTTTTTCTTCCTCAGAATGGGAATAATATAGTCCATACCAGTTTAATACAGTTGTCCTAGATTTCTGGATTGCTGAGAGGAGCTGCTTCCATCAAGGTTGTTCCTCTCATAAAGTTGTTGTTGACGTGTACATTGTTCTCTTGGTTCTACTCACTTAGCTCAGCATAAGATCCTGGAGATAACTATTTCCTGAACTATATGCCAATATACATGAAAATTGCATGAAAAGAATATTTGCTAAAAGAAAATATGTCAATTTTGCAAAATGTAAATTAAAAATGTGAATAATTCATCTTCAGAAAAATAACTTCAAGTTAGCAATTAATTCATGGATGGAGAGGTAGATTAAAAAATCAGATAAGGGGCATTCATTAGAAAATTCTACAAAACAGAAATATTAGAAATGCTAGAATATATCTAATTAGAATAAAATATTAGAAAATAAATTTGTTTTCTTTACAAATGTTAGAAAATAAATTATTAAAAATTTATTATTAGAATTTTGTTAGAAATATTATAAATGCAATCACTATTTTTAGAAATATTAGAAAATTTTTTCTAATGTTGCATAAACTATTTTCTAAATAATTAAAAACAAGAATATAGGTAATGATACTGTATTACTGCATTACCATATTAACATTTTATCTATTACATAATGCCATATTATAAATATTTTCTTGATACTTAAACTGAGAAAAGTCAAAAAAGAGAGAAATAAAATTGTCATTGCTCTTTATGAATATAGATGCATAAATCCCAATATAATAGTAAAGATCCTTTACAGCAACTATATAGCAAATTTAATTATGTAGATTATTATGATTATCTATCTAAAACTGAGTCAACATTATATGATATAAGAATAATTAGAAACTTTTACACTAAGAGAAGTAGTAAAGCAAGAATAATCATTATTACCTAAACTATATATTAGAAGTGCTAACTGTAGCAATAAGCCAAGAAAAAGAATTTTATGGGATTCAGCATGAGTAAAGAAGAAACAAAATTGTTGCTTTTTGCAGATGATGAAATACTTTAAACCACTAGAATCAACTACATTTTATCAAAATAGTTAATAATGAGTTATTGTAAAATAAATGCATATATCATCAGGAAAGATAACAAAGAGGATTACATCATAATTGGCAACATATTCACATCAACATATATTTGAATATACAAAAATACTTATATTGATCTTTTGCAGTCACAAAGAACTGAAAAGGGATGGATTGAATAATTTAAGATTTATGAATGTTCTTATAGAAAAATGTTTTAAGATAGAATTCTATTAGATAGGATAAGAGGGATAATGTAGAGTGAGTTCTGCCCTAACCACAGTTTCCATGAAATTAGCCTAATTTTTTTCTAAAAGATGTTGATTCTTTCTTTAATATTCAGTTGTCTCAGGAAACTAAAGGTTCAAACCTTTGGCATCACTTCCAAGTCACCTAATATAAACCAACCATAAGGAGCTCTGGGATATTTCTCCTAGATAATAAAAAATAAAGGATAATTCAGGCAAGGGAGTTTCATTCAACAGAATCAATTCAGGTTGCCATCAATTCCTATTTTCATGAATGTTCTTTTCCTTATATGTTTAAGATAAATTTCTTTTTTTTTTGAATTACAAAAGAGGGTCTCAGTTTGTTCTTCATTTTGAACCTAAACTAGCAAGTGAATTCCTTGATTTAGACTCAAGACAGAACAATTGACAAAGTCTTTCATAACTGAAATGAAATGAGTAAATTGAAAGAAGAGGTGAGCAGAGCAGAAGATGGTGAAATTGGATTAGTGTTCATTCTTTTGGTTGTTCTTTTTGTGAAGGCATTAGTAATGGTGGGTACTTAATATGAAATGCTCTTCAATAACTGGAACTTTAGAGAGTAATTTTATTTTACTCAGTTAGCAAGAAATGACCAATATGAATATCTTCTGGAGGGAGTAAAACCAAGAGAACAATGTACACATCAACACCAACATTGTGAAATGAACAAACTTGATGGAAGCAGTTCCTCTCACCATGAGGGCAGTGGGATGGAAAGGGAGGGTGGAGGAAATGTTATAACTTGAAAATATGCATGTGCAAATGGAAGAAAATAAATAAATAAATTATATTAATAAGTATTGGTTCTTTTTTTAAGGTACAAATCTGTGTTTTTATTGACTTGACAGCATTGCTTATTGGATAAATAAATGCACCAGTCAACCCAGTACATTTTTATACTCCTCTACGCTTAAATTACCCAGACTTGAGCTACAAAAGTATTGGCCTCCATAAATCTGCCCAAATAATATCCATGTGAAATGAATAAGCAAAAATATTCAGAATGAATTCTTCATTCTGTATCACTGACAAACATTACCACTTAATACATAGAAATGCAGCAGTTTATCTGTATTAGCAAAGATTTTCTTACATTAATCCATCACTGCAGTTCAGTTTGTATAAAAAGTTCAATTTCTACAGTGAAAAAATACCTTCACTTTGTCAAGAAGCAACCAAAGCTCTGAAAATAAGAGGAATGTGCTCTTTGTACCTTTCTTCCCCTACTACCTCTCAGCAACAGACTGTAAAAATTGGGTGAATTTGAAAATAACCAAAAATAAGTAAAATTGGTCAATATGGATTTTCTTCATATGTTCAGATTTATAGATCACTTTGATTTCACTTAAGTTGTGCTTTCATTCTTTGGAACAGTGGTTCCGGGATTTGTTAAATAGAACATCAACTCAAATGATGACTGCAGAGTTCTAGAAATGAAAATGTCCTTCTACTGTAAAACAAGACCAACCTTTTCAGATTCTGTTCCTGGACACCGCCAGTTGTACAAATAATATTGCAAATTACCATCTCCTATACCAAACTTGAGTTTTTCCTAGGAATGTTTTATTTTCCATCAAATCTAGTGCATTGAACAGATCAAATCCTTTCAATTTAGCTATAATGAGTGCATCATTCATTACATCCAGTAGTGGAGTCTCAGTATGAACGTTGTAGAAGGAATAAGCAGCTTTTAGACTTTTATGAATTGGGTGATGCATGACAGTGGAAGGTAATGTGTAGAAGCTCAGGAAAGTCAGTTAACACTCCATTTAAACACTCTTACTACAAATGTGTCGATAATATGATCCTGAGGCAGTAACCAATGGGCCACTTCCTCTTCATTCATCACAGGGGCAAGATGAAACTGCTTCAGATAGTTGTTAATTAATTCTTGCACAGCTTTGATATCTTTTGGCTCCATCGGTCTCAAGCCTGAAGTCTGTGACATCAGGAAGTCTGTATAGCTTCATTGTTCTCTGTAAAGTCATATTTCTACTCAAGTGAGAAAATTTCACTTCTACCAATTTTCTGGGATTTAGTGATCGATGCCAGTATCTGCAAGTAGCCACTAGCTTAGGAAGTACCACTCCTGCTGTATAAACAGCTTGAAAAATCCCCTCCAAGTTGACTCTTCTAGTTATTTCTCTAATCAGCACTGGTGCTACCCGTTTTGATGTCAACTTCTTATGAACACAGAGAAAATTTATTTCTGCCATCTTCTTCACACTATCATAAATCCGAATGTTAGCTGGGATGGCACTTATGAACCCCACTAGTTTTTTGTTTGAAGAAACCCTAACTCCACAGTGCCACCGTGGCAGCCAGCCTGGAGGACGAAGAGCCCATAAGAGGAACTCGGGAATAATCAAACCTGAACATGTTGTCTTCATCTTTTACATAATTTTCATTTAACAACGTATATAATTCCTTGAGTACTTCAGCATTACTCAAGTCTAAGGTGTCCCACGTGAAACCGCCGGGGTAAAGAATAAGGTTCTTGACGAATATTGTCCTTATCTGGTTCAATTGCACCATGAGATGTAACTACTTCATGAAGCTTGGGTACAGGTTGTGTATCCCAAAACTGATATTTCCTTTTGTTAGCATCATCAATGTTTTTGGCAGGGCCCTGACATGCAAAGAGAAGTTCCATCGCCCTTTGAATATCCTGCAGGTTCTGCATCGGAATGGCTGGATTTTTGGAAGGCTGTTGAATTTTAATCTCCTGGGAATCAGATGCTGAATCTGATTTTGTGCTCCAGAATTTGGTTTCTCCTTTTTTCTCTTCTGTTTCTTCTTTTTTCTTTTTGGCTCCTAAATCCCTTCCAGGACTTCCGTGGGCGTGCCCTGTCTCCTCCTCATTGTCTCGGTGGATGCCGCAGGTGTCCTGGTCATCCAGCTGCAGGCTCTGCTGGCCGACTTGCTGTCCTCCTCCATGGCGCCAGGGGGCGGGCGCGGCCGGGGCGGCCGGGGCCAGCGAGCCCGGCGGGCGGGGCCAAGGCGGGAGCACTGCCCGTGGGACATGGAGCGCAGCCCGAAGCCGCCAGCAGCTCCCTCTAGCGCCGCCGCCGCCCTATTGGTTCTTTAAAATTGAATCTTTAATCTAGTTGTAGTAATTTGTATTTTAGGACTTGGAGTTTTGTTGGAATTTCTAATTTGATCAATTGGAGCCATTTCTAAGTTCTACTAAGGACATTTCTTTAGAATTTGGTTGTTCTTCAAAAAAACTTAGAAGAAATTAATTTTAATGATGAAAGAATAGATTTTTCCCATCAATAGAAAAATTCAGAAGAATTATTAGTATTTAACTCTTCTTGCAACTAAATAGATACATTCTCATTTCTAATGGAAATCTTCATTCAGATAGCTTGGGTGACTCTTCTTGGAAGGATAATGCAGTAAACAAGCCATTTTAGAAGAACATAGACAGTTATTATTAGGTGGCAGGAGAGATTCCAAAAATGAATCAAATGCATACCAAGGTGAATTATTGAAATTTTGGAATGCTACTAAAACTGTGCTAAAGAATTTATTTTAGATTTATTTCATTAACTTTGAATTTGGTAGGTAAATTGCAATTTTAATGTCATTGTCTTGTTATGATTCTTTGCTACAAGTGATTAGTGGAATGTGTGTGGTAGAAACAACAGTCTAACCCCTTCCCATACTATCAAAATGCAACTTAGTCTAGTTTTTGTTTGCTTTGTTTTCTTTTTCTCAAAAGATATTCAGGTATTCTTTGAGACTTTTTCCAGGAACTTTGGGAAGATTCATATGAATTCTTTCAAAAATAAAAGAAACAGGACTAAGAGAAAAATTTACATAATAATTTGCATAATAGCAAAAACATTGTAAAGAAGGACAATTTTGAAGATTTAACTCTGATTAACACAATGACCAACCATAATTCCAGAAGACTAAAGATAGAGCAAAATACATATGTACTAGCAGAGGGCTGATACTTAAGATGCAGAGACAGTTACATTTTGCTTTTCAACATCTTCAATATGGGAATTTATTTTGCTCTACACGCTTATTTGTTAGAAGAGTTTAGTTTTCTGTTTTCTTTTCTTTTTTGGAAAGGGAAATTGAGAGGTAGAGATAATAGATCAGTATTACTTGAACAAATTAAATTAAGTTAAAAATAAATAAAATATTTGAAAATAGATAAAGCTTGCCTTATCTGAGTATAACTGAATAATTTCTATTATTAATTATGGGTCTTCTGGGAAGAACATAATGTCTTTTATGTTTGCCCATAAGCTGGGTTTGACAGGAGTGATCTCTACTTCTATACTTAATCCTAATATCACTATTAAAACAATCAAGTTTTACTCATTTATATTTTGATTTTCCTTCGTATAGGATAAAAAAATCTCTTTAGCATAAAACCACAGCAGTCTCTTTCTTAATACACACTTGATTTAGCTTAAATTCCCTGCTTTTACCCACCCATGCTTATATCCAGAATACACATGATCACACATTTATATCATTGGATGGGTAGAATGAGTTTCTGTACTAAGAATTCCCATCACTAATGAAATCATAGCTCTGAGTTATATTCGTACTGTGCATAGGTGTCATATATATATATATATATATATGTATATATATATACATATATATATATATGTGTGTGTGTGTGAATATGGTGTAAATTATGCAGATATGTATATGTACCCGAATTTATGTACATATGCATGAGCTGATTTTTTTACATAAGCAAACATTCACACACAAATAGACATACAAACATATTTAATGCAGACCTATGATTTCATTGGCATTTGGCAATATCCAGTGTGGAAACCTACACAGCTGAAAGATATTCATAAGTTGTCTTCCTATGTAATCTTAGAGAGTTTCTAGTAGCAATAAGAGGTTAAGTAATTCTGAGATCATAGAGACTGTATATTTTAAAGGCAGAATATAAACCACATCTTCCTACCTCCAATGCCTGTTCTCGATTCACTATGCCCTTCTATAACATGAAAAATGAAATATCATTTTTATAATGACTTTGAAATAAGGGGACATTTCCTTACTTCTTGTGTTTTTTATTTATATAACAATAAGGATTTTGATCACTCTAACAAAATAGCAGATACATGCATGCTATTATCCAGCATTTTGCATAATTAGTTTAAGTATATACACTTTAGAAAATGCCCCTTTTTAAACTAAGTATATAATGTTGTAAAGGTGTATGCATGGTTACTCCTGTCGTGGGGTTGTAGCTCTGCTTTGCATCTCATCTTAGACACATAATTACCTCTAGCAGGTATATTAGAGTGTCCTCCTAGCCTATACAGCAGAAATCTTTAAACATATTTTTAGCAAAATAAACCCAGGAAATTCTGTGCACCTTATTTAAACTGTTGTAACTTTAGTATTTTTACAATTCCTTATAGCTCAGCACAGATGGGATGTTTCAAATGAAAACCATATGAATGTAAACAGTAAAAAACTAAAGGTAGGACCAGAAAGGCCCTACTCTGTACTGTAATAAGATATCTGTTCTTGTACTGAAAGCATGATTCCAGTAACAGCACTGTTACTTTTCATTAGACATTCCAAATCAGTCTGTTCTTTTTCTTTGTGTAATTGGAATGGTAAAAAGAGAATTGAATATTAAAAATCTTTAATCCCTGTCAAGTTGAGATGGATGTCTTTAGTATGTTGTCTCTTTGGAGGTATTTGGATTTGCAGTTCATTCCCCAAATCCTGTTAGCATATCATTAAATATTAATGCTGGAAAGGTCATGTGGTTTTCTCTGAGTACATATTCTCACTGATTCTTGTGGTATTTTTTTCAAGTGTTCCATTTTTCTTTCTATTGTTCATCTTATTGAAATTCCTGTTTTTTTCTCAAAATCATAGAATCAGTATCATAAAATTAGAAGATACCTTACTATTGAATCTAACTGCTAGCTAAAAAAGAATTCTCTCTATAATATATTCAACAAGTCAAGCAGATGTTCTTTGACATGCACAGTTTATTTCTTTCTAATCATATCATTTAATTGTCAGAATATTTTCTTATTTCATTTTTCTGTGACATTTTGAAGAAAACATATTTAGTTGATTGTTCTGTTGACTGACATGCTGGAAATGTTTTAGGGAACTGTCCTAGCAACTTTCAGAGACCCATGTAAACATTAAAACATTATTTTTTTCTCTTTAATATATAGCAAATAGGAAAATTTCAATCAAACTTTATATTCCATCCAACTAAAAATGGAGTCGAGATTTAATGCTATTATTTTCTTCAATACTTTTATTGGATCTATAACAGAGAAGTTACTTTTAAATCAAGGCAGATGAAATCCTGTCATAGGAGCAATATTTATCTCATACAAACTAACCTCACTTTTCTTTAGAGTTCTTGTGGCCTTCCTTGAGACTTAATGGGCTCTGAAAATTTAAGATTGAAATATTGACATTGCTTCTCCTGTAGGTTGCATTCACTCTTCTAAGTACATAGGAGTTTGGCCAACAAAAGTAGGGAAATGGTACTTAAGTGAATATGGGCAATTTTCTTTTTTTCCCTAAAGGATATATTTTACTTTTTGCTGCTTATAATTTCCCTTCTAACTTTACTCCTCCAACCTCCCAGAGAGTCACTCTTTATATGAAACAATTATTTACAAAAAGAAAAATATGAAATAGGCAAAAGCAACCATCCAGATTCCCTTGCATTAATCTTTAGGGAGTTCTACTTTGAATAAACTATTGAAAATGAACATAGCAAAAGCATTACAATATGGCAGTAAGGTATTTAAACAAATTTCAGGGTGAATCCATTTTTTGACATGTCTTTTTTATGTTTTGGGTAAAGACGCTTTCAAGTAAATATATATTCAGATCTTGTCTCCCAAACTATTTCTTAGACTTTGGGAAAATCATTGAAATGTCCTTGATTTTGGTTGATATATTAATAAAATGAGGGGTGTGGACTGAAACCCCTTCTAACATTATTATTTTAAAATTATTGATTAGGATAATCTGTCTTAAATAAAATGGTTAGGGGAAAACTTGTTTTTGCATAATTTGAATAGAGACAAATGTATATGTAGTTTATCATAGTCAAGATTAAAATGGTTTTCTAATCAAACTAAGGATATTGCAGAACTGTTAACTATAGTAAATAACATTAAATAAATAAATGGGGAAATTGATAACATGAGTACATTCATGGTAGATTATGAACATCACATGAAGAGGCACAAAGTACTTAACATAGTAGAGGGTAAGAAAGAAGGGTATGAGCACTGATGAAATGCTACACTCAACAAATTTCACTCAAAGGGAGAATAACTTACATTTATAAATTTATGTTAGCCTACAGGGAAGCAGGGGGTGAGGGTGAAGGCAAAAGAAAACGAAGGAAATGTCAAAAGGGAGGGGGGAAAATGAAAGAAAGAAAAAGAAAGAAAATGGAAAGAGAAAAGTGAAAGGAAGGTAGGTTGATAAAAGGGACAACAAATTAAGGGAGACAGCAGTCAGAAGCAAAACACTGAGAAGCAGAAATAAGGGGAAAGGAGAGAGAAAAGTACAAACAAGGAAAGAAAGAATAGAAGGAAATATAGTGTTAGCAATCATAACTATAAATGTAGATGGGATGAACTCTCCTATAAAACAGAAACAGATAGCAAGGTGAATTAAAAAAAACAAAATCCTACAATATGTCATTTACAAGAAATATATTTGAAGCAGAATAATACTGACAGGGTAAAGGTAAAAGACTGGGACAGACTATATTATCAAAAAAAGCAGAGATAACAATCCTTATTACAAACAAAGGAAGGACACTACACCTTCTTAAAAGGTACAATAGGCACTGAAAGCATATCATTATATATATATATATATATATATACATATGTATATATATATATATATATATATATATATATATATATATATATATGTATATGGAATAAGAGATATAGCATCCAAATTCTTAGAGGAAGAGTAAAATGACTTTCATGGAGACATACATAGAGAGAAAAATTGATAATAATCTTCATCTCCCAGAATTAGATAGATCTAACCACAAAATAAATAAGAAGGAATTTAAGTAGGTGAATAGAGTTTCAGAAGAGTTAGATAATGATAGATCTCTGGAGAAAATTGAATGGGGCTAGAAAGGAATATCCTTTTGTTTCTACAATTCATGGCATCTACTAAAAAATTGACCATGTTTTAGTGCATTAAAAACCTCAAAATCAAATACTTAAAGACAGAAATATTAAAAGCATCCTTTTCAGATCATGAAGCAATAAAGATTAGATGGAATAAAGGGACATGGAAAGATAAGCTCAAAATGACTCAGAAATTAAATAAACTAATAATAAAGAATGAATGGATCAAAAAAATCATAGAAATAATCTGTTAGAAGAAATAACACGGGACAACATACCAAAACTTAGGAGTTGCATCAAAACCAGTTGCTAGAAGAAATTTCATATCTATAAATACATGAATAAATTATAAAAAGAGATCAACGAATTAGATTTGCAACTAGAAATAGAACAAATGAAAAAATATTCAATTAAATACCAATTAGAAATTCTGACAGTAATTGCAGAAATTAATAAAATTTAAAGTAAGTTAACTATTGAACTAATAAACAAATGAACTAAATAAAACTAAAAGTTGTCTTTATGAAAAAATAAAATAGATAAATCTTTGTTTCATCTGATTTTTTTTAATATTTAAGAATTTATTTATTTTAATCCATATGTACATGTATATTTTTAAGTTACAGAATTTCCTTCCACCCTCCCTTCACACTCCCTTCCCTTCAGTTCTGAACAGTCAGGTTAACATTGTAACTACATATTTTGATAAACATATTTACAGATTAGTTATTTTTGGTATGAGGAATTAGGATTAAGGGAAATACATGCTGATTCTGAAGGGTTGTTTTAGTGCATTTTGTTTGTTTTGTTTTTTCCTCCTGTGGATGGGGATAATATAGTCCATAACTGGTCTAATATAGTTGATCTAGCTCTCTGAACTGCTGAGAGGAGCTGCTGCTATCAAAGTTGTTCTTCTCACAATGTTGTTATTGATATGTACATGGTTCTCTTGGTTCTACTCCCTTCAAAAAGCAGCTGATTCCGTAAGACATTCTATGCTTCTCTAGAGTCTGATCACTTATGATTTCTTATAGAACAATAGTGTTCCATAGAATTCATGTACCATAATTTGTTTAGCCATCCCCAATTGATGGGCATCCCCTCAATTTCAAATTCTTTGACAATACAAAAAGAGTTGCTATGAATATTTTAGAACATATAGGACTTTTTCAATTTTTTACAATTTCTTTTTGATATAGTCCTAGAATTTGAATTGCTGAGTAAAAGGGTTTGAAGCAGTTTTATTGCTCTCCAGACATAGTTCTATATTTCTCTATGGAAATAGGTCCATATTGCTCTCCGGACCTGCTGGATCTGTTCACAACTCCACCAGCAATGCATCAATGTTCTAATCCTCCCACAACCTCTCCAGAACCAAACATATTCCCTTTTTCTCATCTTGGCCAATCTGATCAGTGTGAGATGATAGCTCATTGTTGTTTTAATTTGTATTTCTCTAATCAATAATGATTTGGAGTATTTTTCATATTTTACATATATAGCTTTAATTTCTTCATTTGAATACTATCTGTTCATATCCTTTGACGATTTATATCAATTGGGGAATGACTTGCAAGATTATAAATTTGATGCAATTCTCTATATAGTTTAGAAATGAGACTTTTATCAGAACTCCTAGTTGTGAAGGGTTGTTTCCTACCTTTTCTGCTTTCCTTCTAATTTTGGCAGCATTGATTTTATTAGTACAAAACTTTTTAATTTAATAGAGTCAAAGTAATTCATTTTGCAATTTATAATGTTCTATAATTCTTGTTTGGTCATAAATTTATCCCCTTTCCATAAATCTGATAGATGGAGTATTTCATGGTCTATTAATTTATCTATAGTATCACTCTTTATGTCTAAATTCTGTATCCATTTTGACATTATTTTGGTATAGGTTGTAATATGTGGATGTATGCTTAGTTTTTGCCACACTCTTTTCCAGTTTGCCCCCAAATTTTTGTCAAATAGTGAGTACTTATCCCAGTAATTGATGTCTTTGGGTTTGTTAATTAATCTGATTTAAAAAAAAAGAATGAAGAAAATGAAATTACCAGATTCAAAAAAGATGAAAAACATAAAGTTAGCACCAATGTGGAGGAAATTAGAGTAATAATTCAAGCCATACTTGTCCTACAGTATGCCAAGAAATTTGACAAACTAAATGAAATAGATGAATATTTACAGAAAATATAAATTGCCATAATTACAGAATAGGAAATAAAATACTTTTAAAAAATTCCATTTCAGAAAAAAAAGGAAAAATCAATCAATGAAATCTCTTAGAAAAAAAATCTCCAAGAGCAGATGAATTTACAAGTGAATTCTACCAAATATTTAAAGGACAATTAACTCTAATTTTATATAAACTATTTTTTATATATATTTTTATATAAACTATTATTTAGGTGAGGAAAGAGTTCTGTCAAATTTCTTTTATGGCACTAGCATGATACTAATAGCCAAACCAGGAAGAGCTAAGGAGTTAAAGAACATTACTGACCAATCTCCCTTATGAATATTGATACAAAAATGTTAATGAAATTTTAGTGAAGAGATTACATGGAGTAATCAATAGGATAATGGACTCTGATAAGGCAGGAGTTGGACAAGTTAAGCATGGATGGTTCAGAAACAGGAAAACAACTAAGATAATTGAGCATATCAATAATAAAATTGAAGAAATCAAATAATTATTTCAAAAGATACTGAAAAAGCTTTTGACAAAATAGAATACCCATTCCTATTAAAAACACAAGAGTACAGAAATAAATGTTTTCCTTTAATTGATAAGTAATATCTATCCAAAGTCATCAGCAAGCAGTATATGTAATGGGGCCAAACCAGAGGAATTCCCGATAAAATGAGGCATAAAACAAGGATGCCCAATATCATCACTGCTATTCAATATTTTATTAGAAACATTACATTTAGCAATAAGAGAGAAAAAGAAATTGTAGAAATTAGAATAGAAAAAGGGGAAACATAACTTTCATTCTTTGCAGATGATGTGATGGTACACTTAGAGAATATTAGAAAATCAACTAAATATTTCTCAATACAATCAATAACTTCAAAAAAGTTGTCAAATAAAAAATCCACATAAGTTATCAGTATTTCTACATATTTCAGCAAAGTATAGCAACAAGAGCAAAAGAAATTTCATTTAAAGTAACTGAAGATAATATTTTAAAAAATCATAAACCCAGAAACTATATAAACACAATTACAAAACACTTTTCATTCAACTAAAGTCAGATATAAACAAATGGAAAAATATCAATTGCTCATGGGTAGTCATAGCAATATAATAAAAATGGCAACTCTACCTAAATTAAATTACTTATTCAGTGCCATACCAATAAAACTACCAAAATTATTTTAAAGAGCTAAAAAATAGTAACAAAATTCATCTGGAAGAGCTAAAGTAAAATGCATCAAAGGAATTAATAAAAAAAAAAGTTCAAAAAAAGGTGCCCTAACTATACCATATCTAAAACTATATTAAAAAGCACCAATTGGGGTTGGAACCAAGATGGCAGCATGAAGGAAGCATTTCCTGAGAACTCCGACAACCCCCAAAATTAAGGATGTCTCTAGCCAAAATTTAGTGAGTCAGAAACCACAGAAAGCCTGAGTGATACATTTTCTGAGTCAAAGATAACTTAGAGCTTCCTCTAGGGTTGGCAAAAAAGTAATGGTGCAGCCCAGCCCAGCCCAGCCCAGCCCAGCCCAGAAATCACCAGCAATAGCTTGAAGGAGCTGAGAGAGAACTCTGTTGCACGTGGGTGAGTGTGGAATGAGGAGCCCCAGCCAAAGAATCTGCAGCAAGAATCAGGACAAAGCAGGCTGCACCCCTAGAGACAGTAAGGGAAGTCTGCAGAGATTTCTCTGCTCTCCCTGGGGTAGAATTCTGCTGTTTGCCTACACTCACATACTGCAGTTTAGGCCTCCATACTAAATAACCAAACTGGATCTTTCCTTATAGCCCCAGGGCAGAGGTCAGTGCTGTGGTCATCTACATATCAAAACACAGGCTAGAGAGTAAAAGACCATGGAGGAATAAAAGTCCCAATGGGGTGTCCCATAAAAAGACCAACCCCAAAGCCTTGGAAATGCTGTAAATTAGTCTTGGGGTGAGGATATGAGTAAACAACAGAAAAAGAAGAATCTGATCAGAGAGAATTACTTTAGTCCCATGGAAGATCAAAACACATACTCAAATGATGACAAAATCAAAGCTTCCATATCCAAAACATCCAAGAGAAAATAGAAAATGGACTCGGACTACAGATGAGCTCAAAAAAGACTTTGAAAGGCAATTAAAGGCTGTGGAGGAAAAACTGGGAGGAGAAATGAAAGCACTGCAGACAAATCATGAAAACCAAATCAAAAGCTTGGTGAAAGATACACCAAAAAATACTGAAGAAAACAATATGCTAAAAATCATTTTAGGTCTAATAGAAAAAGCAAAACAAAAGGCAAACGAGGAGAAAATTGCCTTAAAAAGAATTGGCCAGCTGGAAAAGGACATTCTGATGAAAATAATTCCTTCAAATGCAAAATGGAACTAAAGGAAGCTGATGACTGTGCAAGAAATCAGGAAGAAATAAAACTTCCAAAAAATCCAAAAATTAGAAGAAAATGTGAAATATCTTATTGGAAAAACAACTGATCTTGAAAACAGATCCAGAAGAAATAATTTAAAAATTATTGGACTATCTGAAAGCCACAACCAGGAGAAGAGCCTAGACTTCATTTTTCAAGAAATAATACAGCAAAATTGCTCTGAGATCCTAGAAACTGTGGGTAAAAATAGAAATCTAGAGAATTCACTGGTCACCCCCTGAAAGGGAACCCAAAAGAAAAACTTTGAGGAATATTATAGTCAAATTACAAAACTTCCAAACCAAAAGAGAATATTCTAAAAACTGCCAGAAACAGACAATTCAACTACCAAGGCTCCATAGTCAGGATCTGGCAGCTTCTACATTAAGCACTTGTAAGGATTGGAATATATTATTCCGGAAGGCAAAAGATCTTGGTTTACAACTGAGAATCAACTACCCAGCAAAACTGAACATCCTCTTTCAGGGGAAAAGATGGTCTTTCAATGAAACAGGATACTTTCAAACTTTCCTCTCGGGGCGACCAGAGCTGAGCAAAATGTTTGATCTCCAAGTACAGGACTTTGGTGAATCATAGAGGCAGTGGAAGAGAGCAACTAACTGTGAAGAACTTCATGATGTTGAACTGTTTGTATTCCTTCACGGGAAGAAGATATTGATAATTCATATGAAGATTCTCATTTTTTTAAGAGTTGTTAGAAGGAGCAAGTATAGACAGGGCATAGGAAGGAGTGGACTATAATGGTATAATGTGAGAAAGGGATGGAGTCAATGGGCGATGAGGGAAAGTACTGGGAGGAAGGAAAAAGAGATGAAGAAGAAGCTGAGAGATTTCACATAAGAGTCAAGAAAAAGCTTTTTCAGTGGAGTGGAGCAGGGGAATGCAACAGGGAATGAGTGAGCCTTCATTCTCATCAGAAATGGCTCAAGGAAGAAATGACATACAGACATAATAGGGTGAGGAATTCTATCTTGCTCTGGAGAAGGATGGGAGGAAAGGTATAGGATGGGGGAAATGGGGTCAGGGAAGGGGGGACTAGGTGGTAGAAGAGAGGGAAGATTGAGGGAGAGGGTACTCAGATACAACACACTTTTCCTTCTGGCTACTTGCAGGATTTTCTCTTTTATCTGATAGTTCTGGAATTTGACCACAATGTTGCTTGGTGTTTTCATTTTAGCATCTTTTTCTTGAGGGGATTGATATATTCTTTCAATAACTACTTTGCCCTCTCGTTCCATGATATCAGGGCAATTTTCCATCACTATATCCTGTAATATTAAAATCAGGCTTTTTTTTTTCTCTTCAATGTTTTCAGGAAATCCATTAATTCTCACGTTGCCCCTCCTCGACCTATTCTTGAGGTCAGTGGTTTTGCTGATTATGTATTTTGCATTTTCCTCCATTTTTTCTATATTTTGATTTTGTTTACCTGGCTCTTGCTGTCTCATGAAGTCATTAGTTTCTTCATACTCCATTCTTTTTTTTTTAGGGAGGAGTTTTCTTCATTAACCTTTTGCAACTCCTTTTCCAATTGGTCAATTCTACTTTTGAAAGAACTTTCCATTTGACCAGTCCAGGTTTTGAGAAAATTATTTTCCTTTTGCATTTGTCCAATTGATGATCTGAGAGATTTATTCTCATTTTGTATTTGTCCAATTGAGAATCTGAGAGATTTAGTCTCATTTTGTACTTGTCCAATTGTATTTTCTAAGGATTTGTTTTGGTGTTGTGAGGTGTTAATCTTCTCTTGGGTTTGTTTTTCCAAATTTTTCAGTTGATTTTTAAATACTTTCCTTATTTTTTCAAGGAAGCCTTTCTGTGCTGAAGACCAGATCATATTCTCCCCAGAGGTTCTAGGTCTCTCTGAGTTAAGGTCTTTTTCTTCCAAGAATTTTACTATGGATCCACTTTCCCACTGACCCTTCTTCATTTTGCTAAGACCTTGCATTGAGGAGGGGCTGGTTCACAGGGGTTTGGGATACCTAAAGGCTTTAGTCACTGAGTGCAATTTCTCTGGCTGGCCAGTAGGAGGTACTGGTTGCTTTCTCTGGAGTGTCTGTGACCTTGATTGAGGCCTTCTCCCTTAGCTTGAAAGGAGCTTTGAAGCTATTGAATCCTTTTGCCTTCAATCAATGGTGGGATTTACTCTGGGGTGAGGTCATTCCTCCTCCTATTGTCAGCTAGGTTGGTTCTTCTGCTCACACAACTGTGCCTGAGGCAAAGTAGTCTGCTATTGTTTGTTCTGGGAAGAGGCCTCAGCATCAATGGAGTCATGGACTCAGAGTTCCTCAGGGATGGTGTCCGCAGCTGTCCTGCACTGGAACTCTCCCCCCAACCCTGTCAGCAAGCTCCAGAGGGTCAATGCCAACACCAGTGCCTCTGCTCCCTAGTTGACTCAAGCTCCCAGTTCTTACCCCAGCATTGATCCTGCAGGTCCATCTCTTGGACCCTCAGACTCCCAGGCTCCAATTCAGCTGCTAATCTGGGTGATCCCTGACTGATCTGCCCTTTGAGCCCAGATTTACAAGCCCAGATTTGTCCAGGGCTGCTGCAGAAGACAAATCCTGAGGTAGATATCCTTTCTCCTGGCTTTTCTTTCGATGTTTTTGGGCGAAGTTCTGTTAAGATGTTTGTTTCATATGATTGATGGGTAAAGATCAGCAGACTTTAGAATTGTGCCTGTCTTCTCTCTGCCATGTTGGTCGGAATTCCTCTACAACACACTTTTGTACAGTGCCAGGATGAAAGGAGAGAGAGGAGTGAGTGGGGAGAACTAGAGTGGAGTTAAAACTAGTAATAGTAACTGAGGGAAAAATATTGGAACAACTTCTCTGGTGGAATTATGATAAAGAAAGCAATTCACCCCAGAGACAAAGTTGAAATCTGAACACAGACTGAAGTACATTTTTTTCTCTCTCTCTATTCTTGAGGTTTCCTGTCTTCTGGGGGGGGGGGGCAGAGGGTGTTTATGGTTATTCTTATGTTTACTCTTATAACATTCGATTTACATCAATGTATGGCATGGAAACAATGTAAAGACTGTCTGACAACTTTCTATAGACAGGAGGGAAGGGAGGAAGGGGGAAAATTGTAGAATTCAGAGTGTTGCAAAAAGTGATGGACATATTACTGTTATATTTATATTGTATATAATTGGAAAACAAATAAAATGTCAATATGTATGAAAAAGCACCAATTATCAAAACTGGCTAAGAAATATAACATTGGATAAGTGGAATAGCTTAGGTTCCAAAAAACGTAGTAAATGCCTATGGTTAATCTCCTGTTTGATAAAACCCTAGCTTCTATGATATTTGACAAAATCTGATGGGAAAATTGGAATAATAGATGACAGAAACTAGGCAAAGATCAACATTTCTAGCCTATATTAAGATAAAGTCAAAATCCTGGTAAACCATTTAGACATAAAAAGTGATACCAAGGGGGTAGCTAGGTGGTGTAGTGGAGTCAGTAGTACCTGGGTTCAAATCCGGTCTCGGATACATAATAATTACCTAGCTGTGTGGCCTTGGGCAAGTCACTTAACCCCTTTTGCCTTGCACAAAAACCTAAAAAACAGTGATACCATAATTCAATTAGGAGAAGAAGGAATATTTTGTCAAATCTATGGAATGGGGAGAAATTTATGACCAAAGAAGAGATAATAAGGAAATGAATTGCAAAATGTATAATTTTGACTAAATTAAATTTAAAAAGGTTTTGCACAAAGAAAGCATATGCAACAAGATTAGACCAAATGGAGAAAGATGGGGAATGATTTTTACAGATAACGTTTTTGATAAAGGACTCATTTCTTTTTTCATTAATTTTTATTTTTTTATTCTCATTTTGTACAAATGTTTTTTACATTAATAAAATATTCTTGTTTGAGTAAATGAAATACCCCCTCCCCCATTAATATAGACTTGCTTGAGCGATATAGTAAAGAGGAGAGAAAAAAATTAAAATTAAAAAAAATAATAGTAATAATTGTAAGTATGGCCAGGTGGCGCAATGGATGAAGCACCAGACCTGGAGCCACGAGTACCAAGGCCCACATCCAGCCCTGTAGACCCAACAATCACGCAGCCATGTGACGTGCAAGCCACCTGATCCCCACTGCATTGCAAAAATCAAAAAGAAGAAAAAAAAGACCCAAAATTAAATAAAATAATAACAATAGTAGGGGTGGCTGGGTGGCAAACAGAGCATTGGACCTTGAGCCAGGAGCACCCGGGTCCAAATCCAGCTTCAGACAACTAACGATCACCCTGCCATGTGTCTCCAGGCAGACCACCCAGCCCCATTTGCCCTGCACCCTCTTCCAAATAATAATAAGAATAATAAAATGTGCTACAGTCTTTGTTCCAACCACAACAACTCTGTCATGCATGGATCACATTCTTTATGGTAAGTCAATCAAAAGTTACTTCCATATTTTTCCAAGATGGCCATTGCTGATCGCAACTCCCTCCTTTCTTATTTCTCCACTACCATGTACTATATTTTCTCTCTCCTTTCACTGTGACTCTGCTGTAGGGTAGCTGAGTGGTGCAGCAGACAGGTCCCTGGTCCTGGGGCCAAGAGGCCCTCAGGACCTGTACCACTCCTTAGGCCTAGCATCCACCTGGCCCTATGGTCCTGGACAGGTCTTCCAATCCCAGCCCCTTGCAAGAAGTAAAAAAGAAAATGTGTTATATCTGACCACTCTCCCCCCATGGTCCATCCTCTCCTCCTTTATTCACATCCCCAACCCTTACCCCTACGCCCCATTTCTTACTCCAGATGTCTATACCCCATTGAGTATATAGGCTGTTTCTTCTCCTAGCCACCTCTGATGAGAGCAAAGGTTCCCTCATTCCACCTTGCCTCCCCCCTTCCATATCATTGCAATAGCTCATTGTAATAAAGAAAAATCTTATTATATAAAATATCTTGGCCTATTCCCCCTCTCCTTTTACTTTCTCCCATCACATATCCTTTTTTTCTATTGACTCCATTTTTATACCATATTTTATCTTCGAATTCAGCTTTCTCCTGTGCTTCAACGATAAAAGCTCCCTCTACCTGCTCTATTAACTGAGAAGGTTCATATGAGTATTATCGGTGTCATTTTTCTATGCAAGAATACATGCAGTTCATCATCATTAAGTCCCTCATTTTTTCCCCCTGTCCTCCAATCTCCATGCTTCACCTGAGTCCTATATCTGAAGATAAAACGTTCTGTTCAGCTCTGGCCATTCCACCAGGAACATTTGAATTTCACCTGGTTCATTGAAAGTCCATCCTTTTCCCTGGAAGAGGACATTCAACCTTGCTGGATAGTTCATTCTTGGCTGCATTCTAAGCTCTTTTGCCTTCCGGTATATTATATTCCAAGCCCTACGAGCTTCCAATGTAGTTGCTGTTAAGTCCTGTGTGATTCTGACTTCAGCTCCACAATATTTGAACTGTGTCCTTCTGGCTGCTTGTAATATTTTCTCTTTTACTTGGGAGTTCTGGAACTTGGCTATAATATTCCTAGGCGTTGGTTTTTTGGGAGTTCTTTCTCGGGGGGATCGGTGGATTCTCTCGATTTCTATTTTGCCCTCTGCTTCTAGAATATCAGGGCAATTTTCCTGTAGTAATTCTTTGAAAATGATGTCAAGGCTCTTCTCCTGATCATGACTTTCAGTTATTCCAATAATTTTTAAATTATCTTTCCTAAGTCTGTTTTCCATACAAGTTGTTTTTTCAATGAGATATTTCACATTTTCTTCTAATTTTTCATTTTATTTTTTGGTTTTGAAGTATTGATTCCTGATTTCTGGAAAATTCATCAATCTCCCTGGATTCTATTCTTTGTCTGAAGGATTTGTTCTCCTCAGAGAGTTTTCTTATCTCTTCTTCTAATTTTGCTTCTTAAAGCATTCTTCTCCCCAATAACCTTTTGAACTCTTTTATCCATTTGACCTAAGCTGGTTTTTAGCATGCTATTTTCTTCAGCATTTTTTTTGGATTTCCTTAACTAAGCTGCTGACTTCATTTTCATGTTTTTCCTGCATCTCTCTCATTTCCTTTCCCAGTTTTTCTTCTAACTCCCTCATTTGATTTTCAAAGTCTTTTTTGAGCTCTGTCATAGCCAGAGCCCAATTTCTGTTTTTCAGGGAGTCTTTAGATGTAGGAGGTTGTGCTTCCTCATCTTCAGACTGAGTATTTTGATCCTTTTTGTGCTCATTTGCAAAATATTTCTCAATGGTCTTCCTCTTATTTCTCTGCCTGGTCATTTTCCCAGCCTGGGCCTGGTTTTGGGTTGCTTCCTGAGCTTTTGGGACACTCCCACAAGGGTCTCAGTGTATGAGGCTCTGTCCTCCCTCCTGGTCTGTGAATGACCATATGTGCCCGCGTCTGCCATGGAGCTGAGGTGTTGGGGGCCCCTGCTATTCTATGGGTGGCCTAGACTACAATCAGGTTCTGAATGTGGTCAGAGCCCTAAAGTCCTGTTCCAGGGGCAGAGGACAGAGCTCTGCAGTTTCTCTGCACTCCCCTCCCTCAGCTCAATGGGCTCATGCCCTGGTGGCTGCTGCTTACAGGCTCCACATGCTTCTGTTTCCTGGATCTGGGCTGAGGTGGCCACTCTGCTTGCTGTGTGCTCTGAGGGCTGGGCTCCACGTGCTTGCTCTGGTAGAGGTCCCCCGCTGTTCCCCCACTTTGTGCTTGGTGCTCCCTGAGTTGTAGCTCCGGAGACTCCCCCGATGCTGTGAGCTGGGGCTCCCAACGCCCTGGGGCTGCCTCTGGGAGGCTGAAGTTGTTTCGCTCAGGCACACCACCCCTTTGCCGGGCACCCCTCCAACCCGTGGAGTAGAGCCTTTCTGCTCTTTTCCAGGTTACCTTGATTAGGAGTTCTGCGGCACTGGGCCCCTCTGTGGGTTCTGTCTCCCTAAATTTTAATTAGAGTCCTTAGTTTATAAGTTTTGTCAGAGAGCACCTAAGACCCAATCCTTTCTTGGTGCCATCTTGGCTCTGCCCCCCAAAGGACTCACTTCTAAAAAAAGCAAGAACAGAGTTAAATTTATAAGAATACAAGCCATTCTCCAATTGATAAATGAACAAAGGAAATGAATAAGCAGTTTCCAGATGAAGAAATTTAAAGTCTTTATAGTCATTAAAAATGCTCCAAATCTCTTTTGATCAGAGAAACGCAAATTAAATTAACTTTAAAATACCACCTTAAATATATCAGATTGACTAAAATGACAAAAAGGGAAAATCAATGTTGAAGAGGATATGGGAAAACTGGGACACTAATGTACTGTTGCTAGAATTGTGAACTGATCCAATGATTCTGAAGAGCAATTTGGAACTCTGCCCAAAGGGCAATAAAATTGTTTATACCCTTTGATTCTAGCAAAACCACTACTGTTCTATTTCCCAAAGAGTTCATAAAAAAGGAGAAAAGACCTCCATGCACAAAATATTCATAGAAGCTCTTTTTTTGGTAGTGGCAAAGAATTGGAAACTGAGGGAATATCCATCAGTTGGGGGATGATTAAAAGAATTACATTAATTAATGCTGAGTGAAGTGAACAGAACTAGAACATTATAAGCAATATTGTGAGATGATCAATATGAGCAGAGCAGATTTTTTTCAGCATTTCAGTGTTGTAGAACAATCCTGAGAGATGTATTAAGGAAAATGCCATTCTTATCTGGAAATAAAAAGCAACAAACAAACTCTGGATTCCCAATGCAGAGTAAAACATGTTATGTTCACTTCTCAAAACTTCTTTTATGTTTTTTCTTTCTTTCATGTTCCCCTCATTTCTCCTAGTTTTTCTTTCACACTTCAAGTTCTTTTTTCACTAATGTAGAAATATGTTGGATGTGATTTCACATGTTCAATCTACCTCAGATTGTTTTCATCAGGAGGAGAGTGGGAAGGGAATGTGGTAGAAAAATGCGGAACTCAAAATCATGCAAAAGGATGAAAACTGATACTATTGTATGTAGTTGGAAAAGAAAATAAATAAAATATCAAAAAAGGGTGAACATTAAAAGCTATCTTTACTGTAATTGCAAAATAAATAAAAATAAATAAATGAAAAATTATAATTAAAAAGAGAGCTAAAACTACATGTAAACTATTTCACCCAAGACTAAAAGTGGTTTTCCTGACATATGAGGCATATCATAGGACTATTAATTTTGTAATGTGTGACATTAAAAGTTGATTATAAAGGAAGTGAAGAAGTTAATAACATTAACATTGTCATGATAGATTATGATGGTTAAGTAACTTTGACTGTACACTATGGAAAATTCCTTTATTCTAAATACATTTATAGTTTTCTAATAATGCTTCTGAACAATTAAATTTGATTTTCTTTTTATATTACCCCAGATCCTTAATTGGTCAATTCTGTGACACTATTTTTTAACTAGGACAAAAAAAAAATCACTAAATAGTTTGCAATGAATTCCAATAAACCCTTCCCCCAGGATAGTTTTCTTTCTTTTCTATGCTCCTACCTCTTCATCACTTTCAATTATAGGACCAAAAAACCTTCTTTTTCTAATGGGTACTTCCACTTTAAAATGACACTGTTATGAACTGATGCTAAGTGAAATAACCAGAACTGGGAGAACACTGTACACAGGAATGACTTGTGCAATGATCAGCTATGAATGACCTAGCAATTGTTCAAAGCAATTTCAAAACACTCATGATGGAAAATGTTATTCAAATAGAGAAAGAATTATGGAATCTGACTATAAAATTGAAGCATATTATTTTTGCTTTTTTGCTTCTTGTTTTTGTGTTTTTTCTTTTGTTGTTTTTTCTTTTATAACATGACTAATGTCAAAATTTATTTACATGATTGTACATGTTTAACCTATATCAATTGTTTGCCCTTTTGTGGAGAGAAGATGGAAAGGGGGGGGAGAAAAAATTTGAAGCAAAATCTTATTAAAAACAATGTTGAATATTTTCTGTACATGTAATAGGAAAAATTGTTATTTCACAAAAAATAGGATTAAAATTTATAAAAATCCTGATATTAAAATACATGACTTTAGGATATTGCAAGAAAAGAAAGAACCAGATGGCGAATATCCCTGTCTTGAGAGTGCTTATTAAAGAGAAATGAAAGCACTTTAATCTATTTTGGATACTCAGCACAATAAAGATATAAAGAAAAAAAATTACAGCAAGTTCTGGGAAAATAACAAATATGATTAAAGAAACTGATTGATTTAATGTATTTATTGTACCTTGACTCAGGTATTTGTACAGATGATTTGATAAAAGTTAAGTTGTAAAACTGGGAGAATGAAAGGAGCTTTGTAACATGGCAAGGACCTTGGTGGAGGATAATGTAAGTCAACACAATGGGCTTATATTTTAAAGGGAGAAAATGAAAGTTGACAGGAAAATATCTCTGAGATGGAGAGGAATAAGTTTGTTGGAAAAGAAAAAGCTGAACTTGGAGTTTTGCTACAGTCTCCACATCACAGATTTCTGGGAAAACATGTTTTTTTTTTAAATGTTAAAAGTGCTAAAGGGAAATAAATCAATGGCTAAATATACAGGGGAATATAGGGAGATTTCTTTTCATAGTGTTTATTTGGAGCTAAATTTGTTCAATATTTACTTTTTCATTGTTTATGATTGTTCTTTTAATGAGACAACTAGGTAGAGCAATGGATGCACTTAAAGTAACAAAGACCTGAGTTACAATCCAGCTCAGCCTCTTCTTGGCAAATTACAAGTTTCCTTACTTCTGGCTATCTCACTTTCATTCTCTATAAAATGGGAAAAATAATAGCATCTTTTGCCTAGAGTTGGTAGGAAGATAAAGCAAGGAAATAGTTGTAAAGCACTTAGAAAACTTTCAAACATCATATACATGTTATTTATAATTATAATGGTTATTATTATTCTATTTGTATCATTTAAGTCACTTTGCATATATTATAATGGATCTGCCTATTTCATTTTGCAACAGCTATGTTAAGTCTAAGATACTCTAAAGTCAGCATGCTTTTTAATTTTTACTATATCTTAATAGTGTATCACATTAATGTCTCACAATTTCTTTATCAGTTTCCTAATCAGTATCTAATTTTTTCCCCAGATCTTTATTGACATAAAAAGTATAATTATAGTATAATTATAAATTTTGGGGTATGTGGGCCTTTCTTTTTTTTTTCAATAAATTTGGGGTATATATTGCATGCAGTGAACTCTGGTTCAAAGTATATGAGGACTTACATTATTTTATTCATAAAATTAGAGAATTTTAGTGTAAAAATATGATATTCTTACCTAAGTGAATAAGTTTATCAACCTCTAATTTCTTTCATTTTCTAGTTTTAATTTTCCCCCTTTACATTATCCATCTATCATCTATCTATCTATCTATCTATCTATCTATCTATCTATCTATCTATCTATCTATCTATCTATCGATCTATCTATGTAATAGAGTTACAAAATACCATTTGATCTAAGTTTGATTTATAACTTGTTAACTGGGTTCTCTACTATCTAATTGAAGGATACTTGTCATGACCACGATGGATTTAGAGCAAGGTCTTTTTTGCTCTTCAACATTCCTTGTGCAGTCATACTCTGACAGACCTACAGAAATAACTCAATGTTCCTCAAACATACTATTCTGAACATTTGTAAATAATCTATGTATAAAAAAACCCAACATAACAATAACCTCCCTTTAAGAATAAAAACCATCCTGATTCTGGCTGTTAGACACTGAAACTGGACAGTTAGAGGGAGATTTTAATGAATAGATAGAGTTCAGTTGTTCAGTTGTGTCTGACTCTTCATGGTCTCATCTTGGGGTTTTTTTGGCAAAGATATTTGAGTGATTTGCCATTTCCTTCTTCAGATAATTTTTGTTAAAAGTGCTTTTAGATTAATTTTATAAAAACCTCTTTTTGGTTTTGGTAAGTCAATTTGTAGATATTTTGAGCATTTTTTTTAGTTATTTGGAATTGAATTTCTTTTTCTCTTCTTTCTGTTATTACTGCAGAGATTTGCTGTTGATTTTGATGATAGGTGTTTTAGCCTGAAACTTCAATACAGATATTAAAAGTTTCATCGGAATTTTGACTGGTCTAAAATTCTCCAAGTAAATTATAATACCATCAATAAATAAGAATAGATTTTGATATAAAAGAAAATTCTACGTTATCAAAGCTTTTTCTGCATCTATTGATATAATCATAACTTCTAATCTTTAATAATTTTTGTTCTACTCTTCCTATTTCTTTCTTATTGCTTATTTTAATTCTACTTCTAATGGATATTTTTGGGGAGATAACCTATCTTTTCCTAGAAAATTGTAATTTATTTTTCCTTTTGATGCTATAGCGTGATGTCTGATAACTACATTCATTAGAGAATTGCATATGTTATTCCTCTCTGAAGTCTCTGGTGGTAGCCTATAGATTCTATTTTTTCTAATTTGCTCTATGGTTCTACCAACTTGGAAAAATTGTTTTGATGGTTTATTAAGATATATCATTGATTTTCCATATTGTTATTTCATTGTTGATGCATAAATCAAGAACTGGAAGGAAATTCTCTTGCCATTTAGTGCAACACTATAATTTTACATATGAGGAAAATGAGCCCCATAGAGATTAACAAATTTGCTCAGTATTACTTAGGGAATAAGAATCAGCCTCAGACAGTAGAATCATTACTCTTTTCCTTCCATCAATATATCTTCTAGTTCTTATTGAAAACCAATTGTTTTCATTTTATCTCTCCAACTCACTTTTTCAGCTTAATTTAAAAATCAAAGAAAACTCATGAATTCTACCAGCTATAGTTTCCTCTTTGTTCTATTTTTTCTTATTTTAGTTCTGATATTTTGACTTCTTTTCTCCTCCATTTTTTCCAGATTGCCTAATGCTTTGTTAAGATATTGTTGTTTCTCTTTAGAGCTGTCAATTCTCTTTTCAAGTTTTTCAATCATGCATCCTGACAGACGTGTATCTACCATTCTTTTGCAAAGTTGTCTCATCTCCAAGTATATATGTTATTCTTGTCTGTTCAACATGACCACAAAATACGATACAGTTATAACATTCCTTTTTTCTTTTAGCATAGCTCAATCACAGCCATTAAAATGATTACTAAAAATAAAAAATAAAAAACAAGATAAATGGAAAAATGATTTGTGAAAGAGAGAAGAAGGACAGAGGAAATCATTTTGAACAATAGGTCTTGCTGGCTCCTGCTTATAATTTTTGCTATTCAAGAGACTGAGGCTGATAGATAAATTGAGTCCAGGAGTTCTGAGATGAAAGTGTGGCTAAAGAAGAACTCTATGCAAAAACTGAAAGCAATATAAGAAGCATGAGATTGGGAGTGTGGGTAAGGGAAAAGATATAGGTTGTCAATCAAAAGATAGATCAGTCAAGATAAAAAATGGAATAATTCAAAGCTGCCTTGTATGCCAACAGTGGGATTAAACCCAAGAGTGACTGTTGTTCTACACAATATGGAATCAAAGAAGAAAAACACTCTATCTCTCTATTATAGCATCAAAATGTTCACACCACAGTGTCTCAGAATTGGGAGGATTCAGATACCATCTTGATTTGAATTGGAATCTCCTCTACATTATCATTAATCCCTGAAAATCTGACCCTTGCTGGATCAACCCCATTGATAGGAATTGCACAATTCCCTGAGGTAGGATATTCCAAATTGAACTGTTAGAAGATACTCTTTTATATATATGGTACAGATCTGCTCTCTGGCAGTTTTTATTCTTTTCATTCATTCTGACTTTTGTGTATAAACAGAGCATATTTATTCTCTCTTCCATAAGAAATTTCTTCAAACAATTGAAGATACATGTTATCTAATTCTTAATATTTTTTCATAGTGTAGTAACCAGAGATCCCTGATTACAAACATTTGGTTCATCTAGATTGTGTACATTGGGATTTTAAGAAATAGGATTTTAGGCAGAGGGAAGATTATTCTTATGTGGGCACAGAGAAAATAGTGAAAAGAATGAAGAAAGCAACTGGTCTGAGATTCATATTCTTGGAGAGAGTGGAATGAGTGTGGGGAAGTCAATATATCTATGTTTTAGAGGAGCAAGTCTTACCAACATCAATGTACAGCTAAAGAAACTTCAAAGATCATTTGATAGAACTAATTTCCCATCTGTGGCAACTGGTATACAAGGGTGAAGTGACAATCTCTGTACTCTATAGGTTCTAAACTAGATCTTAGGATTATAGACTGGAAGGATTGTAAGTCGTAGCTGAAAGCAAAGTTGATATCAAACAGCTAAATCACCTCATTTTACAGATATGGCTAACAAGATCCACAGAGTTTAATTGACTTTTCAATGTTCTATATAGAGTAACGATCATACTTCTTCTTTTCGCTTTTCTCCTTCCTGAGATTGTTCTCTCTCTCTCTAAGCCATACCCACATTGTCTGGCAATATGGTTGGAATTAGAGATCCTCTCCTTCTTAGGGATTCAGATGATATGCAGGAATATGACATTAACGCTACTGTTTTTCTTATTCTGTACTCAAACCCTACAAATTACCCAATGTCCAATACTCCTGTCCTTAATGAATATTATCTGATGATGATAACAAGGATAACTTGAAATGTACATTGGAACAGAAAGGTTAAAAAATGAACTCTCAAAGTCAGGTCCTGAAACAAGAAATGTCTTGAAAGTAGGTTAAAAGTAAAATTAAACAACATGGTTTTTATCTTGCAAAAAACAAAAGAATAAACATCAGAGCCAGACATTAATCTTTAATACCAAGGAGATTGTTTTAAATCTATATTCCTATAAGCTCAAATTTAAATTATAATTCAGTGACCTACCTTTAGCTGGTATTGATACCCTTCCATACTGGAGGAAGCAAACGAAATATATGTATACATTCACTCTAAAGAAAAACAGAAGATGACAGTTTCAGATAACTGGCAAGACTTTCAAATAAAATAATCTGAGGAAATTGTTTCATTGTATTTCCAAAGACAACAAAATAAATAATTTCATTGGATATTTGGACATGTTGTTTTGCTGAGCTTATGGTGTTTTCCATGGAATTTTCCCTGAAAAAAAAATTTATGTTTTCCAGGATATGTTGCATAGGATAGAAAAGGGGGAATTGTGTTATGATTTTGTCAAAACCTTGAAATTAAATCAATGATAGCTTGCTATTTGGTTTTTCGATGTGAATATTTGAATTGCAAGCATATTAAAAGTAATAGGGGGGAGTTGGGTTTTCAATCAACCATCTATCCATTTAAAAATGAATATATCCTTCTGGCTCCCATATTGAAGTAAATTCTCTTGACTCCACAGACCTGAATCATTAAAGGGTTGTTTCCATCCTTTCCCTCTACCTCATCATGGAAAGCATCAAATAGTCCTCTAGCTTCTCTCACTAGAATGTCTCTTTAATTCTTTTCATTTCAACAATCCCCTCATTTTCTCTTCATTAGTACTCTAGCTTATCATGTGGAACATGGTGATATTGTTCTGTTCTCCATGTCTTCTCCTGATCCAATTCATTATATTCATCATTGACTGAATAATCTCCCTTCTGACTCATTCTGATCATCTTCTAATCAAAGTTGTTCATGATGGTGCATTTGTTACCAAATTATGTTCAAATTCCATACCTTAACAAATTTCTCTAAAATATATCCTAATCCTCTTCCTAACCTTTTATATCTTACTATTCTCTGCAATTCAATTATTTTTAGATCAAAGGTTTAGAGTTGGAAGTTAGATGTTATTGAGTCAATCATCTTTGTTTAATATATGATAAAACTGAGGCCAAGAGAGCTAACATGACCTATATAAAGTATCCAAGAGACCATGATCTGAGTCTACTTTCTATGATTCTACAATTACCTAGATGCTCATCAATAGCTGAAGTACAATTTTCTGTTTCCATGACATTATTCCTCCAGTTACCTATTCTTAATATGTTTTACAACAACTAAATTTGATTAAAATCAAGGATATGCATTTAACACAATTTTAACATTTATTAAATACCTACCAAAGGGATAATACTTCCACTAAAATTATATTAGCATTCTCAATATGGTGGAGATTCTCCAAATCTATGTCAGTGAAAATGATTGATCAGATCTCTTTCATTCCTTAAATTATTTGATCCTACAATCTGTGAAGTCCTTTCACTTTTAAATGCTACTAAATTGGAAAAAAAAAACTTTGAATACAGATCCAGAGGTAGACTGCATGACTGTTTTGATGACCTGGCTAGCAAAGTTAAGAGAAGTTTATCACAGAGTGATAAAATGTTTGACTTCAGCCACTTTCATCAAAGATCTACAAAATTATAGAGGAATTGTATCCTAAATTCAGAGAAGGAGGATATGGACACTGATAAAATTACAGAACCTTGTAGTACTTAAGTAAACATGGGCAACCTATTGTGCCAGTCAAATGTCTCTAAAAAGCAAACCTGTCCTTATATAATAGGACCACTATCTCACAGGGCTTTTCCTTTTCAATGCAACATGAATTAGGTTAGTTTTTCTTTTGAGGTCTGCAAAACTGTCCCCAGGTCTTGTTTGCATGCTCAAGTTGAATGTCGTTTTATGCCATGAATTCTTGATCATCTAAGGGCATAAAAATATGCATACATGTAGAATTAGGGTCCTTCAGACTTAACAGTTATTCTAAAACAGGAGCTCTCCTATCCACAATAATTTTGATATGGAAACAAAGAGAATTTTATCTCCCCAAGCTGAATGCTGAAATGTCCTTGTCACATATCCCTTTTATGCCATAACAAACTCAACTTTCTTTTGCTAACTTCAAAAGACCTAAGCTTGATTAATTTTCTCCCAGTCAATATTGCACCTGAACTAATAAGATACCAGCTATAGTCAGATGAATTCCTAACACCTTCAAAATCCTCCACATTGTGGAACCTTCTCAGTCAGAGTTAATCTCTTCCTTCTCTAAATGCCAATAATGCATTTTAGTAGTTATTTTCTAAGATATTACTCTATTTCCTCCATTATTTTGTATTTATTTTATGGCCAACAATGGAATGTGAGATATTTTGGAGCAAAGATTTGTTCATATTCATATAACTTAACATAAAATATGATATCAGTATTTATCCATTAATATTTATTGAAATGAAATTGATTTGAAAACAGGTATTTTGATCATTGAGGATATTTGTTTATGGATAAATTTTTTACATGTTTGTCAATCCTTTTGCTAAAATCCTTTCCAATATTTTAAGATGGGAAAGATTGGTGCTTTCATTGCTGCTCCACGCAATACTAAAGATATTCTGAAATGATTTTGTTTATATAAGATGAACTAAAAAGATTTATTCATCAACCAAGTGGTTTTCCTATGTTCAATTTTATATTTTTTTGTACTTTAGAAGTTTCTGAGGTGAAATTGCATAATGAAAGAGACAAATATATTTTTTGACTTTATGGGAGAACAATTCCACAATTTTACCTCTCCTAAATACTTGTTGCTTATCTTCAGAGGTGATGAGTTTTCCTCCTTAGTGATTTTCAGGCAGTGGATGAATGACTTCATGCTAAATTTATTGTAATGAGTTGTTTTATATATATAGCATGGATTATTTAACAATAGAGATCCCTTAACTGCAAAATTCTATAATTCTATATGGAACTTTCAGAGAGAATGCTGGGATCATCTTTTTAAAACTAAGTTCAAAGTACTTTTAATAAAGCATGCATACAATGATTTAGGATTCCTATACCAACATTCTTAGCATATTAATTTTTTCAGTGCCAGCAGCAAAATTCATGGAACAAAATCTAAAAGGGCAGATGAGCATCAGCTGTATGTTTTCATAATAGTTAAAAATAATTTTATATAATTAGTGCAAGGTTAGGAAAACCCCAGGGAAAGTATTTCATTTCTGCAGAGTTTATCTCAAAGGTAAAATTCTCAGTGGGTCAGAGAATTTAGAGGAACCTAGAACAAGATCTGGAAGAATCTGAAAAGCAAGATGACTGGAGATTAATATTTAGTTGCAGAGTAAGAGGTCAGATTCATGTATACCAAGGTTATATGAAAATGGAGATTAGTAATATAGTAATCAGTGAAGTCCAAGAATATTATAAGTAAATTAATGTTAGCAATAAAATGGTCTGAGCTGGCCAAAAGACATAGGTATGTTCAGATTATACAGATTGTGAAAGGATACCAAGCAATCCAAGACAGCATGTTGGGCAGCATGTGAAACCTGTTAATGAATATATAATGCATGTGTGACTCAACACAAGAGGATGACTCTGGTGAGAAACAGAGATTGTGCTTGGAAATAATAAAAATATGAGAACTAATTTTTTGTCAGTACTCTCTGTTAGAGATATCAAATATATAAATTGAGTAAATGTCTGATCTTAAATGTTTAATTTCAAATAAAATGAGACAACACATATAAAGGAGTGGCAGACAGAAATAGTCACAGGAGTGGTATACTGAGCCACTAGAGAGTCAAGTAGTACTCTTTTTCCAAGGAGAATAATGCCACTGGTTACTGTTGTTATTTTTTTTTTTTGTTTTTAGTTTTTGCAAGGCAATGGGGTTAAGTGGCTTGCCCAAGGCCACACACCTAGGTAATTATTAAGTGTCTGAGGCTGGATTTGAACTCAGGTCCTTCAGACTCCAGGGCTGGTGCTCTATCCACTGCAGCACCTAGCTGCTCCTGTTGTTATTATCGATATTGGTATTGTATTGTTGTGTCTAGCTCAAGAAAAGCAGATGGGGGGTAAAATGGAAGACATACAGTCTTGGGGAATATGGCAAGATGACCTAGCTTAAAATCCTAGATGAGGTATGTAGCATTGTCTAGTTGTTTGAGGTCACTGAGAGTGAACTGGGAAAATTTGTAATCATTCAATCATGAATCAAAATAGTTTAACCTTAAGATAAGATTTACAAAAATAAGTAGATTTACATCCACTGGGCTAGAGATATGAATTCTAAGGATTAACAATCAATTGCATATAATAAAATTTGCCCTATACTAACACATGTAAAAATATTACCTTCCTATGAGGAGCTTACATGCTAATAGGGGAAAGATGATATATAAATATATAGGCACATACAAGACATATGCATAGTAGAAGGAAAAGAATATTACAAAGTAAGTTTCAAGTGGAAACGGATGCTAAAGGCTCTCTGAAGCAGAGGCATTTGAGTTGAGTTTGGAACAGAAACAACAATGTCAAAAGTTAGAAATGTGGATGGACGTGTCCTTATACAGGCCAGTCAGATATGGAGCATATTATTTCTCATCAAGAGAAACAAAAAAGAGTATTAAGTACACATGATAAGGTGACAGTGGTGGATGGTTAGAAAAGTTCTAAAGAGAAACTTGGGAACAACTCAGGAGTAACAAGAGTTTTTGAAAAAAAAATAGCATTGCTCAACTGTGACATGACTATTGATCCCAATCCAGGGATTTGTACTGTTGTCTTTTTTTTAATGAATTAGTGTAAGTGTACAAGGGCTCAATGGCACATGTAATTTTTCCAGGTAATGGAAGCTATGATTGTAGTAAAATATTTTTTTCTGAGATATCCTTAATACTGAGAATTCTTCAAATTTACACTTCAAAGTTTTGGTCAACAAATCTAAATCTAATTTTATACTATAAGGAAGGTATTATAAGAAATATTTTCCCCTTTTTACAACTGAAGTAAATGAGGTTCAGAGAATTTAAGAGATTTACCCAAACTACACAGATAGTATCATGTCTAGAATTTGAACCCAAATTTTTTCTTGCTTATCTGGTGCACTTTTAACTATATCACTCCCCTAGCTAAATCTTTTTACTCAAAATATTAAATTCATAATAAATTAATAAATTTCAGATAATCTAGATATAACTCTTAGATTTTTGAATAGATACAGTATGACAATCTGAAATTTGACAGGAGTTAGAAGGATGTTTAAATCCGGTCTCATAGAGACTTAGAACAGGGATATTCTTTCTTAGATTTAGGATATTGAGTTAAAAATTGATTTAATCTCCACTTATAAGCATTCTGCTTGGTTTTGATTTATCAGAAAGTGACAGTTTAGAATGTTGACAGTCTTCATCATATCTCTATTTGCAATCTTGCTACACTCTCAGTTATTTTAATCTCTTCCTGTCTACTTCTAAATATTCCTATGCATTTCCCATTGTAAAAATAATCTCACCTGATCCTTTCATTTCCCAATAATTATTAATTTATCTTCTAAACTAAAAGAAAAGGTTGGCTATGATAGTATCTCTTTTTTTTCTTCTAACAATCTTTTTTAGCTCCTTACAAACTCTTATCTTATCATCAAAGATACTCATCAATATCTAGTTGCCAAATTCAATGACTTTTTATCAGTTATCATTCCACTTGACTTATCTGCAATCCTTCAACACAATTGTTTGCCCTTCCTTTCATGATATTCTCTAATCACTAGGCTTTTAGGTCAATATTTTATCCTGTTTTTTCTTCTGCCTTTATTAATGTCTTCATGTTTGTTCTCTCACTCTATTGTTGAATTCTCAACCGTCATGCCTTCTCATCACCAGTATCCCACAAGGTTATGTCCTAGAGCACAGTTTCATGTTCTTTTATATTATTTTACTTTGTAATCTCTTAAACTACCATAAATTTAATTACTATCAAAACAATGATGATTCTCAAATCTACATATCTAGCCCTAAATTCTCTGCTGATTTCTAGTGTTTCATCTCTAATGCCTTTCAGAAATCTAGACTGTAAGGTTAATTTGGAAACTTAAACTCAATATTTTCAAAACAAAACTCATTTTATCCCCAAATATTCCCTTCCTATCATCTTCATTATTTCAGAAAGCATCCTCCAAGTCTCTCGGAATAACAACCTAGGTATTGTACTTGATACCCCATTATCTTTCACCCTTCTCTATTTTTAGTCTTTTGCCGTAGCCTTTTAAATTCATTGACTATGCCTTCTTATCTTTGATATTTCCATGACCCTGGAACAGGCTTGCTTAGCTGTATTCTTATCTTAAATCCCTCCCTATTACAATATATCCTACTCTCAACCCCTAAAATTAATGTATTAAAATAGTGACTGAACCATATCACCACCCATCCACCATATATTGGTTAAGCTGCATTGTTTCTCTATTGAATCTAGGATCAAATTAAAAAAAAAAAAAATCTTAGTTGGACATTCAAAGCTCTTTATAACCTAACCATCTACTATTTTTCAGTCTTCTGACAACTTATATGCCACCATGTACTCCTTGATGCAGAGACCATCTTGCAGTTCCAAACACAATACACCCCATCTCTTTACTCTGAACATTTTTTCTTACTCCCCCAAATGACTGGAATGTACTCCTTCTTTGATTCTGCCTACTGACTTCCTTGACATCCTTTAGGGTCAAACTAAAATCTGATCTTCCACAGGAAACTTTTGCCATTTCTTTTTTATTTCTAATTATTTCTCTTTTTAAACTAATTAACGATTTCTTATTTCTCCTGCATATTATATCATGAGTTCTTTGAATATAGGAAAACTCTCTATTTCCTCTTTTTATGTCCTTGTCAAATAGTAATAGTGATGTTTGTTCTTTTTACTTTGGGGTGCATATCATAAATCCATTTTGGAAATTGCTTCAATATTTTTTCCCACAGATGTTATTGATAACTGTATTTCCCTCCATTCTCTTTCCCTTCCACCCCCATTTGTTCTATTTTCTCTCTTTCTCTCAATCTCCTTTCAATCATTTCCTGCTCAAAAGTGTGTTATATCTGATACTCCCTGATCTTCCTCTCTTCTATCACCTACACCATTCTCCTTCCCTTCTCCCCTTTCTCCCATCCCTTTCTTCTCCTATTTTCCTCTAGGGTAAGATAGATTTCTACACCAGTGCCTATGGTATTCCTCTCTGAGTCACTTCTGATGGGAGTAACAATTTACTCACTCCCCCTCACCTTCCCTTCTTCCATTCTACTGTAAAAGTTTATTCTTACCTCTTTGATATGAAATAACTCACCTCATTCTACTTCTTTCCTTTTCTCCCAGTACATTCCTTTCTCCTCCATTAATGCCATCTTGTCAATAGATTTTACGTTGAAGTTCAAATAAATATGCTCCTCCAAACTGCCCTAATAAAGGAAAAGGTTCATATGAGTTATCAGTATCATCTTCCCATGCAGGAATACATGCAGTTCAACATCATTAAATCCCTCATATTTTGCTTTTCTCATTCAGCCTCCCTATGCTTAACCTGAGTCCTGTACTTGAAGATCAAAGTTTCTGTTCAGTTCTGCTCATTTATCACAAAAGATTGAAAGAGGGGCAGCTGGGTGCCACAATGAATAGAGTACTGACCCTGGAGTCAGTAGGACCTGAGTTCAAATTTGACCTCAGACACTTAATAACTTACCTAGCTGTGTTACGTTGGGCAAATCACTGTACCCCATTCCTTCCAATACATTTTAAAAATTTAAAAAATAATGGTTGAAAGTCCCTTATTTCATAGAATAACCATCTTTTCCCCTGAAAGATTATGTTCAATTTTGCTGGGAAGTTTATTCTTGGCTATAATTAAAGTTCTTTTATCTTCTAGAATATCATATTCCAAGCCCTGTGAGACCTTAATATGAAAGCTAATAAATTTGGTGTCAATTGGATTATAGCTCCATAATATTTGAATTGTTTCTTTCTGGATGCTTATAAAATTTTCTTCTTGACTTGGGAATTCTGAAATTTGACTATTATATTGCTAGCAGTTTTCATTTTGGGATCTCTTTTAGGGGGTGATAGGTGGATTCTTTCTATTTTTACTTTACTTTCTACTTCTAGAATGTAAGAGCAGTTTTCCTGTATTATTTCTTGAAAAATGAAGTCTTTATTTTTGGGGGGGGGGGTCTGGTCATGATTTTCAGATCAGAAAATTTTAAATCAACTCCTCTGGATCTCTTTTCCAGGTCAGTTGTTTGTTCCAATGAAATATTTCACATTTTCTTCTAGCTTTTCATTCTTTTGGTTTTGTTTTACTATTTGTTTATTTCTCACAAAGTCACCAACTTCCCTTAGATTCATCCCACATTTGAAGGAATTATTTTCTTTGGAGAGCTTTTGTATCTGCTTTTCCATCTGGTTAGTTCTACTTTTTAAGGCATTCTTCTCATTGGGTTTTTTGACTGCTTTTTTTCACTTTACTCAAACTGATATTTAAAATGTTATTTTTTTCAATAATTTTTGTAATTCCTTCAACTGTCGAATTGGTTTTCATGGTTTCCCACATCATTTTTATCATTAATCCTCATTATACATTGAAATTTTTCCTTTATCTCCTTTATTTGATTTTCAAAATCTGTTTTGAGCCCTTCCAAAGTCTGAGACTAATTCACGTTTTTTTCTTTGAAGCTTTGGATACAGAAGCTTTGACTTTGTTATCTTCTGAGTGTATTTTGAACTTCCATAGTACTAATGTAAATGTCTATGGTCAGATGTTTTTTCTTCTGTGGTTTGCTCATTTCCCCAGCCTGTGCCTTGATTTTAACTCTTTTATTAAGGTGGGGGGGGGGGGCTCTGCTTCCAGGGTGGAAGAAACACTGTCTCAAACTTTTGGGGGTTTTTGCTGTTGTTTTCAAGGATACCCTCCCAAGGATCTTCGAGTTCCCTATTGCTCCAAGATCTTATGAGAGACTTTGACTGCTTTCCTGTACTCTGGTCTATGAATGATCACAAGTACTCCTTTCTGCCTTGGAGAGGAGAATCCCTGCTCCACTAAGGCAGTAATATTCCTTTTCCTGGGACTGAGACCCCAGACTGTGACCTGAATCTGAGTATGGGCAAAGCAACAAAGTCCTGCCTCAGGTATAGCAGAGAGACCTCTGCCATCTCCCCTGATCTCCTTACTATCTGTGACTGGGCACTCTGGAAGCAGCTGCTGAGTGGCTCCTCAAGCTTGCTCCTAGTTCCCTGGGGCCAGGTCTACACTATGGCCTGTGCTTTACTGTGCTCCATTCTCATTCTGGTGCTGCAGTTTTCGTGCTGACCTTCTAAGTTGTCTTTGGCAATCCACAGGCTGAGAGGTCTGGAAACCACTACCACTGTCATGGACCCAGGCACCCCTCAGGCTATTCCTGGATGGCTGGAGACAGTTCTGTCTGTTACCAATGAGCTGTGATGTGGGCCCTTTATAATCAGTGAAACAGACCCTTCCCTCAGATCTTCCAAGTTGCCTTGGACTATAAAATTGTTTCACTCAGTCTTTTTGTGGGTTCTGATAATATAGAATTTTGTTAGAGTCATTATTTAAAGAGAATGGCTTGGGAGAGAGCTTGAGGGAGTTCTTGTCTTTACTCTGCCACCTTGGCTCTGCCCTCTTTGTCCTTCATTCTTGAAGAAGAATATGATATTAGGGAGATGACACCATGATATACATGTGAATTGGATTTGAGTGTGGGTTTCTATGCTAAGTCACCAGTCTCTCTTTCTTCTCTGGAAATATCTAGGTTCAGTTCCTGGCAATGAATTAGGATGACTGGAGATGGCCCTGAATGTGAGGCAAGGTCACACAACCAGTAAGTCAAGTGTCATATTTGAACTTAGGTCTTTCATGTCCCTTTCAATCAGTGTTTGGCAAACAGCAGCTGTTTAATAAATTCATAATGACTGTTGGTTTACATATATTAATGATGACTAATGATGATAATGATGACAATGATAGTGATGTTATTTGTTGATTGAGTTACTTATCACACAGGAAAAATTATTATAATTTTTTGTAGTAGCAAAGAATTGGAAACAAAGAAGATATACATCTAATAATATATAAGCATAATTTTATATTATTGATGCTGTTCAGTCATTGCAGTCATGTCTGATTCTTCATGATCCCATTTAAGGTTTTCTTGACAAAGATACTTGAATGGTTTATCATATGCTTTTCCATCATTTTACAGATGAGGAATTGGAGTAACCAGGGTTAAATGACTTGCCTAGGGTCACACAGTAAATGTCTGAGGCCAGGAAGAAAAGAATTCCTGAAGTCAGACCTGCAATTGTATCCAGTGAGTGAGCCATCTACCTGCATAGAATGGCATTAAATAGAATGGTCTTTAACAAATACTCATTGGATGTCAGGTGAATATATCTCTAATCCACTTAATGCCACAACATATATTGTATAACTCCTATGTACATGGTATATAATAAAGATAATAAAAATAACAACAAACCAAATTTTCTACCTATTGGATTTATATGTTAATAATTTTCTGCTTCTTTCATGATATGATTATTTTGCAAAATTAATGGCTTTTCTAAAGCATATTTTCATTGATCCTCATGTAGAACATTTTTCAGATGATCATTTTATAATTTACCTTTATAGTAGTAAATTGAAAATAAGAAAAATAAAGTATTATTTATGTAATATGGTATATACAGAGTATAATGTTTGCATATTTGAGTTTTACACTAGATCTGGATTATAAAAGAAGCTGCTAGGAAAAAGAAAAAACTGTTCATCTGAGAATTTCAGTAGATGCAGGTTCTCTCACAGAATTTTTTATCTTTTTTATCATAAGATCTGAGGCTGAAAAATATAAACACAAATTAATATATTTATATTGTTGCTGTTATTATTTATACTTTAATGTTGAAGAAAATGAATGTCATCATGATTAAATGACACAGAATGGTGCAAATTGTCAAACTCACTCTTTCTTACAGAGTCATTGAAATCCACAGGCAAGGTAATAGTTAAGACATTTGATAACAGTCTGAGATGAAGTGAATGACTTGACATCTTTGATACCTGACCGTAGCCATTGGCACAAATTGTTCTTTTCAGCCCATGCTACCAGGAGAAATCTTCATATGCTTGTGGTAGTCATCCATCCAATCATCAATAGTTTTAAAACCTTACCCTCACCTTGGTTTAGTTTTGTCTGCTAATATTACTTACTAGTATGTGGACACTTGGAGGAGGAGTACCTCAGTAAGAACGTTGCTCACTTATCTTTGACATTTGCCTGTCATCCAACTTTCTCACCTGTGAGAATAAGTGAGGCTGGTGACTCACCAGTCACACTGGTGGATATACACATATAAATAAATAAACATATTTATGCATGCATGCATGTATATGTACAAATAGATATATACATACATACTAATGAAAACACCATATACATAGATATTCATATGTACTTTTAGGGAGCTAAGTGGCACAAGTGGATAGAACAATGGGTTTATAATCAGGATGATTTAAAACCATGAGTTCATATCCTACCTCAAACACTTATAAATTATATGACCCTAGAGAAGTCATTTCATTCTCTTTATCCCTGTTTGCTTATTTGTAAAATGAGCTAGAGAAGGAAATGACAAACTCCTCCAGTTTCTTTTTTCCCTCTCTTTTTCATTTGTTTGTCTCTTTTTTTAAAGGTAGTTCTTCAAGAGACTGGAAATATAATCTATATCACTATATGTATTTTCTTATGTTTAGAAATATAATCTCTTTCATCATTCCTAAATCTGTTTATGAGAGGGAAAAAATGATATAAAATGAAAATATCAAGGTGATGAATATCATTAATCTTGATTAAAAATAAAATAAAATGATAGTCTTCAACAATGATATTGAAATGGGATGTGCTTATCACCCTAATGATCTTCCTTTGTAGACATATACTGTGTTTCTACATTACCTTACAATTCCATTAATCTGGAAGTAGAACAGTGCAAAATCAATCAGTTGTTACTTCACATATTCAGTTCCATACATTTGAAAAGTCAGCCAAAAGCATAAGGGTGATTTCTTTTAGGTTTTTTGAGAGGCAAATGGGGTTAAGTGGCTTGCCCAAGGCCACACAGCTAGGTAATTATTAAGTGTCTGAGACCCCATTTAAACCCAGGTACTCCTGAATCAAGGCTGGTGCTTTATCCACTACGCCACCTAGCCTCCCCAGGGTGATTTTTTTAAAGCAACTATTAAAGTTTTTGTTTTTTTGTTTTTTTAAAAGTCTATCTATATTTAATATAAAGTTTACTCAGAATTTTTCTCATGTATACTTAAAATATATCTTTAGACATTATTTTAAAGTTTTATAATATTTTACTGACATTCATTTTTATAACATTTTTGCTTCACAATACATTCCTTTCATCTTCCACAATAGAGAATAAAACATATAGTGGGGGAAGCTAGGTGGCCCATTTGGATAGAACACTGGCCCTGGAGCAGGAGGACCTGAGTTCAGACTTGGCCTCAGACATTTAATAATTACCTAGCTGTGTGACCTTGAACAAGTCACTTAACCCCACTGCCTTGCATAAAACAACAAAAAAAATAGTGCATTTGCATGTGTGAGAGAGACAGACAAAGGAAGAGAGATACAAAGATAGAGTCAGAGAGAGATAGAAACAGAGAGAGAGAAAATAAAAACATATCCAAAACAAACAATAAAACATTGCATATTGGTATTTTCTTAACTTTATAACATTAACAAAGAACATCCTGTTTGGAATTTTTGTTCTTTGTTTTACATTGTTTTTGTTATGTTTGTTTTCTTCTTTAGTTCTGTTAACCTAACTTTGCAGCAATTTGTAAGTCATCTTTTGTTTCTTTCAATGCTTCATATTGAGCTGTTTGGTTCTTTGTCTTTGTGTGTGTGTGTGTGTGTGTGTGTGTGTGTGTGTGTGTGTGTGTGAGATGAAGTAAGAATCCATGTTTTAATACTATTAGCCATTCTCTCTTTGATGTGCTTATATTCTTCTTTCAAGATCATTGCTTGATCTTGAAGTACCCTTTAAAAAAATGCTTCATAAAGGCAAGTTTATTTTATAGACAGTCATAGAAGGTGTTGATGAAGTACTGCAGTTGAACTTAAGGAAAATTTTAAAATATGTCTGTTATTTGTAGAAGAGTGTTCTACAGAATCATTAAAAGTTTTAAAAGTCTATTTAGATTTAAGAGGTGTCTTTTATAGGCAGGGCATACTTGCAGACATAAAGTTATGTATTTTCATGTGCTGGATTGGGGAATGATGGGTGATACCATCATAGTGTCTATTTTACCAGTTACTTACAATGTTATTGCTTCATGGAAAAAGCAAGGATGAATGGATGAAATTGGTTTTGAGATTGGTTTAACTAAATCCCTAAAAATCTAGAGTCTTTAATGAACTTCCTGAATTAGTTTATCTTTTATAGCTGACTTTCAAGAAAATCGAAAGAATGATTTTCTCATAGGTTTTCACTAAACCCATTTCCAAATCTTAAGAGTTAAAAGTGTTAAGAAACACAAATATGGGAGAAAATGGAAAAGGGTGAAGTGAATTCTAATGTCCTACTGGTTGCATCTATAATTCTTGTAAAAAAGGCTAAAGTGTGAAATACTCATTGTTTTATTGCCCCAATGCTTTATTTTTTTTTTTGCATTTATGCAAAATTCTTTGAACTAGAATGGACTGGAAAGTGTTACCCACCAGCAAGGTTAATTAAATGAGTTGAAAATATAACCACTCAAGATTTTTAAAAGTAGCTTGTTAATATAGGTCCTACTCAGCTACACATGTTATCTTTTCTACCACATTGATTTCATTTACATATTATAGTCTCTGATGCTTTTCAATAACACGAAAAGGAAAACTAGTTGAGATTCAAAGTCAAGTATCATCTAACATGTTATCTTAAGCCTGCTTTGGAAAAGAATAATAGGGATTAATGAGGGCTTCTCTTACAAAGATAATGCAATTACTTGTTAGGAGAGATAACAAAGAAACTACTGTTAGTACTCTGGTAGAAAATTTTATGTACCATGAAAATTTGAAAGCTTCTTGGCTATATTTTCAGATATTTTTGATCCAATGAATGAGTTAATCAAGTACTCCAGAAAATATATGGTTCATAAAATAAAATCAATAAAGTACCTAAGTTAAAGTAGAAAAGCACTTTTACATTTGTGTCATTTCATTATAGAAGAATTTAGAATGGCTGGTCCTCCAGACCTAAAAACCACTATTGAAACTAAGAGTACTATGATTTCTTTTTTTTATATATTTAAAGCAAGAATGTGACAGTTTAGTGCTATGCATATCTTCATACATATATATATGTATATATCTTATTTTATTAATATCCACATTAGCTGTGTGACATTGTTTTGCAATTACTCTAGGATTTAAAAATTTCCATAGAGGAAAAAAATAGAACAGGTAAAAACAGTAAGCTTTATGCAAAATACTTTAAGTCAAACAAGGGAAAATGTTTAGTTTGATGGGATGTGCTTATCACCCTCATGATCTTCCTTTTTAGACATGTACCGTGTTCCTACATTACCTTACAATTTCGTTATTCTGGAAGTAGAACAGTGCAAAATCAGTCAGTTGTTAGTTCATATATTCAGTCCCATACATTTGAAAAGTTAGCCAAAAGCATAAGGGTGATTTTTTTAAAGCAGCTATTAAAGTTTTGTCTTTTGTTTTTTAAAAGTCTATATTTAATATAAAGTTTACTCAGACTTTTTTCTCATGTGATACTTAAAATATATCTTTAGACATTATTTTAATGTTTTATAACATTTTATAATAATTTTATATAATATTTTATAATATTTTGCTGACATTCAATTTTATAACATTTTTGCTTCACAATACATTCCTCTCATCTTCCACACTAGAGAATAAAACATATAGTGTGGGCTGCTATTTCACTATTTGTGATAGATTTGCAGTAAGTCATTCATACACTGACCAAGGACACATACTCGTGATACTGTCATTTAGGTTGGGATTAGGTTAGCAATTGTCACATAGTGGTAGCAGCTGAATGAACAGAATGAGATAGACATAAGCAGAGAGATAGAGTGAAAGGATGGAAGGAGTGAGGGTATTCCTAAGCAATGATTGCTACACAAGATACAAGACTGTATAGAGTGGACAGTCTACCACTTGGTAAGTGTACCACCTTTGAGGATCATGATCTTTAGTTCATTGAAAGTAAAGAAAGAGATTTAGAGGCTTTCTCTGGGCCAAGCACCCAATTTATACTTATATATCACTGTTCCTCTGATGTCAGTGTAGCCATACTTCCTTTATTTGGTTGCTTCTTCAGCATTTTGTTGTTTCAAAATTTATTCAGTCCTTTCAGATGTGTCTTGAGTCTGATCCTATTTGGGATTTTCTTGGCATGCATACTGGAGCAGTTGCTATTTTCTTCTCCAGTTCATTTTAGAGATGAAGAAACTTTGGTTAAGTGGCTTGACCAGGGTCATATAGCTAATAAATATCTGAGGCCAAATCAGGAAGATGAATCTTCATGACCATAGGCGTAACACCATGCCAGCTAATTGACACTACTTGAGCATAGGAAATATTGGCTTTATTATAGATATTTGCTTTCCTACTCCTGATGTCACTGGGAATTAGAAAAAAAGAGAGATTCCAGATATAGGGAAAGAAAGGAAAATAACAATACCAGTTAATAGGTATATGTTGAGATAGGTTGCCACCAGAATGGCTAGACCTATAAAAACAGAAGGCTTTTTGTTTTCTTTTGCTTTTGATTGTTTAATTCCTCATGGATTATCAGTCTTCTTTTTCCATTCTAAATTTGATAACAAGGTTAGCAACAATACCCAGGCCATCCAAATAATGACACAGAAAGAAAGTAGCTTTCAAACCCTGCCTCCCTGAAGGAACATGATAAGCATCCTTGATATTAGCAGTACCATAATCACCTATAAAATATTTAAAAAGAGAATCAACAGAATTCACTATTATTAAAAAATGAATCAGTTCCTTTCTATAATAGCTAAGGAAGCTGTACAGGTCAATTGAGAAAGGTTTGGAAGGTACTTCAGGTAAAGTTAATCAACATTGTCATAGTGGGATATGGGAATCCTTCTTTGAAAGTTCTCTGAAACTTCTTGGAATGTTTTTTTTAAGGGTCAGTGGTGGAGAAGGAATAATTATGATTTCTTTCTTTCCTGGGGAAACTGAGTTTGAAGTTCTTTGGAATTTTTTGGTCTACTCTATTTGGAACTGGAAAGAAACATAGCATAAATATCAATGTTATATAGATATCAAGGTAATCAATTAGTAATAAAGAAAGTACACTGAGACTTAATGGCATGTTACAAGTCTGAGGCTTTTTAGGAAGCATTTCCATTTCCTCCATACAAGGTATCTGTTCCACAGACACTGATTTCTGGCCAAGGTGCTTCTAGAACCATAGATAGGAATTTAAAAAATTGCCATCTAATAAATTCAGAAACGGGAGTCCTCCATTACATTATACAACATGAGCAAATCAAATTGTTGCTTTTCTGGGCAGGCATCCTAAGGATTTTCATTGAGATGTAATAATAAGGTATAGCAGGGAGAATCTAGTCATAAATCAGCAAATCACTTCTTTGAAAGTGTCAGTTTCAATATTTCATCTCAAGGAAAAATAGATAATTAGGGCAATAGGATAAAAGATAAGGATGTAATTTCAATAACTGACTGACTACTTCACTAAGGGAAGAGATTTTGTTTATGTCTATCTCATTCTGTTCATTCAGCTGCTACCACTATGTGACAGTTGATATAAACTCTACTCTCAAATCAAAAAATGACAGTATCACAAGTATGTGTCCTTGGTCAGTGTATGAATGACTTACTGCAAATCTATCACAAATAGTGAAAATAACTTAATACACATCCATAGTAATGGGAGATATTCAATAATAATATTCATAGAACACATTTTAATATGTAATGAAGGAGAAAACGATAAGCAAATATTTTAAGAAAACAGGATTATAAGATCACAATTTTAGAGTTATAAGGAACCACAGAGCTCATCAAGTCCAACCTCTCATTTTATTTTATATTTTAAAAAATATTTATGGCTCTTTTAAAATATAAATGTTTATATATTATTCTCACTTTTTGAGTGGTCTCAAAAGGAAATAAAACTGTAAATTTTAGTCAGCTTCTTAATAGTACAAAATAAAACCCACATTAGAGTTTAAAAACACACAATTCACAAAAGAAATTATGGAAAGTAGGGGAAAACTGAGCAATATTTGCATGCTATATGTAATGTTCATATTACTATATCAAGCCATCTGTTTTCCATGTAGACTGCCTTCCTATATAAAAAATAAAGTAAAGGAAATCAAAGAATGACTCATCAGAATCCAGGTTGTGAGAGAAATGGAAATGTTCACCAAAGAAATAGAAGCAAGACTACAATAGGGAAAGATATGTTTCAAATGAAAGAGAGGAGTGGATATTTGACCCTATCAGATACTGAAGAGGAAAATAATATTACAAAGCAGAGAATAAGAAGAAAAAGAATGTCTGCATAATTTGTACTTAAAATGCAATTTCCAGAAGATGAGAGAGCTGAGTATTATAAGAATGAAGACATTGTCTTCCAAAGTATTATATAGCTGAGTTAAAAGCATTATAACATAAGAGATTATTCAGAAAGTCTAAAAAAGAGAAATAAAATAGTAGTTGATAATATTGTACTGAGGCATACAGATACAACTGTTTATCAGGCTGGTAACAATAGAGAGATCAGTTGTGTTCCTGAACTAAGTATTTAAATCATAAGAGAAGGGTGGCTAGGTGGTGTAGTGGATAAAGCACCAGCCTTGGATTCAGGAGTACCTGGGTTCAAATCCAGTCTCAGACACTTAACAACTACCTAGCTGTGGGGCCTTGGGCAAGCCACTTAACCCCATTTGTGTTGAAAAAACCCTAATAAATAAATAAATAAACAAACAAACATATAAATAAATCAAAAGAGAACCTCTCAATTATCATTAAAATTAATGACAACACACATTTGTTGATTTGTGTCATCATAAAAGAGATTTTCAAAAAAGAATTTGGTCATAATTTATGAAATCTTAGGAAAGAAACTAAAGTCTGTGTCTTCATTATTTGCCCCTAGAGAAATAATTTAGAAAGTGAATTAAGAAAGTGATTAAAAGGTTGAGTGTGTCAGAATTGGCAATGAGGAGTCAAAATTTTTACTCTTAGCAAAATGGTATACTTAGAGAATCCGAGAAAATCATTTAATAAAAACTACATGGAACAATTAACACATTCAGAAAAGTAGCAGGATATAAAATGAACCCACATAAATCATGAGAATTTCTATATATATAAACAAAAAAGTCCAAAAGCAAGAGATAGAAAGATAAATTCTATTAAAACCAACTGCAGCAACATCAAATGCTTGGGAATCTACTTTCCAAGGCAAATCTAGAAACTGTATGAACTCAGTTAAAGACTACTCACACAGACTGTCAGAACAAAACAATTGGGAAAATGTCAATTGCTCATTGTTAGGTCAAGCTAATATAATAAAAATGAACTCTATATAGGGTGTGAGATGTGGATCAAAGCCTAGAATCCCAACCCTTCTGGTTTTTAATAGAACAATAGTGTTTCATAACAGACATATGCCACAATTTGTTCAGACATTCCCCAACTGATGGACATTTACTTGATTTCCAGTTCTTTGCCACAACAAACAGAGCTGCTATGGATATTTTTGTACAAGTGATATTTTTACCTTTTTTATGATCTCTTCGGGGTATAGACCTCAGTAGTGGTGTTGATGGATCAAAAAGTATGAACATTTTTATTGCCTTTTGGGCATATTGCCAAAAAGTTTGGATCAGTTCACAGCTCCATCAACAATGCAATAGTATCCTAGGTATCCCATATCCCTTTCAACATTGATTGTTGTCCTTTCTGGTCATATTGACCAATCTGAGAGGTGTGAGGTATTTCCATGTTATGTGTTGATTGAAATTGAATCTGTTGAAAGAAAAAAAAAATATCCTTGAGGAAAAGATAAAGTATTAAAGATGGTAATATTATGTTGTACATAAGCCAACATTTTTTTAAAAATATAAGTTAATAGACTTTGGTCTTTGCTTAAACTACACAGTTCTTTTTTCTAGATTCATATGGTATTTCTATCACAGAAATCAGAGAAACTTTAATTTGTATTTCTCTAATCAGTAATTATTTAGTTCAATTTTTCATATGACTATGGATAGCTTTGATTTCCTCATCTGAAAATTGCCTTGGCATATTCTTTGACCATTTGTCAATTGGTGAATGCTTGTTACAACTAGGATTTCTGATAAAATATCATTTTCTTTTTATGTTTTTGCAAGGCAAATGGGTTAAGTGGCTGCCCAAGGCAAAGCTAGGTAATTATTAAATGTTTGAGACTGGATTTGAACTCAAGTACTCTTGAATCCAGGGCCAGTGCTCTATCCACTGTGCCACCTAGCTGCCCTAAAATCTCATTTCTAATATATAATTTATAAGGTTGCAAATAGTTCTCCAATTGCTAAATGGTCAGTGGATATGTATAGAGAGTTTTCAAATGAAGAAATTAAAGCTACATATAATAATGTGAGAAAATATTCTCCAAGTCCTTATGAATTAGAGGAATGTAAATTATAAGAACTCTGACCTATCAGAACATCTAAGATGACAAAAAAGAGAAAATGATCAATGCTGGAGAAGTGGGAGGATTGGGACATTAATTGCATTGTTGGTTGAACTGTGAAGTGATCCAACTATTCTGAAGAGCAATCTGGAACTATGTCCAAAGAGCAATAAAAAATGTTCATTCCCTTTGACCCAACAATTCCTTCTAGTCCTACATCCAGAAGAAATTATAAAAAAATGGGAAAAGTTCCATGTTTTCCAAAATTTTCATAGCAGCTATTTTTTTCATGGCAGGGAATTGGAAATTGAAGGGATGCTCATCAATTGGGGAATGGTTAAAAAAGTGAGGGTACATAATGATTATGGAATCCTATTGTTCTATAAGAAACCATAAATGGCTGTACTCTAGAGAAGCATGGAAAGAATTACAGGATCTGATGCTGACCATAGGGAATAGAGCCAATGGAATAATGTACAAATTAATAACAACATTGTGAGATGATCAACCCTTATAGAAACAACTTCTCTCAGCAGTTCAGAGAGCTAGGACAACTATATCAGACTGGCTCTGGACAAGGCTATCCCCATCCAGGGGAAGAAAAACAAAACAAAACAAAAAACTCTTCAGAATTTGATGAACACTACTTTCACTTTTTAAAAAAATATGTCTCTTTTATTTTATATTTCTTGTCCTTAATTCTAATTTCTCATACTGAAAATGACTAATCTGTAAACATGTTTAACACAAATGTGCGTATAATATTAACTTGACTGTTCCCTGCAGAGGGGAAGGGCGTGGGAAGAGAGTGTGGGAGGAAATTTTATAACTTAAAAAAATATACATAAGCATATCAATGAATGTTGAAAAACTTCCATAACATGTATTTGGAAAAAGTATCAATTAATAGAAAAATGTTAAATTTAGGTTTTTTAGCTAGGAAAAATTCCAGAAATTAAAGTTTTTGTCCAATGAGGAAGGAACTACATTGAAAAAGAGTAGGTTACCTTGCATTAAAAAACTTAAAATGTCTACTTCACAATGTTATAATGACTTGTCTTTGAATATGGGTTGAACTAGTTGGTGCCAAAACTCCCTTTCAGTTCTAAAATTAGATACTTCTGTGACCAAGGTAAAAAACAACTGAATGAATCTATGCTCCCTTCTCTTGGGTATTATAAGTTTCTAAATGCAATCTAAGATTTATACAGGAAAGAAAATGTACTCTGACAGTAGAAAGGGGAAGAAGCAAATACTAAGGAGGGGAGTCTGATGAGATTAGCATTCAAAAAATGCTAAATACAAAAAAAAGTCAAAGAAAAATGCTCACTATGAGCATAGATGTTGAGTCCATAAATCAGTGGTGGAAAAAACAATACCAACAACAAGTAATATGGGAGCATTAATCAAATTGGGGGACAAAAGATCACAACACAAAAAGTAAGAATTATACTTTATAGGAAAGTGGAAGTAAAGAACAATATATATTTATGTTGCAATTTAAGCTTTTAAAAACTTTTTTGCATATATTGTTACCTTAGATCCACATGATAATCCTGAGAAATGTTATCTCAATTTCACAAAAGAAGAAAATAACATTGAGAGTGTCAAAGTGACTTTTCCAATTTTACAGTCCTGTGCCTGAGGTGGACTTAATTCCAGAATTTTCTCATTTCTGGGTAGTACTCTCTCTTTCTCTGTCTCACTGATTCTATAAATTCTCCCACAGATCAAGCAATTATCTCTAGAAATGTCCAAAAATAAATTTAAAACTTATCAAATAAGACTTAAAAACAGAAATTCGATATGGAATCAGAGCTCTCGAAGGAGAAATAAATAATGAAAAGAAGGCAATAAATAGAAAACCATGGACAAGGAATTTCTAAAGAGAAAAAAGGTTATATAAAAAAGAATGACTTCTTTAGAATTAAAAGAAATATATAGATGTGAAAAAAAATCTATCACATTAAAGGCAAAAGCAAAACCAAAAATTTTTATAGAGCCCATGATTATAGAACAATCAAAATAATTCACTTGGGAGAGAAGAAATAGAGAGACATTTAAAGATCATAGGTCTTACATGAAAAAAGTGACGAATATAATTTTCTACATGCTAGCATAAATAATAAGTAAAATCAATCCTGTAATTTTGAAACAAATAATAAAATACTGTTTAATTAAATCTGCAATTGCAATTAGGGAACATTTCTACTTCTGCAACTGCAAGAAATTTATTAGTTAAATTTTAGAGTTTCATCAAACAAAAACATTTTGCAAGCATCCAATTTGATAGGCTTTTAGTTATGAAGGTTCAGCTGGAAACAAATTTTAGGCCATTCCCTAAAGAAAAGTACTTCAAAATACAATACAAATTAACATATTCTGCAAAGTCTAAAGTTTTTCAGAAAAAGGACTTTCAATGAAGGGAAAACATATGGAACATTCTTTACAAAATAATACTTGCAAATAATCATAAAAGAAGAGGGATAAAAAAGGTAAGTCCAATTGCCAGGAAAAGACTAAGACCATAAAACAAGTTTCCCATTTAAATAGAGCATTTGATCAAGTGTTAAATCAAAATCAGGTTATGTTAAGGACTAAAAAGTATAAGGGCTAAAGATTTAAAGGGAAATTTAGAAATAGGTAAAGAGAAGGAGGTAGAATTAAATTAAAATTTAATTAATTCCTACAAGTGAATTGATGTCTTTGAGGTATGATTAAAAAGTGGGGTATCTCTTAAAGAGAACCAGGTTAAATATGAAAAGAAATAGGAGATGGAGCTATAACCCCACTCAGTCTATGTGAGAACAGAAAAAGAAAAGCCGTTTCTTCATTATCTCAAAAGGGCAAGACAGAAACAACATGCCCATATGTCAGTGTTTACTATGATAACCTAGGAAATGAACACTGTAGGGTAGAGTCTGGGAATCAGATTGAGAGGAGAGGTTGATTTTATTCCCAATAAAGGAAAAAAATATGGTGCTACTGCAGTATATACCCCCGAGAACGAAGAGAGATGGGAATCTCCTAACATGTTTTATCTGGAAGGGAATGACTACTCAAAGAACTCATCCACAACAGTTAAGGGCTATACCTTTCAGGACTACACATAAATTCAGGACAGGGAATGAATATTGACCTTAACAGGGAAAGAGGTTATATTAAGGACAAGGTATATCAACTCTCATTAAACTTTGCTACCTCCCTTATATATTAATATTTCTAAACACAAGGCATAGAAACTTATCTCTAAAACTAAAGTTTACTATCACCAGAATTTTTCTTATTAGATGCAAGTAATGAATGGATGACCTCTTTAATTTCCATTATGTGACATAATTTTAGAAATGATACCCATAACAAGGCAAGATAAATTAATTTAATAGTGCTAGCATGAGAGAAAATCCAAGTTAATAAACTTAAAACAATGAAACTTTTCAGCAAGATGTAGGATGGAAAATAAATTTCCAAAAAAATTCCCATATTGCTAACGGCACAGTGGGTGGAAGACTCATCTACCTAAGTTCAAATTTGGTCTCTCACTAACCCTATTTGCCTCAGTTTCCTCATCTGTAAAATGACCTGGAGAAGGAAATGACAATCCACTCCAGTATCTTTGCCAAGAAAACTCCAAATGGGATAATGACTAAAAATGAGCAAGCCATAACAATAGAAGGAATGATGAAAAAAGATATTCCATTAAAATTAACTTCATAATAAACATGGTATCTGAGCCTTGATATATCAAGAAACACTTAAGATTTAAATAAATTACTTTTCCACATACATCACCTTTAAAAAGTACAAACACAAACCTTTATATGTACTTGACTTTATGATTAGAATGAAGACAGGGTCTGCAGCAATGATAATGAAGTTCAAAATAAAGGGTTGTGGGGCAAGAAAAGGAATTCTGTTCAGGATATTATTAGGTTGAGATGCCTATAATGGAAAACCTAGTATAAAATGTCCAACATTTATTTGGATAATTAGAAGTAGAGATTGGGTGAGAGATAAGTGAGAGATAAATAGAGCTGAGAATCATCTGCCTTGAGTTTAGAGCTGAAACTATAGGAACTAATATAATTAAGAAGTGAGAGAATACACACACATGTGCACACACACATATGAATAAAGATAACCCAGGATGTGACCTTGAGGGACACTATTATTGAACATGACATGACTCTAAACACAGCAAAAGGAACTGGGAACTAAAATGATTAGGAGAGCAAACAAGACAGAATAGTCACAAAAAGCAAATGAAGAGAGAGTATACAGGGAGACAAGGTTTTCAACAGTATTATATATTAAATACAAATAAATATAGGAAAGCCAAGAAGGATGAAAACTGAGAAAGTTACATTAAATATAGCAATTAAGAGAAAACTGGCAATTTGACCAAAAACAGTTTCCTTTATATATCCATAACTTATTTTTGTCCCTCTTATTTGTATACATATCATATCACATTTATTAAATTGAAAATCTCATGAGAGTCCAGCTGGTATCCCAAGAAGAATATCCTAACACTTGCCTTCATGTACATTAGTCTATTTTTTCCTTGAAAGATAGTGGTGCCATCTGTGAGACAGAATACTAAAAGTTCAGGTAATTATTGATTTCTTCCTTAATACCTGAGTAGGAAAAAGTCATGAGGATTTCCAGGATCCCTTTCTGATGTTTGGACAACTCAAGCAAAGAAAATTTATTCAACTAATTAACTGAAGATGCATGAGATGCCTATGTATAGTGAATATCTTTCTCCCTAGGTAAGTTTTATCTGGAAGGAAATGACAACCCAACCTTTTTTTAACCATTGAATGTAGAATACTGTGATCTGCTGTCTATAGCTCTTCAGGCAATCTACCAACATGACTAATACTGAAATATGTTTAACATATATCTACATGTATAGCTTATATCAGATTACTTGCTATCATGGGGAAGGTGGAGAAAGGAGAGCAAGAGAGAAAAATATGGGATTAAAAATATTGCAAAAATAAATGTTAAAAACTATTTTTACATGTAATTTGAAAAGAACAAAATATAAATTAAAAAAGATCCTTTAAAATTTATTTATATCCACTTCATATTCATAAAGGATTTTAGATCATACCTCTATGGTCTGATGTTTTTTCCCCCTCCTTTTTCATTTTAATTCAAAATTTTATAATAAGAAGCTTATGGTCTGAGTCACAGTCAACTCCAGATCTTATTTTAACTGATGGTATAGAGTTTCTATACCTTTGACTACAAATTATATAATTAATATGATTCCTATTTTGTCCATCTGGTAATGTTCAAATGCAGTTACATTTTGGATTATTCAAAAAGAGTGCTTTCTGTGACAGACAAGTTATCGTCACAAAGTTCAATTAGTCACTGCCCTGATTCATGTTGTACCCCAAGGTCAAACTTGCCTGTTATTCCAGTTAACTTTTGATTTTAATTTTAACATTTCAATCTACAATAGTAAATGTGATATCTCTCTCTCTCTCTCTCTCTCTCTCTCTCTCTCTCTCTCTCTCTCCTTATCATTTCTAAAAGATAATGTAGGTATTCATAGATCTTATCAGTTTGTGTTTCTTTAGCAATAGTTGGAGCATTAACATATATCACTATGATGTTAAACAGTTTGTTTTATATTCAAATAGATATAATTCTAATTAACAGCAAAAATCAGTAAAATTGAATATTAGCTGTCCTGGAGAATATAGTCTGAAGCCCAGTGTAGAATATATGATCTACATTCTTTTTCATTTTGTAGTCTCTGAAGCTGAAATAGTATTTTGCATGTCATAAGATAAAATTCTTTGAACTGTTTGTAGTGGATTTAATCATAACTGCATCATAATTCAATAGTAATTCATTGGTCTAAATCAGGAATACTCATTCATTTCTTTACAATATTAATTCAGCTTCACTTTTTATCCTAATTCTCACCTAAAAGTTAGGTTCCCCTCACTAAATTTGTTTGACCCTGGATTGAATGACCATTGCCCTAGATAATGCAATCAGGATGCAAACTTTGGCTAAGATTGAAATTGATGACTCATTGAGGCTCCATTCTTATTCTTCTTGGTCTTGGCAGTTGTATGCTTTTATCGTATTATTGTTAAGAACATCAGCCTCACTTCAGGACAAGAGTCATAATACTTAACATATGTATAAATGAATAGAAAAGTGACAACAATATATTCTGTGATTAAACCCTTGACTCTTTCTAGTACATTTCCAATTCTTCTCCTTTAGCCAGTAATAAATCACAATACCCTCTATTAGTCATTCCCTCCCCCCATTCCAGTGATTCCCCAAAACATGACAAAAATCCTTGCTGAAATATGGCTTCTGGTTTAATTTACGGGGACTCTTTTGCCTCAAGAGAATGACTAAATAACATTCGCCTCTTATCCTACCCCCTTCCCAACTTCCCAAAATGCTCATTTATGGAGGAACATGCTTCAACCTCTAAATGATTATTCTATGCTTGGCAGGTGTAGATTGTAGCACCAGTTACGTTAATGATTTCTGAGGTGATGCTGATGCTTCTGAAGCTGCCTGGCAGAACTGCTGGCAGGAAACTAATGAATATCCCAGCACGATCCTGTACCATTAGGAGAAGGGGGGGCGGGGAGAGATAAATTAGAGACCTAGGCCTCTGGAAAGAATATCTGTAAAGGCACTTAATGGAGTCTCGAATAGAAAATTAATCACCCATAATCATGGGGGTTTGAGAGAATATTGGATTTAATTCCATTTATAAATATTTTTCACAGGATGATAAATGGACTCAAAGAAAGCTAGTAGCAATGACTGAATCTGATATGAGCAAGTCCAAGACAAAAATTGGTGGAGGGAAGTCTTGACAAACTATAGGTGGATTTGGCTGTAGAAATGATTCTTCTATGACACTCCTAATAATTTTAAACCCCAAATTATATTGTTCAACTGAAAAGAATGTGCTTTGGAATTCGTATTCTAAAGTACTATATATAATCACAGTAATAAATTGGTAAATTAAAATATATTTATATAAGCACTATTCTAACATTAAATTATCATGAAGACACAACTATTGAACCTATACCCTATATCTGAGGTCTGATGTGTGATTATGAATCAACCAGGTAATATAATAATGGAATATTAAAGACACAAATAGTAACTCAATAATATCCATTTACAAAACACAACCAAATATTCCCCCCATAAAAGAGTAGATCTGAAGTTTTCTTCTTTAAGAGTAGCATAACTTACAGATGATATAGAAAGTATAACAATTATTTGATTCATATTTATTTCTACTTAATCTTCCTAAGGAAGATTCATGGTAGAATCCTAAATAACACTTGACTGGAAGTGTAGAAACTGAGGTTTCATATTTTTCTGTGTCTACCTGTTTGATTAGATAAATCTCTTAACACTCTCTAACTTAATAGCCTTATCTGTTCAGTGAGAGAAGTGATATAATAACAACTTTGTCTGGAATCTCCAACACAGAAGTTATATGATTTCAAGACAGAAGCAATGATTCAAGTTTGTGAAACATCTTCCTACCATTGAGTCATGGAAAATCTCATGGCCATTCAAATGAAGAAGAATTTGGATATAAGTAACATTAAAGAAAACATGCCATCATCTAATGAATAGGTAAGAAAGATCACTCCCAAACAATCACAAGAGCAATACTAAAAACAAAAGCAGCAAGACAAAACACCATACTATTCGAAAGACTAGAATATGTATTTTCAGGGAGTATAGTAGTAAATATTCTTCTTTTGGAAGACATAAGCTCAAATTTTAAACTATAGAAAAGCAGTTACTTGACTTGGAGTTAGAAAAACCTTTAAATCCCTTCTCTGAAATTAATGAATTACTGTCTTTTGTTGTCCACATCTTTAAAATTAAGACATTGGACATCATAGTCCCTATGTTCTCTTCTAGTTCTTAATCTATATTTCATCCTTTAAATAATATTGTTTAGGGAACTAAATCCTCCTCCACTAGATTCAGTAAATTGTTCTGCACTGGGACCAAATACTCTATCATGTGATGTAGTCCATACATCCTAGAGAAATCCCTGAGCAAGAAGGAAGTCTCAGAATCAGCATAAACTACAGTTGATTTTGCTTTACCCCAATTGAGTTTTAGAGGATGGCAGAGAGGAGATAATGTTTGTCTTTCATTCTAGAAAAGGATAATAATATTGTGATACCACGATAAGCAAGCAAATTAGATTTAAGTGCCAGAAAGCTGTGCACAGTCACCATTCTCACTCTTCTTCAGAACCATCTGGGTCCCAAGATAAGATTATAGATCAGGAGAACTGGAGTTTCCAGTTTTTCCTAGCTCTCAGTTTGACTAAGGCAACACCGATTCAGTGGATTACAATTAGGTAATAAATGAGGCAAGGAATGGTCTCTTTTACCTGGACAAAAAATCAAGTGTCTGACCAAAACAGAAACAATTGCTATTTACATTCACTGAGCTATTAGGGTCAAAAAATGACCAAAAGAGGCAGTGGGTGGGATGGTATTGTTGGCCAGTCTGTTAGAGCCAGAGTGATTTGAGTTTAAAGCTAAGTTTTTCACACCACATCTTGACTCTGCCCAAAGTCAATTCCTTAAGGCTTAGTTTTTAAGAAAGAAATCTAACCTGTAAAACTCAAGACATTTTCTGAGATTTCACTCATCAAAATTTATATGTGTGTGTGAAGATTATTCCCTATATGGGCAGAAGGATTGGGGGGAGGAAAGGAAGAAATGAAGAAAGAAGGCAAGAAAAAGAGGAAGAAGGGATGAAGAAAAAAAAGTAAGGGAAGGGAAAAGCTCAGAGGAAGGAGACAGTGACAATAGGGAAAAATTATGTTTCTCTCTAACACCCTCAAAATGTCTGCTGCCCAAAATAGATCAATGATTCATAAATTTATATTTGGAAGGCTTCTTAGAGACCATCAAGGATGATCCTTTTTAGTTTATAAGAATCATCTCATCAGATCTCACATGGAATGTTTCTTTGTTTATTATTACATTCTATTAGTATCATACATAGTGGTTATCTGTGATGGTGTCTCATTCCTCTCCTAGTCTATAGAAAACATGGGAATTGTCACTGTTTCTTATCTAAATTATTGATCACTCTGATACCTAGCATCTTACTCTGAACATTATACTTGCTTAATAAATGCTGTTTTTATTGTTAAAAGCACTGACCAGGGTATTGTTCTCTTCTTTTATAGCTTTTCCTTATAACTACTATATGATGAACACTGATGAAGTTAAAGAAAAAATATATATGAAGACCTGGAGATCATTATCATCAATGTACCAAAAGAGGGCAAACATAATTTAATGCTAGAGTAGGCTCAGATTACCAAACATGGCAGGGAATTCTTGATATAAATGGAGTTGGAAACAGTACCAGAAAAATTATGCATCTCATGACACTGTCTTCTGTTTACCTAAATGTAATAGAGCTTCCTGGATTCATCCTGGTAGCAAACATTGGAATCTATTAGATTATGTGATTGTAAGAAGAGATATAAAGGAAATGAGAGTGACAAAAGCATTGTGTGGTACAGAGTGCTGAACTGATCACAGACTCATCCTCTCTAAGCTAAATATTCATATTCAACCAAAGTGACGACCCCAAAGCAAAATGAATACTAGAATTAGAGATTAGAATTTTTCTCTGAATGGGAACAGTTTGTTGCTAACTTGGAGTGAAAATTGAGCCAACACATAGTTGGTAACAGTGGAGCAGAAAAGGACTGGGCAGCTTTCAGAGGACTCGTGTACAGCACTGCATTTGCCCCTCTGGGACAGAACACTGGAAAACACTAAGAATGGTTTGATGAAAATGATGGGAAAATACAAACGATGCTAAATGAAAAATGAGAACTCCACAGGATTTACCAGTAGGGCAGTTCATCCATTTCTAAGACGGTGATATTTAATTCCATCAAAAGTAAAGTTCAAGTGAAGTTGAGAAAAATGAAGGACTCTTAGTTCAGTAAGAAGGCAAATAAAATTCAATTTTATACAGTCAGTAACAAACCTAAAATACTTTTATGATGCCCTGAAGGCTATGTTTGGGTCAAAGCCATATGGTGCATATCAACTAATCAGTGCTGGTGGATCCATATTGATTACAAATAGGGACATGATCCTAGAGAGATGAACTGCATACTTCCATAGCATTCTTAGCAGATTGTCAACAATCAATGCAAAAACTATTGACCATTTACTTCAAGCTGCAGTCAATCAGTCCCTAGCTGAAGTTTCAAATGAAGAAGAGGTTTTTAGTGCTATTAGGCTCCTTTCAAGTGTCAAAGCACCTGGTGCTGATTCTATTCCAGCTGAGATCCTCAAGATGAGATCCAAAAACTGAATGTAATTTTCTGGGTTATATGGCATGAAGAGGTCATCCCCCAAGTATTCAAGGATGCAACCATCATTCATCTCTATAAAGGTAAAGGGAATAGATTGTCCTATGACAATCACATAGGTATGTCTCCTTTAGTCATTGTTGGTAAGATTCTTGCCAGAGTCCTTCTCAATAGGTTGATTCTTCACCTGGAAGTTGGTCACTTTCCTGAGATCCAATGTGGCTTCAGAAAAGGGAGAGGAGAAGTTGATAAGGTATTTTCTGCCATACAACTCCAGGAAAATTTCCAGGAACAGAACAGAGATCTGTATACATTTGTGATCTGACCAAGGTCTTTGATGCTACCAGTCACTAGGGTTTATGGAAAATTATAGCAAAATTTATTTGCCTAGAGAATTTCATCTGTATTGTACATTAGTTCTGTGATCATATGCCCAAGTTCTGGATAGTGGATGAGTCTCTTGAGATTTCCCAGTCACAAGTGGAGGAAAATAAGGCTGTGTCCTTGCTCCCATACTTTTCAGCATGATGTTTTCAGCCATATTATCAATGCTTTCATTGAAGATGAACATGGCCTCAGGGGACTGAACTGATGGCCAATTCTTTAACTTGAAATGGCTACAAGCCAACACCATAGTGGAGGGAGTGTTTATGTATAATCTTTTTTCAGATGATTCTGCATTCAGTGTAGCCTCTGAAGCTGAGATGCCACAAAGTATGGATCATTCTCTGCTGTGTTAATTTTGATCTAACAACACCAAGAAAACACAGGTGCTCCATCAACCAGCACCACACCATCCATATGTGGAACCATCAATTACAGCAAATGGAGAAGTTTTGAGTACTGTGGACAGGTTCATTTACCTTGGCAGTGTCCTTTCCAAGGAGGTACACATTGACAAGGAGGATGAAACTTACATTGCCAGAACTAGCTCAATATTTGGAAGGCTCTGAAAGAAAATATGGGAGAGAGAGGAAGTATAAGATTCATTATCAACTGAAAGTCTACAGAGCCATTGTGTTGACCTTATTACTATAGGCCTATGAAACCTGAACAGTCTACTGTGCTATGTCAGGAAACTGAATTTCTTCCATTTAAATTGTCCTAGGAATATTATGAAGATCACCTGGCAGGAGAAGATTCCACACACTGAGGTCTTTTCTTGAGCTAAACTACCTTGCATTCCAGCATTACTACAGAGAATGCAACAAAGATGGGCCGGATACATTGTTAGAATTCCAGACACATGGTTGTGAAAAATACTATTTTCTGGACAACTTACAAAGGGCAAGTATTCACAAGGTGGTCAGAAGAGATGCTGAGACACCCTGCAAGTCTTATTGAAGGACTTTAGAACTGATTGTATAGCATGGGAGGAACTGGAACAGGACCATGCCAGCATGGCATGCCCTCATCAGTGAGGGTGTTGTACTTTATGAGGAAGGCAGAATTGAAGCAGATCAAAAGAAACATGACATCCATAAGTTTAGAGTACCTACCCTAGGTGTTCACATGTAATATTTGTGTCCAACCTATGGTAAAACATTCTGAGCTCCTATTGGTCTGATCAATCAGAGTAGGGGACACTGTAATTTGTCTCAAGCATAGTGATGTCATTTTGGTCTTCTTCAATAATAAAGGGCAAGAACCAATATGAAGCAGCAAGGACTTTGGATTTGGAAGTAAAAGAAGAAGTAAAATAAAAAGTAGAAGAAATTATAACATTTTAGGGAGGGGGAGCAAACTTTTCCTCTCCAAGGCTGATTTTTGAGTTTAATCTCCTTGGTAAGATGGTCTTTTTGAGCCAAGAAGAGTTTGGAAAATAGTATCAGTGACAAGACACCCCTAAACTGTACTAAGGTCCTCAGACTTTCTGGACTCTAATTCCATACGCTGTTCCATGAATTCCAGTATCAGTTCTTCTCTGTTTTCTACACCTTCATCTAGTGAGTCAACCTAATATATTCTACATTTTCTACAAATGCTGGTTCCATATAAATTTTTTGTATTATGTTTTGGAACATCAATTTAATGATAAATTATTTTCCTTTTTTAACATGATTAATCCTGACAATCATTCCCCACATATGCATACTCAATATACTCCAGGAACTGCCTATTACTTGTTCAATTAAATAGCTTGTCACCTTATTTCTTCCATTCCAGTTTGCCTCAACCTTGTTCTAATTCATAGACTATTCTTTATACTCCGGTTACACTGACTTACTTGTTCTTTCTTCCTCACAACTACTTATTTATAGACTTTACACATTTTCATTGGTTATCTACTTTCTTCCTAACATCATTTTCTGGATGCCCTCCTTATTTAGTTCAAATCCAACCTACAACAAAAAACATCTCCTGAACCTCCTCAGTGGTAATGATTTCTTTTGATTTTACTTTTCCATTTATTTACTTTCCACTTATCTTATATGTACACAGATGCATGCTGCCTCTCCCACTAGAATATGAACTTGAAGGAAAGCAACCTGCTATTTTTATAATGCTAGTTCTTAGCATGATGTCTGATATATAATATGTTTCTGCTATATGTCTGCTGACGTACTGTTGTTTACTTGTTTTCTGATCCTATGTTGAGTCAAAACTCCAAATACTCCAAAAACATTACAATAGGTATGTTTGTTTTCATGAAAATCCAACTCCATTATACTAAGGTCACATTGATAGTATTCACAGAAATCATTTACAAGTATAAAGAAAAGGAGAAAAAGAGGCAGGGCATTACCAGTGGGCTCAGAACCAAATTTTAAACGCATGATTTTAATTTTTTTAGGTGTTTTTGCAAGGCAAATGGGGTTAAGTGGCTTGCCCAAGGCCACACAGCTAGGTAATCATTAAGTGTCTGAAACCAGATTTGAAGCTCGGTATTCCTGACTCCAGGGCCAGTGGAATTCAAAAGCTTACAAAAAGATGAATGCTGAAAACTATCTTTTCATGTAATGGGAAAAAATAAAATAAAATGACATTAAAAAACCATCATTTTAAAATCTTATTATTCTGAAAAAAGTATGAATGAAGAAAATGAGTCATTGAGAGATTATGTGATTTATATAGTAATAGGTATAGCAATGAGTATAATAATGTGTATGACATAATAATAATGATGATGATAATAATAAAACTATAGGAGTCTGACTTAAAATCAGTACCATTTATTGAAGGTTGAACTGGACTTGGAGTTAATAAGTTCTAAGTTAAAGTCCACCATCAGATTCTTAACCTCATGATGTTGGACATTTAATGTCACATTTCTCAGTCTATATTTTCTCATCTCTAAAATGGGATTAAAGATAGCCCCTATTTCTCGGGATCATGGGGATCATGTAATATCAACTATGTAAAATGCTTTGCAGACCTTAAAGAATTATATAATTGTTGTAATTATTTTATTGGTATTATTATTATTAAATTTAATTATTTTCCCTTTCTGGTATTTAGTTTTCTCATCTTTAAAATGAGTATATTGTTTGTACTACCTCCTAAGTAGAGTTATTTTGAAGACAAAATGATACACTGGATGACAATTTCTTTACAAATGTAAAGGATGTTAAAAGAACAAATATATATATATATATATATATATATATATATATATATATATATGTATACACACACATATATATTTGTATATTGTCTATGCTAACAAGATGTCCTGTACACACACATACACATCATGCACATATAAATACCTATGCTAGATAGTTGAGAAACACTGCAAAGTAAGTGAGCTGCTTCTTGGGCTTCCTGTCATCAAACTCCAATTTCTGCAACATATTTTTATATATTGCTAATATAAATGTAATGTGAAAACCATGAGTCTCTTAAGATAGCAATCCAGCACGTTTTGCAGAAATCACAGTCCTTCCACCATTCTTCTCTGCTAAGTGATCAGGAATAAATCCTTTCTCTCCTCCTCAATTTTTAAAAGGCTATTTGCTAACATTCCTGTTTCCTTCATTTTCATGAGCCCATATTAGCATGGCCTGCCAAGCAGGGTGTTCTGTTATACACCTTTTGCTTTCAGACCAATGTGAAGAAGGGTTATTAGAATTTTCCTTCACAAAAGGCTGTAGAATTTAACATAGAAAATTCCTCAAACTCCAGTGGACTTTACAGGAAACCCATGCTCATAACTTGGAATCAATTAGGAAACTGGCGTCAGCTTCTATCACCATGAACTTCCAGTATTCTATGCAACGAAGTGTGACAATAGTTTTAATAACACGTAAAAACCTATTTTATTATATAGTGATTAATTTGTCATACCTGCAAACTGATTTTCTCCATATATTTCCATGGCAAAACCCTTCTTGATCTTAGGTGTTGACTGATAAGTATCCTCTTTATTTGCCATTTGGATCACTATCTCCTCTCCTTTCTAATTTCTCCTCTCCCCCCTCTACTTTTTCTTTCTCCTTCTCTTCCTCTTTCTACTTCTCCTCCTTTTTCTTCTCCTCCTTCATTTTTATGTTTTGTTTTAATGCATAAATAATTTCCAACAATTATTCAAATTATTATTATTGTTTTAACATATGAGCAAAATATGAAGATATATCATAAAGATCTACCATGGTTTACTTCAATATCCACAATCTCTGGTTAGAGGTATATAATGATCTTAAGGAGATAAGCTTTTCTTACTTTTTCTTTTGCTTTTTTAAAATAAAATAATTTTAGGCTATCATCCTATAAGTATTTATCAGTTACATATGTTATGCAAAATACTGTTAAGTACTGATATGCAAAAACAAAGAAAACCCAGCTCTTCTGCATTTTGTGAAACTACAATCAACATTCTAACTTATTGAGGAAATTATTTTGATTGGATCTGTGATTTATAGTGTAGGGAATACCCATTGAGGAATTCTTTCTATCAGTGAAGATAGTACTTTTTTATTTAAAAATTTATTTATTTTCATCCATTTATACAAGTATATTTCCAAGTTACAAAATTTCCCTCCACTCTTCCTTCCCACCCTGGTCCCCTCAGCAGGGAAGTCAGGTAAGCATTATACATATATCTTGTTAATTATATTTACAAGTTAGTAATTTTTTAGCATGAGGAATTAGGATTAAGTGAAAGAGATACATGAAAGATAATTTATAAAAAGTGTGCATCGGATTCTGAAGGGTTAATTTTTTTCCTGAGTGTTTTGTTTTGTTTTGTTTTGTTCTTATATTCTCTATAACCAGTTTGATATTGTCTATAACCAGTCAAATACAGTTTTCCCAACTCTCTGGACTGTTGAGAGGAGCTGCTTCCATCAAGGTTGTTCATCTCATAATGATGTTGATGTGTACACTGTTCTCTTAGTTCTACTCCCTTTGGTTATCATCAGATCCTGTAAGTCATTCCATGCTTCTCTAGAGTTTGATCATTTATGGTTTCTTTTAGAAAAATAATATTCCATAGTATTCATGTACCATAACTTGTACAGCTGTTCCCCAATTGATGGACATCCCCTCCATTTCCAATTCTTTCCTGCTACACAAAGAGTTGCTATGAATAATTTGGAACATGTATGACTTCTTTCATTATTTTACAATTTCTTCTAAAATAGTTATAATTATAATTTTATGACCTTTGAGACAATGCTGCTTATCAAGCATTTGATAACACTTTGAGTTTATCAAGCAATCAAAAAAAAAGAAAAAATAGTTTCTATCTTACTATTGATTGGAGAAATGCAAATTAGAATAATTCTGAGGTACTACTTTATACCATTTCAAGTGACTAGTAGAGAAAATGACAAATGCTGGAAAGGATTTAGAGAAATTAAAACATTGATTCACTATTGGAGGAGTTTTGAATGATTCAACAACTAAGGAGCAATTTGGAACTATGCCCAAAGAACTATAAAACCATGCCTACCCTTCAGCCTATTGGTAGGTCAATGCTAGGGTTATATTACAGAAGAGATGAAATATAGAATGAAAAGAACCTATCGGTTCTTATCTGGTGGCAGGGAGCTGGAGATTGAGAAGATTCCCACAGATTGAAGAATAGCTGAACAAATTGTGGTATGTGATTGAAATGAAACAGTTCTGTAATGAGAAATGATGAACAGGACACTCTCAGAAAAAAAAAAAACAAAAACAAAAAACTTACATTAATGTATGTAATAGGAAATGTACTATATACAATATAACAACAGTATTACAGGAGACTCAGGTGGAAATGATCTACCTTCAGTCACTAATGCTGTGACACAAGAGAACTATGTGAAGACCTTATATAAACAATACCATAAATTCCAAAGATGGAGCTGATGGTGGCTGAATTTTGGGGGGACAATTTTTTCACTTTATTTTTCTTGACATTTCTCTTTTTTTTGTGGGGAAGAGGTTATTTACTCTTACAACTTGACTAGTGTAGCAATGTTTCCATGACTATATAATCTATATCTAGGACCTTGATTTCTCAATGAGGGGAGTAGAGAAGGAGTATGGGAGAGAATTTGGAACTCAAGGTTTTGGGAGTTAATGCTGAAACTTGTTTTTGCATGAAATCATGGAAAAACAAAATAAAAAAAAAGAAAAACCAAAAAAAGAAAGTAAGCATGAAGATTAGCAATTCATATATGTTAATTGCTTTAAACTGATTTTCCCATTCAAATTTGATTTTAAGATGCCTGTGAATATCTCAACACATGCAAGCATAGCTTTCTTTCTAGTATCTTTATGGCCTATGTATTTTATAAAAAACAGATCAAGTTATTTATAGATATGGTCTTGCATCTCTATTTTAAATCAAACTTCTAGATTCAAACTCAAATCCTTCACTTTCTGTTTTACCTTGGCATTAATTTATTGAGTCTAGATGATTCTTTGTCATCATTAGAGAAAGATCCATTGAGATGAAAGAACAGTTTCTTTACATTATTTTTTCATCTTATTCATGTATTTCTAAGTTTATCGATAATTTAATATATTATTCATTTATTTATTGTTTATTGTTTGGTGGGGCCAAATAGATGGAAATTATTCATGTTTATCAAGTGATGTTATGTTATTTGGGGAAAATTTGCCCTTTAACTTGGAAAACACGTTCAGTTCTTTTTAGGACAGACAATAAAACATTTAAGCATAGGTAGAATCATGAAACTGAGTTTGGGAATGGACTTGTGATTTCACTGCCATAGAGAACTCCCATATAAGAAAATTATCTCTAGAAAAAGAGGGTGACATTATTTTACTCCCTATTTTTAAAAGAGTTTGCTTGAGGATGGAATATATGCAATGATTGATTCAGGAATGCAATTAAAAGACTCACCACTAATGATATCCACATGAACTCAGCAGGGCTATACCAATAAAGATACATCAAACAAACAAGGGGTTTATGGTAGTAGGTCAGTGACACTAGAAATTATATGAATTATCCTTAAAAAAACCCAGCCTTGATGATCATTGTATATTATTTTCAGCAACATAGTATCTTCAGAGCTATCTAGAGCACTGAAAAGTTGATCACACAAGTCCAGTATATGTCAGAAAAGGAAAGAAGTTTTCTGCTTGGACATCAAACCACTTGTGTTCTTGCTGCTCTATGCTGAGTGGGATGTGGATGTGAGCTTCATAACAAAATTCTTTCCAGGATTTCTCGACTTGAATTGGGACTGGCTTAGTCAATTCATCTGTACTTTCAAAGAGTTGGCTGATCATGATGGAGCAAAATCACATACTCATTCTTACTTAATTCATTAAAAATTTACTCTGCATAATCTCAGCCCTCACTGACACAAGACAATTCTTCTATATCTCTTTGTCAATTCACTACTTCACTTTCCCCAGAGGTTCTTTCTAATGATTTGATCCTTTCTCAAATTCCCCTTAGATCTACCTCCTCTAACTATGCAAGATGAAAACCTTGCCTTATATTATTATAGAAAACATTGAGGTTAGTTATGATTTTTTTTCTTTTCCTTTCTTTATTATATCATATCACTCAGAATCCATTTTATCACAATAAACTCCTTCACCCTGTCTGACTCTTGAAAAACACTTTTATTTGCATCTTTCATCCTTGTCAACCCTAGCCCTATATCATTTTTGCACTTTGTGTCCAAACTCCTTAACAAGGTGATCGACAATTGATGTCTGTGCTTTCTGTCCTCTTACTTCTTAATCTGTTATAATCTGGCTTCAAACATCATCATTCTACTGAAGGAAGCTACCCTCTCTAAAGTTACCTATGATCTGTCAAGCAGCTCATCCAGTTACCAATTCTATTCACAACAGGAAATTTTCTTCAAATTGCTCTTAGTCCCTGCCCTAAGTGACTTCTGAAGGGAAAGGATTGGCTCCATTTGGTTGCTAAAATCACTTTTCCTTTGAGCACATTGCAACTCCCATGCTGGAATACTGTCCTCATTATTTCTCTCCTTCAGTTCTCTTACTTAATTTAGCTGCCCTCCTACAATTTCCCTCCTCCTCAAGAAACTAGGCATAAAAATGCTGCTTAGTGCCAGAGAATAATGGAATGGAAGTAGTATCTGTCAGAGACAAGAAAACTATAACAAGGAGACAGTTGGACACTAAAGTCTTGAGGGAGAATATTTGAAATGAGCATTCTTCATCTTACACTTGTAATGTTTGATAAGCTTTTTGGTCATTTTAACTTGCGAAGACATCAGAAATTATTACTTTTATGGTGCTTAATTTCTCTTTGGGGTTTTTTGAGTTAGCAAAGACTGAAGAAAATGTCTGACCCCTGTTTTATTCAGTACATAATTCATTTCAGTACCAATAACTTAATCATGAAACATTCAATAAAAATGGTAATATAAAGGATCATCAAAACATAATAGTCACCCTAAAACTTCTCTCAGTAAAATACACAGTTTATGTACATGGGGGAGAGTAGTCACCAATTTTCAGATAACCAAACAGGAAGGAAAATTAATATGTAACTCCACAGGCCCAGGAAAACACAACTTTAGCTTCTCCTTTGTCTTCTTTGGGGAACACTTTAGATTTCAGGCTCTGTTTCAGGTCCAGGTTCAGATGTAGATGTAGGTACATTTCTGGGTTCAGGTCCAGGTTAAAATATAGGGTCCAAGTCCAAGTCCAAGTCCAAGTTCAGATTTAGGTTTGGGTTTGGTGTGGGGCTCTGTGATTAAGCAAGGAGAGAGGTGGGGAAAATAGATAAGATAAAACCAGAAAAAATTCTAATATCAGGAGACAAATGGGACCAGGCAAACTATATGTTTATCCACTCTGCTAATTTATAAGGATTTGACATCTACCTACACCAGACCATTTGCCAATTGACTGTTAATTTGTGGTTAATTGGTTTCACTCTTATTGGTCAATTCTTCTCAATCCTAAATTTTGTGTTTACTACTTGCCAAAGTCTGTCCTCCTCTGGGCTTCTTTTCTTTCTTGACCAATGGAGATATATGTCTTTTTCTTTTGGAACACAGGAACAAATTTAAACTCTTTCAGCAAAGAGCAATCTAAATTTTGATATTTTCACAGCTTCTCAGGCATGCTCTTTTGTTGATCATCAAGACAACATTATATTCTTTCAGTGAGAAAGTAGTTGTTTTGAACTATGCATATGTAAATTTATTCAAGTCTGCTCTCTGAGGCATAAAAATTTCTTTAAGAGGAATGAGTGAGCCTTCATTGTCATTGAAAATGGCTCAGAAGGGGTGGCTAGGTGGTGCAGTGGATAAGAGCACTGGCCCTGGAGTCAAGAGTACCTGAGTTCAAATCCGGCCTCAGACGCTTAATAATTACCTAACTGTGTGGCCTTGGGCAAGCCACTTAACCCTATTGCCTTGCAAAAACTAAAAAAAAAATGGCTCAGAAAGTGGGGCCAAGGTGGCAGCATGAAGGGAGCATTTCATGGGAACTCCTTCCCAAAAATACTCCAAAAAGTTGTCAAATTATGTCTCTAGCCAAAATTCTGAGGGTCAGAATCCACAGAAGGACTGAGTGATACATTTTTTCCAATCCAAGATAACTTAGAAATTCCGGGAGAAAGATGTGTTTCACTAGGACTGGGAGTTGGGAAAAAAAAAAAACCCTAGCTGCAGTGCAGTCCAGTCCAGTGCAGCACAACCTAGAAATAACTGGGAACAGATTGAATGGATGATGAGAGAACTCTGCTACACCAGAATTAGTGTGGAGTGAGGAGACCAGCCACAGAACCTTCAGCGAGAATAGGGAGAAACCAACACCGTGCACCACTAGAATGCAGCCAACAGACAGTAAGGGGGTCAGAGGAGACTGCAGAAATCTCTCTGCTCTCCTTGTGGTAGGACTCTACTGTTTACCCACACTCAGATGCAGGTAGCAGTTTGGCCTTCCATACTAAGATATCAGAGATCCTCCTCACAGCTCCAGGGCAGGGGGATTGTTGTGGTCACCTATATATATAAAAACACAGGCAGGAAAGCAAAAGACCTTGGAGGTATAAAGGTCCTAGTGGGGTGTCCCACTGAAAAATTCAAAGCCTTGGAAATCATGTAAATTAGTCTTGGGCTGAGGAAATGAGTAAACAACAGAAAAAGAAGAATCTGACCATAGAGAATTACTTTAGTCCCATGGAAGATCAAAACACATACTCAGATGATGACAAATTTGTCACTTCTGTATCCAAAACCTCCAAGAGGAAATAGAAAATGGGCTCAGACTATGGATGAGATCAAAAAAGACTGTTTGAAACCAATTAAGGGAGGTGGAGGAAAAAACTGGGAGGAAAAATGAGAGCACTGCAGACAAATCAGGCAAACCAAATCAGCAGCTTGGTGAGAGAGAAACAAAAAATACTGAAGAAAATAATATGTTAAAAACCAGTCTAGGCCAATTGGAAAAGGCAAAAAAAAGGCAAATGAGGGGAAGAATGCCTTAAAAAGCAGAATTGGCCAGCTGGAAAAGGAGATAAAAAGCTCTCTGAACAAAATAACTCCTTCAAATACAGAATGGAACTAAAGGAAGCTGATGACTTTGTGAAAAATCATGAAGAAATAAAACTCTTCCAAAAGAGTCCAAAAGTTAGAAGAAAATGTAAAATATCTCATTGGAAAAACAACAGACTTCAAAAACAGATCCAGAAGAAATAATTTAAAAATTATTGGGCTCCCGGAAAGTCACAAAACCAGGAAAAGATCCTAAACATCATTTTTCAAGAAATAATACAGCAGAATTTCCCTGAGAACATAGAAGATGAGGGTAAAACAGAAATTGAGGGAATTCACTGTTCATCTCCTGAAACAGATTAGCTTTTGTTGGTCTCATATATGGTATGGTCTTTTCTTGCTACTTTTGAAAGTAAGCATATCAAGAATTTCCTATCCTGCAAAATTCATCATATACTATCAGGGGAAAATATGGATTTCACTGAAGAAAAGGACTTCCAAAATTTCATGACACAAAGACCAGCACTGAACAGAAAATTCAATTGCAAATACATGTCTCAAGAGTTGTATAAAAAGGTAAATCAAAAGGGGAAGGAAAAAAAACAAAGCAAAACAAACAAATGTTGGTTAAGACCATCAAATTGTATTCAAACCTAAAAGGGAAGATATAAAACTTCTAATTCTTGAAAACTTTATTTCTCTCAGGGTAATTAAAGGATATAATTAAATTGAAGGGATTGGACTCAAAGGATATGGGTATAGTTGGGTGTTGTCTCTCCATTTAAGTGGTCCAAGATGACATCAAACATATTGAGACAAAAATCTCTGATGAAAAGCAGGGGTGTTAACTTTACCTGTCTCATTATCCTTTGAACCACTTTAATAATGCTGTGCTGGCAAAGCTTAGCACTTTCTTTGGTGAGGGCATCATAAACTGGGTGGTCCTGAGTCAATGTCTCCATCATCTGTAAAGTTTTCAAGTGAGAACTTCAGAGACTTCTACTACTTGGAGCCCTTTGAGATTCATGTATTTAATTAAATCAGGTTTTGACTTAATCCTTGTTTCACTTAATAAGAAGTTCAATAATGTAAGTGGGGAGGTAGTGTAAAGTCTAAAGAAAGAAATTAGTCCTGAGTAGAGGGGTACAAATAGCTCAAGAAATAATTTGGCTTTGGGTGATATTTTTGCTCATAAGGAATATTGTGTGTCTTTGGAGGGTACTTGAAAAAGTAGCAAGTAAAAATAGTTATAATTATAATTTTATGACCTTTGAGACAATGCTGCTTATCAAGCATTTGATAACACTTTGAGTTTATCAAGCAATCAAAAAAAAAGAAAAAATAGTTTCTATCTTACTATTGATTGGAGAAATGCAAATTAGAATAATTCTGAGGTACTACTTTATACCATTTCAAGTGACTAGTAGAGAAAATGACAAATGCTGGAAAGGATTTAGAGAAATTAAAACATTGATTCACTATTGGAGGAGTTTTGAATGATTCAACAACTAAGGAGCAATTTGGAACTATGCCCAAAGAACTATAAAACCATGCCTACCCTTCAGCCTATTGGTAGGTCAATTCTAGGGTTATATTACAGAAGAGATGAAATATAGAATGAAAAGAACCTATCGGTTCTTATCTGGTGGCAGGGAGCTGGAGATTGAGAAGATTCCCACAGATTGAAGAATAGCTGAACAAATTGTGGTATGTGATTGAAATGAAACAGTTCTGTAATGAGAAATGATGAACAGGACACTCTCAGAAAAAAAAAAAACAAAAACAAAAAACTTACATTAATGTATGTAATAGGAAATGTACTATATACAATATAACAACAGTATTACAGGAGACTCAGGTGGAAATGATCTACCTTCAGTCACTAATGCTGTGACACAAGAGAACTATGTGAAGACCTTATATAAACAATACCATAAATTCCAAAGATGGAGCTGATGGTGGCTGAATTTTGGGGGGACAATTTTTTCACTTTATTTTTCTTGACATTTCTCTTTTTTTTGTGGGGAAGAGGTTATTTACTCTTACAACTTGACTAGTGTAGCAATGTTTCCATGACTATATAATCTATATCTAGGACCTTGATTTCTCAATGAGGGGAGTAGAGAAGGAGTATGGGAGAGAATTTGGAACTCAAGGTTTTGGGAGTTAATGCTGAAACTTGTTTTTGCATGAAATCATGGAAAAACAAAATAAAAAAAAAGAAAAACCAAAAAAAGAAAGTAAGCATGAAGATTAGCAATTCATATATGTTAATTGCTTTAAACTGATTTTCCCATTCAAATTTGATTTTAAGATGCCTGTGAATATCTCAACACATGCAAGCATAGCTTTCTTTCTAGTATCTTTATGGCCTATGTATTTTATAAAAAACAGATCAAGTTATTTATAGATATGGTCTTGCATCTCTATTTTAAATCAAACTTCTAGATTCAAACTCAAATCCTTCACTTTCTGTTTTACCTTGGCATTAATTTATTGAGTCTAGATGATTCTTTGTCATCATTAGAGAAAGATCCATTGAGATGAAAGAACAGTTTCTTTACATTATTTTTTCATCTTATTCATGTATTTCTAAGTTTATCGATAATTTAATATATTATTCATTTATTTATTGTTTATTGTTTGGTGGGGCCAAATAGATGGAAATTATTCATGTTTATCAAGTGATGTTATGTTATTTGGGGAAAATTTGCCCTTTAACTTGGAAAACACGTTCAGTTCTTTTTAGGACAGACAATAAAACATTTAAGCATAGGTAGAATCATGAAACTGAGTTTGGGAATGGACTTGTGATTTCACTGCCATAGAGAACTCCCATATAAGAAAATTATCTCTAGAAAAAGAGGGTGACATTATTTTACTCCCTATTTTTAAAAGAGTTTGCTTGAGGATGGAATATATGCAATGATTGATTCAGGAATGCAATTAAAAGACTCACCACTAATGATATCCACATGAACTCAGCAGGGCTATACCAATAAAGATACATCAAACAAACAAGGGGTTTATGGTAGTAGGTCAGTGACACTAGAAATTATATGAATTATCCTTAAAAAAACCCAGCCTTGATGATCATTGTATATTATTTTCAGCAACATAGTATCTTCAGAGCTATCTAGAGCACTGAAAAGTTGATCACACAAGTCCAGTATATGTCAGAAAAGGAAAGAAGTTTTCTGCTTGGACATCAAACCACTTGTGTTCTTGCTGCTCTATGCTGAGTGGGATGTGGATGTGAGCTTCATAACAAAATTCTTTCCAGGATTTCTCGACTTGAATTGGGACTGGCTTAGTCAATTCATCTGTACTTTCAAAGAGTTGGCTGATCATGATGGAGCAAAATCACATACTCATTCTTACTTAATTCATTAAAAATTTACTCTGCATAATCTCAGCCCTCACTGACACAAGACAATTCTTCTATATCTCTTTGTCAATTCACTACTTCACTTTCCCCAGAGGTTCTTTCTAATGATTTGATCCTTTCTCAAATTCCCCTTAGATCTACCTCCTCTAACTATGCAAGATGAAAACCTTGCCTTATATTATTATAGAAAACATTGAGGTTAGTTATGATTTTTTTTCTTTTCCTTTATTATATCATATCACTCAGAATCCATTTTATCACAATAAACTCCTTCACCCTGTCTGACTCTTGAAAAACACTTTTATTTGCATCTTTCATCCTTGTCAACCCTAGCCCTATATCATTTTTGCACTTTGTGTCCAAACTCCTTAACAAGGTGATCGACAATTGATGTCTGTGCTTTCTGTCCTCTTACTTCTTAATCTGTTATAATCTGGCTTCAAACATCATCATTCTACTGAAGGAAGCTACCCTCTCTAAAGTTACCTATGATCTGTCAAGCAGCTCATCCAGTTACCAATTCTATTCACAACAGGAAATTTTCTTCAAATTGCTCTTAGTCCCTGCCCTAAGTGACTTCTGAAGGGAAAGGATTGGCTCCATTTGGTTGCTAAAATCACTTTTCCTTTGAGCACATTGCAACTCCCATGCTGGAATACTGTCCTCATTATTTCTCTCCTTCAGTTCTCTTACTTAATTTAGCTGCCCTCCTACAATTTCCCTCCTCCTCAAGAAACTAGGCATAAAAATGCTGCTTAGTGCCAGAGAATAATGGAATGGAAGTAGTATCTGTCAGAGACAAGAAAACTATAACAAGGAGACAGTTGGACACTAAAGTCTTGAGGGAGAATATTTGAAATGAGCATTCTTCATCTTACACTTGTAATGTTTGATAAGCTTTTTGGTCATTTTAACTTGCGAAGACATCAGAAATTATTACTTTTATGGTGCTTAATTTCTCTTTGGGGTTTTTTGAGTTAGCAAAGACTGAAGAAAATGTCTGACCCCTGTTTTATTCAGTACATAATTCATTTCAGTACCAATAACTTAATCATGAAACATTCAATAAAAATGGTAATATAAAGGATCATCAAAACATAATAGTCACCCTAAAACTTCTCTCAGTAAAATACACAGTTTATGTACATGGGGGAGAGTAGTCACCAATTTTCAGATAACCAAACAGGAAGGAAAATTAATATGTAACTCCACAGGCCCAGGAAAACACAACTTTAGCTTCTCCTTTGTCTTCTTTGGGGAACACTTTAGATTTCAGGCTCTGTTTCAGGTCCAGGTTCAGATGTAGATGTAGGTACATTTCTGGGTTCAGGTCCAGGTTAAAATATAGGGTCCAAGTCCAAGTCCAAGTCCAAGTTCAGATTTAGGTTTGGGTTTGGTGTGGGGCTCTGTGATTAAGCAAGGAGAGAGGTGGGGAAAATAGATAAGATAAAACCAGAAAAAATTCTAATATCAGGAGACAAATGGGACCAGGCAAACTATATGTTTATCCACTCTGCTAATTTATAAGGATTTGACATCTACCTACACCAGACCATTTGCCAATTGACTGTTAATTTGTGGTTAATTGGTTTCACTCTTATTGGTCAATTCTTCTCAATCCTAAATTTTGTGTTTACTACTTGCCAAAGTCTGTCCTCCTCTGGGCTTCTTTTCTTTCTTGACCAATGGAGATATATGTCTTTTTCTTTTGGAACACAGGAACAAATTTAAACTCTTTCAGCAAAGAGCAATCTAAATTTTGATATTTTCACAGCTTCTCAGGCATGCTCTTTTGTTGATCATCAAGACAACATTATATTCTTTCAGTGAGAAAGTAGTTGTTTTGAACTATGCATATGTAAATTTATTCAAGTCTGCTCTCTGAGGCATAAAAATTTCTTTCTTTTTTATCTATTTATTTTTTTCATCCATATGGACATGTATATTTTTCACCTCCCCCTTCCCACTCCTGTTCCCGCCCAACTCCCCTTAGTGGAAAACAGTCAGGTTAGCATTATATATATTTGATAATTATGTTTATATTTCAGTCATTTTAAGTATGAGGACTTAGAATTAAGGGAAAGAGATACTTCAGAACTAATTTTTATAAAGTGTTCATCAGATTCTGAAGGATTTTTTTATTTTGTTTGATTTCATTTTATTTTCTTTTACTTCCTCTGGATGGAGATAACATTGTCCATAGCCCTTCTAACATAGTTTTCCTAGCTCTCTGAATTGATGAGAGGAATTGCTTCCATCAAGGTTGATCATCTCATAATATTTTTGTCAATGTGACATTGTCCTTTTAATTCTGCTCCCTTACTCAGAATCAGATCTTGTAAGTCATCCCATGCTTCTCTAGAGTCCAACCATTTAGAGTTTCTTTTAGAACAATAATATTCCATAGCATTCATGTATCACAAATTGTTTAGCCATTCCCCAATTGATGGATATCCCCACAATTTCCAATTCTTTGCCACTTCAAAAAGAGCTGCTACGAATATTATGGAACATGTGGGACTTTTCCCATTTTTTATGATTTCTTCTAGATACAGGTCAAAAATTATAATTACTGGCTCAAAGGGAATGAACATTTTTAAACTCCTGATGATAGTTCCAAATTGCTCTCCAGAATGTTTGGATCTGTTCACTACTCTACAGCAATGCATCAATGTCCCAATCGTCCCACAACTTCTCCAACACTGATCATATTCCCTTTTTCTCATCTCAGTGATCTGATAGGTGTGAACTGATACCTCATTGTTGTTTTAATTTATATTTCTCTAATCCATAATGAGTTGGAGCATTTTTTCATTTGAAAACTGTATGTTCATATCCTTTGACCATTTATCAATTGGAAAATATCTTGTGACCTTATAAATTTGATACAATTCTCTATATATTTTAGAAATTAGACCTTTATAATAACTTACAGTTGTGAAGATTGTCTCCCAGCTTTCTGCTTTCCTTCTAATTTTGGCAGCATTGATTTTATTAGTGCAAAATCTTTTTAATTTAATATCATCAAAATCATTTATTTTGCAGTTTACAAGGAAGTCTAATTCTTGTTTGGTCATAAATTGATCCCATTTCCATAGATCTGATAGAGTATTTCTTGGTCTATCAATTTTTCTATGGTGGCACCCTTTATGTCCAAATCCTGTATCCTTGTTGATTTTATTTTGGTATAGGATGCGAGATGAGGGTCTAAACCTAGTTTTTGCCATGCTATTTTCCAGTTTTCCCAACAATTTTTGTCAAATAGTGAGTTCTTATCCCAGAAGCTGATGTCTTTGGGTTTGTCAAACAGCAGATTAATGTACTCATTTATTGTGATTTCTTTTGTACACATCTTAATCCACTGATATGTTACTCTATTTCTTTATTTGTTTGTTTTTTAGGGATTTTTTACAAGGCAATGGGGTCAAGTGGCTTGCCCAAGGCCACATAGCTAGGTAATTATTAAGTGTCTGAGGCTGGATTAAACTCAGGTACTCCTGACTCCAGCACCACCTAGCCACCCCCATTACTCTATTTCTTAACCAGTACTAGGCAGTTTTAATGACTGTCACTTATAGTATAATTTTAGATCTGCTAGAGCTAGACCATCTTCCTTCACATTTTTATCAGTTCTCTTGCTATTCTTGACCTTTTGTTGTTCTAGTTGAATTTTGTTATATTTTTCTAGTTTGGTAAAAGAGTTATTTAGTAGTTAAGTTGGTTTGGCACTGAATAAGAAATTAAATTTGCATAGAATTGTCATTTTTATTACATTAGCTTGACTGGACCATGAGCATTTGACATTTTTCTGATTCTTTAGATCTGACTTTATTTGAGTGAGTAGTGCTTTATAATTTTGTTCATAGAGCTTCTGGGTTTAAAAGTTTTCTTCTTGAGACTACAGAAAGTGGTGAAGGGAAATGTATATATGTTTATGAGGGGGTTTAATCATTCTGAATATATAAATAACATGAAAGAGATAGGTAGGTAAGCCTTACCAACTCTTCAAAGCAAAAGATTCTTCTATAGTGACCCACATATTTTAGGGAAGGAAAAGCTAAATTCACATTTCTGTCAGTTTTCATTGCAAGAGTCAATTGTCTCAGCAACCAAAAAGGTCTCTTATTTAATGTTGCTTAGCTATGTCCTCCAAAGTAATAAAAATATAATCATATGAACACTAGTTATTGGAATACAATGAACTGCAGTCATCTTAATAATCATATAATTACTTTTCTCTGATAATTGCTTCCTCTCAGAGGTATTTATGTTTTTCTTCAAACTTCAAATACAAAATTGTGTATATTAAATACATTTTATTATATAGTCAGTAAAAGACATATAAGAAAAGGAGCAGTAAAAAGATGTAAAGTATCACTGAGTTCAGAACTAAGGTAAAAGTTTTATAATGATGAATAAACTATTGCAAATTATTGAGTAGCTTGTCCAATAATTATGAAATCATTACTAATAATTAGCTTTTGTTTAGATTCCTAAGCTTTGGGGGTATATTTTTTCCCTTCAGCCAATTTTTTTCTTGTAGATAATTATAGATATTTTTGACTGATGCAAGGTATGAATCATTTTAATAAAGTATATAATTATTTAATTGGCCCATATTTGAAGATATCATTGGTGTTTTTATCTTTTTATAATAAATGTAGAGTACTTTCTGTTTAATCAGGTTTACCTCTCAGAGGAAGCTGATAGTGTTTTTACTAGCAATTTATGCACCATTGTGAAGGGTCTAAGTCAAAGTGGATCTTAATTACCACATCCATTCTTCAGTTAGGGAGAGAAGTTAAGAGATTCAGTTACCTCCCTTGAAATAATTGTTCTACCTTTTCCATAGCAGTAATGATGAACACTCTTTCATATGTTTAATTCAATTTACTTTTTCATTTAATTGGACTTCTGGAGACGATATAAATGACCAGAAATTTTCTACTTCTTTCTTCTTTAGGATTTATTAAATTTCTTTATTTTGTTCTTTACATTGTTTTCCTTTTTGAATCAATCTGGTGAGTTGAGTTTGCTTTTAATTCTGGTGAGTGGAATATAAATTTTTAAATATACTTTTATTTTTTGAACCCTTTCCCATATTTTCTTTTTTGTCACCTTTGATAGGTCACTATATAAAATTCAAATTTAATACTGCATGTGTAAAATGAACAGTGGCATAATCTTCCAGGGATTAGTAAACTTCTAAAAGTGTTATCATTATTAGGTCAGTTAGAAAGTATTCATAAACACAGGGCATGATTATGAGTTAACTATGGTAGTATGAAATCAAAAATAAAATAAAAATAAATTAGGGGTGAACAAGAGGGATGCACTGGGCAATGGGAAAGGGTAGAAGTAGAATAAGGTAAATTATCACACATAAAACAAACACAAATGGAGGGAAAGATGGCAGGGTTTCAAACAATACTTGAACCTTATTTTCATCAGAATTGGTGAAAGAGGAATAACAGGGGCACCTAGGAGGTGTAGTAAACAGAACACTGGACATAGAGTTAGGGGGACCTTGGTTCAAATCCTGTCTCAGACACTTAATACTAACTTAACTGGCAAATCATTACCCTCAATGCCTTGCTAAAATTTAAAAAAAGAAAGAGGAATAATATAGAAACTCCATTGACTATACAAATCTATTTTACTGTAAAGCAAAGTAAAAGAGCAAAGAAAAGATAATGCATAGGGCAGAGATTGATAGAAGGAAGAATGAACTGGGGGAAGCAATAGCCAGAAGCAAAATACTCATTTAGGAAGGACAGTGTAAAAAGCGAGAAAGAAGTATAAAGAAGAGAAAAATAGGATGGAGGGGAATGCACAGTTAGTAATCATACCTGTGAATGTGAATGAAATAAACTCATCCAGTATACAATGATATGTTGTTTACAAAAATGCATTTGAAAACAGAAACACATACAGAAAAAGTTAAGAGAATAGAGCAGAATCATTTATTTTTTAGTTCAAGATCAAAAACAATCGGAGTAAGAATCCTGATTTAAGCAAAGCAAAAATAAAGATAATTGAAAGAGATAAGCAATGAAACTATATCTTGTTTAAGGAAAGCATGAACAATGAAATAATATCATTATTAAAATATATGCACCAAATAATTTATCATACAAATTCGTTTTTTTCTATTTTGAATACTTTTTTTGTTGTTTAGATTTTTAGTTTTTGCAAAGCAATGGGGTTAAGTGACTTGCCCAAGACCACATGGTTAGGTAATTAATAAGTGTCTGAGGCTGGATTTGAACTCAGGTACTCCTGACTCCAGGGCCAGTGCTCTATCCAGTGAGCCACCTAGCTGTCCCCTTCTGATACATTTTAAAAGAAAGATTTTAAATATTTTGAGTTTTATAATTTTTGCCCATTCTTACTTCCCTCCCCCCACCCCCACAGAAGGGATTCTGCTAGTGTTTACATTGGTTCCATGTTATACATTGATCCAATTTGAATGTGAAAAAGAGAAATCATATCCTTAAGGAAGAAAAATAAAGTATGAGATAGCAAAATTATATAATAATATAATGTTTTGTTTTTTTTTTCTAATTTGAGGTAATAGTCTTTGGTCTTTGTTCAAAGTCCCTAATTCTTTCTCTGGATACAGAAGGTATTCTCCATTGCAGATGGCTCAAATTGTCCCTGGTTGATGCAATGAAGGGATGAGCATGTCCATCAGGGTTGATCATCACTCCCAGGTTGCTGTTAGGGTATACAATGTTTTTCTGGTTCTGTTCATCTCAGTCAGCATCAGTTCAAGCAAATCGTTCCAGGCTTCCCTGAATTCCCATCCCTCCTGGTTTCTAATTGAACAATAGTGTTCCATCACATACATATACCACAGTTTGCTAAGCCATTCCTCCATTGAAGGACATTTACTTGATTTCCAATTCTTTGCCACCACAAACAGGGCTGCTATAAATATTTTTGTACAAGTGATGCTTTTACCCTATTTTATCATCTCTTCAGGGTATAGACCCAGTAGTGGTATTGCTGGGTCAAAGGTTATGAACATTTTTGTTGCATTTTGGGCATAATCCCAAATTGCTCTCCAGCAAGGTTGGATGAGTTCAGAGCTCCATCAACAATGTATTAGTGTCCCAGATTTCCCACATCCCTTCCAACATTAATCATTTTCCTTTCTAGTCATATTGGCCAATCTGAGAGGTATGAGGTAGTATCTCAGAGATGCTTTAATTTGCATTTCTCTGATAAGTAATGATTTGGAGCAATTTTTCATAAGACTATAGATTGCTTTGATTTGCTCAGTTGCGAATTGCCTTTGCATTTCCTTTGACCATTTGTCAATTGGGGAATGGCTTGTTTTTTTGAAAATTTAACTCAGTTTTCTGTATATTTTAGAAATTAGACCTTTGTCAATAATACTAGCTGCAAAAATTGTTTCCCAATTTACTACATTGATTTTGATCTTGGTTACAGTAGTTTTGTCTGTGCAAAAGGTTTTTAATTTAATGTTTTAAAAATTATCTAGTTTGTTTTGAATGATGTTCTCTATCTCTTACTTGGTCATAAACTGTTTCCCTTTCCATAGATGTGAGAGCTAAACTACTACTTGATCTTCTAGTTCACTTATAATATTGTTTTTTATGTCTAAATCCTATATCCATTTGGATCTTATCTTGATATAGGGTGGGATGTGCTGGTCTAATCTAATTTTCTTCCATATTAAGTTCCAATTTTCCCAAGTTTTTATTGAAGAGAGAGTTTTTATCCCAATAGCTGGACTCTTTCAAACCTTAGATAACTATAATCATTTCCTGCTATTGCACCTAGTCTAATGGCTTGTTGAAGTTCTTTTTCTGAGATAGGGTTATTTGAGTTTTTAATTTCCTCTTCATTTAACCTGGGCAATATATTTTTGATTGTCAAACTTATTGACATGGAGTTGGGCAAAACAATTCTGAACTATTACTTTAATTTCTTCCTCATTGGTGGTGAGTTCACCTTTTTCATTCATGATACTAGCAATTTGGTTTTCTTCTTTCTTTTTTTAAATCAAATTAACTAAAGGTCTATCAATTTTTTTTATAAAAACAGCTCTTGCTTTCATGTTTTAGTTCAATAGTTTTCTTGCTTTTGATTTTATTAATTTCTCCTTTAATTTTTAGAATTACCTATTTGGTATTTAATTGGGGGTTTTTCATTTGTTCTTTAATTTTTTAGTTGCATATTTAGTTCATTGATTTCTTCTTTCTCTAATTTATTCATGTAAACATTTAAAGATATAATACAATCCCTTACAGATGCCTTGATTGTATCCCATAAGTTTTGACTTGTATCAATATTTTTATTATCTAGGATGAAATAATTCTTTTTATAATTAGTTGCTTGATCCATTCATCCTTTAAAATAAGTTTATTTAGTTTCCAATTAATTCTGTGTCTAGATTTCCCTGTCCCAGTATTGCATATGATTTTTATTGCAATATGTTCTGAGAAAGATGTATTCACTATTTCTGCCTTTCTGCAAGTGATCATTAGGTTTTTATGTCCTAGTACATGGTCGATTTTTGTGTAAGTGCCATGTACTGCAAAAATAAAAGTATATTCCTTTCTATCCCCATTCAATTTTCTCCATATGTCTATAATATCTAGATTTTCTAACAATGTATTTATCTCCTTGACTTCCTTCTTATTTAATTTATGATTCGATTTCTCTAAATCTGAGGGCAGGACCTTGAGGTCTCTCACTAATAAGAATTTTGCTGTCTATGTTTTTCTTTAACTCTTTCAACTTCTCTAAGAATTTGGATGCTGTCTCATTGGGTGTGTACATATTTAGCATTGAAATTACTTTATTGTCTATGGTACCTTTTAGGACAATATAGTTTCATTCCTTATCTCTTTTAATGATATCTATTTTTGCAGCTACTTTGTCTGGGATAAGGGTTGCTACCCCTGCTTTTTTCACCAGCTGAAGCAAAATGTATTTACTTGATATGCATCTCTGTGCTTCAAATGAGTTTCTTGTAAGAAGCATATTGTAGGATTATGGTTTCCAATCCACTCTACTTTCATCTTACTTTTTAAGGGAGAGTTCATCCCATTCACATTTAAAGTTATAATTACTAACTCTTTATTGCCCTCCATGCTATCTTCCTTCTGTTTGTATTTTCCACCTTTTTCCCCTTTATCTCTATTCCCCAGTGTTTTTTTTCTGAATAGGGACACCTTTCTTGTGTTTGCCCTCTTATATTGACCCTCTCCCCTTTTTTTCATCTTTCACTTTTCCCTTCTTCTATTCCTTCTGTTAGTTCTCCTTTTTCTCCCCTTCCATGTCCCTCCTGCCTTTTCCCCCTTCTAATGCTTGAAAGGTAAGATAAGTTTCTTAACTCGATTAAGTGTGTCTAAATTAACTTTAAGCCAATTCTGATGAGATGAAGATTCATGTAGTTCTCACCTCCTCCCTTCCTCCCCTCAATTACAACATATCTTTTGTACCTCCTGATATAATGAGATTTAACCCATTCAGTCTCCCTCCAACCTCCCTTCTCATAATTGGCCCCTTTAAAGGGAGGTATTGTTTTTAAATCATTCTATCTGAGTCACAGAAAAGTTATGAATGTCCATCACTACTGGATATGTATATCCTATCCAATAGAGTTACAGTTCTCAAGAGTTATGAAACTCTTTCTCCCAAGTTTGCATTTAGCCAGTTTCATCTTATTGTATAGCATCTTTTCTCTTTTCATGTGTCTCTTGAGCCTCCTGTTTGATGTCCAAATTTTCTACTTAGCTCTGGTCTTTTCATTATGAAATTTTGGAAGTCTCTCATTTCATTAAATGCCCATCTTTTTCCCTGGAAAAGAAGGCTCAGCTTTGCTGGGTAGTGGATTCTTTGCTTCATTCCAAGCTCCGTTGCTCTTCAGAATATCACATTCCAGTCCCTTTGATCCCTTAATGTTGCTGCAGTCAGGTTCTGCAATAATCCTTACTGTGGCTCCTTGGTATTTAATTTTTTTTCTTTCTGGCTGATTTTTTCTTTTATCTGATAATCCTGGAATTTTTCTACAACATTCCTTGGTGTTTTTATTTTAGGATCCCTTTCCCAAGGATCCTAGGCTTTGTTCATTTGGTTTAGTAATTCCAAGGGCCAGTCAGTGGGGGGTCCTGGTCTCTTTCTCTGGAGTGAGGTCCTCAGCAGCAGGGTCTGAGTTGACCTTGAAAACTGGGCTGGCCTCTGGGGGGAGGGAGTTAATCTCTTTGTGTTGAGTAACCTCTGCCACTCTGAGCGCCTGGGGGGATTGTTTGTTGTTTATTCTGGGCAAAGGGCTCTGCTGAAAATATGAAACTCAGGTCCCTGGCCCAGCTGGTTGCTCTCCAGGCATGCTCTGAGACTCTGGGCTGGAACTTACCCTCCAGGAGCTCTTCTCCCCCTGGCCAAAGACTTGGAAGTTACAGCTGGATCTCACACGCACCACTCACTGAAGTCTCCTTAGGTGAGGCTGACCCTCTGGCCTCCCCAGCTGCCATCCCCAGCCCTAATCCTCTGCTCTTGTCTTCCAGTTCACTCAAGGTCCCTGAGACAGACCTTCTTGGTAGGTAATCTTCTCCAAGCTTCTCTTTCTGGGTTTTGCTGATCGAATTTCTATTAAGAGGTTTCTCTCATGTTATTTCTGAGGGGAAAGGGAGAGACATGTTATTTCTGAGGGGAAAGAGAGAGCACTACCACAGTGTCTGTCTTCTCTCCCCTATCATCTTGGCCAGAAATCCCCATACAAATTCTTAAAGCAAAGTTAAATGAGTTCCAGAAGGAAATAGAAAGTAAAATCTAATAGTTGAGGACCTCTATTTTCCTTTCTGAAAATTTGATAAATCTATCCAAAAAATAAACAAGAAAAAAGTTAAGGAAATAAATAGATTTTAAAGAAAAAAAAAATTAAAAATTCACAGTTAAACACCAACTTGGATTCTCAACTTTTCTCTCAAACTTGCTCCCAAGATACACAGTTTCACTCAGTCATATTCCTGAAACACGAGGGTAAATGTCAGAGCCAATGTATTTGGCAGTATAGGGAGCCTGGGGAGCAGGGCTACATTCAATTTAGACAAAATAATCCTTGTGATTATCACTGACTCCTTCATTGGCCCCAGCTATATGGTTTATATGATTTGACTCATCACAAGCTCCAGGGCACTGTATAGACTGAGGATGGAAAACCAGTTATCAACGTAAAATCATTTACCATCTTCCAAATGTGGGATCTCACCAATATTAAATAGGAAGACCCTGAAGTCAAGTATGTTATAGAGTCCATTGGTGTCTTTATCACCATGTAAAAACAAAGAGCTCCCTTGAAGTGTGGAGCTAAGTGGGTTATCTTCTCTGACCCTTTTGCTGATACCTCAGGGTTCATGATGGAAGTGAACCATAAGTAATATGATAATTCCCTGAAGATTGTCAGTAATGCCTCCTGCATTACCAATTGCTTGATCCACTTGACCAAATTAATTCATGACAACTTTGGCATTGTGGAAAGAGTCATGACTAGGGGTGGCTAGGTGGTACAGTGGATAAAGCACTGGCCCTGGAGTCAGGAGTACCTGGGTTCAAATCTGGTCTCAGACACTTAATAATTACCTAGCCATGTGGCCTTGGGCAAGCCACTTGACCCCATTGCCTTGCAAAAATCTAAAAAAAAAAAAGAGTCATGACTAGATTACAGTCCTTGCCATTACTGCTATCAAGAAGTAAGTGGATGGTCCCTATGGCAAACTGTGGCATGATGATCATCAAAACACCATCATCTCTTCTTCCACTGGTATTGTTAAGGTATTAGGCAAGGTCATGCCTGAGCTGAATGGGAAGCTCACAGACATGGCTTTCAATGGTGCTCCTTCTAGTGTATCTGTTGGGAAATTGATCTATCCCTGGAGAAATCTGAAAAAAAAATGTTGTTATCAAGAAAGTGATCAAAGAACTTGGTGGTGTCCTATGACTTTAACAGTGGCACCTACTCTTCTACCTTTGATGCTGATGCTGATGCTGATATTGCCCTCATAGATCATTTCATCAAGTTTATTTTCTGATATTATAAGGAATACAGTTATAGCAACTGTATAATAGGCCTCATTGTTTACTTGGTCCCCAAGAAGGAAAGTGGAAGGCCATAGAAAAGCCTTTATCCCCAGGCACTGGAGTGAAATGACATCCTTTTATATCCTACAACCCTAACCTGTGTTCCCCCATTGGGAATCTCATGGCCCATTCACATTCTGGTCCCAAAGAACCCTTGGAGTGTGTGTGGGGGTGGGAGAAGCCTAGAGTCCTATATTATGTATTATCAATAAAGTTACCAGATTCAGTATAAAATAGGAAAAAGCAAAAATTGGAAAATCCTGATACTCAAAGGCTAGATCAATAAAATTGAAAGAAAATATTTGAAATAATAACTTAAAATAGAAACTGGTTTTATGCGAAGAAATAAATAATAAAATACGTCTAATGCTCCATTGCTAGGTGGTCAACAGAAAGAGCATCAGTCCTGGTGAATCCAGGACCTAGGTTCAAATCTGGCCTCAGATATTTGACATGTATCAACTGTGTGACTTTTAACAAGTCACTTATCCCTGATTGCCTTGTATTCAGGGTCATCTCCAATTATCCTAATTCATATCTGGCCACTAGATCCAGATGGTTCCAGAGAAGAGAGTGGGACTATAACATAGCACAGCAATCCCTCACTCAAATCCAATTCTTTGCTTGTCATAGTATCACCTCCCTCATGTCATGGTCTTCTTCAAGAGACTTCTGGGGTAGAGCCAAGATGGTAACATGAAGCTAAAATGCTCCCAGAACTTTTCACTACACAATGGCAAATGACGTCTCTAAAAAGACATTTAAGTCACAGATCCTACCAAAAAAAAGTTTGAATTAAGTTTTCATCCCCAATTGATAAATGGTCAAAGGATGTGAGCAGTTTTCAAGTGAAGAAATCATATGAAAAAATAATCCAGATCATTATTGATTAGAGAAATGTAAATCAAAACAACAAAGAGGTATCATCTCATACCTATCAGATTGGCCAAGATGAGAAAAAAGTGAAATGATCAATGTTGGAGAAGTTGTGGAAGGATTGGGACATTGATGTATTGCTGGTGGAATTGTGAACACATCCAACATTTCTGGCAATCAATATGGAATTATGCTCAAAGAGCAATAAAACTGTTTATACCCTTTGACCCAGCAATTCCAATTCTTGGTCTATATCCAGAAGAAATTATTAAAAAAGGGAAAGGTCCTATATGTTCCAAAATAATCATAGCAGCTCTTTTGGGTAGTGGCAAAGAACTGGAAATTGAAGGGATGCCTATCAGTTGGAGAATGATTAAACAAATTATGCTACATGAATATTATGGAATATTATTGTTTTATAAGAATCCATAATGGTTGGACTCTGGAGAAGCATGGAATGACTTAAAGGATCTATTGCTGAGTGAAGGGAGTAGAACCACAAGAACAATGTCACACATCAACAACAGCATTCTGAGAAAAGCAACCTTAATGGAAGCAGCTCCTCTCAGCAGTCCAGATAGCTAGTACAACTGTATTAGAATGTCTATGAACTATATTATCCCAATACAGAAGAAGAAAAACAGAACAAAATACACACACACACACACACACAAGAAAAAACCAACCCTTCAGAATCTGATGAAGACCTTATAAAAATTAACTCTTATGTATCTCTTTCCCTTAATCCTAATTTCTCACACTGAAAATGACTAACTCTTAAATATATTTATCAAAATATGTATGTATATCAACCTTTCTGTTCACTGCTGAGGGGAGGGAGGTGAGAAGGGTGGGTGGAAGGAAATTTTATAACTTAAAAATATATATGTGCATATGGATGAAAATAAATAAATAAAGGAAAAAGGAAAAAAGAAAAAGAAAAAAGCTTTCAGGTACAGATATTGTGAATGATTTTCAGTGATGGTCTGTCTCTTGGGGGAAAGAGGAAGTAAGGCACAACCAGTCAGAGACTTCTAGTCACAGTGCAGTCCAGGTTCTGGCAGCTAGATAGCCGGCCATCAGAGAGGGTCTAATCCCCAGACAAAGTCTAATCCCTGGAAACACTGCTGCAGATAGGAACAAATAGTGGGTTGGGAACAAACTACTTTCTAGGCAGAGTCTGGACACAAAGAAGGAAACAAACTTTTGCATGGGCAATGTCTGGGCTGCATGGTCAGCATCTTAGCAAATGATAAGCCAAGGATCAGAACCCATAACCAGCACAAAAAGTTCAGGATAGTACTTCTTAAACTCCAGGAGTAGAGCTCAATAATCAAAGTGAGACAAAAAAAAAAAAAAAAACCCAACCCACTTACCATAGAAAGTTATTATTTAGAGATGATAAAAATGTCATCTAAGAAAAAGAAAACAATGACTAAGAAGAGTTTTTTTTGTTTTGTTTTGTTTTTTAGTTTTCACAATGGGGTTAAGTGGCTTGCCCAAGGCCACACAACTTATTAAGTGTCTGAGGCCAGATTTGAACTCAGATACTCCTGACTCCAGGGTCGGTGCCCTATCCACTGTGCCACCTAGCCACCCCCTAAGAAGAGTTTTAATAATATTTTAAAGACCAAAGAGAAGAAGAAGAAAAAAAGGAATGAGAACCATGCAAGAAAATCATGAAAATTTGACCAAAGAAATCAACTAATTTAAAAGTAAAAATAACCAACTGGAAAAAGAATGTGCCCATCAAAAAATAAAACTGACCAACTTGATAAGGAATGCAATTCAGTAACAAGTAAAATTAACCAACTAAAAAGGAAAACAACTCACTGAAAAGTAAAATCAACCACTGGGAAAATTAAACACAAAAGCTAACTGAAGAAAATAAAATCCTAAAAATTAGAATTGGACAAATAGAAACTAAAGCATCTATGAGACACCAAGATTCCTTTAAACATTCTACCACAAAGATATCATTCCATCAAAAGGATGAAAATATTGAAGGAAATATAAACTACGTTTTGGGGAAAACAAATGACCTAGAAAAAGATCCAGAACAGACAATTTATGAATTATTGGTCTATCAGAAAACCTAGATTAAAAAAATGTCTAGAAAATATGTTTTGGGAAGCTATTAATGGAAAACTGTCCCAATTACACTAAATTGAGAAGACACAATAGTTCATGCAATAATACATAGAAAATTTCCAGAAAATGACCCTCAGAATAAAAATTTCAAAGACTCTCACAGTCAAATTTTAGAATTCTCAAATAAAGGAGAAAATACTGTAAGCAGCCAAAAAGAAGCAAGTTAAATACAACAGAAATGCAATCAAAATTACACAGCACTTATCAGCTTCAACATTAAAGTTTAGGAGGACCTGATATGATATTTTGTAGGGCAAAGCATTTTGAATTTCAACCAAAATTCTGCACCTTCTGTCAGGGGGAAAATGTTGACATTTAATGAAACAGAAGACTTCCAAAATTTTCCGATAAAAAGACCAGAACTGAATATAAAATTCAATCTTCAAATAAAAGAATCAAGATTGCATTAAAGGGTGCAGCTAGGTGGCACAATGAATAGAGCACTGGCCCTGGAGTCAAGACCTGAGTTCAAATCTAGCCTCAAACACTTAATGAATACCTAGCTGTGTGGCCTTGGGCATGCCACTTAACCCCATTGCCCAGCAAAAACTAAAAAAAAAAAAAAAGAATTGCATTAAAGGTAAATGCTTGGGGGAGAAAATGCTAGTTGAGAACATTAGATTGTATAAATTATTACAAGGAAAGATAACTTTTAACTCTTGAGAATTGTATTTCTCTTAGGATAGTTAAAGGGTAGATTAAAGTTGAAGGGATTCGATTTAAAGGATGGGTATGGTTGATTCTTGTCCTTCATTATTTTTTTTGTTCTTTTTTAAATTTCTTTTTATTAAAGATATTATTTGAGTTTTACAATTTTCCCCCCAATCTTGCTTCCCTCCCCCTACCCCCCCACAGAAGGCAGGCTGTTAAGCTTCAAATTGATATACATTGATCTAAGTTGAATGTGATGAAAGAGAAATCATATCCTCAAGAAAAAAAATAAATTATGAGTTAGCAAAATTATATAATAACATTTTTTTAATTAAAGGTAATAATCTTTGGTCTCTGTTTAAACTCCACAATTATTTCTCTGGATACAGATGGTATTCTGCATTGCAGATACCCCCAAATTTTGCCTGATTGTTGCACTGATGGAATGAGCAAGTCCATTAAGGTTGATCATCACCCCAATGTTGCTATTAGAGTGTACAACGTTTTATGGTTTTGCTTATCTCCTTCAGCATCAGTTCATACAAATCCCTCCAGGCTTCCCTGAAATCCCTTCCCTCCTGGTTTCTAATAGAACAATAGTGTTCCATGACATACATATAGCACAGTTTGCTAAGCCATTCCCCAATTGAAGGCTTGTCCTTCATTATTGAAGAAGATCAAAAAGACCTCAATATTTCTGAGACAAATTGTAGTGCAAGTGATCTAGTTCAACAGAAGCTCAGAATAGTCTACCACAGATCAGGCACAAATTGTCCAGGTAAAAGCTGGGGTATTTACTCTAAACTTTTGTTTCTCGCATTTCTTTTGACTTACTTGAATTCTGTCTTACTCCTACAGCTTAGTACTTTCTCTGATGAGGGCACCTTTTGCTAGGATGTCCTCCTGTCTTGCAATCAACTCCAAAGTTCTTCAGAGAGACCTTCAGTGTGCACAGTACTTAAAGTACTTAGAGGCTTTATACATAATTAAATCAAGAGATTTTAGTTTACTAGATAGTTAGTTAAGGAAAGTTGCAGTATAATAGAGGCAGAGGGTAGGAGTATACTTAGAATGGCTGTACATAAACAGTTAAGAAGGTAGTCTTGCCTTAATTCATACTTTAGTTAAGGAGGGTTTAGAACCAGGATTGGAGTGCTAAAGGGACAGAGGGATGGCAGCCAGGTGGTGCAGTGGATAGAGTACTTGCCCTGAAGTCAGGTGGAACTGAGGTCAAATCCAGCCTCTGACACTTACCTAGCTGTGTGACCTTGGGCAAGTTATTTAACACCATGGCCTTAAATAAGTAAAATCTTAGGGAGAGAGTATACTAGACAGTTTGGTGAGTATTGTAAGGCTATGGTTGGAGTCCTATCTAGAAGGAGGGGAGATTCTACTTAGAGGACTGATTACATGGAAACATCATGAGGAGATTTTGCTTTACTTGTCACTAAGAACAATTGTAGGCAGTGAGCTGGGGTGGGGTATTTTTAAGTGGTTCATGAAATGAATTGAATTTGCATGATACTTTGGCTTATGAGGATTGTGTGTTCATGAAGTGTATTTGGAAAGGAGGATGTAAGATATAAAGTGATTATAAATTGTTGTGGTTTATGATTGTGAGAAGTGTATTTCTAATGAGAAGGAAAGGAAGGTGGTAATAAGTGCCAATGAGGCAATGCTGCTTATCAACCAATCAGCAATCAAGCAATCAAACTTTGAGAATAGTTCTTCCATCAGGATAGATAAATTATATATTTTGACAAAAGGGCTGTAAATACAAGACAGTTGAAAAGACATAAAAAAACCGTACAAAGAAAGATTATACTAGGAGAAGGCTAGTGAATAACACCAGCTGAAGAGGTGCAAAGAGGTATTGTAATAGAGGGAAAGAATAAATCGTCAATAGATTTGAACCAGGGTGAGAATGACATACATTTCCTCTTGGCTTTAAAAATCTGTCCTACCCTACAAATAAATGTGGGGGGGGGGAGGGGGAGGAAAAGAAAAGCAAAGAAAAAGGAAGAAGGGACTGATAAAAGGGAAGGCAAAGTTAAAAGTGAAAGTAAAGTCAAAGTTAAAATATAAAAGAAAAGTTAAAGATGAAAGCGAGCAAAACATTGGTGAGGTGGAATAAGAGGGAACGAAAGAGAAAAGTATAAATGGGAAAAGACACAATGGAGGAAAATACAGAATTAGTCATCTTCATTGTAAAAGTAAATGGGATGAATTCTCCCACAAAACAGAAGCAGCAGAATGAATTAGAAACTAGAATCCTACAATATGTTGGTTACAAGAAATACAACTTAAACAGAGAGATACACACAGGGTAAAGGGAAAAGGTTGGAACAAAATTGCTGGAGCTTCAGTGGAAATAAAAAAATCTGAAATAGTGATCCTGATCTCAGAAAATGCAAAAGCAAAAACAGATCTCATTTAAAGGGATAAGGAAGTAAATGATATCATCTTAAAAGTTTCCATAGGGAATGAAGATACATTGTTATTAAACATATATACAGCAAGTGCTATAGCATCCAAATTCTTATAGGTGAAGCTGAATGAATTAAAAGGAGACACAGACAACAAAACTTTAATATGGGGAAACTCAACTTCCTTCTCTCAGAAATAAACATATCTAACCACAAAATAAATAAGAAGGCAAATAATTCTTGGAAAATTTAGATATGACAGACCTCTGGATGGGGATAAAAAAGAATATACCTTTTTTCAGGAATATATGACACTTGTATCAAAATTGACCATCTACTAGGGCATAAAAGCCTTACAATCAAATTCATTAAGGCAGATATAGAAAATATTTCTTTTCCATATCAAACAAAAAATTAATTGGAAACTAAATAACTTAATTTTATAAAATGTGACAAGTCATAGAAATAAGCTACTATTTGATCCCAGAAAATGAGAACAATAAGACATCATACTAAAATTTATGGGAAGCAGCCAAAATATTTTAGGAGAAATTTCATCTCTAAATGCTTATATAAATAGAGAAAGAATAGATTAATGAAATGGGATGCAACAAAAATAGCAAGAAAAAGAATAAATTAAAGATCTCCAATTAAATACCAAATTAGAAATTCTGAAAAACAAAGGAGAAATTAATAAAATTAAAAGCAAGGATACCATTGGTCTAATAATTAATACAGAAATGACTTCATTAAAAATATAATTGATAAACCTTTGTATTTAAAAAAGAAAGAAGACAAAAAAAGAAAGAACATCAAATACAGGATCAAAAATTAAAAGGACAAACACCCTCAATGAGGAGGAAATTAAAGTGATAATTCAAAACTGTGAAATTAAAGTGATAATTCAAAACTGTGTGTGCCAATAAATTGAATAACCGAGTGAAATGGATGAATATTTACCAAAATCCAAATTACCTAAATTAACAGCAGAGGAAATACAGTATTTAAATAACTCCATTTCAGAGAAAGAAATTGAAGGAGACTTTCAGGGCAAATTCTAGATGGCAGCTCCTGGAGCATTTCCTGAACAAATAAATGAAACCTATGAAGGGAAATTAAAGTTCCAAATCCCACAAAGAAAAAGAGAAGATCCAAAGAAGTTTTCAACAGTAGACACCATGTAAGATCTTCAGTGAAGTTCTGTTTCTGTGGGGAGAAAGGGGAAATAAAAGCAAATGAGGCTGGTGAGGGGGGAAAACCAGAGGGATACTTTAGGTCATGTGCAGTCCAGGTCCTGACAGTTAGACAACAGCATAGGTCCCAACTACTAGATTGAAAGCTGACAGGATGGATCCCAACCCCAAACAAAGTCTGAACCCTAGGCATATTGGGGCAAAATACAAGCCTGTGTTAGGAACAAATCACTGCATAGGCAGGACCAGGACACAAAGGAGGAAATAAACCTCTTCATTGGCTAGGTCTAGGTTGCATTGGCAACATCTATTGGCCAACAACAAGCCAGGGATCAGATCCCTACCCCAACATAAAAATGAATCTATACTTCCTATAACCCAGGAGCAGAGATAAAACAAAAAGATGATCAAAAATGCTAAAAAAGCACATGCCATAGGAAACTACTTTTCAGATAAAGATGATAGTGCTATGTAGGAAGAAGAAATTAGTGAAAAATTACTCAGGGGAAGGCTCAAAAGAGGCTATGAATTGGACTCAAATCCAAAAGCTCATAGAATAGTTTAAAAATGAATTTTAAAAAAGAAGAAAAGAGGAAGAAGAAACATGGAAAAAAATAAATGAGTCATGCAGAAAAATTATGAAAAATTGATCAAAGAAATAAACTCAATTAGAAGTAAAAAGAACCAACTGGAAAAGGAAACACAAAAGTTAATAGAAGAAAATAAAACCCCCAAATTGGAATTGAACAAATGGAAGCCAATAGAGTCCATAAGATTTCATCAAACAAAATAAAAAAGACTGAAAAAATTGAAGAAAATTTAGAAAAAAAAACAAACGTCCTGGAAACAGTTCCAGAAGAGATAATTTATGAATCAAGGGACTACTAGAATTTCTAGATTAAAAAAAAAAAAAACCTGGAAAACATCATGCAGGAAATTATCAGGGGAAAACTGTCTAAAAATGCTTGAAAAAGAAGACTATATAGCCATTGAAACAATACACAGAACCCCTCCAGAAAGAGACCCCAGGATAAAAGGTCCCAGGGCTGTTATAGCCAAATTCCAGAACTCTCAAATAAAGGAGAGAATTTCAAGAGCAAAAAGGAAACAATTTAAATACAAACGAAACACAATCAAACTCACATAGGACTTATCAACTTCAATATTGAAGGGCCAGAAGATCTGGAATATGATATGTCAGAGGGCAAAGGACCTGTGATTACATCCCAGAATTTACAACCCTGCAAAATTCAACATATACTGTCTGGGGAAAAGATGTATGTTCAGTGAAATAGAAAACTACCAAAATTTCCTAACAAAACGACCAGACTTGAACATAGATTTCAATCTCCAAATACATGATTCCAAAGATACACAAAAAGGGAAAGGACAAAAACAAAACAAAACAAATGTTAGTTAAGACCATCAAATTGCGTAGAACCCTAAAAGGTACAATATAATACTTATAACTCTTGAGAACTTTATTTCTCTTAGGATCATTTAAGGGTTGAACAAAATTAAAGAGATGGAATTTAGAAGATATGGGTATGGTTGGACCTCGTCGCTTCATTGAAGTGGTCCAAGGTAATATCACTATGCTTGAGACAGAAAAACTTGATGAAAAGCAAAGGTGTTTACTCTAAATTTAAGTGTCTCAGCTTCCTTGACCTACTCTAATTCTGCTGTGCTCACAAAATTTAGAGCTTGCTCTTATGAGTGGATCATAAACTGGGCAGTCCTGAGTCAGTTTCTCCCATACCTTAACAATCAATTGTAAAAATCTTGAGTGAGACAAAGTATCCCAGTACTTAGAGCCCTTTGAGGTTCTTATAGTTCATTATTTTAGGGATGGATTAAATCTTTACTTTATTTAACAATGGATTAAGTACCCTGAAGAGGGGGGAGGAGAAGTAAGATTCTTATAGTTAATTAGATTAGGGTTGAACTTAATCCTATTTTACTGGGAGGGGAGGGGAAGGGAAAGTGTGGGAGAAAGCATGTTTGGGGGAAAGGGTACAAATAGTTCATGAAATGATTTGGTTTTGGATGATATTTTGGCTCATGAGGATTGTGTAGTCCTTGGAGGGTACTTGAAAAGGGGGTAAGGAAAAAAAGATTATGATTTGGTATAATTCAAGATTCTTGAATACAGTACTTCTAATGAGACAGATCAGGAGCAGGTATTTAGTGACTGTGAGGCAATACTGATTATCAAATAATCAATCAATCAATCAATCTTGATGGCATTTTGATAACACTTTGAGCTTTATCAAACTATCATTAAATCAAGTCTTGATGGATGATATCTGTTTAATAGTACAGTGATAAATAACCCCAGGTGAAGAGGTACAAAAAATTATAATTTTAGAGGCAAAGAAGAGAGTGAACACTGAGTAAATTCTATTCAATAGAATTGGTCCAGAGAGAGTACAAGATACATTTCCACTTGGGTTTAAAAGAGTCTATCCTACTCTACAGAGAAGGTGGGTTCAGGGGAAGGGAAAGATAAGGGAAGAAGGGACTGATGAAAAGGAAGGCAAAGGTATAAGTGAAAATAAACTGAAAGTTAAATTTTAAAAGAAAAATCAAAAGGGAAAGGGAGTAAAACTTTGGTGAGGAGGAATAAGAGGAAAGGAAAAAATATAAAGGGAGAAAGATAATATGGAGGGAAACATAGAATTAATTATCTTAACTATAGGGGCGGCTAGGTGTCACAGTGAATAGAGCACCAGCCCTGGAATCAGGAGTACCTGAGTTCAAATCCAGTCTCAGACACTTAGCTGTGTGGAATTGGGCAAGCCACTTAACCCCATTGACTTGCAAAAACTAAAAAAAAAATCTTATCTATAATTGTGAATTAGGTAAACTGTCCTATAAAACAGAAGCAGACAAAAAAAGAGAATCCTATAATATGTTGCATATAAGAAACACATTTAAAGCAGGGAGATACACACATAGGGTAAAGAGGTAAAAGATGAAGTAAAATATACTATGCTTCAGCTGAAGTAAAAAAAAAATCAGGGATAGCAAACCTGATTTCACATAAAGCAAAAACAAAAAAAAAATAGATCTCTCATTGAAAGGGACAAGGAAGGAAACTACATCTTTTTTAAAAGACACCATTGGTGATGAAGCTATATCATTATTAAACTTGTATGCACTTACCAGTATAGCAATCACATTCCTAGAGAAAAAGTTGAGTGAATTACAAGGATACATAAAATTTAATAATGGGGTACTTCAACCTCCCTCTCTCAGACTTAGATATATCTAAATACAAAATAAGTAAGAAGGAAGTTAAGAAGATGAATGAAATATTAGAAAACTTAGATATGATAGACCTCTGGAGATAATGGGGATAGAAATGAATATACATTTCACTCATTAATACATGACTTCTACACCAAAATGGTCCATGTACTATGGTATTAAAAAAATCTTATAATAAAAATGAAGAAAGGCAGAAATAATAAATGCATACTTTTCAAACCATGATGCAATAAAAATTGCATATAATAAAGGGTCACAGAAAGAGAATTCCAAAACTAATTGGAAACTAACTTGTTTAATTTTAAATAATGAGTGGATCAAAAAATATCATAGAAATAATCAATTATTTTATCTTAGAAAATGATAATAATGAGATATCATGCCAAAATTCATGGGATGCAACCAAGATGATTTTGGTTGTTTTTTTTTTATTTTTTGCAAGGCAATGGGGTTAAGTGGCTTTCCCAAGGCCACACAGCTAAGTAATTATTAAGTGTCTGAGACCAGACTTGAACTCAGGTACTCCTGACTCCAGGGTCAGTGCACTATCTGCTGTGCCACCTAGCTGCCCCCCAGCCAAGATGATTTTGAGGGGAAATTTTATATCCCAAAATGCATATACAAATTTTAAATAGAGAAAGAGGTCAATGAATTGGATATGCAACCAAAAAAGCCAAAAAAAGAATAAATTAAAGATCCCGAATTAAATAACAAATTAGAAATTCTGAAAATCAAAGGAGAGATAATTAAAAATGAAAGCAATAAAATCATTGACCTAATAAATAAAATTAAGAGTTGGTTTTATGAAAAAATCAATAAATAGATAAACCTTTGCTTAATCTCATTTTTGAAAAAAGAAAGAAGATAACCAAATTACTGGTACTAAAATGAAAAGAGTGAACTAACCACCAATGAGGAGGAAATTAGAGACATAATTCTGATCTACTTTGCCCAACTGTATGCAAATATATTTGATAACCTGAATGAAGAGGAAATAACATACTTTAATAACCCTATTTCAGAAAAAGAAATTGAAGAAACCAAAAGTAAACTCCTTAAGAAAAAAAACCTCCAGGTCCAGATGGATTTAAAAGTGAATTCTACCAAACATTTAAAGAACAATTAATTCCTATACTACATTAGCTATTTAAAAAAAATAGAAGGAGTTCTCCCAAATTCCTTTTATGACAACAACATGGTATTGATAACTAAACCAGGAAGAACCAGAACAGACAAAGAAAATTATAGATCAATCTCCCTAATAAATATGTTGCAAAAATCTTAAATAAAATTGTAGCAATAAAATCACAGCAATTTAATATAATGAAAAATAGCAATTCTTTTGAAATTAAATTATTTATTTAGGTCAGACCAATCAAAATACCCCAAAATTATTTTATTGATCTAGAAAAAAATCATAATATTCATCTGGAACAACAAAAGGTCAAGAATAGCAAGCGAACTAATAAAATAAAATGTAAATGAAGGTGGTCTAGTTTTATCAGATCTAAAACTATACTATAAAGCAACAGTCATCAAAACTGCCTGATAATTCTTAAGAAATAGAGTGATGGATCAGTGGATTAGGACAGATTCAAAAGAACTAGCAGTAAATGACTACAGTAATGTACTGTTTGACAAACCAAAAGACTTTAGCTTCTGGGATAAGAACTCATTATTTGACAAAAATTGTTGGGAAACTGGAAAATAGTATGGCAAATACTATTCTGTAAATGTACTTAACAGAAATATGTATGTAGAATATTAAACTCTCTGTTCACCACTGAGAGGTGGGGGTTGAAAGGGAGGTTGGAAAGAAATTTTGAAACTTAAAAATATACATGGGCATATAGATGAACTTTGAAAAACTTTCATAATATATATTTATAAAAATAAAACATCAATAGAAATGTTCACGTAGTATACAAAAAAAGAAAATAAAAAGAACTTGAAATAACCATCAATAAACTCCTGAAGAAAAGTCCAGAAGGTCCAGATGAATTTACAACTGAATTCTACCAAACATTTAAGGAACAAATAATTCCCATTCTACATCAACTATATAAAAATAGGAGGAAAAACAATTCTGCAAAATTCTTTTTATAACACAATTGTGGTGCTGATATCTGAACCTAGAATGGCCAAAACAGAGAAAGAACAGTCTCTCTCATGAATATTGATGCAAAAATCTTAAAATGTTAGCAAAGAGATTACATAGGTTACTACTGGGTTAATATAACATGATACCAGGTAGGAAGTAATAGATCAATATTAGGAAAACACTAAACATAATTGAACATATCAATAACCAAACCAATAAAAATCATGTGATTATCTCAATAGATGCTGAAAAAGTCTATGCCAAAATACAGCATGTATTACTATTTAAACCCTAGTGAATATAGGAATAAAATGAATTTTCCTTATAAATAATGAGCAGTATCTATTTAAAAACCATCAGCCAACATTGTATGTACTGGGCATAAACTACTATTCAATATAGTATTAGAAATGTTAGCTTTAGCAATAAGAATAGGAAAAGGAATTAGAATTGTCAATGAGGAAGTAGTTTTCACTCTTCTCAGATGATATGATATAATGTCTAGAGAAACCTAGAAAATCATGTAAAAAATTACTTGAAACAATTAACAACTTCAGCAAAGTACCTGGATATAAATTAAGCCCACATAAATCATCAGTATTTGTTTTTATGAAGTACAAAGTCCATGAGCAAGAGATAAAAAAGAGAAATTCAATTTAAAATGACTTCAAAGGGTGTCTAGGTGGTGCAGTGGATAGAGCAGTAGCCCTGGAGTCAGGAGTAACTGAGTTCAAATCTGGCCTCAGACACTTAGTAATTACCTAGCTGTGTGGCCTTGGCCAAGCCACTTAAACCCATTTGCCTTGCAAAAATGTAAAATAAAATAAATAAAATAAGATAAAATAAAAGACTTCAAACAACATAAAATACTTAGTAATCTACTTTCCAAAACATAGTTTCTAGAAAATTTATGAGCATAATTTCAAAACACTTTCCACACAAATAAAGTCAGTCCTAATCAATTGGAAAAACATCAATTTCTAATGGTTAGGTCAAACAAATATAATAAAAATGACAATTCTACCCAAATTAAGTCATTTATTTGGTGCCATACCAATTAAACTACCAAATAACTATTTTACAGAGCAAGAAAAAATAGTAATACAATTTATCTGGAGCACCAAAGTTTCAAGAATATCTAGGAAACTGATGAAAAAATCCTAAAGGAATATGGCCTAGCTGTATCAGATCTCAAATATATTAAAAAGTGGAAATCATCAATACTGCCTGGTACTAACAAAGAAATAGAATAATTGACCAGTGGATTAGGATAAGTTTAAAAAGCTAGTATTAAATGACTGTAGTTTATACTATTATTTACAAACTGAAAGACAATAGTTTCTGGAATAAGACCTCACTACTCAACAAAAGCTACTGAGAATACTGAAAATTAGTATTTCAAAAATTAGATATAGACTTATGTCTCACACCCTATAGCAAAATAAGATCAAAATGGGTACAGGATGTAGACATATAGGGAATCTCTGGAAAAGGGAGAAAATTATGACCAAATAAGAAACAGAATACATCACGAAATGCAATATGAATGGTTTTTTGACTATATTAAATTGAAAATGTTTTTCACTAAAAGCACAAAAGCTGCCAAAATTTGAAAGCAAACAGAAAAAACTGTAATAGACTGGTAATGGACAATATTATACACAACCAGAGAAAGAAAAAACAAAACAAAACAAAACAAAATACACAAAAAAAAACACCTGTACCAAATCTGATGAACATTTATAAAATTATCTCATGTATCTCTTTCCCTTAATTCTAATTCCTCATGTAAAAAATACTAATTTGTAAACATGTTAAACAAAATATGTATATAAAATGCTAATCTGAGAGTTCCCTACTGAGGGGATGAGAGTGGGAAGGAAGGGAGAAGGGAAATTTTGTAACTTGGAAATATGCATGTACAACTGAATGAAAATTTAAAAAAAAAGAAAACAGAAAATTGTAAAACATTTTTCAAAGCTAGGGGTTCTGAAAAGAACTCATTTCTAAAATATGTAGAGACTTGAGTCAAATTTATAAAGTTATAAGTCATTCTCCTATTAATAAATGGTCAAGGGATTTGAGCAAGCCATTTCTGCTTTTTTCTTTTTTTTAAAAGATTTTTATATTAATTAATTAATTTTTATTTTTGTACAAATGGTAGTTTTTTTAAAATAATTAATAAAATATTCTTGTTTAAGAGTAATATCCCTCACCCCAAAAAACATAGACCCTCATGAGAAATAAAGTAAAGGAAAGAGAAAAAAAATTTGCTTCAGTCTATATTCCAACACCACCAGCTCTGTCTCAGGTGGATCATGTTCTTTATGATTAGTCCATCACAAAAGCTACTTCCATATCTTTCCATCATTGCTGTTGGTGATCACAAGTCCCTCCATTCATACCTTCCCACTGCCATATACTATATCTTCTCTCTCTCCTTTCACTCTGTCCCTCTTCTAAAATGTGCTGTAGGGTAGCTGAGTGATGCAGCGGACTGATTACTGGTCCTGGAGCCAACAGGCCCTGAGTCCACATACCACCCCTAAGGCCCAGCAACCAACTGACCACATGGCCCCAGACAGGTCACCCAATCCCAGCCCTTTGCAAGAAGTAAAAAATAAAATGTGTTATATCTGACCATTCTCTACCACGATCCACCCTCTCCTCCATCACTCACATCCCCACCTTTCCCCTTGTCCCCCTTCTCTCCTTTTTACTCTAGATGTCTGTACCCCATTGAGTGAATATACTGTCTCCTCTCTGAACCACCTCTGATGAGAGTGAAGGTTACCTCATTCCCCCTCACCTTCCCCCTTCCATATAATTGCAATAGCTCATTGCAATAAAAAAATCTTACTGTACAAAATATCTCAGCCTATTCTACCTCTCCTTTCTCTTACTCCCAATACATTTCCCTTTTAGCCATTGACTCCATTTTTACAATATATTATATCTTCAAATTCAGCTCTCTCTTGTGCTTCATCTATAAAAGCTCGTTCTACCTGTTCTATTAAATGAAAAGTTTTATATGAATATTAACAGTATCATTTTTCTATGCAGGAATATATGCAGTTTATCATCATTAAGTCCCTCATATTTTACCCTTCTCCTCCACTCTCTATGCTTCATCTGAGTCCTATATTTGAAGGTCAAACTTTCTGTTCAGCTCTGGTCCTTTTAACAGGAACATTTGAAATTCCCCTGGTTCATTGAAAGTACATTTTTCCCCCAGAAGAGGATGTTCAGTTTTGCTGGGTAGTTGATTCTTGGTTGCATTCCAAGCTCTTTTGACTTCTGGAATATTATAATCCAAGCCCTATGAGCCCTTAATGTAGTTGCTTCTAAGTCCTGTGTGATACTGACTGCAGCTGCACAACATTTGAATTGTGTCCTTCTGGCTGCTTGTAATATTTTCTCTTTGACTTGGGAGTTCTGCAACTTGGCTATAGTATTCCTAGGGGTTGTTTTTTTTTTTGGATCTCTTTCCAGGGGATATCAGTGAATTCTCTCAATTTCTATTTTCCCCTCTGCTGCTAGGATATCTGGGCAATTTTCCTGAAGGATTTCTTTAAAAATGACGTCAAGGCTCTTCTTGATCAGGTCTTTGAGGTATACCAGTAATTTTTAAATTATCTTTCCTGAATTTGTTTTCCAGATCAATTGTTTTTCTCAATGAGATGTTTCACATTTTCTCTAATTTTTCATTGCTTCAGTGTTGAAGTATTATGTCTTGACTTCTCATAAAGTCATCAGCTTCCTTTAGCTCCAATCTAGATCTGAAAGATTTGTTTTCCTCAGAAAGCTTTCTTATCTCTTTTTCCATCTGGCCAATTCTGCTTTTTAACATATTCTTCTCCTCTGAAACTTTCTGAACTGTTTTGTCCATTTGAGCTAAGCTGGCTTTTAACATGTTATTTTCTTCAGCATTTTTTTGGATATCCTTGACTAAGCTGCTAACTTCTTTTTCATGTTTTTCCTGCATCTCTCATTTCTTTTCCCAATTTTTCTTCTAACACCTTTACTTGATTTTCGAAATCTTTTATGAGCTCTATCATAGCCTGAGTCCAATTTCTGTTTTGCTTGGAGGCTTTAGATGCAGGAGCTTGTATTTCCTCATCTTCAGATTTATGATTTTGATCCTTCTTGGGATCATAGGCAATGTATTTCTCAGTGGTGTTCCTATTTTTTCTCTGTTTACTCATTTCTCCTGCCTGTTCCTGGTTTTGGGGCGCTTCCGGAGCTTTTAAGTACTATTGGAATATCCCCTCCCCCCATGAGGATCCCAGTGTGTGAAGCTCTGGCTTCCCTCCTGGTCTGTGAATGATCACATGCACATCCCTCTGCCACAGGGCTGAGGAGTGGGGGGGCTGTTTTATATGGTGCCTAGACTGCAATCAGGATCTGAATGTGGTCAGAGCCCCAGAGTCCACTTCCAGGTATAGAGGACAGACCTCTGGAGTCTGTCTCCATTCCCCTACCTTTGGTGGGCTGAGCACTCATGACTCAGTTGCCTGGGGGTCCCTGCTTACTGGCTCAGCTCCTGTTTACTGGCTTCATGCCTGTTTCAATTTCCTGGATCTGGTCTGACATGCAGATGCCACTTCTGAGCTTACCTCTCTGACTGCCGCAACTGCCCTTGAGGGTCTGGGCTTTGTGTGCTTGCTCTGGCAGAGGTTCCCTCTGCTGATCCTCTGATTTGTGCCTGGTGCTCTCCTGGGTGTAGGTCAGGAAACATCCACAGCTGCCATGAGCCCCGGATTCCAGGTACCCTGAGACTGTCTTCTAGAGGCTGAAGTTTCTTCACTCTGGCAGGCCACCCTTCTAACCCTGTAGAGTGGAGCCTTTCCACTATTTTTCAGGTTACCTTGGTCTGGAGAATTGCCTCACTGGGTCTTTCTGTGGGTTCTGTCTCACACAAATTAGTTAGTCTTAATTTTAATATTTTTGAAATATTATGGAGAGAACACCTAGGAGTAGTTCTTCTCCTGTCACCATCTTGGCTCCTCCCCGATTCACAAGCCATTTTCAAACAAAGAAATTACAGCCATTTATAATCATATGAAAAAATGCTCCAAATCATTATTGTTTAGAGAAATAAAAATTAATACAATTATGAGGTGTTCTGCCTTACACCTATCAGATTGACTAAGATGACAGAAAGGGAAATGTTCAATATGGGAGGAATGGGATATTGATTCATTGTTGGTGGAGTTGGGAACTGATCCAACCATTCTGGAGAGCAATCTGAGAGAGAGAGCAATAAAACTGATCATATCCTTTGACCCAGCAATATCAATACTAGATTTATGTTCAGAAGAAATCATAAAATAATGGGAAAAGTTCCAAGTGTTCCAAAATATTTGTAGTAGTAAATTTTGTATTTGTAAGGATTTGGAAGTTAAAAGGATGTCCATCAATTGGGGAATGGTTGAATAAGTTATAGTATATGAATGTTATGGAGTCCTACTGTTCTATCAGAATGGTCAGACTCTAGAGAAATATGGAAAGAATTATAGGAATTAAGCCAGAGTAAAGGGACCAGAACCATGTGAATATTATCCATGTTAATATTTTGAATTGATCAGTGATGATGCATGCAGCTCCTCTCAGCAATTCAGAGAGCTAAAACAACCCTGGAAGATGTATTATGGACAACACTATCCACAGCCAGACCAAAAAAATAATAAAAATAAACAAACAACCAAAAAAAAACCCCAGAATCCTCCTCTCAACACATCAGAGAGCTAGAACAACCATATTAGAATAGCAATGACAATGTAATCCCCATCCAGAGGAAGAAAAACAAAATAAAAGGAAAGGAAAAAATGAAAAACCAACTCTTCAGAAACTGACGAAATCTTTAAAAAATATCTCATGTATTTTTTTCTCTTAATTCTAATTTCTCATACCAAAAATGACTAATATGTAAATATTTATTGAATGTATGTACAATGCTAAACTGACTTTTTGCCACTGAGGGGGAAGGAGGTGGGGAGAAAGTAGAAGTAAATTTTGTAACTTAAAAATATGCATATGAATATAGATGTAAAAAACAGAATCTGAATGAATACTATATTCTCTGTTTTAAAATTGCTTTTATGTTTTTCCTTCTTAACCCATGACTTTCTTTCTTATCTCTTAATCTTAACTCCTCATACATAAAATGACTAATATGTAAACATGATAAACACAAATGTACCTGTAGAACATTATCTAGATGGTTTGCCACTGAGGGGAGTGGGGGGGGGGAAGAAAAGTATGTAACATAAATATGCAAGTGGATGAATGTTGAAAACTTTCATATCATATAATTGTAAAAATAAAATAAAATATCAATAAAAAGAATGAAGGATCAAAGTTCATCATCATTTCCTGTTTAAAGATTTTTAACAGTTCTCTCTGATCACTTCTGCTTTGATTTTGACACCTATACTATGCCAATAGTTGATATATATATATATATATATACATATATATTATATATATCATTATCATATCTCTCAAATACTATGAGAGAGAGAATCTATTTGTTCATCATAATTATTACTATTGCTAGTTTTGGGGGAATTCATCTGTTTTAGTACATTTTTCCTGTTATTTATATTGTCACAAACTTCAAAGGATCTTTCTATAACTTCATTTTAAGTTTTCTCATCTCCTTTTCAAAATAATGTTACATTGGTACAATTCTTACCATCTTTTTCTTTGTTATGTATTATATCATAATATTTAATTGCAATTATTTTCAAAGATCACAATGTAAAATCTTCATCTGACTTTGGTTATACTTCTACTTAAGCTCTTATTTTGTCTGATGCAGTTTTGAAATAGTGAAGGACTTTTAAAATGATTTTTCTGTACTAGATAGTGTTTTTTTCTATTTTGAATAAGACTATACTATTAACAGAAATAATTGTGTTGTCTTTGCATATAACTGTTGAGGTCTATTTCCATATTTGTTTTGGAATAATATTGGTATCTAATGAAAATATTTGTTTTTTTTCTTTCCCTTTCATATATATGTGATTAGCCTGGTTTAGAGGTAAGCATCATTTTCTCAGAAGTATCTTTCCATGTGTGATGCTGATAATTCAGACTTGTACTAATCTAATTTTTCTTCTTGTAATGTGAGAAAATGGAGGAATAACACATATTCTTCTATCTTCTGTATTTAACTGATCATCACAATGGTTTTGGATAAGGAGAGCCTTCAAATTAACATCAAATTGTGGTTGTGCATATCTTAAAACTTAAGTTAAAGCATTTCAGTCAATCCTCTGAGAAGAAATTGTTAGACTGGGGTGTAGATGGCTGTAGAGTCCTAATCCTTAGTCTGTCTCAATCTGTCTTTTACCCTTTCCCCTCTTGGTTAGAGAAAGACTGTGAACTTTTGGAGGTTGGAACATTTAGACTTTTCATTCATGTACAAGAAGTATTTTTAGAGTAGTAGTGGGTAGTTATGACTACATCAGCAACCACAAGTAGACTGACTATGAGGAGAAAATATATTTCATAAAAGACACAACAACAAGTCCAGAAAAACTTTATTATTCACTTGTTTCATTTGTGTCTGAATCTTTATGACCCTATTTGGACTCTTCCTTGGTCAAGATACTGGAGTGTTTTGTCAATTACTATAATTTATTTTATAGGAGAAAAACTGAGCAGATAGGATTAAGTGACTTGGCCAGGGTCATATAAGTAAGTGTCTGAGGTTGGATTTAAAATCAAGTTTTCCTGATTTCACAAGTGGCATTCTATCCACTACACCAGCAGAAAACAAAATAAAGCAAAACAAAATACCTATACCCTAATAACTACAGGAAACATATGGAGGAGTCAAGTAAAAGAATTTCTAGAGCTACGAATTACTTCCCTATTTTCTAAGCATAAGTTTACTTTCCCCTTAGACTATATATGCATTCACTGGAATATGTTATGGAATGTGGGGAGATATTTGTGCCAACTTTTCTCACTATATCATCTTATTAAAATATTTGTTTCTAGGGGCAGCTAGGTGGTGCAGTGAATAGAGCCCTGGAGTCAGGATGACCTGAGTTCAATTCCAACCTCAGACACTTAAAAATTACCTAGCTGTGTGACTTTGAGCAAGTAACTTAATCCCATTGCCTTGCAAAAACAAAAAAAAGTCTCTTTCTAAAACCCAGTTAAGTTTGGTTGACTTCTTGCTTTTAACTGGTAATGATATTGGGACCATATAGGACCCATGCATATAAACTTTATATTGGGTTGATTGCCTCAAAATTCTTCAGAGGGTATTCCTGAAACTCGGAGGAGAAATATAACAGTCACTCTCTAGGAACACAGTATGCCAGGACCAGTTGTAATTGGGAAAGAAGCTCTAATCAATAAATCATCATCATCATCATCATCATCAATATCAGAATTATCATTATTATATAATTATTGCAAAATCACATTTTTGTAATTAGGATAGTGATCCTTCCAGAAGTAATGTATAGACTTTTTTCCAACTGATGTGTAAATTAATCATCTGTGAGTTTTATGAAGCTATGATAAGAGAGATGCACCTTTCAACAAACTATATATTTATTCATTTATTTCTTATTTATACACCCATAATTTGGTATATGTAGCTTTCTTGTTGCATGGTTTAGATTTGCAAATGCAAATCTTAGAGGGATCAGTTATTTTCTTCTAAATCTCATGCTTGCAAGATAGGTAACTGTCACCAGGTATTATTTGCTAATAGATATTTAAATACATTTGCCTTCTTAAAATTTATAAAATTAATCTGAAAAATAAAAGAATTGATTTCAATGAGTTATGCAATTATTTACTCATACAATGAGATAGAGAGGGAGGAAAGAAGAAATTTTTTTTAGGAAGGACTAGTGCCAAATAGAGTTCATGATCAAGAGTTTCATTGAACTCCTGAGTGTGAAAACTAAACTGATAATGATGCACACTGGTGTGACCTCCTGAGCTATAAAATTTGGCAGATTCCCCAAAACAGTTCAAGGATACTCCTGGAACTTGAAATGGAAATGTAATCATCATTCTCTAGGGATGTAGTCTTCCAGTAAGAGTTGCATTTAACTGGGTGGGTGGGGGAGTCCTGGAGTGGGGGAGGTGAAAAGGTCTAGAAAAGCATAGAAGCATTTGGATTCTGAAGCCAGAAGAATGTGGTGCCTTTCTCTTCCCATTGGGCAAGTCAATATTCAAGAGTTGCAGGTTGGAAGAGGACATTCTGAGAAAGGAGAGAGAAAATAAATGCAAAAATAAAGCAATCAAAGTTGCAAAACAAAGGAATATACTCAGGGTAATGATAGAGGTAAAAATCATGATGGAAGAATAAGAAAGTATTAATGTGAATGTCACTAAGGTAGGTTATAGATTTTTATTTATTTCTAAAATTGAATGAGCTGTTATTTTTTTACTCATATTTTACTTTATTTCAGTGAGAGCCAAACATTTTTCAAGGTCAATCATTTTCTTCTGAATCTGATACACAGATATGTTTTAGGACTTCATTTTTAAGGTAACATCTCCCATTCCTTTTTCTTTCTCTCTTTCTCTCTCTCTCTCTGACTTATATACTATTTAACAAAAGAAAAAATAATATTACTTCTAGCAGCATATATATCAGGAAATTTCATTTGTTACAATCATTTTAGGAAAAGAAAGAATGAAAGAAAAAAGGAAAAAAGAGAAAGAGAGAGAAGGGAGGGAAAGAAGGAGTGAAGTAGGCATGGAAGGAGAGAGGGAGGAAAGAAGGATGAAAAATAAAGAAGGAAAACGGAAAATAAAAGTAAAATTAAAATTGTTAAGAAGAGAAAGTTCTGTAAAAGATAGAATAAGAGTTAGTTTTCAAGATAATAGATTTTTTTAGTGTATCTGCTTTGTTCAGATTTGAACTGATGCCAAAGATATATTTTTAAGGTTCATCATCCAAACCAAGTCCTCTGCTATAACTCTCCACCACACTCTTTCTTCCCTTCTTTCCCTATCCTTAGAGACTCTGAATTAAAAACCTATTTTTCATAGGACATGGCAGCTCTATATTAGATAGCTCTTCACATTACAAAGAAAAGTATAGCAAACCATGTCTATTTTAGCAGCCTCTGCAATGTGTTTTTTTAAGACTATTTCATAGAGCATATACTGAAAGAAGAAAGAAAAAATATAGACATTCTCATAATCCTTTTCACAAAAAAGGGAGTAAAGAAGATTCTCATTCACTTTTTTAAAAATACATATTTTTATATTTTTAAAAAATGCAATCTTTTTTTACAATCTCAAAACTAATCTTATTCAAGAAATTGTTTCAGATGACAAGGACATAATGCTTTTGTGCACATGTTTTTTAAATAATAAAATTGGCCCTTGATTCCTTGTGCCCTGGATGAATTTCTCAGGGACTTTAGGGTTTATCCAAAAACAGCTTTCTGTGATTCTGGGTGCAACTTAAGTTACCATAAAGAAGGATCAAGTGTATCTTTTTAGCTCTGCTGACCTACAAAGAAATATAAATGTTATTCGTCTTCCAATGAGAAGAGATAGATTAGAATTAGGTACTTTTTCCTTCTTAGGTAGATCAGAGTTTTGCCCCGAAGTGCACACCTAAGTGATGAGGCACAATGACAAAGTTTCTTTTGCCATGATGCTGATATAACCAAATGTTGAAAAATTCCATCTATTTGAGAAGAAGATAATCTCTGCTGGTAAATCTGTCACATTCTAGTTTGCAGATCTATGAAGACACATGCTAAATGCTTTAGTTTCCCCTAATATTAAACTTTTTCATCATTAATACTAAATCTCATTCTAGACAAGTGAGATATCCTATTAATTCTGTGGGGAAATTATATCTGGGTTAGACTTCTTGGTTAAAAGCCATTAAAATACTTACATTATGGAATTCTTTTCAGACTGAACCCTTGATTAGCTTATCTCTTAATTTTCATTACAAAAAAAAATGGTGGAACTTTCACATGGATGGTTGGTTCTTGTCCTTTGTTATGGGAGAACAAAATGACATCACTATTTTAGAGTTAAATTGCAGTGGACCCTACTATGGCTAATCAGACCAATATTAGCTCTATCATGTGGTCAGGAATGAATAATCAATATAAACACCAGCAGTGCTCACTCTAAACTTAAGTATCTTACATTTCCTTTGAGCTGCTTTAATTCTGCCTTGCTCATTGAGCATAGTATCTTCACTGATGAGAGAATGCCATGCTGGGTGATCCTGTGACAATGCCACCACGATGCACAATCAATTCCAAAGTTTTTAAGAGAAACCTTCAGGTTGTCCCTGTATTGGTTTTTCCACTCTTTTATGAGCACTTGTCCTGTATAAATTTTCCATTAAAAATAGGTTTTTTTTGGCAAGCATTCATTTGGCATTCTAACAATGTGTCTAGACCATCAGAGTTACTTGGAAGTAACATTTGTATGTTTGGCAGTTTAGCTTGAGAAAGAACATCAGTGTCTGGTATCTTCTCCTGCCAGGTGATCTTCAGAAGCTTTCTAAAACATTTTAAATAGAAATGATTCAGTTTCTTGACATGGCACTTGTAGATTGTCCAGGTTTCACAGGCATATAGCAATAATGTCAGCACAATGGGTCTGTAGACCTTCAGTTTGGTAGTCAATCTAATACCTCTTCTCTCACACACTTTCTTTCAGCGTCTCCCAGATACTGGCTCTGGCAATGTGAATGTCAGCCTCATTATCAACATGTATCTCTTTGGAAAGGACACTGCCAAGGGAAATAAACTTGTCCACAGTACTCAGTGCTTCTCCATTTGCCGTAATCAATGCTTCCACATATGGATGATGTGGTGCTGGTTGATGGAACACTTGTGTTTTCTTGGTGTTAACTGTTAGACCAAAATTAGCACAAGCAGCAGAGAATCAATCCATATTTTGTTGCATCCTAGCTTCAGAGGCAGCACTGAGTGAAAAACCATTGGCAAATAGAAGATCATGCACCAACACTCCCCCAACTTTGGTCTTTTCAAGTTGAAGAAATTACCAGCAATGCAGTGATTGACCTTAATGTCATGTTCATGCTCAGTGAAGACATTTGATAACTTGCCTGAAAATATCATGATAAAAAAGTTGGGAGCAAGGACACATCCCTGTTTCACTCCACTGATGACTTGAAAATCACGATAAGATGATTGTACACAATCCAGAACCTGAGCAAGCACATAGTCATGAAATTGATAGATTAGTGATGAACTTCTCTGGGCAACTAAATTTTGACATAATTTTCCGTAAGTCTCATGAATGACTGACTATATTAAAGGCCTTGGTCAGATCTACAAACATACTGCTCTTCTGCTCCTGGAATTTTTCCTGGAGTTATTGGTCAGCAAATACCATATTGACTGTTCTGAATTCTTTCTGAAACCAACTTCCAGGTGAAGTATCAGACTATTGTGAAGGGTCTGGCAAAAATCTTACCAGCAATGACAAAAAGAGAAACCCCCTATTCCCTTTCCCTCTATAGAGATGAACAATGGAGGTGTACTTGAATTTCTGGGGATAACCCCTTCATGTCATATAGCCTGGAAAATTTCAATCGGCTTTTGTATGAACAATGGACCTCCCCGTAACCCCCAGGGATCTCAGTTGAAATAGAATCAGCATCGCTTGCTTTGCCATATTACAGGAGACTAATGGGTTTCAAAATCTCTTCTTTAGTTGGAACTTCAGCTGGGGATAGATTGACTTCAACTTAAGGTACATTATCAATGACTTCTATATTGATTAATGATGGTCTTTAAAGAACACTGGAGGTATTTAGCCTGTCTTTCTAGGATCACATTCCTACTATTAATCAAAGTGTCTCCATCAGCACAAGTTGTTGAGATGCACCATTTGTCTTTGGCTTATAAATAGCCTTCAGGGATCATAAAAACACTTTGAATTGTTACTTATCTGCATAAAACTGAATTTCATTTACCTTCTTATTGATCTAAGCTTCACTTTACTATTGATGGAGTTAAATCCCACCTTCTTCAAAATGGATGAAATAACTTGCTGGTAAACCTTATGGAGTTCTTGTTTTTCATTTAGCAGCTTCTGTATTTTCCCATCATTTTCATTATACCAGTCTTGATGTTTGTGAGTGTTCTGACTCAGATGAGCAAATGCAATGCTATACACCAAATCTTTGAAAGTTGTCCACTCCTTTTCTGCTCCACTATTGTCAACTGTGTGTTAGCTCAAATTTCCCTCCAAATTAACAACAAATTTCTCCTGCTCAGAGAAGCACTCCAATTTCTTGACTTTAATTAATGAGGATGACATTTGTTAGTGTGAAATCTTTAAAACAGTGGCATGTACTTAAACTATAGAGAGTCTCTTTTGTGTGACATGGACTCCCTTTTTGATATTATATTGAAATATGCCTCTCTCTCTTTTTTCTTTCTCCTCTGCCCTTCTCTTTTATATCAGATATAAATGATAAATGTATATATATATATATATATATATGTATATATAAATAGAGATAGACATAGATACAAATATAGATATGCAAGATATCCCAAACATCTTAGTGCTTATTATGACTATGTAAAAATTTTGGGGACACCCTGAAAAGATACCTATACCTGTCCCTATATCTCTGTCTCATCAATATCTAAGTCATGCATTATATAGATGTATAATCAATTAATTGTGTCCAACTGTTTGTGACACCAAGGACCATGGCACATACCAGTGTTGTCCATGGAGTTATCTTGGCAAGGATACTGAAGTGGTTTGGAAATTCCTTCTCTAATTGATCAAGACAAACAAAGGTTAAGTGACTTGCCCAGGGTCACATCACTAGATTTTGAGGCCAAATTTGAATTCAGGTGTACTGACTCTAGGTTCAGTGATCTATCCTTTGAACAACTTAGTTGCAAAAGCAGACCCACATTTATATCTGTATTATTTATATCTGAAAAAATCTGTCTCTGTCTCTGTCACTCTGTTCATATCTCTATCCACATTTATATCATTAATAAAACTTCAAGCAATACAACCTAGCAGAACTGGAGAGATTTATAATACATTTCCATTTAATCACAAATTATATTAGGAAAATATTATTCTATTTTTATATGGGCTTTATCTTCTTTCCCAAAAAGCTGCATGGATTGCTCATAGCAGTAATATAGATTCCATGTCAGTAAAGTGCTATATTCTGCTTTTATCACACTTTGGCATATGATATCTGACCTTAATGAGCTTTCCAATGCAACTTTATCCCTTATTGTGCCCAAATATAAAGAAATTTAGTCTATAGGTTTTCATCTGCTTAGAAATTTCTACAGTAAAAGTTGGTTCATGGCACCTCCTTGGATCCCCAGATGCCTTCTGGCATCTAAACTCCCTTCTTTAGTCTCCTCTTTGACCAAAATGGTATCAGAGGAATATTCAAGCAAAAAAAATTAAAAAGTGCACAAAGAACTTGACCAAAGGAAAATTTGCATTACATTTCTTTAAAGCACATTGTAATAAAATCTGTTTATTTTTTTCTTGTTTTTGTGAAAGCAGGGATGGAAATGTAAATTTGGCTTATCAAAGATATTGGGCCCCATTTCTTCCTCTTTCCAAAGGTGCTCATGCATGTTTAATGGTAAGAAGGCTTTAATATTTAAGTAATTTAATGTACTCATAAAGAAATATTTCTTGTCCTCCTTTTACAGGCCTTTTGAAGATTTAATATTCCCTATGTGAGGAAATTAAAGCTGGTTGAGATGAAGTAGAAACTGGGTAATTTCATCAGGATTTTATATCCTGTGCACAGTTCTAAAGGTAGATTTTACAGTTCCCCCAATCCAAATCATACTATTACTTAGCCCACCTAATACATGACTGTTGACTTATTGAGAAATGGAAGTTTGTTAGGTTGGTTAACTGTCCTCACTTTTTCATTCACCATAAGTGTGCAGGCCCTGTAGGAACACAGTAGGTAAGACATTCATGTGTTTGATCATGAAACAAAATCTGATGAAATGGAAAGATTTTATTTCCTGGAAAGGTAAATGAATCAGGGCTAATTCACTTAGGAATGGTACATAACTTATTACAATGCTGTATATGCTTGAAATGCAGTTTATTGGGGGGCACCTTTAAAAATGTTCTCTGACTAGTGGAAGCTAAAAAGACTCAGCTTGCAGAATTTAACTTCTGATACTTGCAGCTTGATACCACATTAATTATAAAGATGAGGGAAACATTAAGCATTCTTTGATGGGGGGAATACAGCAACACCTGCCTCCAGATGGTAAATATTAATCTAAATAGAACTCCTTTACTAAATAAAGCTGACTTGTGATCGCCCTAATGTAGAGAAATGTGTTGACTATATGGCTTTGATTCTATGGGCAAGGAAGAGACATATGTTTTGATTCTGAGAGGCAGGCTTTTGTAATAATAGTAAAAAAGCATATCTTAGAGACAACAGACCTAGATTTGAGGCTGAACTTTTCCCTGAGTAGGTAAATGAGTTTAAGAAAGATATTTCACCTTCTTGTGACTCTGTTTTCCCTCATCTGTAAAAGGAAGATGGCAATAACACATTACCAACCTGGTTCAGTTGCAATAAGAAAAAGGCTGTGTGAACCTTTATTGTTCTGTGAATAATAGTTATTTTATGACTTTTAAATACCAGTCCCTCTGCTTGCTTGCCTTTTTTCAGGGGAATTAAACAGAGAGAGACAAGAAACCCCCTAAACAACCAGATAAAGATACAGAGGCAGAGAAAAGTAAATATATAAAAACTTATTAACTCTTACAGCTTAGGAATTAAATGCTAATACCTAGATAAGAGCTCCATTCTGATTAAATCTATTTTAAGTCAATAATAAAATAACAAGTTATCTTTTTTCTCTAAAAAAGTAGGGGCCAAAAAATCTTATTTCTACCCATGTTCTCAAATAGACTTTTGAAATAATGAACTGAGTAGTATAGTTATTATTATGTAGGGATTACATTCTGCATCAGAGCTCAGAAAAGAATTACTTTAGAATGTATTACGCAAGATGTTTACCTTAACACAGCCCACATTGTACCAGGCAGTAGAACAGAAAGTATTACACAGAAGAGGGTGGTTGGCCCTTAATTGTGAATATGAGAAGTGGTGATCATTTTGTAGGTTCTTTGCTAGAAGCTCCAGATACTAGTTACAAAATAGTGACTAAAGTACATGAGGCACAAAGAGAAGTAGTGTAGATATTAAAGCCTTTCATCAGCTTTAGATTCCATTATTTAATATTTTACAGTATTGGAGAGGAGAGGAAAGGAGAGACAAGAACAGGAAAAAAAGAGAAGACAACATGACAGGAGAGCAGAAGAGAAGGAAAGGGAGGAGAAGGAATGGGTTGGTAATACTGATTTTAGTAAAGAAATAATTGGACCAATTTCCATAATGGATATGGTTGCAAAATTTTAAACAAAATATTAGCAAAGGATTATAGCAAGGTATCACTGGGATAATATATTATGATCAAGGGATTTATGCAGGAACACAGGGTTGGTTCAATGGTAGGGAAATTATCAGCATAATTGACTCTCTATCTTTCTATCTTTCTATCTATCTATCTGTCTATCTATCTATCTATCTATCTATCTATCTATCTATCTATCTATCTATCTAAAACAAACCTAACAGAAATCATATGATTATTTCAATACATGCTGAAAATGCTTTTGACAAAATACAGCACCCATTCTTACTAAAACCACTAGAGAACATGGGAATAAATGGATTGTTCCTTAAAATGATAAGCAGTGTCTTTGTGAAACCACCAACAACCATTATATGCAATGGGGATAAACTAGAAGCACTCCCAATAGGAGCAGGGGTGAAACAAGGATGCCCGTTATCACCATTATTATTCCAAATTACATTAGAGATGTTAGCTTTAGCAATAAGAAAATGAATTTGAAGGAATTAGAATTGGTAATGGACAAATAAAACTCTCATTCTTTGCAGATGATATAATAGTATAGCTAGAGAACCCTAGAAAATCATTTCAAAAACTACTGGAAACAATTAGCACCTTTAGCAGTTGCAGGATATAAAATAAACCCACATAAATCCTCAGCATTTATATATATTACTACCAAGATACAGCAGCAAGAGATAGAAAGAGAAATAACATTTAAAATAACTTCAGATGACATAGAGTACTTGGGATTCTACTTGCCTAAACAGAGAGAATATATGAAAACAACTGTAAAACACTTTTCACACAAATAAAATTAATTATAAATAACTGGGCAAATATCAATTGTTCATGGGTAGGTCAAGCTAATATAATAAAAATGACAATTCTTCCTAAATTAAATTGTTAGTGCAATACCAATCAAACTTCCAAAAAATTAATTTAATGAGCTAGAAAAAATAGTAACTAAATTCATATGTAGGAACAAAAATAAGAAAATATCAAGGGAATTTATGAAAAAAAATGTTCAAAAGAAGGCTACCTAGCCACACCAAATCTAAAATTATATTATAAATCATTAATTATCTGGTACTGGCTAATAAATTGAGTGGTGGATCAGTGGCATAGATCAAGTGCAAAATAGCAGGAACTGACAATAATAATCTACAGTTTGATGAAACCAAAGTGTTCAGCTTCTGGGATAAGAACTCACTTTTCAGGAAAACTAGATGATAATATGACAGAAACTAGGATTAGACCAACATCTCATAGCCTATACCAAGATAAGGTCAAAATGGGTACAGGATCTAGACATAAAAGACAATATTATAAACAAATTATGGGAATAAGGAATAGTTTTTACCTGCCAGATCTATGATAGGGTAAAGTTAATGACTAAAGGAGAGACAGAGAACATTATAAAAATCAATTCAGATAATTTTGATTGCATTAAATTAAATTATTTTTTCTCAAACAATTACACTATAACCAAGTTAAAATGGAATGGAGTAAATTGGGAAACACTTTTTAGTGTTTCTGACAAAGAACAAATTTGTAAAATATAGAAAACTGAGAAAAACTTTTAAAAAGTCATTCTACAATTAACAATTTATCAAAGGTTATACAAAGGCAATTCTCAGATGATGAAATTAAAGCTATCTTTTTTCAGATGAAAAATTACTAAATTTTATTGGAGAAATGAAAATTAAAACATCTCTGGGGTATCACCTCACACCTCTCAAATTGCTCAGTATGACCAGAAAAGATAATGCTCATTGTTGGAAGAGAAGTGGGAAATCTGGGACACTAATGCATTGTTGGTAGAGTTGTGAACTGATCCAAACTTTCTGGAGAGCAATTTAGAATTATGTCCAAAGGACAATAAAAAGGAGCATATCCTTTGATCCAGGAATACCATTATTGGGTCTGTATCCTGAACAGATCATAAAAAAAATGAGCAAGAAACCCAACATGCTCAAAAATATTCATAGCATCTCTGTTAGAAGTGGCAGCAAGTTGGAAATTAAGTGCACGTCCATCAATCAGGGAATGGCTGAACAAATTGTGTCATATGTATGTGATGGAACACTATTATTCTATAAGAAATCATGAGATGTGGGATTTCAGAAAAAGTTTGAAGAGACTTGCATGAACTGGTGCTGAGTGAGATTAGTAGAGCCAGAATAACATTATACATATGATCAACAACATGGGATGATCAGATTTAATGGACTTGCTCATTCCATCAAAGTAATAATCAGGGACAATTTTAGGAGAGTTGTGAAAGACAATACCATCTGCATGCAGATAAGGAAATGTGGCTTTTAAGTGAAGACCAAAGTTTATTATCTTCAGTTTTTAAAAGTTGTCTTATGTAATATATAATTTTGCTATCTCTTATGTTTTCTTTCTTTCTTTTGGATTTCATTGTTCTCTCTCAACAAGTTCAGGTTTGATATATGCTTATCATGGATGCAAATGAAAAGTCTTTATCAAATTGCTTGTGGGGAAGGGGAGGAGGGAAGGGATGGAGGGAGGGAGAAACATTGTAAAACTAAAAAACCTTTCCAAAAATGATTGGTAGAAACTATCATTGCATGTTATTTGAAAACAAATAAAATCTTTATATAATAAAAAAGAAATAATTTGGTATAAGTGTTTATTCAAATCTTGACTTGCAGTGATTCTTCTTGAAAACAAAAGTTGGCTTGACAAATAATGAAATTCAGAATGATTTAAATACTTCTAGTTAGCAATATTTTCTGTTTAAAAAAATGTACAGGACTCTTTTAAATTTGATCCACATTGTTTACATTTCTTCCATCACAACTAAAATCTAGAAAAATCAACAAAGGAGTAAATGAAATGGACTTGCAACTTTTATTGATTCCAAGGTATGAGTTGAGTGGTCATATTGAAAATGAACAATCTTTCAAGAGCATCTCTGGTCTTATCCAGCACACCCATAGCTTGGGCAAACAATAGAGTCATAATAAAATCTTGATAAATATATACAATTTTTTGATTATTTTCTACCATAGCAACTAATCAGCTACTGCTAATCTGGACTTTTTAATGATAAAAGTTAATGCATTAGTGTCCCAGATTTTCTATTCCTTCCAACATTGAACATTGTATTTTCTGGTCACATTGATCAATCTGAGAAGTGTTAGCTGGTAGGTACCTCAGAGATGCTTAATTTGCATTTCTGTAATCAATGAAGATTTAGAGCATTTTTTTCCCCCTATAACTATAGATAGCTTTGATTTCACTGTTCTTTGGCCATTTTTCAATTGGGGAATGACTTTTTTTAAATAAATTTACATTCTTTTCCTTGACAAGAACCTCAGACAAATTGGGATTGCCAGTTTCCTCAATAGGAGAACCAAACTACTTTAACTACTTTAATTTTACTCTGATTTCAGATTCCTGAGACACAATTCTGCTTTTCCACTTTTCATCTCTTTTCATCTTCTAGCCAACTCCAGATAACATTGAATAATGAAGCAGCTAGATTGTTTGATGGAAATATTGAACTTCAAAAATGATCTCAGATAATTAGATCAAATCTCTTAACCTCTGTTTGCCTTCATACACAGGAGAAGAAAATGGAAAACCACTTTATTATCTTTGCCAAGTAATTACATGGACAATATGGCTCACGGGTTCACAAAGAGTTGGGTAGAACTGAATAGATTGAAAATTGAAATTGAATTATAGAATCTATAGAAGCAGAAAAGTGTTAATCCTTTAGTCAAAAGGTTATTGCTAACGGGGAGAAAGAAAAAAAATGGTACCTGAGTGAAAATAAGAACCAAATATGAAGAAAAATGCCATATTTTCAAATAGGCAAGGTAATGCTAAGTAATTATAATGTTTGCCCTTCATTCTGGAAGACGATCATGACATCAGGGAGATGACAGGTATGTGAATTGGATTTGAATGTCACCAGTTTGACATTCTTGTGGGAGCCTTCGGGATCCAGTGGCCAGATATGATTCAGAATGACTGGAGATGACCATAGATGCAAGGAAATAGGGCTAAGTGACTTGCCCAAGGTCATATAGCTAGTGTCAAGTGTCTGAGACCTGATTTGAACTCATGTCCTCCTGATTCCAAGACCAGTGCACTACTCACTGATTGGTTCTTGTCCTTTATTATCAAACAAGACCTAATGACATGTTTGAAACAAATTACAGTATGTTCATCTGTGGCTGATCAGACCAATATAAGATCCAAATGCTCTGCCACAGATCAGATACAAACAGTACACATGCACCTGGGTTGAGTACTCTAAACTTATATATACATATATGCATATATGTATATATAATTTTTCCTTTGAGCTACTTCAATTCTTCATCACAGAATGCAGCACCCTCACTGATGAGGGCACACCTTGCTGGATGATCTTGTGCCAGTGTCTCCCATGTACAATCAATTCTAAAGTACTTAAGAGAGACCTTCAGTTTGTCCTAGTATTGCTTCTTCTGACCTCTTTGTGAGTGCTTGTCCTGTGTGAGTTCTCCATCAAATAATCTTTTTGGCAAACAAATTTCTGGCATTCTAACATGAACAACCTATTGTAGTTGTATTCTATGTAGTAATGTTGGTTTGATTGGCAGTTTAGCTCAACAAAAGACTTTAGTGTCTGGTATCTTTTGCCAGGTGATCTTCATGATCTTCCTAAGCCAATTTAAATGAAAGTGATTCAGTTTCCTGACATGATGCTGATAAGTTGTTAGAATTTCACAGGCATATACTATGAGCTCAGCACAACAGCTCTTTAGACAAAATATGGATTGATAATGTGTTGCTTGCTCTAATTTTGGTCTAAAAATTAATACCAAGAAAACACAGGTGCTCTATCAGCCAATACCAAACCATCCATATGTGGAACCATTGATTACAACAAATTCACTTATCTCCTTTCCAGGGAGGTTCACAATGACAATGAGGTTGACACACACATGGCCAGAGCTAGCTCAGTATTTGGTAGACTCTGAAAGAAAGTTGGGGAGAGAAAAGGTATTAGACTTACTATCAAGCTCCATCCACAATGTCACCTAGCAAAGTAAGTAAGAATTATCAGATAAGTATACTTGAGAGGGTAATAAGTGAACCTTGTTGGACCATTGCAAAAAGGATGTTAACTTTGCAATTAGCTACTTTTCACAGTTTGAAATTCAGTTAATGACAAATGGGCTCTTTCTTCTGTGTAGTCTCTATGAGTCACTACCATTATTGCTACCACAACTTTTTGGGTAGACAGCAGCTTGCTGCTTAAGTGCTCAGAGTGGAAGATACTAGATGTCTATGGAAATCTCATAGGCCCTTTACCCATAGAAATGAAACATAGAAAAAAGGGGCTACTATGTCAAATACAGTCTTGCTAAAGAGGCTATGACCTATGGCTAAAGTGAGGAAATGGTATTCCTTCTCACCTCTCTGGAAATTAAAGAATTATTCTTATATAACCAGAGAATGACATGAAGGACAGATATTGCAGTTTTAGTGTATATATGACATTGCAGCTCAGCAGTCAATTTAAAAAGTTATTAAGACCAACTAGAAAGAATTTGAGTATAGCTGTATCTGCTCTGCAATGGCAGAGGGAGGAGAAAAAATCCTTCCATTACATAATTCTAAGGAGGCACTATAATTTGTCTATCATGAGGATTTATTGATTCCAAATTAAATAATGCATCAAACATACTAAATACCTGCTTCATGCATAGCATGGTGCTAAGCATGGGGGAAGTGAAGATATGATTCTAGGAAACTATGGTGTAGAAAAATAGAATAGAACACCATTCAAATCAATAAATATTTATCAAGGTTCTACTGCATCCTAAGACTTGGGGGTTTAAATATGAAAGGAGAATATCTCTTCCCCTTGAAGATCTTTCATTTAATTTTTTAAATATTTAATATTTATTCATTCTCATTTTGCACAAATAACATTTTTTATACATTAATAAAATATTCTTGCTTAGGAGTAAACAAAATACCCCCTCCGCCCAAAAAATATAGACTCACTTGAGCAATAAAGTGAAGATAAAAAAATTAAAATTAAACAAAAATAATAGTAATCATTGTAGGTGTGGCCAGGTGGCTCAATGGACAGAGCACCAGCCCTGGAGCCAGGAGCACCTGAGTGCATATGTGGCCCCATACACCAAACAATCACCCAGTCATGTGACATGCAAGCTACCCCAACCCCACTGCCCTGCAAAAACCAAAAAGAAAAAAGAAAAAGAAAGACCCCCCAAAATAAAATAGTAATAATAGTAGGGGTGGCTGGGTGGCAGACAGAGCATTGGCCCTTGAGCCAGGAGCACCTAGGTCCAAATCCAGCCTCAGACACCCAATAATCACCCTGCTATGTGGCCTCCATTTGCCTTGTACGCCTCCCCCAAAATAATAATAATAAAGAATGTGCTTCAGTCTTTGTTTCAACACCAACAAATGTGTTGCAGGTGGATCACATTCTTTATGATAAGTCCACTGCAAAAGTTACTTCCACATTTTTCCACCTTTGCCATTGCTGATCGCAACTCCCTCTTTTTGTATTTCTGCACTACCATGTACTATATTTTCTCTCTCCTTTCACTTTGACTCTGCTGTAAGGTAGCTGAGTGGCACAGCAGACAGATCCCTGGTCCTGGGGCCAAGAGGCCCTGAGACCCCTTACCACCCCTTAGGCCCAGCATCCACCTGGCCCTATGGTTCCAGAGAGGCCATCCAATCCCAGCCCTTTGCAAGAAGTAAAAAAGAAAATGTGTTATATCTTACCACTCTACCCCCATGGTCCATCCTCTTCTCCATGACTCACATCCTCCCCTTCCCCCTGTCACCCCCCTCTCCTTCTTACTCCAGATGCCTATACCACATTGATTATATATGTTGTTTCCTCTCCTAGCCACCTCTGATGAGAACGAACATTCTCTCATTCCCCCTTGCCTCCCCCCATTACTTATCATTGAAATAGCTCATTGTATTAAAGACAAATCTTATTATATGAAATATCTTGGCCTATTTCCCCTCTCTTTTTTCTTTCTCCCATTACATTTCCCTTTTTTCTATTGACTCCATTTTTACACCATATTTTATCTTCAAATTCATCTTTCTCCTGTGCTTCATCTATAAAAGCCCCTTCTACCTGCTCTGATAATTGAGAAGGTTCATATGAGTATTATCAGTGTCATTTTTCTATACAGGAATACATGCAGTTCATCATCAAGTTCCTCATGTTTTCCCCTTCTTCTCCTATCACTATGCTTCACCTGAGTCCTGTATTTGAAGATCAAACCTTTTGTTCAGCTCTGGCCATTCCAACAGGAACATTTGAAATTCCCCTGGTTCATTGAAAGTCCATCTTTTTCCCTGACAAAGGACATTCAGTTTGGATGGGTAGTTGATTCTCAGTTGCATTCTAAGCTCTTTTTGTCTTCTTGTATATTATATTCCAAGCCCTGCGAGCTTTTAATGTAGTTGCTGCTAAGTCCTGTGAGATCCTGATTGCAGCTACATGGTATTTGAATTGTGTACTGGCTGCTTGTAATATTTTCTCTTTTATTTGGGAGTTCTGGAACTTGGATATAATATTCCTGGGGGTTGGTTTTTAGGATCTCTTTCTCAGTGGGGGGGTTCTGTGGATTATCTCCATTTCTTATTTTGCCCTCTGCTTCTAGGATATCAGGCCCATTTCCCTGTAGTAATTCTTTGAAAATGATGTCAAGGCTCTTTTCCTGATCATGACTTTCAGGTATTCCAATAATTTATAAATTATCTTTCCTAAAACTGTTTTCCATATCAGTTGTTTTTACAATGAGATATTTCACATTTTCTTCTAATTTTTCATCTTTTTGGTTTTGAAGTATTGATTCCTGATTTCTGGTAAATTCATCAATCTCCCTGAATTCTATTCTTTGTCTGAAGGATTTGTTTTCCTCAGAGAGCTTTCTTATCTCTTTTTCCATCTGGCCAATTCTGTTTTTTAAAGCATTCTTCTCCTCAATAACTTTTTAAACTGTTTTATCCATTTGACCTAAGCTGGTTTTTAGCATGCTATTTTCTTCAGGATTTTTTTGGATTTCTTTGACTTAGCTGCTGACTTCATTTTCATGTTTTTCCTGCATCTCTCTCATTTCTTTTCCCTCATTTGATTTTCGAAGTCTTTTTTTTTTTTAACTCTGTCATAGCCTGAGCCCAATTTCTGTTTTTCTTGGAGTCTTTAGATGCAGGAGTTTGTGCTTCCTCATTTTCATACTGAGTGTTTTGATCCTTCTTGGGCTCACAGGTAAAATATTTCTCATTGGTGTTCCTCTTGTTTCTCTGCTTGCTCATTTTCCCAGCCTGAGCCTGTGTTTGGGGTGCTTCCTGAGCTTTTGGGACACTCCAACAATGATCTCAGTGTGAGAGGTTCTGTCCTCCCTCCTGGTCTGTAAATGACCATATGCGTGCCCCTCTGCATTGGGGCTGAGGTGGGGGGAGGCTGCTGTTCTATGGGGGGGGCCTAGACTGTGATCAGGATCTGAATGTGGTCAGAACCCCAGATTCCTGTTCCACAGGCAGGGCTTGGCAGCCTCTCTCTTCACTCCCCTCCACAGATTAAATGGGCTCATGTCCTGGGGACTTCTGCCACCTGCTTCTTTTTCCTGGATTGGGGTTGCATTGGCCACACTGCTTGCTGTGTGCCCTGAGGCCTGGGCTTCACATGCTAGCTCTGGCAGAGGTCCCCCTCTGTTCCCGCAATATGTGTGCCCGGTGCTCCCCAGGGCATAGCTCAGGAAACTCCCCGTCTACTGTGAGCTGCAGCTCCCAGCACCCTCGGGCTGCCACTGGGAGGCTGAAGTTCTTTTGCTCTGGCAGGCCACCCCTCTGGCGGGCGGCCCCTCCAACCCCAGGGAGCAGAGCCTTTCTGCTCTTTTCCAGGTTACCTTGAGTAGGAGAACTGCCTCACTGGGTCCCTCTGTGAGTTCTGTCTCTTGAAAATTTAGTTAAAGTCCTTAGTTTCCACGCTTTATGAGAGAGAGCCTAAGATAGGATCCACTCTTGTTGCTATCTTGGCTCTGCCCCTGAGAGTCTTTCATTTAATTTTACAGATGGGGGAATTGCAAAGTACACATAGATAACTAAGTAGCAGGTAATTTGAGAAAGAAGAGAACATTGACAAATAATTAGGGACACCAGAAAAGACTGACTAGGATGTCTTCCCCTTGAAGGAAAGTAGGGTCTCTAAGATGATGAAGGAGGGCAATTTAAGTTTTGGGCACAGCGTATGTAAAGTCATAAAAGTAGTGACTGAAGTTTTGAGTTCTGGAAGCAACATGTAGATTAGTTTGGTTGGAATAAAGAGAGCATGAAAGGAAGTGATGTGCTAAGCAAATCTGGAAAAATAGGTAGGAGCCAGATTGTGGCTTTAAATGGTACATAACTGAGGAATTTGCATTTTAATCTAAGGCAATGGGGAAGCACTGAAGTTTTTTTTGTTCCCAGAGAAATTATAGGGTTAGTCTTAAGACTTAAATATTAATTGAGCAACTCTGGGTATGGTATATTATAGAGTCGAAACTGATAGCAGAGAGATCAATTAAAAGATGTTATTGAGTATCTACCAAAACAAAATAAAGAATAAAAAAGCAAAACATCATCTAGAGATTTTATATAATCCAACCTCAGAAAAATTGATTTATAAAAACCATAGATGAATTGCTAAAGGGAAGAGAAGCAGGCTACACTAAAATAGGTTTAAAAGGTACATACTATCAAATATTTTAAGGACAATTGATTTTGTGCTAAGAAAATTAGTCTCAAAATTAGATAAAGCTTTTTTTTTTGGTTTTTCTACAAGGAAATGGGGTTAAGTGGCTTGCCCAAGGTCACACCACTAGGTAATTATTAAGTGTCTGAGGCCGGATTTGAACTGAGGTGCTCCTGATTCCAGGGCTGCTGCTCTATCCACTGCACCACCTAGCTGGCCCCTAGGCAAAGATTTTTAAAAGGCAAATTTTGTGATCAAACTTGAACCAGGGCGAGGCAAAGCAGAGAGGAATGGTAAACTTGGTAAACAACAATGAATATTGATGCAAAATTTTAAATATCATCCTTACATGGAGATTAGAGTAACATATTCAGACAATGATTTACTATGACTAAATTGAATTCACACCAGGGATGCAAGTTTGGTTCAACATTAGGAAAGCAATTAGCAAGATTAATCATATAGACAACAAAATAACAACAAAAATGATGGTGTAAATAGTTGCAGTAAAAGCTTTTGACCACATATAATAACCTATAAAGAACAATAGCCTATAAAGAAAGGAACAAAACAGACATCAAAGACACTTCTTTAATTTGATTAAAAAGCATATATTTAGAACCAAGAGCTAGCTAGCATTGTTGCAATGGTGAATTGAATGCTTTCCTAAATACAAACCATGGTAAAGAAAAGATGTCTCCCTCTCTCTTCCCTACAGTTATTTGTCAGAGATCTAAAATTCTATAACAATGAGACAAGAGAACAAAATTAAAGGTATAAATTTCCACAGAGAAGACAAAATGATCTCTATTTATGTATGATGCAACAGTATTCTTCAGAAACCACTAAGAACCAGTGAAGAAACTAATTGAGATGATTAATAGTTTCTACAAGATAGTAAGATACAAAACATTCATACAAACATCAGCACTTCTAAACATACTAACAAAAATGTGGGAGAAAGGATAATACAAAAAACTATTCTAAATAACTATGAAATGCATAAAATATCTTGCCATTAACCATATACAAACATAGAGAAATAATGAGACAGAAAAAAATCCTTTAAATAACTGGAGAATTATTTCTTGGTTATACAATTCCAAAAAAGGATTTATGGATTCCTGATTAATGATAAAACAATTAAATTCCTGAGGGGGGTAGTATGTAGACTAGGAAAGATAATAACAAATTTCATGTTAGAACAAAAGATTAGGAATCTCAAGGGGAAAAAAATGGAAAAATAGTATGTCTATCAATGAACACAGAATTACCCAATCTAAAACTATTTTAAAATGCAATAGTTATCACAACTATTTGTTATTTGTTTAAAAAAATAGAAAAAATAAAGTAGTAATACAAACTAAATAAATGACAAATAGGAAAAAATGTGCATCAGGGTTTAGTTCAAAGGACAAAACTTACAGGGGGGAAGTTCTTTAGAAGAATATCTGAGGAAAACAAAATTCAGTTTGTTAGAAATTTTGTTTACATTATTTTATAACATTTAATGATAATTTGATCTAAATCCTGGCTTCTTTGTTAAAAAAGAGAGAAATACCTGAAGTCTGTTAGGAGACTGTGACAAGGATATAGATTGAATGGATCAATCAATCAAAAAAGTATTTATTAAACACATAAGTACTTACTGACCATATAGGTGCTGCAGGAGAGAATGATGGGCCTAGAGTCAAGAAGACTTATGAACCTAAGTTCAAATCTGGTTTAAGACATTTAATAACCCTGTGACTCTGGGCAAATCATTAACCCAGTTTGTCTCAGTTTCCTCATCTGTTAAACAAAGTGGAGAAGAAAATGGTGAACCATTCCTGTATCTTTGGCAAGAAAAGCTCAAATGGAGTCATTAAGCCTCAGATAGTCCTGAACAATAAGCACTTATTACTGGGAGGAATTTTACTGAGTTCTGTAAATAGAAAGACAATTAAAAAAAACTCTTTTTCTTTAAATAGCTTACAATCTAATGAAAGAGACCAATATAATCAAATCAGATCATCCTACCCCTCCTAAAATAATCAATACATTACCATGTTCTGGTGTGCTTTGCCATTTCACAGGTAAAAATAAATCTCTATTAAATCAAATCAATCAAATGTATTCCAAATGTAAGTTTCTCTATTCAGGCATTAGATGAACTGGTTGAATAAATTTTATTATGTTCCAAGGCTTTTCTTTAAAATATTATAGGGTGCAGTGAATAAATTGCCAAGTCCAGAAATATAAACATTCCTTTTCCTGAGTTCAAATATGGCCTGGGCAAGCAATTTAACGCTATTTACCTCATCTATAAAATGTCCTGGAGAAGGAAAGGGCAAAGCACTCCAGGATCTTTACCAAGAAAACCTCAAACGGAGTCATGAAGAATTGGACATGACTCTCAAAACAAAAAACAGAACAAGAAGCCACATACAGTTTTAGCCAGTTGTGACTGAAATATATATTGAATAGAAAGTAGTTTGGAGGAGTGATGAAAGGTTTTATGGAGAAGTGAAGATGGTGGCATTTGTGGGAAACCAAGAATTTCTAAGGGCCAGAGAAGGGAGTCCATTCAAAGTTGAGAGGTCAGCTAGTATGAAAGTCCAGAGATAGAGATAGAAAGTCTTGTTTTGTTTATAATGTGAAATAGACCAAAAGAGGGCAAGGGGAAAAATAAAGGAACAATGTTGTAAAGAATTGACAGAAGAGAGATCTGATTAATGGTGCAAAGAGACTATGTGAAGAAACAGTGAGGAAGCAATTTTTCTATATGGTCCATGGGTATTAGGAAGCATAAGGCATACCCATATCAGGAAGGGGTTAGAATGGGATTTAGTTTTTCTGAGGAAGCAGTATTTCCCTAGTTATCAGAATTTTCTTTTAAAAGAGAGAATTAAAGGGGTCTAGGATGAAGAGAAGTTTGTTAATAGTCTGTGATAGTGGGTTTGTATGTGTCCCAGGATGGTTGAAGAGGGCACAGAAGAATGAAAGAGTAGAAAGAGACATGCAAACTAAATTTAACAAGGAAGGAAATAATGAAAGGAGAATCAGGAAAATTAACCTTTTTCTTGGTAAATAGAAATAATATAAATGAGAATGAGGCAGGAACTTACAAACTCTTAAATGAGAAAGGACTATTTTGTTTTGATCCCCACCTTCTTGGGTCTTGGTTTGACTATGGGGCTAGTACAGAAATGATAGAGTCATCTTCCACAACTTGTCATTCTCCAAGTACTAGGGAGCTAGAGAGAATTCAAAGTAGTGTTTAGAGAGTCTGAAGTTCTGGTTCAGCAAGTATCTGAAGATGGTTTCTTGAGTCAGTGACTTAGGAATCACCCCATTCATTTGAAAATAGTGAGGAATTCCCTGGAGTTAATTCTCAGACATTTCCACACCATGCTGCCTACATTCTGGCTAACCTCTTTATTTTTCTCATCATCATATCTCAAGAACTTTGGTCTTTGGGGGAGCAAGAACACTGATCCCTGAGAGGTGCACCTTTATTTAGCATTATCTTTCCTACATCTAGGCTACCATATTATTTACCACCATATTATTACTTCTATATACAATGTACTATATGCATCCCTTAAGTCACTTTCTATCTATCCGTTGTATTGTTTTAAGTATCTTGAAAGGAAGAACAATGTAACTTGTTTCTAACTCTATCTCTATCTGTAAACATGCAGGAACCACTACATAAACCCTTTTTCCTTCCTTCATGAATTCCCTACATATAGAGCAAACATGTGGTTCCTAGTTCCTGTGATATCTCTGCTCAGGGTTTCTAATATATTTGAGTTCCCTTTTGCATAGTTCCAGAGGGAGAGAGCTATCATTAAAATTTAAGAGTTCTACAACCAGGGGCTAGAGAAGTTCAAGGATTAAGAGCAAGTCAGTGACAAAACAAAGGGCAGGATACCTGCCAACGGCTTCTCAGCAAGGCAAGACATTGACTGTTTCCATTCCATACTTATCAGTAGGTAATCATACAAATGAATGGTGCCTTATGTGGGTTTGCACAAATGTTGATAGGAAATAGCTGGTTGCTTTTGAAACTAACACTCATTACTATTATTATTATTTTAGAATGCATGGAAGGGAGGATGTCTGTCTCTGTACTTAGTCTGTACAGCACAACCTTGCTGATAACACATGATGTATTTGTAATAGAAAGCAATATGAGAGGGAAACTCTTTCCAGCTTTGAATGTCGATGATTCAGGTTGTTTCTAATTTTATCCCAAGTGGCTAACAGCCTAAATTACTTCCAAAAAATTACCTCAGTGGATTTGCTAATGCATTCCTCTCTGTCTGCCTACCTTTCAAGCCCTTGGCTTGCACTTAACGTTCCCTTGGTTAATTTCAGTTTAGCAGATAGGGAGATCGGGTCATGAGAAGTAGCAAAACTCAACATCACTGTTTAACTAACTATGTGATATGGATGTGGTATATTTAAGACCATATTTAAACCACTATGCCTCAGGCAATACAGAAATAATTTTCTAATAATTAAAATGGACTAACCCAACTTAATGATACATATTAAAACTTACTTACTGTGTAGATCTTAGTAACATCCAGTGTTGCACAATTCTTTAGAGTTTATCATACAGATTAACACCATACATTTCTAGTTCTGTATTCTATACTTATTCTTAAATTTTTCCCAAGATCTTTTTCATTTGTGTGCAAATAGATAAAGGGGAAGGTAAGTGGAACAATGGATAGATCATGGACTGAAAACCAGGTAGATCTGAATTCAAATTCAACCTCAGAGACTTTTTAGCTATTTGACTCTGGGCAAGTCACTTAACCTGTCTGCCTCAGTTTCCTTATCTGTAAAACATCAGCTAAAAAGGAAATGACAAATCACTTGTTTCTGCAAAAAAAAGACCACAAAACAAATGGGGTCAGGAAGAATTGGGCATGACTGAAAATGACTGAACAACAAATGAATAAATCATTTAACCCCTCTCCCATCCCTTCAAGCAATAAATTTCTGAGTTGATAAGGAAGTGAATTTGGAGGAAAGTGATCCAGTTCAACCCAATACCAAAGAGTAATCTCTTCCCAAACATCACTAGCAAGTAGTTCCTTCAATCTTTGTTTGAAAAGGTCAAGCAAAATTATGAGGAAATGGAAACAACAGTAAATTTGGAACCAGTGATAATAGGTTTAAATCCTGTCTTTTCCCTATTGGGCAAACCATGTAATCTGCCTGAGCTTCAGTTTCATCACCTGTAAAACAAGAGGTAGGACTATATATATATATAAATAATCAAGGAATGAATAAGTATTTATTAGTCACTTGCTATGTGTTACATACTGTGATAAGCCCTGGGAGTGCAAATACACACAAAAAAGCAAGACATCCCTTTTTCTCAAACAATTTACATTCTAATGGAGGAAGAGAAAACACAAAAGGGAACTGAAAAGCAGGTGAGTAAAGGAGAGTTGGGAATGAATATAACCATATGGATAATTATATCCAGTCTAAAGAGTCAGAAAAACAGTTGGGAGGGAAATAATGTGGGGGGGGCAGGAAACACTGGTAAGAGCCCTCTTCAAAGGGACAAATTTATTACCATTAGGAAAAGAAAACTGGTATGATAATAGATAAGATAAATTCTTAAAGGTCCAACTTGAACTCTGATTTTATTTTTGTTATTAGAACATATGAAGGGGCAATATTAATTATTGATGCAATTTAAGCTTAGATTGAGCTCTCTAATGGGGAACACACAATTTTTTAAAAAAAAGAACAATTTTTCACCTTTGCCTTTTGGCATATTAGTCAGAAAATGGTTGAATGATTTTGATGTTGTCTAAGAGAAACTTTTGAGTTTTGAGGGTACTAAAATTTTATATAAATATGGAATATCAGTAGGAAAATCAGAAAAAGCCACCTCTACACTGTTGCCCAATTTCTGGATTAGTGATTCTCTCAAATAATCCCTCATTTGAAAAAGATATCCCAGCCATTCTCATTTCATACTTGAATTGATACACTCTCCAGACTTCTCCAGCTTTGGGACAACTATCCATTTCATGTCTTCCTCCAACTGTCTAGGCCTTGTCATGTGTATTGTCTTTCTCCATTGAAGTGTAATCTCCTTGAGGGTAGAAACTATCTTATTTGACTGCATTAGTGTCTCCAGTGTGAAACATAATGTTTGGTGGCACTTTTCCAAGGTTGAAGAAAGTTTGGGAAGGGATACATTTATGAAACCATTTTGTTGCTACTAGGTCATGTCTAATTCTTCATGACTCCATTCGGAATTTTCTTGACAAAGTTATTGAAGTGGTTTGCCATTTCTTTCTCTAGCTTCTTTTACAGATGACTTAAAGAGTTAAATGACTTATTTGGGGTTACAAAGCTAGCATGTATATGTAATCACATTTGACCTTAGGATGGTTTCTAATCTATTGTTCTATATACTTGCCAACTGGCTCTCCCAAGAAAAAGAGTAGGAAGATCAATGATTATGTAAGAAAGGCTGTTGAAGATTGTCTTCCCTAATAATGCCTGAAATTTCTCCATTATAAATTTATTCCTTTCTTTTAATAACATTCCACACATGAGATGCTGCTTTTAAATAAACCTACTGTTAGCAAGCATAGCACATTAAGTTTAGGTCCTTAAAGTGAATAACAAATATTTGTGGGCGTATGTGTGTGTGTGTGTGTGTGTGTGCACGTGCACGTGTAATCTTGTCTTTGTCAGAAGAGATCATAGTAAACTAGCTAAAAAGGAACAGGAAAATGAAAGTGAAAATGAATTCAACAAATTCTAAAAAAGGAAGCCTGATGTAGAAGGAAGATCAGAGTGGCAACAAAGAGATATGGAGTTCTGATTTGTTTCTGTACATTAAACAAGCCAACTCCTTTCTCTTTGAATTAATTTCCCTGTCACTAAAGAGATGGGGTAAAACTTGATGATGTCTAAGATCTGAATTTGAATGAACAACTGTTCTATTAATATAAGAGGGATGAATTGTTTAAAGGAAGGGACCATCTATTAACTAAAGAAATATGTACCATTGCTCTATTTTTCTTTATGAGTGGTTTTCATGAAATATGATAAATAGTTCTTTCTCAAAATCTTGCCATAGTCACAGAAAAGAGTAAAAATTTACTTTGTCAGAAAATTCCAAATTCAGCAGACAGAATCATCAGTAAACTGTAATCTCCCTGAGGGCAAGGAGTATTCAATTTTTATCTTAGCTTTCCCACCATCTAACAAAATACTATGCATGTATTAGCTATTTATCAAATTAAATTTATACATTAATTTAATATACTAAATTGTTTACTTCTATACTGGATTAATCATCTTTACAAAGCATCTACTATCATTAGTTAGACTGAAATTAGACAATAAACTTGATATCTTCCCCAATTTCATAAATACCAAGTGTCTATCAGGCCCTGAATAATTGACCACTGACACATATCCAATTGCTGATTATATATTCATCAGACTACTATAGTGCTATGTACATAGCAAATATGAATGAATGAATTTAAAAATTATTAAGAACTCACTATTGACTAAGTTCTGAAGAAAAAAATGAGATATTCTTTACATTTACGGGACTTTCAATGTCATACTATATTTAAAGAAATACATGCAAACATAAAGTTGTATACACTTCTCTCTACAAATATGTATGTATATATATTTATAGATATAGTTACATCAGTGCAGTTATATACCTTTATTTGAGTTGTTCCATGTAATTATTTAGCTGTATAGTATATGTTCATAATTTATACATGTATAACAATGAATATATGTACCTATTTATACATGTACAATACATAAATGAAATGTGTAATGTTTACATTTGTGTGTATCCTATTATGACTTGAGGGCAGATAAAATTACTCAATTCCTAGGGCTTCCAGTACAATGAAAAAACATATATCGAACCAGGGAATATTGCTGGGTCTAACGTTGAAGTAATCTAATTATGAAAGTAATCAAAAGACAGTATATTAGCTCAGGAAATTATTCTAGAATTGTAGCTTGTGATTGAGGCAGAAATAGTCTAACGGAATGGCCTGGAATTTATGCAGTCTAATTGATCTTTTTAATAGTATATTGACTCAATGGCAACTGAATTGGTAGAAATTTGTAGGCATATCCACAGGTATTAAATTGGCAAATTTTCTGTAGGCACCCATGTGCTTCTCTTTAATGCATACAGTCCTGTTGTTACAAAGTCCTTACCTCTGCTACAAGTAAGGATGATTCCCTTTAATATGTTGTGGTAGAGATTTAATGTGTTCTGACACACCACTAGGGGGCAGTAGGAGTTTATTAAACTTATCTAAAGATAGTGTTTCTGAATTATGAGATTATACAGCAGGGAAAGATAATAAAGAAATTAGTAATTAATTCCTGGTCACATTTTTTTCTTCATGAGAGCTACTTTAGACATTTCCTTTAGAGGGATGTGATCAATTAACACAGGAGTCACTAAAACGAGACAAATAAATGAGGAATTGTTGTGAAGCACTAAAGAAGGGAAGAGAAAGGAAAGCACACAGAAGCATTCACAGACTGTAAAGTTTGCATTTTATTCGGTGAATGAAGAGTAGAAAAGATTAATTTTTCTCTTGTTCTGATACATAAAACTGTCCTGGGAGGGGGGCAATATCTGAAATAAAAGATGATTTTGTTTTGAACTCAAAGTGTCTATAAAAATCTTTCCTATATTACTGTTATAATTACTATTTTTGGTAACTGACTAATCATGGAATAGCAGATAAAATACTGATTTGCTTGTACATATAATCTATTCAAGAAACTCAACTTTGAGACATTGATGCTAGCATTTCTCTCTCTTCATTGCATTTGTTTCTCTTCTTTGTGAAGAATAGTTCACAAAGAGCATCTCTCTTCCTACACTTCCCTTTACTGAAAAATGACTGAATAAAGTATGTAGTCAAATTAATGTAGATTTAATTGAAGTAGTGGAATAAATTCTAATTGAGGTCATTTTAATTTGATCACTTTTGGTTACAAATATTTTAACCAAGAACTATTATACTTATCCTATTACATCAGAATATGACTAAATCAAGATCCTCCCAATGAAATACTTTGGCAGTTCAGAGATTATCAGAGAAAAAACAAATAGGATGACCCAAGGGCATTGGAAGGAAAGCAGGAAAATGCAGGCATGTCTTATTAAATTTTTTTTTACTATTTCCATATCTGATTGGAATATTCCAATTCCAAATTAATACAAATATCCAATAACCCTTACATTATTGTCTAGGAAAAATATATAAAGGAGGGATAATAGATTTCTATTATATTTATTCATGAAATTTTATTAGTATGAAATTTTTTATTTCAATACAATGTCTAAACTATCATTCATCTCAAATTCTATATAATAGAATTCATTTTATAACAGTATGATGAAAGCACTATAACACATATCAAGAAAAATAAGAATTATATTGTATCCTAATTAAAAATAAGTTGATATTAATTAAATATATACAAAATTAAACCTAGAATTGAGCACACCAAAAGGAATAGATTCCATTTGTTATTATCCTTGACCATGGCTTGCCAAGTTCTGAAATGTCTTCTTACTCTTCTTTCATTGAGTTGTTTAATTATTCAAAAAGCATTTCCTAGCATTTCCTATGCAAAATATAGTCGACTACCAAACTCTTAAAAAAAAAAGACTGTGAGAGATGGACATTGAATACATGGGATAAATGGGTTTGAATTTACATATATATTTTTGTACTTAGCATCCATTTGTCTTTTATTTTTTATGCAAAAATATTTTAATAACACTACTGAATTCATATGAAACTCTTTTCCCTATCTCTATAAATATTTATCATGTGCTATTTTGTATTATGTACATGCCTAATCACTTTAACAGATGGAAATTTGGGAAGGAGTTTCATTATATCTAAATTTTGTCTTTATCATCCTTCTCTTTCTCCCCTACTGGTAGACAGAGTGGACTGTGGAAAGGTATTTAAAAATAGTTATTGTACTAAGAAAAAAAAAATTAGATAACATCCACCCCTACTTTTATTTTTAAGTTCTTTTACATTTAAAGTTCTTGTAATCTCTATATAATGATACATATCTTAATTTTAGTACTTGTATGAGGAGTAATATTCCTTTTTTTAAAAACATATAATTGAAGTGCAGAGTTAAGTTACTTTGAGTTTGAATACCTAGGGATCACACAAGTGCAAAAACAGAATTCAAATGCCAAAGTTCTTTTGACTTTAAATGCAATGGTCTTTCCCAGCATAGTGCTCAGTACTTAGAACAATGTTTGATAAATAAAGCTGCTTAATAAGTGATTATTGATTGATTTGTTGATTGACTTCTGCTTACTACTTGACTTTTTAAATGGATAATTATCTTTTAATCTCATCTCATCCATTCAATACACCATAGTTGGCAAAATGTTAGACATGGACTGAGAAAGACATGGCACTTTACCAGCGATAAGATCACATGATAATTACTTGCTTCTTCTCAGTCTTCATTTGCTTACCTACAAAATCCAGGGAATAATTCCCACCATACCTGTCTCACATGGTTTTAGACAGTCTCAGTTTATTTATTTATTTATTTATTTTTTAGGGTTTTGCAAGGCAAATGGGGTTAAGTGGCTTGCCCAAGGCCACACAGCTAGGTGTCTATTAAGTGTCTGAGAGTGGATTTGAACCCAGGTACTCCTGACTCCAAGGCTGATGCTTTATCTACTACTCCACCTAGCCAACCCAGACAGTCTCAGTTTAAAACATATTCTTAGTGACTATTCTTCCACAATCCTGATTCAGTTTTAACTTTAATAGGTTTTTGGCTTTTAAAGTTTTTTGAGTTTTAATTGCTTAAAACTTTACTAAAACTTTTGGGTCATTCTGTATATGCTACCTCACCTTATTAGAGCAGAATATTTTTTTTAATGTGCTTTTCTCCCCAATTAAATACAAAATCAATTTTTACATTTAAAAAAAAGTTTTGAGTTCCAAAGTCTGTCTTCCTCTCTGCCCTTTCCCTCCCTGGCAGTCTGATATGTTATACATGCACAATCATGTAAAACATTTTATGTTAGCCATTTTAGTGCAAAAAGAAAGAAAGAGAAAAGAAAGGAAGGATGGAAGGATAGAAGGAAGGAAGGAAGGAAGGAAAGAAAGAAAGAAGGAAGGAAGGAAGGGAGGGAGGGAGGAAGGGAGGAAGAAAGGAATTATGAAAGAAAGACCACTCAATTCTTTCTTTTTCTTTTTGTCTATGTATCTTGGTGCTAAACACAGTGTTTGACACTTTGTAAGTATTTAATGTGTTTTTATTATTTATTCAATATTTAAAATCAATTTATAAATGCCAATGGGCTACTTAATGTCAGTTTGTTCATTTTTCTTTACCTTCTTCTCCATCCTTTTCTTTCTCTTCTTTCTTTTTTCCTTCTTCTGTACTTTCTTTTTTCTTTCCTTCTTCTTGTTTTTGTTGTTGTTGTTGTTGTTCTTCTTCTTCTTTTGCTTCTTCTTGTGCTTCTTCTTCTTTTCTTTCCTCCTCCTCCTCCTCCTCCTCTTTCTTTGTTTCCAAACAGTCAATTATATTCTTATAGTCAAATCCATCTATGCCAATTAGTTTTGATCTGGATCAGTGATACAATAGGTATAAGGATATCTTGGTGTGAGAACTCCTTATATGAATATAGATTGCAAGTTCATCTATGGCTAAAATTCTTAGTCAGTCAGTGAAGGACAACTTAGTGAGTCAGTGAAGGCAATTAACTTACTCATAGTTTCTACTTTGTCCAGGTACTATTGACAGCAAAACCAACCATTTTCCCAATACACTGAACCTCCTGCCAGTCCATGAATTTAAATTAATAAAACAAAACTTCATCCCCAGATTTCTTTTCACCAGCTGCCATGCAACCCTGTAAGATTTAAGTTCTTGGGGCAGCTAGGTGGTGCAGTCAGTATAGTGTGGGCCCCGGAGTCAGGAGGACTTGAGTTCAAATTCAGCCTCAGACAAGAATTCCCACTGCCTTGCAAAAACGTAACAACAACAACATCATCAACAACAACAACAACAACAAAAGACAACCTTTTTATGTCTGGAATTTCTACCCTGTAGTCTCTTGATTAAAGGTTGACTCAGGTAAAAGCTAAATCCTTATTTTCTCTCACCAGTCACTTGATTAACTCTCAGGAACCCCCATGAAACTTATCAATCATGTATCATTCATTAAGTGCCCTAGATCTTGGAAATCGAAATACAAAAATCATATAAATAAATAAACAGATAGATGAATAAATAAGTAAATAATATTAACGATGAGATTTCATTTTAATGAATGAAATTCATTAGAAATTAGATTTGGGAGTCCAAAACTATCCATGTCCATAAACATACATACATACATACATGCATACATATATACACACACTAACATAGATAAATACATAAACATAGTAGTAATAGTAGGCATATATATATACATATATATATATATATGTATATATATACACACACATAGAACTTTTTCTTTGCTAGGCTCTTTGTCTATTGCTTTGCAATTATCTTGTCATTTGATCCCCATGACAGAATTGCAAGGTAGATTCTATTATTATTCCCATTTACCACATGAGAAATATGGGGCAAATCAAGGTTAAGTGACTCTTGCCCAGGGTTACAAAGCTAATAAAAGAATGAGGCTCAATTCCTGAACTCTGGTCTATCCACTGTATCACATAGCATAAATATAAGTTAAATAATTACAAATATTTTAAAAAGTTAAATTTAAGCTAACCCTTTTCCACCTTTCTAATTTTGAATCCATCATCAAAACCAACATTGTTACTGATCCTGGGGAAAAAAGTTTTCTAGTCTATTTCCTGTAACTATAATCCCCATCCTTGTAATTTTTCCAATATAAATATCTTTCTCTCTATTTCTCCTGTATTCATTTTGTCCCTGTCTGTCCAACAAGGGTTAGAGCTTTCATTATTTTTTTATTTGTATCACTAGAATTTATTCACTGACTAACACATTCATTTATGTATTCACAAAAAGATAACCAAAAACAAAGATCCTTGCTCCAACTCGGCTATATTTCTATAGACAGAGATCAATGATGAAGTACAGTAGGAAAATCTAGTGATTTGAGCCCACATCACTTATACACTCCAACAACAAAAAAAAAAAGAAACAGCAAAGGAATTTAATTTCCCTCATATCATTTGGTAAGAGATTTTGGCTTTATTCTTCCTCTTTGAGAGCATAGATATACATGAAGTGGAAGAATCAAATTCAGGTGTTATTGGATTAAAATTCCAGTCTAGGACCCAGTAAATCAGGTAGAGATTCAGGAATGAAGAGAATTAATAGAAAAGTCTTGACTGGGATTATGGGAACTAATCTCTCAGTGTTGTAAGACATGAGAACTAATCCAAGGATCTGAGGAGTAGAAGAACTTAAAAAATAATAGGTATTTGAACTAGGAGGGACCATTCAAATTATCTTATCCTTCCACCTAATTTTATAGATGAGAAAGAGAGGTCAAAAGTCACTTGGAAGAAGTAACAGAGCCAACACTAAAAGTGTAGTCCAAGAATGATAGAATAGAGATGAATGAGATTTTTATTTAGATGAAATGTTTGTCCTTCATTCTCAAAAAAGAACTTGACATAAGAGAAGTGATGTCATGATATGAACATGAATTGGATTTGAGTGAAGGGATGCTATGCTAAGTCAACAACTTCATTTTTTTTTTCCTCTGGAGCTAAATTAATCCAGTGACCAGATATGGATCAGAATGACTGAAGATGTCCCTGGATGTGAGGCAATAAGGGATAAGTGACTTGTCCAAAGTCACACAGCTTATAAAGGTCTGAGACAGGGTTTGAATTCAGGTCCTCTGACTTCAGGACCAAATCTCTGCCAACTATATCATTTAGCTGTCCATATGACATCAGGGAGGTGATGCTGTGAAAAGCACATGATTTGCTTTTGAGTGAAAGGGCCTATGCTAAGTCATCAGTTCCACTTTCTCATTTGTAGTCACCTGTGTCCAGTGATAATGAATTATGATTACTAGAGAACAACCTGATGAGAGGCAAAAGAGGTTAAGTGACTTGCCAAGGGTCACACAACTATTAAATATCAAATGTTTGAACTTGGGTTCTTCTGATTCCAGGGCCATTGCTCTATCCACTGTGCCAATGTTTTCTACATACAGTATCTCATTTGAGCATTAAAACAAATCTGAAGAGTAGATAATACAAGTATTATTCCTTGTTCATAGGAACAATGAGGAAGCTGCAATTCATTGAAGTTAAATGATTTATAATTGCAGTCATAAAGCTAGCAAGTATAAGAAGCTAGATTGGAGCCCACATCATCCTATCTCCATGTCAAGATTTCTATGCATCATGTCACTAAAACTTTGGAATTCTAAAAAAAAAAAAAACAAATTAAATAAGGAATGGATTTGGAGTCAGAAGAAAGCAGTTCCACTTATCTGTTGTATAATCTTGAGCAAATGATTTCATATCTCTGATCCTGGGTTTCCTCATCTGAATAATGAGAATATTCGACAATAGCAAGTAAGCAAAAGAATGTGTTTGATACAATAAGAATTTTGTAAATGGTAAACTTGACCTTTAAACAAGGTTTAGTCAGTCAGTTTTCAATAAAGTTGCTGCCTGGGACAAGGCAAATCAATCCCAGTTAACAGTGACCAAGAATTTTCCAGGGGGACAGTTGAATCTATATCTGAAGATATTTTGGCAAAAGAGACTGCACCCTTATATGGAAAGGTTAAAGAGAACAGCAGCTGCCACAGGTGAGTCTGCCTAATACTGAAGCATCTTCCTGCCCATAAATTCTGAAGTCTTTTAAAAAGAGAGGGATGGAAAGTAAATTTCATTGGAAGCTCCAGACACTAATAAAAAGGAGAACTGGCCCTAATATCCATACTTTTAAAAGGAACCAATCAGCCACCTACCATCCTGGGGACAGGGACGTTCTTTGGATCAGATTCAGTAGCAGTCCTGAGACAGCAAGGGTAATCGTATTGATTCTGAAGGAATGTCTGGTTAATTTTTCACAAGGCGTAGATTCCTCAAAAATCAATAACTTTCTGCTGTATCTTTATTCTTCTGAATAAACTGTGTCTGTCTGAGAAACTTGATTCTTAAGCTCAATTGGATTCATAAAACATTCACAGACATACACAGTATAAAAGAAATGCAAGCTTTCCCCTGAAGCAGTAAGCATTTAACCCCAACATGGGACAAAGAGTTATTCCCTCTTGATATATTGCTGTCCTTGGACAGGCATTTGTATTAGATGGAATTTTTCTGCTGTGCATACCTCTTCCTCTGAGCACTGGTTCTCCAGCCAAAGAAGCATAGAAATAGAGAGAAGGAATAGCACATTTAGGCATACTATTACTTTTATTCAGGATTATGAAGCTATTGGAAATCCCAGGATATTTATTCAAATTGGGTTTTCTTTTTATCCTCCAAAAAAAAAAGTTGTTTCAAAACATGTGACCCTGTAACAAAAAGAAAAAGGAAAACTTCTTTGCAAATTGTACAAATAAGTCAATCATAGAGGATCATAGAATTTTAGAGTTAGAAGGGCATTGTAAAATGAAGTCTTTCAACCCATCCTATTATACAAATGTAAAAACTCTGAAAGTCTTAGAAATTAGTGAACATGTCTAATAGCTTATTTTGAAGTATAATTTACTACAAATGTAAAGGCAATCAATCAACACATTTATTGAGAGTCTAACATGAAAAGAAATTGCACAGAAAAAAGAATAGGGAATCAGAAAATACAAAAACAATGCCAAGGTTGCTTTTTTAATGTAGTATTGTTGTTTTCATTTAGCAAAAGAGGCCATTCTATGCCTCATTTTCTTATCTAACCTTAATCACTGAATGGAAGTTACCTCATTCAAACTGAAACATAGGAAGATTTTAGCTTAAAAAGAACCAGGTCTTCCACTTTATCCAGAGACATTTCCAGTCATCCTGATTTATATCTTGCAACTGATAGGTATGGAGGAGAAAATGGGGCTGGTGACTTTGTACTACCCTGTATCTCTTAAATCCAATTCACTTCCATGGCATGTCACCTCCCTGATGTCACAATACAACTTTTGATTCTTCCTGTACATTAATTTCAATTTTATGCATAACTCAGAGACATTACTAATCTTTAGCTGCTAGCCAGTTTAGTCCAATTAGGTAGCTATTGAATTATTTGGTTGTACTAAGCCCCAGGACAGCTGTAAATAGCCAAGTAAAAGTACATATACCATTTTTTTGAAGTCCTTTTTCGAATCTCTTTGATTTTAACTTCTATCAACTCATACAAAGCTCAGAAACTAATCCAATGATTAGCTAAAGCTCCTTGTCTTTCTTCAAAGTTCAGTCCACAACCTCTTACGTGGGTCTTTCTTGATCTACCTACTCCCAGTTGTTAGTGTGTGCTATATCTTAAATTACTTAGTTTATATCTTGCATGTCTTCAATTGCATACAAATTACATCCCTACCTCCCTAGGAGAATATTGGCTTTTTTCAGGGCAATGTAATTAGGGGAGTACAGATTCATTTTTGTCTTTGAATCATTACAAATTAGAAGACTCATTTTGCACTTTTGTGGAAACTTAATAGATGCTTCTTCAATTGAAATAAATTGTTTGGTGGCTCAAAAAATTGTACTCTCAAAATTTTCTCTAGAACTTTTAATATTCATGTTTTCATATTTGCGTAAGTGACTCTAGGAATAAGTTACATTGTTCAATAACCTGACTGACAAAATGATCATTATAGCTGTAAGCTTCTTCTATGTTCTTCTTCCATTTCTGAAGACAAATGGGCCATAAAAAAAGTATGAGAGTTATATAGAATCAGGTGGTATCTTCACCTCAAATCTGAAATGAAGACTGAAAGAATACCTTCCTCTTACAAGCTGACAACCCCCTTGAGTGGCCTAAAAAACACTAATTAAATGAAATATGTGCTAATTTTCAGAGTTTGCCCTAATAAGTGACAAATGTTAAACTTCATATTTTAGTTTTAAGCAAGAGCAAAACAGAATTAGGTTTGCATATACATTTATTAATATTTCTCTAAGTTCACTGATTAAGTAGGCTTAATAATTTGCACAATAATATGCAAATAAAAAATCATGCACCAATTCTCCCTCCACTTTAGTCTTGGCTTCTAGACTTTTCAAGGTTAGGAATTTACTATCAATCTGGTAACTGACTTTGAAAACTAGATACCCCAAAAATGGAGTCTTAGAAAGGGGTTTATATTGCTTCCATTATCAGAAGGCAGGATCTGAAAAATTTGCCTCTGACTTTTTATATAATGGGAGCAGTCTCAACTCAGGATGGAGCTGGATATCAGACTATCCTCCAAGGAGTGAAGGTCTTTCCAAGAAGGTTGACTCCCAGAGACTTTTGAGCCTTATCAGTTAGGCTAAGATCTCACAAAGCATCCCCTTCTTGGATGCCTTCACCACCCACCGATTGTTAATGGGGATTCAGAATCATCAAAACCATACCCTGACTGTACTAATTTGTGCTAAGGTCAGGAAACAGATATATGGGAAGGGAAGGGGAAAGAAAGTAATATGCAATTCTACTTTTATAGTTTGTTTAAAAACACATACACATAAGATATGCCTGGGATATGGAAAGTTAAAAAAGAGGGATTACACATGGGGTAGACACACAATTGTCTTTATGTGTATATATACACACATATATTCATGCACAAATGCCTGCACACATACATGTTTTATAGAGTATAGATTTCCATGTTATTTCTGTTTCAGTTTGGAGATATAGAAGTTCCTAAACAGATTGGTTTTAAGTATTTTAAGAACTCTTAAATTCTAATTTTTATCTGACAAAGCAAGGTCTTTGAAGCTGTCAGTCTAGAGAGTTTATAGAGAATTATGTCAAATTTTGGTTGCCCAGAAAAGTTCATCCATACCATATATAAATTTCCTAAAGCTAGGTTTGCCCAATTTCTGGATAATGGACCATACTTTCACACTTTTTTAGTCACCAGAGTGAGACAGGGTTGTATGCTTCCTCCCATGTTTTTAGCATGAAGTTTTCAGCTATGTAGGCCAATGTCTTTGATGAGGATGTACACAACATTCAGAATCAGCTGACAGACTAAGTAAATTCCTCAATTTGAAAAGCCAGCAAGTTAAGACCAAAGTGGAGAGACTATTGAGGTGTGATTTTTTTTACATGCATTATTGAGTACTCACTGCAGTTTCTGAAGCTGAGCTAGAACCAAATATGGATCTATTTTCTGCTGCTTGTACTAATTTTGACCTTAGAATACTAAGAAAATATGGTACTCCATCAGCCAGTACAATACCATCCATATGTGGAACTACTGGTTATTGCAAATGAAGAAATGTTGAATACTGTGGATAAGTTTACTTGCCTCAGACTTCTACTTTCAAGGATGTACACATTAATAAGGAGCTACATACATGCATTATCAGAGATAGTTTAGTGTTTGGGAGGCTCTGGAAGAAAGTCTAGGAGGAAAAGGGTATTACACTGACTACCAAACTGAAGGCTTACAGAGTTGCTGTGTTAACCTCATTGTTTTATGTTTGGGAAACCTGGACAGTCTACCAGTTCCATGGCACAACACTGAATCACTTCCATTTCAACTGTCTTGGGAAGATACTAGCAGGATAAAATACCAGATACTGAAGTCCTTTATCAAACTAAATTGCCAAGCATTCAAACTCTATTGCAACTGGCCATGTTGTTCAAATGCCAATTGTATGCTTGCCAAAAAGACTATTTTATGGAAAACATACGTAGGGAAAATGCTCATGTGGTGGTCAGTAAAAGCATTACAAGGACATTCTCAATATCCCTCTTAAGAACATTAGACTTGAGGGACATAGGAGACACTGGCACAGGACTGTTCTATCCTCATCAGAGAGGGTGTGATGTCTATGAGCAAGGCAGAATTGAAGTAACTCAAAAGAATCAAGATATTTCCACATTTAGAGAATCCATCCCAAATGTTCAGATGATTTATTTGTCTTGGACCTGAGGTAGAGCATTCTGAGCTCATATTGATCTGATCAGCCACAGTCAAACACAATGCAACTTGATTCTACTATCATTATGTCCTTTTGGTCCTCTTAGAGAATGAAGGACAACAATCAACGAACCAACTTTTTAAAAAATCAACCAGAAGAGTCCCCAAACTAATCTGAAACTCTCCATGTAGAACTTAATTACCAATTTAGCATTTTACTATGATTCATGGCTCAGGGCCCCTGTTCCTTATGGGAGTATGCTCTATACACAGAATGGAGCCTTGGATTGCTGATTTCAAAGAGCATCATTTTTTCTCTCTTTAGTTCATTTGGTACCCTATTCAGGATCCAAATTCCAGGGAATTCTTTAAAACAAAGCATAGTAATCCTCACTTCCCAGGGCTCCCCAAATTGTGGATAAAATGCTCCCATAAACAAGCTACCTAGTATAGTGTAGCACTTAAATAGAAAGTATAAGACAGTGTTTGTTTCTTGAACCACTCAAAAAACAAGACTCATAAATGCATTTTAACAGACATAAACATAAACAATTCATATTCAAAGCCAATATGAGACTAAATTAAGAAGACCTGAACTGATTTTGGCTTCAGATATTTATTAGGTGTGGGATCTTGTTTCTTAATATCTAAAAGTGGGAATAAAAATAGTACCCACCTCAAGGGGTCATCGGGATCAAATGAGATAAAATATTAAAAGTGCTTTGCTAAACGTTGCAAAATCAGAAGGCATAGATTTCTCAGCCCTCTGGGTCATGGCTTGGATTTTCTTTAGACCTACTTTGTGAAATCTCTAGTGAAGTGGTGGTCTTCTCTTCTGAGAAGTTTGCTCTTGCGATCAATATCTCCAACTGGTCAATGCTCACCTGATTTTAGAACTCAAGAATTAATGGTATCATGAAGTAGTCTGCCAAGCTAGGAATATTTATTAATAAGGCTTATGCTCAGGAAACCATAAGATAGAAAGAAAAAAAAAAAACCTATTGGGGACTCAGTCCCATCTAATCAAATATATTTTACCATTGCTTTTTTTTCTGCCTGGGGAGTGGGGGCAAACAAATAAACTTTTCTTTTATTCTGAGAATAGATGGAAAATGCATCCATGTTGAAAGAGAAGAATAAAAAAGAGATTGGCTGCCGCCTTTTCCACAGCCCAAAAGTCTTGATTACAGTATAGTTCTCATGACTCAGTCATGAGATCATCTTTAATACAGGTTAACCTCATTAAGGGGGACTAATCAAGAAGCAACGTAGTAGCTCAGCAATGCTCCCAGGATAAATCATTTGAGTCTCGCTGAAAACCTAGGAGGTACGGGTATTAAAATATCATTATTATATATGGGGGGGGCTGATAGCATAATGGATAGAGTTCTGAGTCTAAAGTCAGGAAGACCTGAATTCAAATTTGAACCCAGACAAGAGCTGTCTGACACTAGGCAGGTCACTTAACCTTTTCCCCTCACTTTCCTGCTTTGCAAAATGAGTGGATAAAGAAATGAAAAACAAAAATTCTTGTATCTTTGCCAAGAAAAGATCTAAAAGGGTCACAAAGAATTAGTCACAACTGAAAAATGACTAAACGAACTGAATAGAAAATGATGAACATTTGTGCTTTATTCTCAAGGAAAAGATCATTCCATGACAAACACATTAACTGGATTTGAGTGAAGGGGTGCTGAGCTAAGTCACTAGTCTCACTTTCTTTTTCAGAGTCATCTGGGTCTAGTGGCCAGATATGAATGAGGATGACTGGAGATGAACCTGGAAATGAAGCAATCAAGGTGAAGTGACTTACCCAAGGTCACAGAGCTAATGAGTATCAAAAATCTGAGACTGGATTCAAACTTCTGTCCTCACTCCAAGGCCAGTATTCTATCCACTGTTCCATGTAGTTGCCCCTAATAAACAAATTATATTTCAGGAAATAAAGCCTAGAATGGTAAAATGATTTGCTCTGGGCACATGACTAAAAAGTGTCAGATCTATATCTCTGAATCCAGGTCATTCCTACAAGTAGTCCAACATTCTATTCATTTCTGCTTTTCTAAGCTTGGATTGGTTTTTTGGGAGTTGACTATAGATGAAAATATACTCTGCAATTCTGGACCTTTATCCCTAAGTGTTTGAGGCTGACTTCATGGAAAATAACATAAGATCTAGGGGATTCAGAATGGTTATTGAGAGCATATGAAAGCAGACTCCCCTATGCAATTGGACTTGGACCAAAAGATCCCAGAAAATCCTCATTGCCGTTTGTCTCAGAGACTCTAAAACCAGAAGATGTCTCATTAAGACCCTGACTTTTGCCTTTAATTTCACATTTGTACAATACGTAAATCCTTGTCTCACTATTTTCCTGGTATATACAAATTACTTTTTTAAATTAGGTTGCTGGAAAGTACTCACATACATGTAGATGATTAATTATTAGTTGTTTGACTTAGGCAAATTTTTTGATTTATTTTTTCCTCAGTTTCTTCATTTACAAAACAGAGATAATAATATTGTCAATAATCCATCTCAGGAAGTTTTTATGAAAATTGAATTATATCAAATAACTACAATAGCACTTTGAAAAGATTAAAGAGTGATACCAATGTTAAGTTGTTAAGTACTACATGATAAAGTCACTGTGGGAATGTTAGAATTATATATTTATCATTTCCAGAGACTTCTCACCTTCTTCACTAGCTATGACCTCCTTGTCAGAAGATGAAAAAAAAATCAAATCTATTTTAAGTCAAAATTGTCTGTTTTCACTAGAGAGAGAGAGAAACTAGTTCTTAATTCGTGATTTATCATAAAAAGCTGAAAACAGTATAGCTATATATATATATATATATGTATACATATGCATACATACATGTATATCTACTTTTGAAAAATGGGGACTTAAAATATTTGTTTAGTTTGCCTAATTTTATTTTGGAAAGTAGGTCATGTTGAATATACTTTTAATCTTTAAAAGGAACTTAAGATTAGAGAATTTATTAAAAATTTAGTTTGTTACATGATTTTATATATATATATATATACATATATATATATGTATATATATATATATATATATATAAATCTTCTGGTTTTTATCCTGTTCCCTTCTGAATTTTATCTTTTTTTTAGCATTTTTATCTCTCTTCATTTAACAATGAAGAATAAAAAAGATATTAAAGGGGTCCAAAATGCTTTCAGAGAAGTCCAGGTCTGATTTGCAGGGTTTACAAGTCCAAAGCTAATTTTTCTGTCAGCTCTAAAAACTGGAGCAGGGATCTGACAATCAATCTGTGCTCCTTTAGACTCTCAAATCATCATAAGGAATATAAATTCTGCAATCAGAATTTAAATGAGTTTGGCTGATAATATCCTAGTCAGAAAAGACCCTTGCTCATTCTCTTTTGACTTTACTGACCCATTGTGAATGAACAATATTCTGATTTTTTTTTATTCTGACTACATTAAGCTATTGAATGTCTAGGTGGCAATGATAGTTTTGTGACACTTCTCCATTACTGTTAAACTCCTATGAACCTTTGCCTTCTTTGAGCACTTAGTTAACAATTATTAACAATCTTTTTTCTGGTTTCAGGCCCATTTTACAGTTTAATTCAAGAAGCATATTTTAAGTAGCTTATATTTGTAAGGCACAAAGAAAAATAAATAAAGACTCTTCTAAAGGACCTTTCATTTTAGAGATGTGATTAAAAGGGCTTTTTTTTGGAGAAATTAATTAATAACAAATATACTCTTGAGAGACTTAAAAGAAACAATAACCTTTTCCCAGTTTCCTTTAAAAGCTATATGAAACATGATTTCCTATATGAAACCTTTCTGAATCCCAAAAACTTTTGCACCTCCCCTTCCCAATATTGCTTTGTAATTATTTCTATGTTTGCATAAATTGTTTCCTTTTATAAAATATGATGTCCTTTTAAAGCAGGCACTGTTTTCATTTTTGTTTTTATATTGCTGGTCTAACAAAATTTCTGATACATGGTAGATATGTAATGAATGTTTGCTGACTAATTGATTGACATTCATGGGGCATTGAAAATCTTTAGGTTGGTTTAATTAGATTCCACACCCTTCCCTGCTGACATTAGGAAGAGCATATTGGGTTGGATAGTCCATGGATCCAGCCACGTATGGTAGTTATTTTGTTTTCACAAATCACAAAATTGTTCCCCTATTTCCTCAATGACAGTTTTTCCACTTAAATTTTCCACATGGTTTCTGTCACTTTACTGTATAAACACAGCTTGAGGTCAGATAAAAGAGAGATAGATTATAAAGCCTAAAGAGATTTTTAAAATTGAGTACCACTTTTCATTATTGAAAGGGTTTATCTTCTCTGAAACCCAGTCTTTAACGAGCACATTAAGGTAAAAATTATTTAAGCTTCATGTTTGCTAAGATTTTCCCAGCTTTAGGGGTACCTATCCTCTGTCGGAGAGTGATAATACAGATTAAGACACAGCAAGTGATTTCTCAAAATTAGGTCTAATTGCAAAGAAAGCCTCCCTATTGGAACCTCATTAGATTAGTTACCCAGTATTAGTGCCTGGACAAAGGAGGCCATAGATATTGGATAGAGCATGAGGAACTAGATCTAAAAATGGAAATATATAAGAATATACGCGAAGTGAATCTGAGCTAGTTTTGGAAGGCAAGTAACTAACTACTGAAGGGAAAGAATAAGGCACATATTTTCCCCTATGTTAATAAAACTTAGAATATTCTATTGAACTCAATTAAATTCTTTTTTTAAAAAAAATATTTATTTAAGACAATGGGGTTAAGTGACTTGCCCAAGGTCACACAGCTGGGCAATTATTAAATGTCTGAAGACAAATTTGAACTCAAGTCCTCCTGACTCTAGGGCCAGTGCTCTATCCACTGAACCACATAGCTGCCAATAAGTTTTTAATAAATATTTTTAAATTGCTTTGCATTGAATTCCTCCCTTTCTCTAACCCCTCTTCTTACAAACCTCATTTTTACATAAAATAGTAGTAATAGTAGTAGTAGTAGTAGTAGTAGTAGTAGTAGTAGTAGTAGTAGTAGTATGTGGAGGAGGAGGAGGAGGAGGAGAATGCTTTCTTCCCTAGACTTCATACAAATACAAGTTTTTCTAAATAATGAACAAATTGGGATAACATCCCTATTTTTTAGAATTTTGAGGGTTAGCTTGGCTACATTTTTAAGGTAGCTTTGTGGGTTTTATGACACTTTGATTTTGATCTTTCTGATTTCTTTGTGATATGACTGAGGGCAGCTGTCAGGTACTACCCTTTTCTGTCACTAAAATCCCCCTCCCCCCAGTTTTAAGAGGAACCAAAGGTACTGTCACCTTTATGTCTAGTAAATCAAATGCACTGCTTAAAGGGACATTGCTGACAATTTGTCAAGCTCAAGATCACAGAAATGGCCACTTTCCTGACACATTTACAAATTTCTTAGCTTATTACTTTGGTTCCCTGAGAGTTGTGAACCTTCAATGTTGACATACCACATGTTATTGGAAGGTACCAGAACTGGTGACTCAAGGATATGATTCCCTCTGGATTTCTTTTTCAGATGTAATTTTAAAAAAATTCTTAAAGTGTCTATTATAGTACATCTATCAAAAGAGTTTCATGTACACAAGAGAAAAAAAAAACTTTTCAATCTCTTCCAGGTTTATGGTAGAGTTTTCAGTGTTCCCTTATCTTTGCATTTCTCTGTTTGCCATGAATTATTTTTTCTATTATTCTTTAAATCATATATATATATATAATATATATTATATAAATATATATATATATATATATATATATATATATATATATATATATATATATTGCTTTCCTTTTCAAAAGCATACTCTTGACTCAGCAATGTATGATAATGTGCCAGGCATGGGGTAACTTCAAATATTCCCTGTGCTTTGAACAGATGATTTCTTTTCAGTCCTTAGTATTTCTCTTTCACAGGTACAGACTTGATTGTTATGTGGAGATCAATTCAAGTGGAACTACATATGTCCACATTTCCCTCTAAACAAAGGATTCTTCCTCTGAGTTGGAAAAACATAACTGTCTCTACCTGTTCAGGAAATTCTTCCCCACTAGATTGAACTGGATATCAGCAGTTACCAGTTATCCATTTGGGGGCATTCAAATTAGAATGTAAGCTCCTGGTAGGCAGAGACTGTGACAACAAACAACTTTGTCCTTTCCAGTGCTTAATAGAGTATCTTACATATAGTAGGTTTTTTAAAAATGTGTCTTGGTTGATTATTAGAAAAGCTTAATCATTATGGACAAAACAAACAAAAAATTTCATGTAGACATCATATAACATTATTTAATATAATATATTTAATATCATTTTTATATAATATAATAATAGCTTATTATAAAATATAATTCATTTAATATAATATTCAATTAATATAATATAATGCCGTGTCCTATGACAATGATGTCCTGCTCTTAAAGAATTTTTCAACTAAAAATAGGTGATGGGACCCCCAAAATAGTGAATTGTACCTTTATAGAAGTATAATAATGCTTACAGGCTTCTAAGATGAAATAGAATATTGTTTTCAATATGTACATGTATATGTAGAATATGTATATCATACCTCTATGGAAATATATGTGTGTGTATATATGTATCTCTGTGTGGTTATGTATATTTCCACGTGCACACACACAGATATATATATATATATATATATATATATATATATGCAATGAAATGGTGCTTCAACTATCTTGAGTTCTTTGACCAGCAAAGAACTTGTTCTCACCTACAGTGAAAGGAGGAAAGACAGGAGCCTTTTTTTGTAGGAACAAAAGACCACTTTATTGAGTATCCTTAACTTCTATATATCTTACCAAATCCCTTGGACAGCACAAACATATCTCGTAAGATAATCAATGGGAGCCAACCATAGAAAAAGATCATAAAATTGTTTGCTCAAATTCTTGTCATACTTATTATCTTTACAGATTTGGTATTATCCTGTTATCTCAGGATGACCTGCTTCCTGGGCAAACACAAAAGTAGAAGAATGAAGACCTCCCAAGATTCAGAGCCAGCAGTATTGCAAAACAAAAGAGGGGCAAGAGGGTCTTGGAGACCTTTGTCATTGTTATCTCACAGCTGTGGTCCTCAAGGATCACTAACATATACATATACATATACATATACATATACATATATATATGTATGTATGTATGTATGTACGTATGTATATGTGTGTGTATGCATATATATTCCATTATAAGTATCTTTAGGAAACTTTTTACTGGAACTAATACATGATATAGATGCACTCCCAAATAGCAAGGTATGCCAAGATAACACTAAAGAAAGCTGAACTATAGTGACGCAAATTCTGGATCTTACCACATTTTGGTAATTAGAATTTTCCTTTACCTTGCCTACTTCTTCTTAGAAATTAGATCTTCGGTGTTTTGCTATTCCTAAATGTTTCCAAACCTAACTATTGATTCTGGGAGCTGAGTCTTTCTCAGTATGAAGTGGATCATTCTCCTCCTCCCCTGCCCCCCCCAGTAAAACAGATCCCCCCCCAACTGTGCTACATGTCAGTCAAATATCTTTAAAGTTATTATATATTTTAGTGATTAATTTTTTAAAAATTCTGTTTGTTACACAAATTAATTGTAAAATTCTTGTTAATACTAAACATATTTATAAATTTTGTTGCTATCCTTGAGTAGTATCATAATTTTTATAAAATAAGTCAGTCATTCAGTCAAAAGAATATTTTGAAATAAAAACTGATTGAGTCTAAGCAAAGGTTTTTATTTTGTAATAGCAATATGAACATGAGAAAGGCTATTGTAAAGTGGAGATTTAGGTGCAAAATTTGTGTTTTAACATGGGCAGCTCACAATGCCTCTGAATTCTCCAGTCAATTCTCTAAATTCAGAATATATAGAAGAGTTATTGATATTAACTACTAGGGAGAATTTCCATAAGTATGAAATCTTATATCCCTAAAAATGATTTTTCTTAAAAGCTCAGTGATTATCAGAATAGTTAAAACTGATCGACACTTGGAAAGATTTATTAGTCTAACTACTTGTTACTTTCCTCAAAGGTTGGAATCGTAAATGTAAACATAGAAACATCTAGAATAACTGATGAATAATGTGTGTACCACAAGAATTTTAGTTATTCTGTGTTTATTCTTTTCTTACAGTGCTTTGATTTATATTTTCAAAGGTACCTGGAATCTGGTTATCCTACACTTTTGAAAAGCACCAGACTTCTTTGTTTTATTAAAAAATATCAAAGGCTATACTCTATATGGGTTACGCTAAAATGGTTTATATCTTAACTTTTGATCAACTCCTAGATTGTGACTCTATATGCAATCTAATTTTTCAAAACTAGATGAAGACTAGGACCTGAAGATGGCAACAAAAAAGAAGAATTTGTACTATCATGTCTTTTTTGTATGAGTGGTTATCCTACTTATTGTAAGTAATTGTGTTGTTGCTATTTAGTCATGTCATCTCTGACTCTTTATGCTTCTATTTGGAGTTTTCTTGACAAAGACATTGGAGTGATTTGTCATTTTCTTCTCAGTTCATTTTATTGATGAGAAAACTGAGGCAAACAAGGTTAAGTGACTTGTCCAGGGTCACCCAGCCATTTAGTGTCTGAGGTGGATTTGAACATAGAAAAAAGGGTCTCTCTGATTCCGATTTGAGGGCTCTATCCATTATGTCATCTGCTTGACTGTGATTAGTAAAACCTCGGGTTAAATTATTTATGAAAGTGACTGAGATCTTGAAATCTAGAATGGGGCCAATATAGCTCTGCTTTCTTTGGTATTGTCTTGGCATACCTAGTCATTTGGAAGTGCATCCATGCCATTCATTAAATCCAGTCAAAAGATTCCCAGGTATACTTTTAATGGACAAATCTCATATATACTGGGGCATGTGACTAGTTAAATCCTAATCTAAGGGCTCTCAAGTTAGAGAGGAAGCTCTTTAATCTGATCATCTATTGTAGTGATCATTACACAGTTGTATATAATGAAAGGACACATTTAACACTTTTTGGACAGATGCATTGGTGACTCAGTGGATGAAGCATTAGACTAAGAATAACAAAAATCTGAGTGCAAATTCAGTCTCAGTCATTTTCTAATTGTTGACCCTTGGAAAGTCATTTAACTTCTATCTTCTTCAGTTTCCGTATCTATAAAAGAACAATATCAATAGTACATATCTCCCAGGTTTGTTGTGTGGATGAATTGAGATAATATTGATACAAAATACTTTTCAAACCTTAAAGGAATATGTGCTATATGTTTACCATCATCATCTTCATCATCATCATCCTCATCATACCTATATAAACTTTGAAACCCTTCTGATCTTAAGGGATTTATAGACATAGTTCTAGCAGAAATTTAGTTAGGCTATAGACAATGTTTTCTTATATTTAAAAAAATAATGACAGCAATCAGTATTATAATTAATATTTAAATAGAACTTCAAGATCATCATAGTATTTTATATATATTATCTTATTCTACACTAAAATCAGCCCCATGAAATAAGTAGTATTATTATAATACACATTTAGATTCTAATAATCAAGGATAAGATCATAAAAAATAGAAGGCATATAAGGGATGTTAATTCAAATATACATAAGTATATTTGCATTTTTAATTTATATTACTTTGGTTTTTGCAAGGTAATGGATTAATTAGCTTGCCTAAGGTCACACAGCTAGGTAGTTATTAAGTGTCTGAGGACAGATTTGTACTCAGGTCCTCCTGACTCCTTGGGGTGGTGGTCTATTCACTGTGCCACTTAGTTGTCCCAAGTTTACATAGATTTAAATAAATAAGATATAGTGACTACAAAATACAATAAAATTACTGATATTCTTTATTCTTTTTTATTATTGAATTTAGTTTTGTTCCTATTTTCACTCCCCATTCGATCCCAGAATACTGAGATTGATGACTGTATTGATATATTAGTCACTTTTGTCCCTTTAAAAGCTTAGGGCTTCCCTCTGAAACATTCAGGCTATAGCAATTTTAGTCCAACCAAAATTAAACTACTCTTTGAAGCAGTACCATTATGCTAAATGAATATTTTCACTATGATTTCTAGAACTCTTTGTAACACAATGGTGCTATATATAATAAAATATTTCCCAGTTTCCCCATTGTTTTTCCAAGCTAGAATTATATTTAAACATCATGATAAAAAACAAGTTCAATTTAAATAATATTTACTAATGTTTTAAATTAGCTGCTTTTATAGTGTAGGTAGAGACAAAATTCAAAAACCTGTCTTTTTTCCAAGATGACTTCAAAATATGATTATATGTATGACTAATAGGAAAATTCATCTTGATCTCTTAAACAAAGAGAATATCTGCCAAATTTTAGAGTTCAGATTAAAGAATTAAAATTAGATTTTCATTGGGCAACATTTAATAGATTTAAGGTATGGCTGTCATGGAAATATAACTATATACATAAATATATCTGTATTTATATATGTATATAAACAGTGTGTGTGTGTGTGTGTGTGTGTGTGTGTTCATGATAATAGGTGGCATACTGCTTTGGAAATTCAAAATACCTGGATATAATTTCAATCTCTTCCTTATATTGACTGTGGGATTTTGGCCAAGTCCCTTAAACTCTCAGGTTCAATGTAACTTACTAGGATTACATATTATCAAAAAAAAATACTAACTTGCATTTATTGAGTTGATTATCTTACCTGGTACACTTCCCTAAATAAAAAAGTCACAGATCCAGTTTTTATACTAACCTCTCACACACTCTCTCTCTCTCCATATATATATATATATATATACATATATATATATATATATATATATATATATATATATATATATATATATATATATATGTATATATATATATATATGCATAAATGCATATGCCATCCTCTTCTAATTCTAGATAGATAGATAGATAATAGAGATAGATAGATATTGGATAAAATATGTATTCCTACATATATTTGTAAATGTATCAATCTATGTGTCTGTATATAAACTTGCTTATATCATTACATACATACATATACACACAAACACGCAAAATGTATCAACAGAATCATACCTGTCTATTTTTCACATCTTTTATATTCACATTGATTATCCCCAGAATTATTTTAATTCTTGAATGATATGAAACAAACTCTTTAAATTAAAAAGGAACAAATTAAAGAGGAGAAAAAATAACTCAAACATTTTTTTTAAATTCTATAGCCAAAGTAATGGAGAACTTAGGTGGCATATTGGAAAGAGTGCCAGGCCTGGAGTCAGGAAGCATATCTACATGAGTTCATATCTGGCCTCAGACACTTTCTAGCTTTGTCACTCTGGGTAAGTCACTTAACCCTGTTTGTCTTAGCTACTCATTTGTCAAATGATCTGGAGAAAGAAATGCCAAACCACTAGAGTATCTTTGCCAAGAAAATCCCATATGGGTTCACAAAGAATCAGACAGACTGAACAACAACAACAAATCAAAGCCAGGGTTCATCATGAGTGCACTGACTTGACTATATCTCAATTTGATACTTTAGTTGAATGATATCAGAATGAGGGGTCATATAGTACAGCATTCAATCTTAGCTCATTTCAGGCAGTGACTGGAGTTTTGTTTGGAGATTTGATTGAAGGAAGCTGTAGGAATTTTGGAATCACTAACATTGCTTTTCTTGGCTTTTATTTTTCTTGGATAGGTTCTGGAAGGATTGAAATAATGATTAGTTAACTTTAGGAAATACAAATAGAAGATAGGGGAGAAATGTTGCTGAATGATTATTTCTCAATGTAGTACCAAGGAATATCCATTTAAAGATGTGTTATCCTCAAATCTTTGTAGAGTTCCAATCCTTCAAAACCTCACTTTCAGGAAAAAAAAAATCAAAGCTGCCATAAATATTCAAAGTAAAATTCCGCAATGGATAAATCAATTCAAACATGGAATAAGAATGTTTGGAGAAAGAGCAGGATGGGAAGTTTCATAATTACTTTGCTTTAATTGAATTACCAAAGATACACATTAAGCATTCCATTCATCATAACAAACTCCTATAGCTCAAAAGAAATTCCTTTTTTCCCCTCTGATTTATGGGTAATTCTTTTTTTTCCCCTAGTTCTGTTCATTGACTTTGTACTTAACAATGTCATAAAATGTTAGCCAGAACATGCTAATCTTCCATCTGTAGACTCTAATTGATTGCACAAGCCACCATGATGCACAAATAAAATTCAATTCAGTGAATTTATTCTTCATGAAATGTGGTTTCTGATGAAATCTATAGTTAAAAGCTGCATGATTTCTCAGTTGCTGCTCCTCTTTTCATCTTGAACTTGCAGAATAAAGTACTATATTCAATAATAAAAAATTCTTATTCCCATTTAGGTACACATTTTTAATTCAAAGTATTATTAGAGAATTAATTGCATATGAATTCTTTATAATGGGGACTAATTTATAGTGTTCTTTCAGATAAGAAATGACAGCTATTTCAGAGGGCAGATTGTGTGAGACAAAGTTTAGATAATAGAAAAGGAGATCATCAACTTGAATAGACAATAAACAATAACATATTATATATATTTATGTGTATATATATATATATATATATATACATATATATATATATATATATATATACATGCAAACAAATATATAGATACAAATACTTTGGAATCGTTACGGATTATACACTCTGTGGGCCCTTTATATCCTAGAAAGTAAACACACGCAAATTTTATACTTTCAGGGCAAGTTACTTTTAGGTAACTTTGCAATGTGCAATGTATTGAGTAAAGAGTTAGCAAGAGTAGTAATTGAGACAATCTATTTTCAAGGAACTCATTCTAATGGGAGACATAGTACATGCAGTAGGAAGATGATACTATTGGAAAGACCAGTGTCCTAAGGTTTTAGTGGAAAATCTATCAGTAATGCATTTTTCTCAGTGTCCTTCATAATGATATACTTACATCCATTTCTAATATAAAACTATTGGACACTTTCAAGGCTTTTGGTAGTAGAAAAACTGACTTTTGGATCCTTAGTATTTATGTGGCAGAAGTAGAGAGAGCTATAGAAACTTTAGCAGCAATTGCCATGTAACACCTTCAAAGGATTGATTCCTTGGATGATGACTGAAGAAGCTGACCTGGATGCAAACCCAGTTATATGGGGAGATCCTGCTATACCTGGGGCTCTTTGGCTTAAGGTCCTATGATGTCTCCATGGGGCAGGGAAGGTTGGTGGCAGTGATTTGGATTGCCTTGTATCTGCCAACTGCTCTCTCTTCCTCAGGACACATTGCTGATTCACCTAGGCTGATTTGTTTATATATAATGGGGTAGCAGTTTGTTGCCATATGGTAAACACACACACACACACACACACACACACACACACACACATATACATGAATGTCTGTCTATATCTACATATCTAGCTAGCTAGTTATGTTTCTGTCACAAAATTGGTAGTACCCCTGAATCTAACCACTCTGTGTATATTTGTATTTATTTAAATATATACATAAATTTGCCTACTAATAGTTATATGTTTATACCTATATATACAGATATATAAAAAAGGAATAAATCTATTCAATATTTAAAATTCTGCATTCTTGTGAAGAAATATATATTTCAAATAATTAAATATAGATTAGCATATAAATAATTATATTAGTTATTCTAACATAACACATGGAATATATAATAAATAATAATAGTAATAATATAGGAAAAATGAAATAAGCTTTACTTACAAATATTTAAATTAATATTTTACTCACAAAGAGCTTATACTGTAATCTGGAATTCTCTTTAGAATTTAAGTTCCTTGTGCAAATGGTTTATGTAATATAAAAAACAAAAACAACTTTATTGGATTTCTGGCCAAGATGGCAGAGAGAATTCAGGCACTGTTTAAAGCTCTCCTGGCTTTCCCTCAGAACTAACATGAAACAAATCTCTCAACTGATATTGGAACCAAAGAACCCAGAGAAGAATAAAATAGAAGAACATGTGCCAACAAGGTATGTCACTGGAGCTTGGGCAAGTCATGGGCAGAGAGCAGAGAGAGAGATGGTGCAGGGGTGGTGGGACCAACCTAAGAACAGTGGCAGGAAGTATTTGTTGTGTGTGTGTGTGGCATGTGAGAGAGCTCCACCACAGCAACCCAGACATGATCTGGTCAACTTGGCTTGTCTGGAAGACCTGGGCCAGGAGGTCCCTTGTTTCCAACTGAGTACCCTCTGTCCCATCACTGTAGGATAATGAGATTATCTCCAGAACAAACAACTTCCCCCTGGTGTTTGTACCTTTCCTTGTGGCATTCCTTCTTCCAACTCCCCTCCCCCCCCCCCCCCCCCCACACACACACATCTTGCTGATTGGGGATTAGATAGATCATGTATCTCAACCAAGGGCCCAATCCACATTGTTCTAGGACAGGTTAGATCCTTCCCAACCCCCTACCCCCTGCAAATCCCCATTCCCCCCACCCCTCCCCACCTCCAGGCCTAGGGATTTGGTCACTAATCCAGAGAAAAATTCTGGCATGTCCTATAGGCTGATCCACTAAATAACCCCTGAAGTAGGCAAAGCTTCTAGGGATCTCAAGACTGAAGATCTGTGAACCAGCCCCTCCCCAACACAAGTAGGAAGGGAAAGGACCAAAAATGAAGAAAGGCCAGCATAAAGGGGGCTTCCACTGAATGTTAACATGAAGACAAGGTTACTGACTCAGAGAGAAATAACAGCTTCAAAGGTCAATATGAATTGATCTCCATCCCAGAAACTCTTCTTAGAAGATATCAGTAATGAATTTAAAAATCAAATAGAAAAACTGGGAAAAGAAATGCAAGAGAAAGTTAATATTTTTGCAACAAGAAAACAAATCCTTTGAAAAATGCAATTAGAAAAAAAACTAATTCACTCAAAAACACCTTTGAGCAAAAGGAAAATTCCTTCAAAAGTAGAATTTACCAATTGGAAAAGAAGATGCAAAAGATAAATGAAGAAAATCTTTCTCTAAAAAATGTGTAATCTGTGGAAACTAATGTCTTCATGATACACCAATAATCTGTTAAACAAAACCAAAAAAAAAGAAAAAAGAAAAAAAAAAGGTTAAAATACCTCATTGGCAAAACAACGGACCTGAAAAATAAATATAGAAGAGACAATGTAAGGATTATAGGACTTGCTGGCCACCTTGAAGAGAAAAGAAAGCTGGACTCCATACTTCAGGATATAATGGAGAACTGAGAGGGCAAAATAATCATTGATAGAGTTCATCAATCCCTTCCTGAAAGGGATCCTAGTATAAAAACACTAAGGAATATTGTGGCCAAACTCCAGAACTATCAGATCAAGGAGAAAAATTCTATAAACTGCCAGATAGAAACAACTTAAACAACAAGGAGCCCCAGACAGGATTACACAGGACCTGACTGAATCAATATTAAGGGATCAAATGGTCTGGAATATTATATTCTGGAGTGTAAGGGAGCTTGGAATACACTATCTAGCAAAGAATTCACAATCTAGCAAAACTGAACCTTCTCTTCCGGAGTGGGGGTGGATTTTTTAATTCATTTTTATTTAATTTCATCCATATTCACATGCATATTTTTCAGTTACAAAATTTCCTTCCACCCTCCCTTCTCACCCCCTTCCCCTCAGCAGTGAATAGTCAGGTTAGTATTGTAAATATTTGAGTTTTTGCAAAGCAATTTAAGTGGCTTGCCCAAGTCCACATAGCAAGGTTATTATTAAGTGTGTGAGGCCAGATTTGAGCTCAGGTAGTCCTGACTCCAGGGCCAATGCTCTATCCACTGTGCCACCTAGTTGCCCCTGTACATATATATTTTTATACACATGTTTACAGATATGTTTTTTCATAATCATGAATTAGGATTAAGGAAAAGAGATAAATAAGAGATAATTTTTTGAAGAGTTCATCAGATTCCAATGGATTGTGTGTATTTCTGTGTGTGTTTGGTTTTGCTTTGTTTTTCTTCCTTTGGATGGGAATAACATAGTCCAAATCCATCTAATACAGTTGTCCTATCTCTCTGAACTGCTGAGAGGCACTGTTTCCATCAAGCCTGTTGATCTCACAATGTTTTTGTTGATGTGTATATTGTTCTCTTGACTCTACTGCCTTTGCTTAGCATCAGATCCTGTAAGCCATTCCTTGTGTCTCTAGAATCCAATCATTTAATGTTTCCTATAGAACAATAGTATTCCATATAATTTGTGTACCATAACTTGTTTGGCCATTCCCTAAATGATTGACATCCCTTCAATTTCCATTTTTTGCCACCTCAATAAGACCTGCTTGTCACTATATGACAAAAATTGTTGGGAAACTTGGAAAATATTACAGCTAAAACCAGAAATAGACAAAGGATACGCAAAGGCTATTTACAGAAGAAATAAAAGTGATCCATAGTCATATGAAAATTTGTTCTACCTACTTATTAGCAAAATGCAATTTAAAGCATCTCTAAGATACCACCTCACACCTCTCAGACTGGCCAGTATGACCAGAAAGGACAATGACCAATGTCAAAAGAAATGTGGGATATCTGGGACACTAATGCATTGTTTGTGGACTCATACAATCTTTCTGGAGAACAATTTGGAATTAAGTGCAAAGGGAAGGAAAAATGTGCATGCCCTTTGAACCAGCAATACCACTTTTGGGTCTATACCCTGTAGAGATTATGAAAAAAGGGTAAAAACCATCACTTCTACAAAAGTATTCATAGCATCCTTGTTTGTGGTGGCAAAGAATTGGAAATCATGTTAATGTCCATCAATTGGTGAATGGCTTAACAAACTGTGGTATATGTATGTCATGGAACACTATTGTTCTATTATAAACCAGGAGGGATGGGAATTCAGGGAAGCATGGAGGGATTTGCATGAACTTATGCAGAGTGAGATGAGTAGAACCAGAAAAACATTGTACACCCTAACAGCAACATGAGGGTGATGATCAACCTTGATAGATTTGCTCATTCCATCAGTACAAACAATTAGGGACAGTTTTGGACTTCTGCAATAGAGAATACCATGTGTATCCAGAGAAAGAATTGTGGAGTTTGAACAAAGACCAAAGAATATTATCTTCAATTTAGGGAAAAAATTATCTTATAATGTAATTTTTCTAGCTCTTATACTTTATTTTTCTTCCTTAAGGATATGATTTCTCTCTTATAACATTCAACTTAGATCAATGTATACCATGGAAACAATGTAAAGACTAACAGACAGTCTTGTGTGAGGGGTGCAGGGTGGGAGGAGGGAAGCAAGAATGGGGGTAAATTGTAAAAGTCAAAATAAATAAGATCTTTCTTTAAAAAAAACAGACATAGATCCATATCTCACATACTACATCAAAATAAGGTCAAAATAGATAAAGGATTTAGACGTAAAGAGAGACATGATAAATTAATAGAACAAGACATAGTTCATTAGATCTATGGAAAGGGAATAAATTTATGACCAAATAAGAATTAGAGCACATTATAAACTGCAAAATGAATGATTTTTGCTATATTAAATTCAAAAGGTTTTGCACTAATAAAATTAATGCTGCCAAAAATCAGAAGGAAAGCAGAAAATTGAGAAACAATTATCATAACTAGGACTTCTGATAAAGCTTTCATTTATAAAATATATAGAGAATTGCATCAAGTTATTAAGGTCACAAGTCATTCCCCAATTGATGAATGGTTAAAGGACATGAATACACAGTTTTCAAATAAAGAAGTTGAATCTATATATAATTATATGAAAAATGCTACAAATCATGATTTAGTAGAGAAATGCAAATTAACACAACATAGAGACATCATCTCACACCTATCAGATTGGCCAAGATGAAAGAAAGAAAAAATGATCAGTGTTGGAGAGGTTGTGGTGGGATTGCAACATTGATGGTGGAGCTATGAATGGATCTAACCGTTCTGGAGAGCAATGTGTAGCTATACCCAAAAAGCAGTAAAACTGTTCATACCCTTTGACTCAGCTATTCAAATTCTACATCTATATCTAGAAGATATTATAAAAAAGAAAAAAAGTGCTACGTGTTCCAAAATATTCATAAAAGATGGACATTTAAGGGGTGGCTAGGTGATGCAGTGAATAGAGCACCAACCCTGGAGTCAGAGGGACCTGAGTTCAAATCAGGCCTCAGCCACTTAATAATTACTTAACTCTGTGGCCTTGGGCAAGCCAATTAACCCTAATGCCTTGCAGAAACCTAACAAAGGTGGGCATTTAACAAAATAGGAGGCTTTCAACTTTTCCTGATGAAAAGACCAGAGATAAACAGAAGATTTGGTCTTCAATCAGGAGACTCAAGAGATACATTTAAAGGTAAACAGGGGAGAATAAAAAAAAACTGTTATTTAATAAGATGAAAGTGGCTATATCCCCACCTGGAAGAAATATTCTCATAATTCTTGAGAACTGTAGCTCCATTAGAGGGAATATACTTAGCCGGAAGTAATGAACATTAATGACTCATCTGTAACTCAGATGGAATGAATTAAAAATAAACTCTCCTTAAAAAGGGGTGGATAGTAAAGAGATTAGAGGAAGTAGGAGATTGAATTTATATAAATTACATCACATGAAGTGGTTCAAAGGACCTGCCGTTAAGATTATTTTTATTATTATTTATTATTAATTATTATTACCACATTAAGATCTCATATGGTTTGGAATATAATATTCTGGAAATCAAAAGAGCTTGGAGAAGCTGAGAATCAACTACCAAGCAAAACTGAACATCCTTTTCCACTGAAAGAAAGAGACTTTCAATGAAGCAGGAGAATTTCAAATGTTCCTATTCAAATGACCAGAGCTGAACAGAAAGTTTTAACTTCAAGTACAGGACTCAGGTGGAGAATAGAGAGGGTGGATGAGAAGGGTAAATTATGAGGGACTTAATAATGATGAACTCTGTGTATTCCTGCATGGATAGAAGATATTGATAATGCTCATATGAACCTTCTCCTTTAATAGAGCAGTTAGTAGGAGCTTATACAGACAAAGCACAGGAGGGAGCTTAATATGAAGGAATAATATATTGTAAAATTAGAGTCAATGGATAAAAGGTAAATGTACTGGTAGTAAGAGAAAGGAGAGGTAGAGTAGACTAAGTTATTTCATGTAAGTATCAGGAGATAGCTTCTGCAATGGTATGAAAGTGGGGGAGGCAAGAGGGAATGAAGGAGCCTTCATTCACGTTGGAAATGGCTCAGAGAGGAAACAGCGTACATGCTCAAAAGGGTATAGGAATCTAGAAGGAAAAAGGACAGAAGGGGGACAGGGGGAGGGGAGGGGGAATGTGGGTGATTGAGGAGAGGTTAGATCACAGGAGAAGATAGTCAGATATAACGTATTTTCTTTTTTGCTTTTAGCAGGGTGGTAGGATTGGATGGCCTGTCTGGGTCCACAGGGATTGGTGGTTGCTGGGTCTCTGGAGTGGGTTGTAGGCTTGGGGCATCTTGACCCCATGGCCTGTGCTCTGTCTGCTGTGCCTCTCAGCCACCCCACAGAATATTTTTGAAGAGGGACAGAGTGAAATGAGAGAGAAAATACAAAAGATGGTAGTGGGGAAGAATGGATGGAAGGAATTACAATCAGCAGCAGTAACTATGGAAAAATATGGAAATAACTTCTATGAAGGACTTATGATATAAAATGTGATCAACCTGAGACTGAGCTGATGAGATCAGAACACAGACTGAAACACATTATTTTTTATCTTTCTTTCACTTTATTTCTCACAAAGTTTTATATTTTTGTGGGGGAGGAGGTATAATGTTTATTCTAACTTCAAGAACATTTTAATAATGTGTAAATAAATTAAATCCTTTTTTTTTTTAAAAAAAAGGACCTATTGCAACAGAATGGAAGAAGGAAGAAGTGAGAACTGCCTTAATTTTATTCACATCAGATTTAGTTCAAAAAGGGATTAACATACACATTCCATTGAGTTTAGAAACTTTTTTTACATTTTTGAGCATTAAGAGGAGAAAGGTGGGGAGGACATGAACTGACAGAAGGAAAGGAAAGAAGAAGGAGTAAAAGGAAAGGGAAATAAAAGGGTGAAGCTAGATAAAAAGGGGGAAACATAGAAGGAGATGGTATTCAGAAGTAAAATAATGGAAATTAGAAAAAAAAGGGAAAAATACAAATGGAAGGAAGAGAATATGGAAGGCAATAAAGATTCCATCCAAGACAATGACAATAAGGAGAGAACATACCAAAACTTATGGGATACAGTCAAAGCAGTCATTAGGGGATATCTCTAGCTCATATCCCTAAATATTTAAATGAAAAAAATAGAGGAAAAAGGAAATCAATGAACTATGCATACAACTGAAAAAGTTAGAGAAAGAACAAACTAAAACTTCCCAATTAAAATCAAATTAGAGGGGCAGCTAGGTGGCATAGTGGATAAAGCACCGACCTTGGAGTCAGGAGTACCTGGGTTCAAATCCAGTCTCAGACACTTAATAATGACCTAGCTGTATGGCCTTGGGCAAGTCACTTAAAGCAACCAAATTAGAAATTCTAAAAAGTAAAGGATAAATTAATAAAATCAAAAGCAAGAATATTATTAACAAATAACACTAAGAGTTGGTTTTATGAAAAATTCAACAAAATAAATAAGCTTTTGCTTTATTTGATTAAAAGAAGAAAGAAGAAAACCAAATTACAAGTATCAAGAATGATAAAAGTGAACTCATCACCAATGAGGAGGAAATAAAAGTAATAATTCTGAACTATTTTGCCTAACTATATGCCAATTGATTTGATAATCTAGGTGAAATGGATGAATATTTACAAAAATACAAATTGCCCAGGTTAAATGAGGAAATTACATACCTAAATAACCCTATCTCAGAAAAATAAAATCAACAAGTGATTATTGAACTCCCTAAGAAAAAAAGCTCCAGAGCCAAATGAAGTAACTAGTAAATTCTATCAAGCAATGAATGAACAATTGGTTCTAATTCTATGTAAACTATTTGGAAAAATAGGTGAAGACATAACTCTGCCTAATTCCTTCTATACATCAATATGGTGATGATACCTAAACCCAGGAAGTGTCAAATCAGAAAAAGAATATTATAGATTAATTTCCCTAATGAATATGGATGCAAAAATCTTAAATTAAATACTAGCAAAGTGAATGCAGCAAGTTATCACTAGAATAATACACCTTGACCAAGCAAGATTTATTCCAGGAATGCAAGGTTGATTGAATATTAGGAAAATTGGCAGCATTATTGACTCAATCAACAACAAACCTAAAAGAAATCATATGATTATCTCAATAGATGCTGAAAAAGTCTTTCACAAAATGATAAGCAATCTAGCTACAACCATCAGCAAGCATTATATGCAATGGGGATAAGCTAGAAGCATTCCCAATAAGATCAGGTGTGAAACAAGATATGTATAAGAAGTGTTAGCTTCAGCAATGAGAAGAAGAAGAAATTGATGGAATTTGAATTAAGAAGAAAGAAACAAAACTATCACTCTTTGCAAATGATATGATGGCATACCTAGAGAACCCTAAAAAATCTTCTAAAAAATCCACTGGAAACAGCAAATTTAGCAAAGTCACAGTATAAAAATAAACCCAAATACATCCTCAGCATTTCTAAATATTACAAATAAGAACAAAAGCAAGAGCAAGAAAGAGAAATCCCATTTAAAAATATGATAACATAAAATACTTGGCAGTCTACCTGCCAAGACACACTCAAACACTCTATGAAAATAACTATTAAACACTTTTCACACAAATAAACCCAGACTAGAATGATTGGGAAAATATCAATTTCTTCTGGATAGGCTGACCTAATATAATAAAAATGACAATTCTACCTAAATTAAACTTCCAAAGAATTATTTTTTAGCTTGAAAATATTCTAACTAAATTCATATGAGAAAAAAAATCAAGAATATTAAGGGATTTAATGAAAAATGCAAAATAAGTCTAATTTGCCTTATCAGTTATAAAATTCTATTATAATATATCAGTCATCAACATTATTTGGTACTGGCTAAGAAATAGAGTGGTAGACCAGTGGAATAAATTAGGTGCAAAAGAGACAGCAGGGAATGATTATAGCAATCTGCCATTTAATAACCCCAAAGAGTTGGAATACTATTCTTCTATAAAAAGCCATTAATAGGCAGACTCTAGAGAAGCATGGATTGACTTTGGGGATCTGATGCTAAGTGAAGGGAGGAGAACCAAGAGAAGAATGAACACATCAACAACAACGTGAGATGAACAAGCTTGATGGAAGTAGCTCCCTGAAGTCCAGAGAGCTAGGACAACTATATTACACTGCCTATGGGCTATATTATCCCCAACCAGAGGAAGAAAATCAAAACAAAACAAAACAATGCACAGAAAAGTCAGAATCTAAAGAATACTTTATAAAAATTATTTCTTATGTGTCTCTTTCCATAAATACCAATTCCTCATAATGAAAATTATTAATTTTTAAACATGTTTATCAAAATTTATATGTGCATATTTTGTATGTGCAATGCATATTATGTGCATATTATGGTTTTGCATATTACCTGTGTGCAATGCTAACCTTACTGTTCACTGCTGAGGAGAGTGGGGTGGGAAGGGAAAGTAGAAGGAGATTTTGTAATTTAAAAATATACATGTGCATATGGATGAAAATGAATAAAGCAGTTTTACAAAAATAAACCCAAAAGTCCATCTTCTGTGATAAGAACTCACTCTTTGATAAAAAAAAAAAAACTACTGAGAAAACTGGAATATAGTATGGTAGAAACTGGGACTGGGCCAACATCTCACACCCTATACCAAGATAAGATCAAAATGGTTACAAGATCTAGACATAAAAGACATTATAAGCAAATTAGGAGAACAAGGAACAGTTTACCTTTCAGATCTATGGAAAGGGGAGCTGTCTATAAACAAGGAAGAGATAGAGAACATTATAAAGAACAAGTTGAATAATTTTAAATACATTAGATCTGATAGAAAGAGTTAGGCAGAATTCTAACTTCACCTATTTTTCCAAAGATTTTGAATAGAATTTGAACAAATTGTTCCTTAAATGTTTGATAGAATTCCCTTGTGAATCCATTTGTCCTTGGAGACTTTTTCTTAGTGAGTTAAATAATGGATGGCTGAATTTCTTTTCCTGAGATAGGGTTATTTAGGTATTTAATTTCCTCTTCATTTAACCTGGGCCACTTATATTTTTTTGTAAATATTTGTCCATTTCACTCAGATTATTAAATTTGCTGACATAGAGTTGGGAAAAAAAATCCTAATTATTACTTTAATTTCCTCTTCATTTGGTGGTGACTTCATCTTTTTCATTTATGATATTAGCAATTTGGTTTTCTTCTTTCTTTTTTAAAAATTAAATTAACCAGAGGTTTTTCTATTTTAATGTTTTTTTCATAAAACCAACTCTTGGTTTTATTAATTAGTTCAATAGTTTTCTTGCTTTAGATATTATTAATTTCTCCTTTAATTTTTAATAATTCTAATTTCTATTGAATTGGGGGGTTTTACTTTGTTTTTCTCTAATTTTTTGTTTGCATAATTAGTTCATTGATTTCCTCTTTCTCTAATTCATTAATCTAAGCATTGAATGATATAATATATCCACTGACAGCTACCTTGTCTGTATACCTTAAGTTTGGTATATTGTTTCTTTATTATCATTATCTAGGATGAAACAATTTTTTCTAAAAATGTATTGTTTGATCCATTCATTCTTTAAAATGAAGTTATATATTTTTTTCCAATTAGTTTTGTGTATCTCTCTCCCTGGCCCAATATTGCATGTGATTTTTTATTTCATTATGATCTGAGAAAAATATATTCACTATTTCTGCCTTTCTGCAATTGATTATTAGGTTTTTATGCCCTAGGACATGGTCAAGTTTTGTAGAAGTGCCATGTACTGTAGGAAAAAAAACAGGTATAGTCCTTTCTATCCCCATTCAGTTTCCTCCATAAATCTATCATGTCTAGTTTTTTCAACATTCTATTTACCTCCTTAATTTCCTTTTTGTCTATTTTATGGTTAGATTTATCTAAATCTGAGAGCAAGAGTTTGAGGTCTCTCACCAATAGAGTTTTGCTATTTATGTCTTCCTGTAATTCCTTCAACTTATCTTCTAAGAATCTGGATGCTATACCATTTGATGCATACATATTTAGTATTGAAATTACTTTATTGTCTATGGTATCTTTTAGGAGGATATCATTGATTAACTTCCAGTCTTATGCTGGCTTTCCTGCTGTCTTTCCTCCTGGACTTTTCTTCTGTTTTTTCCTCCAAAGAGACAGACCTTCACTGAAGAACGTCCCATACTCATTAAGACTTTTTTTTTTTAATAAAGCTAGCTATTTGGAGAGGGAAGAGACAAAAAAATAAGGTAGCATAAATAAATGAAGTAAACCTCTTTACACCATGTCCCCACAAAAACAAACAAATAAATGAATGAATAAATGAGTAAACCCTTAGAAAATGATGTCAAAAATATATCTAATTGGAAAATCCCAAGGCATAAAAAATACAGTCACTTTTTCAACTCATTTCAGCATAGAGAGACAAAGAAAAATCCCTGAACACTGGACCTGTTGTCTGACCAGTGCTGTGTTATGTAGATCATTATCATGTCCAGGGACCAGTTTTCATAACAAAATGGGACACAAAGTTATACAGGAACTAGTGAAACACTAAATGGCAAATTGTTACTAGTTATTGAGTTTCTGGTTACTGATCCAAGAAGAAATGTAAAGGGGACTTAGCACCAGTGGTTACTTCCAGGATAAAATGTAATCAACAGATTTAGCCTGTATACCCATGCTTTTATTTTCAACTTCTAGTTAAATCAAAGTATGAAAAATGATAAAGACAAGAATCCCAGATCAAAGGGAAGGCTACAGTTCTGTCACTCAAATCAGGAGTTGAGTTCAGCAGCAGTATACTGATACACTAAAACTGAGATCATGAATCTTCTGAGATTGGATCAGGTGGAACAATTATTGGACTTTTCCCTGAATAAGAAGACTATTTTGGAAGAAAATGAAATCTTGACTAACACTCAATAACTCCAGAAAGCTGCAACAAGATCTTTCTAAATCTTCCCTCAAATAGGGCAAAGAGATTGGCCTTTAGAAAAATCTAAAATCATACAGTAGGCTGTAAAAATAAGCAAACTATTAAAAGGAATGTCACATAAAACATATTGTGGAGACTAGGATGGTCAAGATACAAATCTTGAAGATGAGAATGTCTCCAAATTGTGTACAAGAAAAGTCTCAAAGTAAAACACAATTCAATGATAATTCCTTCAAGAAACAAGGCACCGGTTTTGCAGTCAGGAGTACCTGGGTCCAAATCTGGTCTCAGACACTTAATAATTACCTAGCTGTGTGGCCATGGGCAATCCACTTAACCCCATTTTCCTTGCAAAAAAAAACCTAAAAAAAAGAAACAGGGCATGAGTATTTTTTTAAAAAATAGTTTATATTTGTTTTGAAAAATTAAACAAAAGGTATAAAAAGGGAAAATAAATGACACATATGGAAGAATAAATTTGAAAGGAAATTAACAGCTTGGTACAAGAAGTCCAAAACCTTGCCCAGTCAATAAACCATCTGAATATTAGATTTGACTAATAAGAAGCTAATGATTTTTGAGATTATAAGAAATATTTTCTTTTTAAAAAGTCAAATCCTAGGGAGCAAGGACAAGATGATGGCAGGAAGACAGGAATACCTAGACATTCCCTTCCCCAAACCTCCAAAAGTCATCAAATTTTGGCTCTAGCCAAAATTTAGAGGGGTACAACCCACAGAAAGACTGAATGATACAATTTCCTAGTCCAAGACAACTAAGAAAGTCTATGGGAAAGATGTGTTTCACTGGACCTGGGGTTGGAAAAAAGCCAGGGCTGCAGCACAGCACAGCACAGGGATCATCAGGAATAGCTTGAAGGGGAAGTATGAGAACTCTGCTGCCCCAGAGTGAGTGCAGAGTGAACTGTGCCTCAGAGCAGCCCTGGGAGAATCACCAACCTCAGAAGAGCTCAGTGGTGAGAACCTGTAGTGGGAATTGGGGAAGCCAGCCTCCAGAGTGCAGCCCACATACAGTAGGGGGCCAGGGGAGATAACAGAGATCACTCTGCTCTCCGGGACCAGGACTCATTTCTTTGACTAAACTCAGATCCAAGTTGCAGTTTGGGCTTCCGCCAAACAGGGACACTCCTCACAACTCCAGGACAGAGGGGAACGCTTGTGCTGATCTACATATCAAGATACAGGCAAGAGAACATAAGACCTTGCCAAAGTCTTGGAAGTATAATAAATTTGTCATAGGCTGATAAAATAAACAAAAGAACCATAGAAAATTAATTTGACCAAATGGAAGATTAAAAAGGTGGCAATCTTGAAGTTTCAGTATCCAAAGCCTCTAAGACAAATAGAAAATGGGCTCAAGCTATGGATGAACTCAAAAAAGACTTCGAAAAGCAATTAAGGGAGATGGAGGAAAAATTGGGAGGAGAAATGAGAGTGATGCAGATAAATCATGAAAAATAAATCAGCAGCTTGGTGAAAGAAATACAAAAATACTGAAGAATATAATATGTTAAAAACCAGTTTAGTCCAAATGGAAAAAACAAAACCAAAAGGCAAATGAGGAGAGGAATGCCTTAAAAAGCAGAATTGACCAGCTGGAAAAGGAGATAAAAAAGTTCTCTGAAGAAAATAACTCCTTCAAATGCAGAATGGAACTAAAGGAAGAAGATGACTTTGAGAGTAATCAGGAAGAAAGAATACTCTTTCAAAAAAAAGCCAGAAATTAGAAGAAAAAATGAAATATATTAGTGTAAAACAACCAAACTTGAAAGCAGATCCAGGAGCAATAATTTAAAAATTATTGAGCTACCTGAAAGTCATGATCAGGAAAAGAGCCTAGAATACATTTTTCAAGAAATAATAATACAGCAAAATTTCCCTGAGATCCTAGAGGCACAGGATAAATTATAAATTGAGTGAATTTACCAGTCACCTCCTGAAAGAGATCTTAAAAGGAAAACTTCCAGGAGTATTAAGCCAAATTCCAATACTCCCAAGTTTAAGAGAATATACTAAAAGCTGCTAGAAACAAAGATTTCAACTACCTTGGCTCTATAGTCAGGGTTACACAGGATCTGGCAGAATCAACATTAAGGGAACATAGGGATTGAAAGATGATATTCCAGAAGGCAAAAGATCTTGGTTTACAACTGAGAAGCAACTGCCCAGCAAAAGTGAACATCTTCTTTCAGGGGAAAAGGTGGTGTTTCTGTGAAACAGGGGACTTTCAAACTTTCCTATTGAAACAACCAAAGCTGAACAGAAAGTTTGATCTTCAAATACAGGACTCTGGTCAACCATAGAGGCGGTGGACAAGAAGGACTAACTAGGAGGAACTTAATGATGTTAAACTGTTTGTATTCCTGCATGGGAACAAGATACTGATAATTCATATGAACATTCTCATTTATAAGAGTTGTTAGAAGGAGCAAATCTAGACAAAGCACAGGAAGGAGCTGAATATAATGGTATAATGTAGTAAAATGATGGAGTCAATGAGCGATAAAAGAAAGTACTGGGAGGAATAGAAATGAGAGGATGAAGGAACTAAGATATTTCATATGAAAGTCAAGATAATGGAGTGGAATGGGAGAAGGTGAGAGCGAATGAGTGAGCCTTTATTGTCATCAGAAATGTCTCAGAGAGGAAATAACATAAACACTTAATAGAGTATGGAAATCTATCTTACACTAGAGAAAAAATAAGAAGAAAGGGATGTGATGAGGGAGAATGGGGGAGGGAAGGGGGAATAGGTAATAAAAGAGAGGGAAGATTGTGGGAGCAGATTCTCAAATAAAACATACTTTTGGATAGGGACAGGATGAAAGGGGAGAAAAAACAGAGGCATTAGAGTAGATGATAAATACAGCTTGTAATAGAAACTGTGGGAAAAATATTGAAGCAGCTTCTCTGGTGGACTTATGATAAAAAAGGCAGCACATCCCAGAGACAGAGCCATTGGAATCTGAACACAAGCTGAAGTACATTTTTTTTCTCTCTCTCACTATTTTAGAGGTTTTTCATCTTCTTAGGGGTGGTGGTGAGGAAGTTTATGTTTACTCGCATAACAAGATCATTGTAATAACATAAAATAAAGAAAAATATAAAGAAAAAATAAATTATATACAATAAACTAAAAAATCAAAACCCTCAAAAATAAAATAAATACAAAATAACTTCATAACAGGAATAAATGATTTAGAAAGCAGATTAAGGGGAAAATATTAAGAATCATTTGAAGAGTATATTTCATATCTCTCTCATATTTGTCAGAACCAGAAAGCAAACAAAATATAGAATCCACCAGTTATCGTAAAATGAAAATTCCCAGTAACATTATAGACAAAATCCAGAGCTTCTAGATTTTAAAAAATAGTGCCAGCAGTCAGTAAATAAAACATTCAAGGTCTGAGGAACAATTAGAATCATATTTGATTTAGCAGCCATCATAGTAAAGGAATAGTAACTTTAGAATATGGTATTATGAAAGGCAAAGATATACATAAATATACATACATACACACACATCTATGTATGTTTGTGTATATATGTGTATATAGACTTACAGAAAAGAAATCAATCAGAAAAACTGAATAGAATCCTAGAATCCTATTGGGGGGGGGGGATGACTAAGTATTCCTGACAGAAAACCAGAGCTGTTAAAAATTTTGAAATTCTAACATTAGTTAAATGAGAGAACCAAATAAACACAATGTTAAAGGGCTAAACAAAAGACAAATTGATTATTTTCTGATATGAGAAAATAATACATGTCCCTTGGGAATACTTTAATCAACAGAGGTATAGAGAAAGTCTATTTAGTCAAAAGTCCTGAGACTGACCTTTTTTGTCATTATTTTAGAAGAAGAATGGAAAGGGAGGAGGATAATCCACTGGAAGGATCAGAAAAGGAAAGGAAGATAAGACAAAATTATCTCACATAATCAGGTGTTCAGTAGAAGTATACATCATCAAAGAAAAAGGGGTCAGGTGAACAGCAAGCATTTCAACCTTATTTTTATCTGTATTTGCCATAGAGGGGAAGAATATATATACCAACTCAATTATGCACAGAAATACGGAATAGAATTGGGAATAGGAAGAAAAAGCAGGAAAGAGGAAATTAGAGGAAGAGTACATTAAAGGAATGGTTTGTCTTAAGCAAAACATTTACTGTAATGAGAAATTTAAAGTTCATTTCAAAACCCTGAACAATATAGGATTTTGGCTTTAAGTGCAGTGCAATACTGCTAAGTAATATGAATATGGTGCAAAACAAAAGAATTTTTACTGTCCTGCACATATAACTCTCCAGTTCAATACCTTTGCCCTGACTGCTCCCCATTATAGGAAAAAAATTTCTCTCTTCATCTCTATGAATCCTTTCTTCCTTTCAAAGTCTACCTCCTACATGAAGCCTTTTCTCATTTCCTCACAGCTAAGGGACTGATCACCTTCTCCAAAATAAAATTGCCTGGTATTTCCTTTACATTTTTTTTGTTTAAAGTGATATATGTTCATATTACCTCTCCTGAATGAGTATAAATTCTCTGAGAGCAGGGATTGTTTCAATATTGTATTTTCCTATTTAAATTCTCTTTGATTAATTATTGGAGGTAGAAAGGGCAGTAGAAATCCTGTCAAATTCTCATTTCATTTGATCATCAATTTGCATACACTTATTTTATTTCTCAATGGTTATCAAAAACTTGCATTTTTCCTTTGATAACTACTTGTTCATTTCCTTGGACCATTTATCCACTGGGGTAATGGTTATTATCCTTAAAAATTTGGTTCTTTTTCTTTATGTGTTAAAAAAAGACCTTTATCAAATTAACTTGTTTTAAAATACTTCTTCCAGGTAATTAGTTCCTTTCTAGTCTTAGTTGCATTGTATTTGTTTGTGCAAAATATGAATTTTTAAATTTGTATTCTTCAAATTATCTATTTTTTCCTTCTGATTCTTTCTTTCCCATATTGAGTCATTCTATTCTCCTATCCACATATCTGAAAGGCAATCCCTTCCTTGTTCTTCTAAGTTTTTTATTATATAATCATTTATATTTATTTCATGTATCCACTTGGAGCTTTTCTTGTTCCATGATATACTGTGTTTGTTGGTTTTAATCCATTAATCAAATTGCTGCTTAATTTTCCCAGAAATTTTGTCAAATAGTGACTTTTTAGGTTTTTGCAAGACATTGCAGTTAAGTGGCTTGCCCAAAGCCACACAGCTAGGTAATTATTTAGTGTCTGAGGCTAGATTTGAATTCAGGTACTCCTGACTCTGGGGTCAGTGCTCTATCCACCGTGCCAACTAGCAGCCCCTAAATCATGAATTTTTCATTAAGAATGTGGGGTTCTTTTAGTTATCAAATTGTGGATTTCTAGGGGGTTTCTTTATTCTATATGCTGGATAACTATCTGTTCCACAGATCAACTTCTCTCTTTAAGCAAATAATGGAGAACAACAAAACAAAACAAAAGAAAAACCAACCCTTCAGAATCTGATGAAAACTTTATAAAAATTTTCTCATATACCCTTTTTCCTTAATCCTAATTCCTCATACAGAAAATTACTAATCTGAATACGTATTTATCAAAGATAGGTATGTACAATGCTAACATGACTAATTGCTGCTGAGGGAAGAGGTGTAGAAAGGGAGGGTGGAAGGAAATTTTTTAACTCAAAAAATAAACACGTGCATATAGATGAAAAAATAAATTAATACAAAAGAAATGATGTTTTTTAATATGTTTTGTCTCTTTCTTTTGAGGGTTTTCACTAGTTTTCCCTATCTGCCTTTATACTTATAGTTATTTACCACTTTTTATTTATTGGCTTTCCTAGACATTCTTGTTTTCTTTCTTTCCCCAAAATATCTTTTCCCTGGCTATATGAAGCAATCCTTTGTATGTCTGAGTAGCTTGGGAGTCAATAGGCTCATTGTTTTAGACAACGTTTGCATTTTTACTATACTGACATAGTCTAATCATGAACAATGAATATTTCTCAATTATTTGTATCTGTCTCTATTACTCTAAACTTTTCTGACTTTATTTTGTTTGCTTATCTGCTTTTTAATTGTATTTTTATAGTTCCTGGATGCATCTTGATAGGTGGAGTAATAGTTAGTGAAAACCAGTTTGACTAATGTAGCCTAGTCCCCTAGGATGCATTTGCATCAAGGCTAATAAACTCAACAAATGCAATTTTTTAAATTGCTATTTTATTTTTCCAGATACATGTTATAAAAGTTTTTCAACATTCATACATATGTATATGCATATTTTCAAATTACATAATTTCTTTCTACCCTACCCTCCCACCTCTCACCCCTTAGTGGCAAGCAGTCAGGTGAATGTTAAACATGTTTACAAATTAGTCATTTTTGGTATAAAGTATTAGGATTAAGGGAAAAGAGAGAAAACCAAGATTTTTTTTAAAGTGAATATAGAGTTCATCAGGTTCTGAAAAGTTCATTTTGTTTTGCTTTGTTTTTTCTTCCTCTGGATAGGGAATAGCACTGTCCATAGTCTGTCTAATAGGGTTATCCTAGCTCTCTAAACTGCTGAGAGGAGTTAAATTCATCAAGGTTGATCAACTTGCAATGTTTTTGTTAAGGTGTACAAGGCTCTGCTCCCTCCCCTCCTCCCCTCAGTATCCGATTCTATAATTAATTCCATGCTTCTCCAGATTTCAACCATTTATGGTTTCTTATAGAACAATAGTATTCAATAATATTCATTTTCCATAACTTGCTCGACCATTCCCCAATTGATAGGCATTCCCTAAATTTCCAATTCTTTGCCACTTAAAAAAAGAGTTTCTATGAATATTTTGGAACATGAGGGAGGGATTTTTCCCATTTTTTATTAATTTCTTCTGGATATAAGTATTATGATTGCTGGGTAAAAGAGTATGATGAGTCTTATTGTTCTTTGAAACAGTTCCATATTGTTCTTCAGAATGGTTGAATCAGTTCACAAGTCCACCAGCAATGTTTAATGTCCCAGTCCTCTCATAGTCTCTCCAACACTGATAGGTTTTCCCTTTTTGTCATCTTAACCAATCTGATATGTGTGAGGTGATATCCCATTGTTGTTTTAATTTGCAATAATGATTTGGAGCATTTTTCATATGATTTTATATAACCTGAATTTCTTCATTTAATTGTCTGTTCATATCCTTTGACCAATTATTAATGGGGTAATGACTTGTAACCTTATAAATTTGATGTGATACTCTATATATTTTAGAAATGAGACCCTTATCAGAACCCTTGCTGTGGAAATTGTTTCCCATCTTTCTGCTTTCCTTCTAATTTTGGTAGAATTAATTTTTATTAGTGCAAAATCTTTTTAATTTAATGTATTCAAAATCATCCATCTTGCAATTCATAATGTACTCTATTTCTTGTTTAGTTATAAATTTATTCCCTTTCCATAGATCTGATACAGTATTTCTTGGCCTATTAATTTATCTATGGTGTAGTGATTTATGTCTAAATCTTGTGCCCATTTTGACATTATTTTGTTATAGGATGTGAGATGTGAGTCTATGCCTAGCTTTTAACCCTACTATTTTTCAGTTTTGCCAACATTTTTGTGAAATAGTGATTCCTTATCCCAGAAGTTAATTTCTTTGGGTTTGTCGAACAGTAGATTACTGTGGTCCTTTAGTACTATTTCTCTTGAATATATCCTAATCCACTGACCCATTACTCTATTTCTTAATCAGTACCAGAAGTTTTGAGGACTGCCACTTTATAATATAGATTTAGATGTGATAATGCTCAACAAGGGCAAATTGCCAAATCTACTCTCGACATTACCCACAACATTTAGCCTACCTTACACTATTGGAATTGTTTCCTGTATCCTATCCTCTTGTGTTTCATTTCTTCTCCAGAAGTTCAGAAAATATTCTATTTTTTGACTCTGATTATTCAACTAACTTTACAGAAGGATGACAGTATAGCATCTCATTGTTATTGCATCAACAGTTTTTCTAATACTCTATAAGTCTGATCCCTGAAAGATTTAAGGAATTTTACCTAAGTACTACTATATTTGCAGGTTGTATGTCTGACATTACTTGTTGCTCTTGAGCAGTGGTCAATGGAAGCAAGATTTTTCCCCATTGGTTCTTTTTTCCTTGTGTGTAGTAATAAAGTTTTCTTAATTACTGCGACCTATTTTTCAAACGATTTCCTCCTATAAGCAGGACTATAGACTCTGAAATATTTTATACATTCTGTAGCTATTATGAATGAAATCTATTTTCTAGCTCTGCCTGCAGGGTTTAATTGATAGTATCCAGTAATAAAGCTGATTTCATCCTGTTTATTTTATATCCTGTTACATTTTTGAAATTGCTTCAATTAATTTATTTGAATTGTTGGAGTTCTCTAAGTAGACTAATACATGATCTTCAAAAGGAAAACAATCACTAAAATTTCTTTTGCTCATCCTATTACTTAAGTTTGTTTTTCTGTAACTATATCAAATAATAGTTAAGATAATGAACATCCTTGCTTTGTCTCTGTTCTTATTGGAAATCCATCTAGAATTTCTCCATTATGTAAAATGTTGGCACTGAGTTTAAAAAATGGTTAAATATTTAAGAAAAGTTGATTTATTTCTTTGCTTTTTAGATATTATAGGAAACTTCTAAAAATTATTAGTGCATCATTTGATGCTATTATATGATTAAAATAATCTATTACATATTACATCTATTCCTCACTAAAAAATAATAGCTGCTATTTTTCTCTTCTTTTTCTCTCCCTGGGTTAGGTATCAAGACCATATTTTTTCATAGAAAGAATATATTGGGGGGGGCTAGGTGGCGCAGTGAATAAAGCACTGGCCCTGGAGTCAGGAGTAGGTGGATTCAAATCTGGTCTCAGCCACTTAATAATTACCTAGCTGTGTGGCCTTGGGCAAGCCACTTAACCACATTTGCCTTGCAAAAACTTAAAAAAAAGAATATATTGGGATTCCTTCTCTTCCTATTTTTGCTTATTATTTATGCAATTTTGAAATTTGTTGTTCATTTCTCATTCTTAAAGATGAATGACATCAGGAGTATGATGACTTGTTTTGCAAATGAATTTGACTTAAATGAGTGATGGTTGCACATAGTTACCCATCTCACTCTTTCTTCCATGGTCATCAGAACTCAGGAACAAGATACAAGTCAGGACAACTGACAATAGCCCCAAATGCAATGGAAGATGATTTGGCTTTTTAAGTTAAAGTCCTTTCCAGGTCTCACTTTGAGGCAAAAAGAATCAGTCTGGGAAGTAAAGACCTGGTTTACAAAATTTTAAGAAATCATAAATAAAAACCAGGACCCATGATTGATTCAATTGATTCAATTGATTCAATGATTTTTTTAATGACAAAATAAATATACAGCGAAGGGAAAAAAATCTAGCTTCCCAACTCCAAGATATCTTTGAAGTATAAATAAATAAGGGATACAAAGAGTCAGAGAAGATAAAATGGACAATTTGTAGTATATAAATAAAAAATACATTTTTGCATGAACAAATACAATTTAACTAAAAGTAGAAGGGAAATATTTACCTGGGATAAATGCCAGGCACACATTAACTCAGATATATGCATTTTAATTTAACTTGTTAAATTGTATCTTTTTATCTTCTTCATTGTTTAATGATTGACTCAATACATGTCATTGCAATATTTAAAATTTGCTTATAAAATTGACCTATTAGTAAAGACAATAATAACTAGGAGTGAATTAATGACAGATGATACTTTACGGAAATATGATCTCAGGGGCACTTAAACTTATTTAAAAATACAGGTTGGGAATAACAATCTAATATAATTTGCCTGCAAATGTAGCCATTTTATTTGTGAAAAAGTGGATACTTGTTGAAGTTAGCAGAGATGCATTTTTAATTTTTAAGTCAGAGGAAATGTTGCTTTACCCATTCTCTGGATGCTTTTGGAGTGAATATCAGTTTCAAAAGCCCCAACCAGGAGAGGTTTACCATTTTTCAGACCTAGATGGAGAGGGAGAAGAGATCTAATCTACCTTTCCCACATTTGCCATCCTCTAGTTCAGCTGTGATTCAAGCTTTCTGATTTTCTATGTAGTCCCTTCTTTTTCAATGTCTTCCCTGATATTCAGACTACTTGGGCTAAGTCAAAGCAAAGTTCTCCAACCCAAGGGCTATAAATTTAACTAGTTAATCTTGGTAGGAGATAAGTAGGGAATAAAAAAGAATGGTAGGGAAATTCCAAAGCAAATCCCATTTTCTTCCTGTATTTCCTCAAATCATATTTCCTTCATTGAGTATAAGCCCTTTTCATATCTTTATGTTTATATGCCTGTGCTGATTATATAACAATTTACATGCAGTCTTGAATAATTTCTTTTCTAACTATATGATCATGATCAAATTATAAAATATTTCTGAGTATGAGTTTCATTTGTAAAATGCTGGGATTAAAATGTATGGGTTCTAGGGTTCTTTATTTTTCTAGACCTATTTTTGGGGTGAGGGACTAAGTTAAAGAGTACCCTATCTGCCTCATTTCTTTCTTTCTTAGCCTTAATCACTAAATGGGCATTGCCTCAGTCAAAATGAAAGCTATTAAAGACCCTGGCTTAAAAGACCAAGGTCTCCCACACATCCAGAACCCTGTCCAATCAATCTGATGCATATCTTTGCACTTTATCCAGATGGCTCATGACTTTGCACAGTACTCCCTTAAATCCAATTCACTTGCATGTCTTTGTATGACATCCCTAATGTCACGATCCTTTTTTGAGAATGAAGGACAAACCACAACATATCCATAATAGTAGAATTTTTTTTCAGGGAAACTATCCAAAAATTAAGTCATCTTATACAGTTAACGTCATGCTTTCATATTAAAAATAAAGAATGGAAAAATAAAGAGTGCATTTCATTTAATGAAAGAAAAGTTGATCTTCTAAGAAAGTCAATACCTTTAGATTCTTATACTGTTCTGTAATATTTCTAGTTCAATTCTGTTATCCTTGAATATGATTTATTTTTTTAAGGCAGACTGCCATTGTTTGAATGAATTATTCTACCTGATAATAAATGTATGGTTAATTTTTTCCCCCTCTAAGATAGAATTTTGGAAAACAATGTACTCTTCTAAATTTCATAGAACAATCTCCACTGATTGTTTTTTGTCTCTGTCCTGTATAAATAACACTTTGCTCACTGTTAAAATGCTATGATGATCTCAAGTATGTGTTAATGAAGACATCTGTTTGCTCAGAAAATATTTGAAAATTATCTACTTAGATTTTGGATAATGCTTTTCTTCATTTAAAATAATTTGTATGTAAATTTGCATCTAAATGAATGCATATGTGTAATATATGTTTATATATGATACATGATTATAAATTATTTTAAATATACATATTTGTTTATATGATTTAACTTATAAATTTTTTTTCTTAAAGAACTCTGGGCATTTCTCAGAACAAACACATGAATAATAAAACATCACATTCTAAAATATTTTAAATGGAAATTAAATAGCAATAATGAGCTTATATTTTTGTTCTGGAATTGCAAACATTATACAGCTCAAAACACATCAGGATGATATTTGGAAGACCTGAGTTTGAATTCAAAATTTGGTACTGTGCAATAATGACAAATTTCTCTTTTTTGATTTTTTTTGTTATTATTTCTCTTTTGTTCTCAGTTTCTATTTTTTTATATCTTCCCTGGTAGAATCCCAAGGTAGAATTTTATTTGACTTACCCCAAATACCTTAAATATCAGGGAAGACATTTAAGGTGATGAAGGATCATTGAAAACAATGAACTACATAGAAAAGCAGAAGGCTTGAATCACAAGTGAATTGGAGGATGGCAAATATTAGATATATTATATCCCTTCTCCCTCTCCATCTAGGTCTAATTCATTTTTCCTGATGATAGGTAGAGACCCATTTTTTTGGTTCTTTCATTTCTAAGGTCACTGTCCTGTCACCATATGTACTACTTGATATTAGCACAGACACAATTATAAAATTGTCATCGTCCTGATGCTCATCGAAAAAAAAAAATTCTAAATCTATATTTCTTTCCATGGCAAGTTTTTTTTTTTAATAGGACATCTTAACATTATTTAGGGGAAAGTTATGATGAAAGCTTATACCTAAAAAAGACTTTGGTGGTTCTCTATCTAGTTTAACCTATAGAAAATTAAGGTTCAGAGAAAAGAAGAAACATACATGGGTCATAGAAGAAATATTGTAATACTTCCCTGATCGCAAAGGCAGTACATAACTTGACATAGTGGCTGAGAAGTCTCTACCTATGGATCACAGTACTGAAAAAAGTAGTCTAGTGAGGGTGAGGTAGTTTGTTATAGTAGCATCTCACTCAAGAAGAGTCCAGAAACAAAATATTACTTCTTTTGAGCAAAACATGATTATTTTTTGTTTTCATGAATTTATTTTTTCCAAGTACACATAAAGATGGTTCTGAATAATCATTTTATAAGATTTTGAATAGGACATTCTTCTCTCTTCCTTCCCTCTAACAGAGAACACTCTAATATGTTGAATATATATATATATATATATACATATATATATATATATATAACTAAGTAAAACATGTTTCCATATTAATATGTTGTGAAAGAAGAATCAGAACAAAAAGAAAAAAAAACATAAGAGGGAAAGAACAAGGAAACAAAAAATATAAATTTTAAAAACTGAAAATAGTAAGCACTATTCTAGATTCAGAATCAATAGTTCCTTCTCTAGATGCATATATTTTTTATCACAAGTCCATTAGAATTGTCTTTGATTATTGTACTGTGGAGAAAAACAAGTCCATCATAACACAATTACTAATAATGTGTACAATGTTCTTCTGATTCTATTCACTTCAATCAGCATCAGTTCATGTAAATCTTCCCAAACGTTTCTGAAGTCTGGCTGCTCATGATTTCTTACAGAAAAATAGTACTCCATTATATTCCTATAACACATTCTATTCAGTGATTCCTTGATAGATGAGTATCTCCTCAATTTCCAATTCTTTATTACTGCTTAAAGAAATATAATTTTTTGTAGATGGCAGTATTTTATCCTTTTTGTGATCTTTTTGGTAAACAGAGCTAGTATTGCTGGATTAAAGGGTATAAGCCATGTTAGTGCCCCTTGGGAATAGTTCTATCTCTCTCTCCAGAAAGGATAGTAAAATAGCTATTTAGTAGCTTGATTGATATGGCACTGAATAAGTAATTTTACTTGGATAGAATTGTCATGTTTCTCATATAAGCTCGACCTAACCATGAGCATCATAACCCCATTAACACTGCATTAATGTATCAGTTTTCCCACATTCTTTCCAACATTATTTCCCTTTTAGTTATATTGGTCAAGCTAATATATATATATATATATATATATATATATATATATATATATATATATATATGTATATATATATATATATATATATATATATATATGAGATGGCAGCTCAGAATTGATTTAATTTGTATTTCTTAAATCAATAATTATTTAGAGAATTTTTCATGACTATAGATAATGTTACTTTCTCCATCTGAAAAATGCCTGTTCATATCCTTTTACCATTTATCAAATGGGGAATGACTTGTATTCTTATAAATTTGGTTCAGTTCTCAATATAACATAGAAATAAGTCCTTTAACAAAAATACTACCTGTAAAAATTGTTTTTCCAATTTATTGCATTCCTTTTAATCTTAGGGTCTTTGATTTTATTTGAGCAAAATTTTTTAATTTAAGGTAATCAAAATTATCCATCTTGCATTTTATAATATTTTCTATCTTTACTTTCATTTTAAATACCTTCTCTTTTCATACATCTGAGAGAGAAATTATTCCATATTCCCCTAAATGTCTTATTGTATTATGTCTAGATCCTGTTCTCCTTTCAACCTTTTCTTGATATATATAAGGTTTGAGATGTTGGTCTATGCCTGGTTTCTGCCATACTATTTTCCAGTTTAGAAGATGGAGATTTTGTGTTTACCAAACACCAAATTACTATAATTATTTATTACTGTACCTAGTACAGCAAAAGCAGAGTACTATTGGTACTGTTTTGTACCTAATCTAATCCACATTTAATTCTAAACTAATATCAAACAATTTTGAAGATTGCTACTTTAAATAAATATAATTTCAGATCTGGCCTTTCTTTGCATTTTCATTAATTCCCTCTATATTCTTGACCTTTTGTTCCTCCAGATGAATTTTGTTACTAATTTTTCTAGCTCAATAAAATAATTTTTTGGAAGTTTGATTGGAATGACACTGAATAAGTAATTTAATTTGGTTAGAATTGGTATTTTCATTAAAATAGCTCAGCCCACCAATGGGCAATTTACATTTGTACAATTATTTATATCTGATATTTGTGTGAAAAGAATTTTGTAACTTTTTCATATAGTTTTTTAATTGAAATTTATTTAATTTTTATTCATACTTTATTTAAATTAAATTAATTTAATTTAATTTATTACATGCCATGGTAGTTTTTCAACATTCATCCATTTTCAGATTTATGAATTACACACTTTTATACCACTCTCCTTTCTTAGCAACCCTCCCTGTGGCAGTGAACTGACTGGTAAAAGTTATACCAATTTATATATTAGACATTTTGCACAAGAGAAATTTCCACTAAGGGGAAGAAAAAAAAAATCCCTAAGATAGGAAGGAACACATTTTTTTCTCTGAACATGGATGGCATTGTCCAAAACAGGTATCTTAGGGATGTCCTTGATCTTTGAACTGTTGAGAGGAGCTGCATTCATCATAGTTGAACTCAATATTGCTATTAATGTGCTTAATGTTCTCTTGGTTCTCTTCACTTCACTTCAGCATCAGTTACTGTAATTCTTTCCATTCTTCTCTAGAGTCTGAACATTCATGATTTCTTATAAAACAATAGTATGCAATGACATTCATATATCATAACTTGTCCTGCCATTTGCTACTAACAAAAGGATTGCTAAGAATATTTTGGAACATGTGGGACTTTTTTTCATTATTTCTTTTGGATATAGGCCTAGTATTGCGATTGCTGAGTCAAAGGGTATGATCAGTATTATTGCTCTTTGGGAATGATTTCATTCTGCTCTCTAGTATGCTTGGATTAGTTCACCAATAGTGGATTAATGTCCCAACCCTCCCACAATCTCTACAACATTGATTGGATTTCCCTATTTATCATCTTAGCCAAACAAAGAGGTGTGAGGTAGAACCTCCTACTTGTCTTAATTTGCATTTCCCTAAGCAGTAATCATTTAGAACATTTTTTTCACATGATTATATATAGCTTTAATTTCTTCATTTGAAAACTGCCTGTTTATATACTTGATCATTTATCAATTGGGGAACATCTTATAACCTTATAAACTTGATTCATTTTTCTATGTATTTTAGAAATGAGAATGTTAACATAATTTCTAGTTGTGAAAATTGTTTTCCAGCTTTCTGTTTTCCTTCTAATCTTGGCAACATGGGCTCAAAAAGTACAAAATGTTTTAATTTTGCAAAAATCATCCATTTTGTAATCTATAATGAACTCTATTTCTTGTTTGGTCATAAACTTTTCCCATATCCATGAATCTGAAAGATAGAGTGTTTCTTGCTTTTGGTATCATTTTTTTATGGCTAAATCCTATATCCAATTATTTTAGTATAGGGTTTGAGATGTCAATCTATAACTAGTTTTTGCATTCTATTTTCCAGTTTTCCCAACCAATAACTAGTTTTGTCAAATAATGGGCTATTATGTCAAAAACTATTGTCTTTGTATTTGTGGAATAGTAGATTGATATAATTATTTACTACTGATACTTTTGAACCTGTACTAATCCACTGGTCTATTATTCTATTTTTTTTCTTTTGGTATTTGCAATGCAATGGTGTTAAGTGACTTTGGCAAGGTTAAACAGCTTAGCAATTATTAAGTGTCGGAGGTCAGATTTGAACTCAAGTCATCCTGATTTCAGGACCAGTTTTCTATCCACTGCACTGCATAGCTGAGCCTCTTATTCTATTTCTTAACCAGTACCAGAAAATTTGATAATTGATATTTTATAGCATAGTTTTAGATCTCCTAGAGCAAGGTTAACTTTCTTTATATTTTTTCTTTAATTACCTTGATATTCTTGACATTTTGTTGCTCCAGATAAATTTTGTTATTATTTTTTCAGCTCAGTAAAACAATTATTTGGTACTTTGATTGGTATGGCTCTGAATAAGTAATTTTAGTTGCATAGAATTGTCATCTTTATCATAAAAGTCTGAACTAACCATGAGTAATTGCCATTTTTCCAGTTATTTAAATCTGACTTTATTTGTGTGAAAAATGCTTTGTAATTGCATTCATACATTTTCTGGGACTAGAGAGGGAGATTTCAAAGTATCTAATTGCAGTTACTTTAAATATAATTTCTCTTTCTATATCTTGCTCTTGGACTTTGTTGTTCAGATATAGAAATTCTGATTATTTTTATGAGTTTATTTCTGTTTATTTATATTCTGCTACTTTGCTGAATTTATTGTTCCAAGTAGTTTTTCAGTTGATTTTCTAGGATTCTCTAAGTATACCATCATATCATATGCAAAGAGTGAAAGGTTTGCTTCTTCATTGCCAATTCTAACCCCCTTCAATTTATTTTTCTTCTCTTTTTGCTAAAGTTTAACTTTTCTAATACTAATATTGAATAGTAGTTATGGTAATGGGCATCCTTGTTTCACCTGATATTATTGGAAATGCTTGTTTATTCTCATTTTATATATATATATATATATATATATATATATATATATATATATATACATATATATATATATATATATATATAAAATGCTTGTTGATAGTTTAGATAGATACTGCTTATCATTTTCAGAAAAACTCCACTTATTCCTGTGCTCTCTAGTGTTTTTAATAGCAATAGGTTCTATATTTTGTCAAAAGCTTTGCAGCATCTATTGAAATAATTGTATGATTTAGTTTAGTTTTATTAATGATTTGGTCAATTATGCTGATAGTATCCCTAATATTGAACCATCCCTGAATTGCTGGTATAAATGCTATTTAATTTATATAATTTTTTTTTTCCTCTATTTTGATTCTTCCTGGCTTAGATGTCAGCACAATGTTATGTCATTAAAAAAATTAGCACAAATCTTCACCTATTATTTCAAATAGTTTACATAGAATTGGAATTAATTGTTTTTTAAATATTTGGTAGATTTCACTTGTGAATCCATTTGACCCCAGGTATTACTTTTTATGGAGTTTATTGAAGGCTTGATCACTTTCTTTTTTATGATATAGGGCTATTTAAGCATTTAACTTCCTTTTCTTTTAATCTGGACAACTCATATTTTTGTAAATATTCATTTCATTTAAATTGTCAGATATTTTTGGCCTACAGTTGGGCAAAATAGCTCTGAATTACTACTTTAATTTACTTTTTATTATTGCTGAATTCACCCATTTAATTTTTTATGCTAATAATTTGGCTTTCACTTAGCATTTCCAGCCAAGGTGGCAGAGAGAAGACAGGCACAGTGCTAAAGTCTCCTGATCTTCCCTCATATATAACATGAAACAAACCTCTTAAGAGAAATCTGTTCCACAAAACCCAGAAAGAGAAGTCAGGAGAATAGTATCTACCTCAGGATTTGTCTTCTGAGACTGTGGGTAAATCCACATGTGGACATACCTGGGAAGCAGACTCAGCTGGGAGCATGGGACCTGGTGAGAGCTTGGGAGCCTGGTTGCCTGGGAACCTGGGAGCCTGAGGGCTTGAGAAACAAACTGACTTGATAAGCAGTTGGGATAGAGCCTGGTCTGCCACAGGAGCATGGGCCAACTAGGGAGCAGAGGCACTGGTGGTGGTGCTGACCAGTTGTTGTTTGCAAGCAGGGCTGGAGAGAGAGTTCTGATGTGGGAGACCTGCAAAGATCCTTGGTGCCCTCTAGCTAGGAGTTACTCAGAGTACATAACTCCATTTCATCTCAAGTCTCATCCCAGAACAAACAAAATTATAGCCCACCTCTGCCCCAGGCTGAGGTGTCAGCAGCAGAACCACCCCAGCTATGAATAGAGTGATTACCTCACCCCAGGGTACAGCCCACCATTGATGAAAGATAAAAGTATTCAAAAGTTTCAACCACTTGTTCTGGGCCAAAGGAGAGGGCCTCAACCAAGGTCATATACACCACAGAGAAAGCAACCAGCACCCCTTACTGGCTAGCTGGAAATATTACACTCAGTGAGTAAAGCCTCTAGGGATCCCAACATCAAATCTCTGTGAACCTTCCCCTCCCCAACACAAAGTCTTAGGATAATGAAGGAAGGCCAGCCCAAAGGAGGGTCCATAGAAAAATTATTGGGAAAAAAAACACTAACAAAGAGAGACTTAGAACCTTTGACTAGAATATGACCTGTTCTCCAGTACACACTTTCTTGAAAAAATAAGGAAGGAGTTTAAAAATCAATTGGAAAATTTGGGAAAGAAAATAAACAATTTGCAACAAGAAAACAATTCTTTCAAAAACCTCAATTGGTCAAATGGAAAACCCTTTCGAAAATAGAATTGATCAATTCAAAAAGGAGCTGCAAAAGGTAAATGAAGAAAATTCTTCTCTAAAGAATAGAATGGAGTCTGTGGAAACTAATGACTTCATAAGACAGCAAGAGTCTGTTAAATAAAACCAAAAAATAAAAAAAAATAGAAGGAAATATAAAATACCCCATCAACAAAACCCTGACCTCAAGAACAGATTGAGATGAAACAGCCTGAGAATTATAGGTCTTCCTGAAAACACTGAAGAGAAAAAAAGCCTGGACTTAATATTACAGGAGCTAGTGATGGAAAACTGTCCTGAAATCATGAAACCCGAGTGCAAAAATGTTATTGAAAGAATACATTGATCCCCCTCTGTAAAGAGATCCTAAAATTAAAACACCAAGAAATGCTGTGTTCCAATCACAGAACTATCAGATAAAAGGAAAAATTACTGCAAGTAACCAAAAAGAAACAATTTAAATACAAAGGAGAAACAGAAAGGATTACACAGCACCTGGATGCATCAACATTAAGGGATCGAAGGTCATGGAATGAGATATTCTGAAGAAAAAGGGAGCTTGGAATACAGTCAAGAATCTAGTATCGGGCAAACTGAGTTTTCTCTTCCAGAGATGGTCATTTCCAAAGATGGTCATTTAATGAAATTGGAGACTTCCAAAAATTTCTATGGAAAAAACCAGAGCTAAATAGAAAATTTGGACATCAAAAAGGAGGTTCAAGAGACAAATGAAAAGGTAAAAAAAAGGGGGGGGCAAAGGAAAAAAAAAACATGCTATCCAATAAGATAAAACAGACTATATCCCAGCATGGGAAAAATGTTCTCAAAACTTTTGAACATTTTAAATTATCAGAGAGAATATACCTAACCAGAAGTGATGGACATTTTTGACTTATTCATGAGAGTACTATCCAATGGGTTGAAACTGGTTATATCCCCACTTGGGAGAAAGACTCCAATAACTCTCGAGACTTGTAACTCTATTAGAGAGAATATACTTAGCCAGAAGTGTTGGATACTCATGATTTTCTGTGACTCAGATAGAATGATTTAAAAACACTACATTCTTAAAAAGGGTTACGATAAGGAGACAGGAGGATGGAGGTGATTGAATGGGGTAAATGTCATTACATGAAGAGGCACAAAAGACATATTGTTATAGAGGGGAAGAAGGGAGGAGATGAGAAGCACCTAAATCTGCTTCTCATCAGACTTGGTGTAAAGTTAACTTACACGCACACTCAGTTAACTTAAGAAACATTTTACTTTTCAAGTATTAAAAGAGGAAAAGGGGAGGGGGAATGGAGAAGGGGGAGAAAAAAGGGGAACTAACAGAAGGAAGGAAAAATAAAAGGGAAAGGGGAAAGAAAGGGGAAGGGGTTGGATATAGGAGGGCACACACAGTGAAGGTGGCAGTATTCAGAAATAAAATATGGGGCAATATGAATAAAATGAAAAAAAGGGGGAAAATACAAACAGAAGGAAGATAGGATGGAGGGCAATAGAGTTAGTAATTATAACATTGAATATCAATAGTATTAACTCTCTCTAAAAATGTAAGCAAATAGTAGAGAGGATTAAAAACCAGAATCCTACAATATGCTGCTTACAAGAAACCCATTAGAAGTAGAGAGATACATATAGAGTAAAGGTAAAAGGTTGGAGAAAAATATATTTTGTTTCAGCTGAAGTGAAAAAAGGAGGGGTAGCAATCCTTATGTCAGCAAAGTAGCTACAAAAATAGATAGTCTTATAAGAGATAAGGAAGGAAACTATATCCTCCTAAAATTTATCATAGATAAGAAAATGATTTCAATATTGTATATATATACTCAATGGGATAGGATCCAAATTTCTAAAGGATAAGCTGAAAGAACTACAGAAAGACACAGATAGCAAAACTCTACCAGTGGGAAACCTCAACTACCTACTCTCAGACTCTAATCATGAAATAAGCAATTAAGGAGTTAAGTAGGTAAATAGATTTTTAGAAAGCCTAGATATGATAGACTTATGGAGGAAATTGAATGGGGATAGAAAGAAACATACTTTTTTTCTGTAGTACACAGCATTTACACAAAAAATTGACCTTGTTGTAGAGCATAAAACCCTAATGATCAATTGTTGAGAGGCAGAAATAGTGAATACATCTTTCTCAGATTTTAATGCAATAAAAGTCAAATGCAATATTGGGCCAGGGAGATATAGACCCAAAACTAATTGGAAACTAAATAACCTCATTTTAAAAAATGATTGGATCAAGCAACAAATTATATAAAGAATTAATTATTTCCCTTAAATAACAAAAATAATGAAACAACATACCAAAACTTATAGGATTCACTCAAAGTGGCTGTCAGGGGATATATTATTTCTTTAAACACTTACATGAATAAATTAGAGAAAGGTAAAATCAACAAATTAAATATGCACCTAAAACCAAAGAAAGAACAAATTAAAAACCCCCAATTAAATACCAAATTAGAAATTTTAAAAATTAAAGGAGAAATTAATAAAATTGAAAGAAAAAATTATTGAATTAATAAAGAAAACCAAGAGTTGGTTTTGTGAAAAAGACAAAATTGATAATTTGATTTAAAAGTTGATTTAAATTTAAAATTAAATTGAATCAATTTGATAAAAAAAAGATAGAAAATAAACCAAATTTCTGGTATCATATAATGAAAAAGGTGAACTTACCTCCAATGAGAAGGAAATTAAAATAATAATTTGAAATTATTTTGCCCAAATCTATGCCAATGAATTTGACAATCAAAGTGAAATGGACAGATATTTACAAAAATATAGAGGAGCTTAAATACCTAAACCACCCACCCTTTCTCAGAAAAAAGAAATTCAACAAGCCATCATTGAACTCCCTAAGGAAAAAATCTCCATGACCTGATGGATTCACAAATGAATTCTCTCAAACATTTAAGAAACAATTGTTTTGAATTCTATATAAAAATTTTTGCAAAAATAGGTGAAGAGGGAACTCTGCCTAATTCTTTCTATGACACCAATATGGTGCTGATACCTAAACCATGAAGAGTTAAAATAGAGAAAGAAAATTATAGGCCTTTCTCCCAAATAGATGCAAAAATCTCAAATATAATCTTAGCAAAATGATTACAATAAGTTATCACTAGGATAATACATTATGACCAAGTAGGATGGTTGGTTTAATGTTAGGAAAACTGTTGGTATAATTAATTATATATCAATAACAAACCTATCAGAAATCATATGATTATAGGAATAGAAGCTGATAAAGCTTTTTTGACAAAATGTAGCACCCATTCCTTATAAAAACACTAGAGAGTATAGGAATAAATGCACTGTTCCTTCAAATAATAAGCAGTATCCATCTGGAACCAACAATGAGTATTATATTAAATGGGATAGATTAGAGGAATTTCCAATAAGATTAGGGGTGAAACAAGGATGCCCATGATCACCACTACAATTATATGTTGTACTAGAAATTTTAGATTCAGCAATAAGAAAAGAAAAAAATTGGGAAGGAAGAGACAAAACTCTCATACATTGCAGATGATGTTATGATATACCTAGAGAATCCCCAAAAATCATCTAAAAACTTGGAAACAATTAGCAACTTTAGCAAAGTTGAAGGATATAAAATAAACCCTCATAAATTCTCAAATTTTCTATATATGACTAGCAAGGTACAGCAGAAAGAGCTAGAAAGAGAAATCCCATTCAAAGTAACCTCAGACAATATAAAATACCTGGGATTTTATTTTCCAAGGCAGACTCAGAAACTTTTTGAAAACAATTACAAAATACTTCTCACACAAATAAAATCAGATTTAAATAACTGGGCAAACATCAATTGTTCATGGATAGGTTGAGCTAATATAACAAAATGACAATTCTAACAAAACTAAACTACTTGTTTAGTGCCATACCAATCAAAATTACAAAAAATTCATTTAACAAGTTAGAAAAAAAATGTATGTAAATTCAGATGGAGAAATAAAAAGTAAAAAATTTCCAGGGATTCAATAAAAAAGTGCAAAATAAGGTGGCTTAGCCCTACCCTATCTAAAATTATATTACAAAGTATCAGTCATCAAAACTGTCTGACATTGGCTGTGAAATAGAGTGCCTTGATGGACTTGCTCATTCCATCAGTGCAATAATCAGGGACAATTTAGGGCTATTTGCAATGGTTAATACCATTTTTATCCAGAGACAGAATTGTGGAGTTTGAACAAAGACTTTAATTTAAGGAAAAAACCTTGATATCTTATTATGTAACCTTGTTATCTCTTATGCGTTATTTTTCTTCCTTAAGGATATGATTTCTCTCTCATCACATCCAATTTGGATCAATGTGTACCATGGAAACAATGTAAGAATTCGCAAATTGCCTTCTGTGGGGGGGTGGGGACAGAGAAGCAAAATTCAAGTGAAAATTGTAAAACTCAAAATAAATAAAATCTTTAAAATGAAAAAATATAATTTGACTTTCTTTACTTTTATCAGATTAACCAGAGGATCCCATTCACATCTATAATTACTAACTTTTTTGCTTTTACTTTTACTTTTTTACTGTATTTTTTATAAAACCTATTTTTTTAATTCAATAGTTTTCTTTCAATTTTATTGATCTCTCCTTTGATTTTCAAAATTTCCATTTTGGTACTTAATAAGAAATTTTCAATTTGTTTCTTTTGTCATATACAATTAATCAAGCTCTTCATTCTCTATCTCATTCTTATAAGCATTTAAAGATATATATTTTCCTCCAATAACTGCTTTGCCTATATTTGATATATTGTCTCAGTATTGTCATTTTTTTTTGATGAAATTATTATTTCTATGAGTTCTTGTTAGAACCATTAATTTTTAAAATTAGGTTTTTAATTTCTTTTTAATTTTTAGTGTTCTTTCCATGGCCCGTTTTTTACACATGACTTTTATTATATCATGATCTAAGAAGGATAAACTAAATATTTCTGCCTTTCTGCATTTGACTGTGTAGTTTTTGTGCACTGGTATTTGGTCAGTTTTTGTGGAGGTGCTGTTGTGTCAGAGGAAAAGGCATATTTCTTTCTAATTCAGTTTTCTCCAGAGGTCTATCATATCTAAGTTTGCTAAAATTCTATTTACATTCTTACCTTCCTTTTTGTTTATTTTGTGGTTAGATATATCTAATTCTGAGAGAATGAGGTCCCTGATCAGTACAGTTTTGTGGTCTATGTCTTTCTTTAACTCATTTAGTTTTTTTCTCTAAGAATCTGGATGCTATACCACTTGGTGCAATTTCATAGAGTACTGATATTAATCCACTGTCCATGGTACTTTTTTGGAAGAGGTAAGTTCTTTCCTTATCCCTTTTAATGAGATATATTTTTGCTTTGAGTTCAGAATTGCTCCCTTGTTTTTTTTTACTTCAGCTAAAGCATGAAAATTCTCCCCCAGCCTTTTACTCTATGTATATTTCAATGCTTCAAATATGTTTCTTGTAAACAACATATTGTAGGATCCTAGTTTTACTCCACTCTGCTAACTTCTGTTTTTTGTGAGAATTCGTCAAATTCATATTCACATCTATCATCACTCTTTTTTCACTACATATTATTTCCCTTCTATTTATATGTTTCTTTCACCTTTCTCCTTCTAATTTCCTGTAGGGTAAGATAAATTTTTAAATACAAATTTCCTCTTTGAACCAAATCTGAAGAAAGTTAAGTTCAAGCAATTTTCATCATACTGTCTTTCCTCTATTATTTTAAGTATTTTGTTCCTCTTAATGTAATGTAATTTATCCAAATCTGCTTCCCCCTTCCTTCTATCCTAGAACAAACACTTTTTTCATTTAATCTCTTAATTTTTTAATCATCCCATTTAAATCCCATACCTTCTGTCTAACTATACTTCCTCTAATAGCAATACAGTTTTTAAGAGTTAAGAATATCATCATCACATGTAGGAATGTAATTAGTTAAACTTATTGAAGGGCATTCAGTTTCTTTTTTCCTGTTTACCTTTTTATTTATATTTTTATGTCTCCTTTTTGAAATTTCTGTTCAGTTCTGGATTTTCATCACCTAATTATTTAAATGTCCATCTTTCTCCTGAAAGAGTTTGTTCACCTTTGCTTGGTAGTTGATTCTTGGTAGTAATCCATGCTCCTCTGTCTTCTGAAATATCATATTCCATGTCTTTTAATGTTTATACTATCACATCCTAATTCTGACTGTGGCTCCTTAGTATCTGAATTGCTTCTTTTTGGCTACCCACAGTATTTTCTCCTTGATCGGATAATTCTAGAATTTAATTACAATAATTCTTGACTTTTTTCATTTTTGGCATCTTTCAGGAGGTGATTGGTAGAATCTTTGAATGATTATCTAGCCACCTAATTCTTGGATATAATTTTTTTCATTAAAATTTCTTGAAAAATGATTTTCAGAAACTTTTTTCTTATCACATTTTCAGCCTTTTAATAATTCTTAAATAATCTCTCCTTTATCTGCAAGGTAAATTCTTTTTCCAATTACATATTTTATATATTATATTTTTCATTTTTTTAAAAAAATTGCTTGGCTGATTCTTGATGTTTTATAGAGTCATTAACCCCCACTTATCCCAGCCTATTCTTTAAGGAATTATGTTCTCCCTTTAGCTTTTGTATCTCTTTTTCCATTTGTAAAATTATATTTTTGTAAGAATTGTTTTTGCATTTGTCTAATTATATTTTAAAGCATTTATTTTCTTCCATTTTTGCAAGATGTTGAATTTCTCTTGTACTTGTTTTCCTAATTTGTCTTCTTGATAGGTAAAATTCCTTTGGAGCTCTTCCAAGATTTGGGGAGTTAGAGATCAATTTACATTTCTTTCTATGGTTTCACATGTGTTATTTTTTTCTGTTGTCCACATCTGACATGGTGCTTTGCTTTTCCTTATGTTCAAAGTCACTTTATATTGTCTTGGTTTTATTCTGACTTTTCTTACTCACTTTGGCCTCTATTATCCCAAGCTTCTTATGTGGGGGGAGGCAGATATCATATTCCAGGTCTTGGACCTTGTATGCCTTCTTCATTGAGAGCACTAACAGCCTCCGTACAGATCCAGAAAATGACCTTCTACATTGAGAGTGCCAGAAGCCCATTCACTGGATTGGGGTCTTCCACATTGTGTATGTTAGTGGCTTGCTCACTGGACTAGGTTTGTTAGTGTTGAACGTGCTTACAAATTAGTCATTTTAGGTATGAGGAATTAGAATTAAGGGAAAGAAATATATAAAAGATATTTTTAAAGAAAGAGAATTTAGTATTCTTTAGATTCTGCAGGATATTTTTAGTTTAATTTTAGTTTTTGTTTTCTTCCTCTAGATGAGGTTAGCATTGTCCATAGCCAGTGTAATATAGTTGAACTAGCTGTCTGAACTTCTGAGAGCAGCTGCATTTATCAGGGTTGATAATCTCACAATTTTGTTGTTAATGTGTCATATCAAAGGATATGAATAGACAGTTTTCAAATGAAGAAATTAAAATTATATATAAGCATATGAAAAATGCTCCATATCACTATTGATTAGAGAAATGCAAATTAGGACAATAATGAGGTATCATCTCATACCTATTAGATTAGCCCAGATGAGAAAAAGTGAAGATGATCAATGTTGGAGAGGTTATGGGAGGATTGGGACATTGATGCATTGCTGGTGGAGTTGTGAATGGATCCATCTTTTCAATGAGTATTATATTAAATGGGATAGATTAGAGGAATTTCCAATAAGATTAGGGGTGAAACAAGGATGCCCATGATCACCACTACAATTATATGTTGTACTAGAAATTTTAGATTCAGCAATAAGAAAAGAAAAAAATTGGGAAGGAAGAGACAAAACTCTCATACATTGCAGATGATGTTATGATATACCTAGAGAATCCCCAAAAATCATCTAAAAACTTGGAAACAATTAGCAACTTTAGCAAAGTTGAAGGATATAAAATAAACCCTCATAAATTCTCAAATTTTCTATATATGACTAGCAAGGTACAGCAGAAAGAGCTAGAAAGAGAAATCCCATTCAAAGTAACCTCAGACAATATAAAATACCTGGGATTTTATTTTCCAAGGCAGACTCAGAAACTTTTTGAAAACAATTACAAAATACTTCTCACACAAATAAAATCAGATTTAAATAACTGGGCAAACATCAATTGTTCATGGATAGGTTGAGCTAATATAACAAAATGACAATTCTAACAAAACTAAACTACTTGTTTAGTGCCATACCAATCAAAATTACAAAAAATTCATTTAACAAGTTAGAAAAAAATGTATGTAAATTCAGATGGAGAAATAAAAAGTAAAAAATTTCCAGGGATTCAATAAAAAAGTGCAAAATAAGGTGGCTTAGCCCTACCCTATCTAAAATTATATTACAAAGTATCAGTCATCAAAACTGTCTGACATTGGCTGTGAAATAGAGTGCCTTGATGGACTTGCTCATTCCATCAGTGCAATAATCAGGGACAATTTAGGGCTATTTGCAATGGTTAATACCATTTTTATCCAGAGACAGAATTGTGGAGTTTGAACAAAGACTTTAATTTAAGGAAAAAACCTTGATATCTTATTATGTAACCTTGTTATCTCTTATGCTTTATTTTTCTTCCTTAAGGATATGATTTCTCTCTCATCACATCCAATTTGGATCAATGTGTACCATGGAAACAATGTAAGAATTCGCAAATTGCCTTCTGTGGGGGGGTGGGGACAGAGAAGCAAAATTCAAGTGAAAATTGTAAAACTCAAAATAAATAAAATCTTTAAAATGAAAAAATATAATTTGACTTTCTTTATTTTTATCAGATTAACCAGAGGATCCCATTCACATCTATAATTACTAACTTTTTTGCTTTTACTTTTACTTTTTTACTGTATTTTTTATAAAACCTATTTTTTTAATTCAATAGTTTTCTTTCAATTTTATTGATCTCTCCTTTGATTTTCAAAATTTCCATTTTGGTACTTAATAAGAAATTTTCAATTTGTTCTTTTGTCATATACAATTAATCAAGCTCTTCATTCTCTATCTCATTCTTATAAGCATTTAAAGATATATATTTTCCTCCAATAACTGCTTTGCCTATATTTGATATATTGTCTCAGTATTGTCATTTTTTTTGATGAAATTATTATTTCTATGAGTTCTTGTTAGAACCATTAATTTTTAAAATTAGGTTTTTAATTTCTTTTTAATTTTTAGTGTTCTTTCCATGGCCCGTTTTTTACACATGACTTTTATTATATCATGATCTAAGAAGGATAAACTAAATATTTCTGCCTTTCTGCATTTGACTGTGTAGTTTTTGTGCACTGGTATTTGGTCAGTTTTTGTGGACGTGCTGTTGTGTCAGAGGAAAAGGCATATTTCTTTCTAATTCAGTTTTCTCCAGAGGTCTATCATATCTAAGTTTGCTAAAATTCTATTTACATTCTTACCTTCCTTTTTGTTTATTTTGTGGTTAGATATATCTAATTCTGAGAGAATGAGGTCCCTGATCAGTACAGTTTTGTGGTCTAAACTGAGTTTTCTCTTCCAGAGATGGTCATTTCCAAAGATGGTCATTTAATGAAATTGGAGACTTCCAAAAATTTCTATGGAAAAAACCAGAGCTAAATAGAAAATTTGGACATCAAAAAGGAGGTTCAAGAGACAAATGAAAAGGTAAAAAAAAGGGGGGGGCAAAGGAAAAAAAAAACATGCTATCCAATAAGATAAAACAGACTATATCCCAGCATGGGAAAAATGTTCTCAAAACTTTTGAACATTTTAAATTATCAGAGAGAATATACCTAACCAGAAGTGATGGACATTTTTGACTTATTCATGAGAGTACTATCCAATGGGTTGAAACTGGTTATATCCCCACTTGGGAGAAAGACTCCAATAACTCTCGAGACTTGTAACTCTATTAGAGAGAATATACTTAGCCAGAAGTGTTGGATACTCATGATTTTCTGTGACTCAGATAGAATGATTTAAAAACACTACCGTCTTAAAAAGGGTTACGATAAGGAGACAGGAGGATGGAGGTGATTGAATGGGGTAAATGTCATTACATGAAGAGGCACAAAAGACATATTGTTATAGAGGGGAAGAAGGGAGGAGATGAGAAGCACCTAAATCTGCTTCTCATCAGACTTGGTGTAAAGTTAACTTACACGCACACTCAGTTAACTTAAGAAACATTTTACTTTTCAAGTATTAAAAGAGGAAAAGGGGAGGGGGAATGGAGAAGGGGGAGAAAAAAGGGGAACTAACAGAAGGAAGGAAAAATAAAAGGGAAAGGGGAAAGAAAGGGGAAGGGGTTGGATATAGGAGGGCACACACAGTGAAGGTGGCAGTATTCAGAAATAAAATATGGGGCAATATGAATAAAATGAAAAAAAGGGGGAAAATACAAACAGAAGGAAGATAGGATGGAGGGCAATAGAGTTAGTAATTATAACATTGAATATCAATAGTATTAACTCTCTCTAAAAATGTAAGCAAATAGTAGAGAGGATTAAAAACCAGAATCCTACAATATGCTGCTTACAAGAAACCCATTAGAAGTAGAGAGATACATATAGAGTAAAGGTAAAAGGTTGGAGAAAAATATATTTTGTTTCAGCTGAAGTGAAAAAAGGAGGGGTAGCAATCCTTATGTCAGCAAAGTAGCTACAAAAATAGATAGTCTTATAAGAGATAAGGAAGGAAACTATATCCTCCTAAAATTTATCATAGATAAGAAAATGATTTCAATATTGTATATATATATACCCAATGGGATAGGATCCAAATTTCTAAAGGATAAGCTGAAAGAACTACAGAAAGACACAGATAGCAAAACTCTACCAGTGGGAAACCTCAACTACCTACTCTCAGACTCTAATCATGAAATAAACAATTAAGAAGTTAAGTAGGTAAATAGATTTTTAGAAAGCCTAGATATGATAGACTTATGGAGGAAATTGAATGGGGATAGAAAGAAACATACTTTTTTTCTGTAGTACACAGCATTTACACAAAAAATTGACCTTGTTGTAGAGCATAAAACCCTAATGATCAATTGTTAAGAGGCAGAAATAGTGAATACATCTTTCTCAGATTTTAATGCAATAAAAGTCAAATGCAATATTGGGCCAGGGAGATATAGACCCAAAACTAATTGGAAACTAAATAACCTCATTTTAAAAAATGATTGGATCAAGCAACAAATTATATAAAGAATTAATTATTTCCCTTAAATAACAAAAATAATGAAACAACATACCAAAACTTATAGGATTCACTCAAAGTGGCTGTCAGGGGATATATTATTTCTTTAAACACTTACATGAATAAATTAGAGAAAGGTAAAATCAACAAATTAAATATGCACCTAAAACCAAAGAAAGAACAAATTAAAAACCCCCAATTAAATACCAAATTAGAAATTTTAAAAATTAAAGGAGAAATTAATAAAATTGAAAGAAAAAATTATTGAATTAATAAAGAAAACCAAGAGTTGGTTTTGTGAAAAAGACAAAATTGATAATTTGATTTAAAAGTTGATTTAAATTTAAAATTAAATTGAATCAATTTGATAAAAAAAAGATAGAAAATAAACCAAATTTCTGGTATCATATAATGAAAAAGGTGAACTTACCTCCAATGAGAAGGAAATTAAAATAATAATTTGAAATTATTTTGCCCAAATCTATGCCAATGAATTTGACAATCAAAGTGAAATGGACAGATATTTACAAAAATATAGAGGAGCTTAAATACCTAAACCACCCACCCTTTCTCAGAAAAAAGAAATTCAACAAGCCATCATTGAACTCCCTAAGGAAAAAATCTCCATGACCTGATGGATTCACAAATGAATTCTCTCAAACATTTAAGAAACAATTGTTTTGAATTCTATATAAAATTTTTTGCAAAAATAGGTGAAGAGGGAACTCTGCCTAATTCTTTCTATGACACCAATATGGTGCTGATACCTAAACCATGAAGAGTTAAAATAGAGAAAGAAAATTATAGGCCTTTCTCCCAAATAGATGCAAAAATCTCAAATATAATCTTAGCAAAATGATTACAATAAGTTATCACTAGGATAATACATTATGACCAAGTAGGATGGTTGGTTTAATGTTAGGAAAACTGTTGGTATAATTAATTATATATCAATAACAAACCTATCAGAAATCATATGATTATAGGAATAGAAGCTGATAAAGCTTTTTTGACAAAATGTAGCACCCATTCCTTATAAAAACACTAGAGAGTATAGGAATAAATGCACTGTTCCTTCAAATAATAAGCAGTATCCATCTGGAACCAACAATGAGTATTATATTAAATGGGATAGATTAGAGGAATTTCCAATAAGATTAGGGGTGAAACAAGGATGCCCATGATCACCACTACAATTATATGTTGTACTAGAAATTTTAGATTCAGCAATAAGAAAAGAAAAAAATTGGGAAGGAAGAGACAAAACTATCATACATTGCAGATGATGTTATGATATACCTAGAGAATCCCCAAAAATCATCTAAAAACTTGGAAACAATTAGCAACTTTAGCAAAGTTGAAGGATATAAAATAAACCCTCATAAATTCTCAAATTTTCTATATATGACTAGCAAGGTACAGCAGAAAGAGCTAGAAAGAGAAATCCCATTCAAAGTAACCTCAGACAATATAAAATACCTGGGATTTTATTTTCCAAGGCAGACTCAGAAACTTTTTGAAAACAATTACAAAATACTTCTCACACAAATAAAATCAGATTTAAATAACTGGGCAAACATCAATTGTTCATGGATAGGTTGAGCTAATATAACAAAATGACAATTCTAACAAAACTAAACTACTTGTTTAGTGCCATACCAATCAAAATTACAAAAAATTCATTTAACAAGTTAGAAAAAAATGTATGTAAATTCAGATGGAGAAATAAAAAGTAAAAAATTTCCAGGGATTCAATAAAAAAGTGCAAAATAAGGTGGCTTAGCCCTACCCTATCTAAAATTATATTACAAAGTATCAGTCATCAAAACTGTCTGACATTGGCTGTGAAATAGAGTGCCTTGATGGACTTGCTCATTCCATCAGTGCAATAATCAGGGACAATTTAGGGCTATTTGCAATGGTTAATACCATTTTTATCCAGAGACAGAATTGTGGAGTTTGAACAAAGACTTTAATTTAAGGAAAAAACCTTGATATCTTATTATGTAACCTTGTTATCTCTTATGCTTTATTTTTCTTCCTTAAGGATATGATTTCTCTCTCATCACATCCAATTTGGATCAATGTGTACCATGGAAACAATGTAAGAATTCGCAAATTGCCTTCTGTGGGGGGGTGGGGACAGAGAAGCAAAATTCAAGTGAAAATTGTAAAACTCAAAATAAATAAAATCTTTAAAATGAAAAAATATAATTTGACTTTCTTTATTTTTATCAGATTAACCAGAGGATCCCATTCACATCTATAATTACTAACTTTTTTGCTTTTACTTTTACTTTTTTACTGTATTTTTTATAAAACCTATTTTTTTAATTCAATAGTTTTCTTTCAATTTTATTGATCTCTCCTTTGATTTTCAAAATTTCCATTTTGGTACTTAATAAGAAATTTTCAATTTGTTCTTTTGTCATATACAATTAATCAAGCTCTTCATTCTCTATCTCATTCTTATAAGCATTTAAAGATATATATTTTCCTCCAATAACTGCTTTGCCTATATTTGATATATTGTCTCAGTATTGTCATTTTTTTTGATGAAATTATTATTTCTATGAGTTCTTGTTAGAACCATTAATTTTTAAAATTAGGTTTTTAATTTCTTTTTAATTTTTAGTGTTCTTTCCATGGCCCGTTTTTTACACATGACTTTTATTATATCATGATCTAAGAAGGATAAACTAAATATTTCTGCCTTTCTGCATTTGACTGTGTAGTTTTTGAGTTTTTGTGGACGTGCTGTTGTGTCAGAGGAAAAGGCATATTTCTTTCTAATTCAGTTTTCTCCAGAGGTCTATCATATCTAAGTTTGCTAAAATTCTATTTACATTCTTACCTTCCTTTTTGTTTATTTTGTGGTTAGATATATCTAATTCTGAGAGAATGAGGTCCCTGATCAGTACAGTTTTGTGGTCTATGTCTTTCTTTAACTCATTTAGTTTTTTTCTCTAAGAATTTGGATGCTATACCACTTGGTGCAATTTCATAGAGTACTGATATTAATCCACTGTCCATGGTACTTTTTTGGAAGAGGTAAGTTCTTTCCTTATCCCTTTTAATGAGATATATTTTTGCTTTGAGTTCAGAATTGCTCCCTTGTTTTTTTTTACTTCAGCTAAAGCATGAAAATTCTCCCCCAGCCTTTTACTCTATGTATATTTCAATGCTTCAAATATGTTTCTTGTAAACAACATATTGTAGGATCCTAGTTTTACTCCACTCTGCTAACTTCTGTTTTTTGTGAGAATTCGTCAAATTCATATTCACATCTATCATCACTCTTTTTTCCCTACATATTATTTCCCTTCTATTTATATGTTTCTTTCACCTTTCTCCTTCTAATTTCCTGTAGGGTAAGATAAATTTTTAAATACAAATTTCCTCTTTGAACCAAATCTGAAGAAAGTTAAGTTCAAGCAATTTTCATCATACTGTCTTTCCTCTATTATTTTAAGTATTTTGTTCCTCTTAATGTAATGTAATTTATCCAAATCTGCTTCCCCCTTCCTTCTATCCTAGAACAAACACTTTTTTCATTTAATCTCTTAATTTTTTAATCATCCCATTTAAATCCCATACCTTCTGTCTAACTATACTTCCTCTAATAGCAATACAGTTTTTAAGAGTTAAGAATATCATCATCACATGTAGGAATGTAATTAGTTAAACTTATTGAAGGGCATTCAGTTTCTTTTTTCCTGTTTACCTTTTTATTTATATTTTTATGTCTCCTTTTTGAAGATGAAATTTCTGTTCAGTTCTGGATTTTCATCACCTAATTATTTAAATGTCCATCTTTCTCCTGAAAGAGTTTGTTCACCTTTGCTTGGTAGTTGATTCTTGGTAGTAATCCATGCTCCTCTGTCTTCTGAAATATCATATTCCATGTCTTTTAATGTTTATACTATCACATCCTAATTCTGACTGTGGCTCCTTAGTATCTGAATTGCTTCTTTTTGGCTACCCACAGTATTTTCTCCTTGATCGGATAATTCTAGAATTTAATTACAATAATTCTTGACTTTTTTCATTTTGGCATCTTTCAGGAGGTGATTGGTAGAATCTTTGAATGATTATCTAGCCACCTAATTCTTGGATATAATTTTTTTCATTAAAATTTCTTGAAAAATGATTTTCAGAAACTTTTTTCTTATCACATTTTCAGCCTTTTAATAATTCTTAAATAATCTCTCCTTTATCTGCAAGGTAAATTCTTTTTCCAATTACATATTTTATATATTATATTTTTCATTTTTTTAAAAAAATTGCTTGGCTGATTCTTGATGTTTTATAGAGTCATTAACCCCCACTTATCCCAGCCTATTCTTTAAGGAATTATGTTCTCCCTTTAGCTTTTGTATCTCTTTTTCCATTTGTAAAATTATATTTTTGTAAGAATTGTTTTTGCATTTGTCTAATTATATTTTAAAGCATTTATTTTCTTCCATTTTTGCAAGATGTTGAATTTCTCTTGTACTTGTTTTCCTAATTTGTCTTCTTGATAGGTAAAATTCCTTTGGAGCTCTTCCAAGATTTGGGGAGTTAGAGATCAATTTACATTTCTTTCTATGGTTTCACATGTGTTATTTTTTTCTGTTGTCCACATCTGACATGGTGCTTTGCTTTTCCTTATGTTCAAAGTCACTTTATATTGTCTTGGTTTTATTCTGACTTTTCTTACTCACTTTGGCCTCTATTATCCCAAGCTTCTTATGTGGGGGGAGGCAGATATCACATTCCAGGTCTTGGACCTTGTATGCCTTCTTCATTGAGAGCACTAACAGCCTCCGTACAGATCCAGAAAATGACCTTCTACATTGAGAGTGCCAGAAGCCCATTCACTGGATTGGGGTCTTCCACATTGTGTATGTTAGTGGCTTGCTCACTGGACTAGGTTTGTTAGTGTTGAACGTGCTTACAAATTAGTCATTTTAGGTATGAGGAATTAGAATTAAGGGAAAGAAATATATAAAAGATATTTTTAAAGAAAGAGAATTTAGTATTCTTTAGATTCTGCAGGATGTTTTTAGTTTAATTTTAGTTTTTGTTTTCTTCCTCTAGATGAGGTTAGCATTGTCCATAGCCAGTGTAATATAGTTGAACTAGCTGTCTGAACTTCTGAGAGCAGCTGCATTTATCAGGGTTGATAATCTCACAATTTTGTTGTTAATGTGTCATATCAAAGGATATGAACAGACAGTTTTCAAATGAAGAAATTAAAATTATATATAAGCATATGAAAAATGCTCCATATCACTATTGATTAGAGAAATGCAAATTAGGACAATAATGAGGTATCATCTCATACCTATTAGATTAGCCCAGATGAGAAAAAGTGAAGATGATCAATGTTGGAGAGGTTATGGGAGGATTGGGACATTGATGCATTGCTGGTGGAGTTGTGAATGGATCCATCTTTTCTGGAGAGCAATATGGAACTATGCCCAAAGAGTAATTTGACCCTGAAATTCCAATTCTAGGATAATATCCAGAAGAAATTGTAAAAAATGGGGAAAAAAGTCCTTCATGTAGGAAAATATTCATAGCAGCCCTTTTTGTAAAAGTGGCAAGGAATTGGAAATTGAGGGGATGCACATCAATTGAGGAATGGCTAAAGAAGTTATGGTTTATGAATACTATGAAATATTATTGTTCTATAAGAAACCACAAATGGTCAGAGATGCATGGAATGGCTTATGGGATCTGATGCTAAGCAAAGGGAATAGAGCCAAGAGAACAATTTACACATCATCATTATGAGATGAACAACCTCAATGGAAGCAACCCCTCTCAGTAGTCCAGAAAGCTAGGACAACCATATCTGACAGATTAAAACTATAATATCCCCAACCAGAGGAAGAAAAACAGAATAAAACAAAAAACACAGGGGAAAAAACCTTACTGCATCTGATGAACACCTTATAAAATTACCTCTTATGTAACTCTTTCCCTCAATCCTGATTCCTCATGTCCAAAACTACTAATTTGTAAATGTATTTAACAAAATATGTATGTAAATTGCTAACCTGACTGTTCCCAACTGATGGGAGGAGGGTGGGATGAGAGAGTGGAGAGAAACATTGTAACTTGGAAATATACATGTACAAATGGATAAAACAAAGAAAAAAAAGGAAGAAGAGAGAAAATGTTAGTGTCTTGTTTCCAAGACTGGGCTAAGAACAAGGCATCTCAAGGATTTGTATGGGAGCCCTCCCAGCTGGCCTCCTGTGCTATTGTCCTACTGAGTTGTGATGCTATGGGCCTCTTCAGGCTGGTCTCCTTCACATTCTGCCTGCTGTTTTCAGCTTCCTTTTCTGACCTGTGCTCCTTGCTTCTGGTCACACTCCTACTCTTCCTGAGACAGACCTTCCTGGGTTTCTTTTATGGGTTATGTTGCTCCATAATCCATTTTGAGGCTTGATTAAAATTGTTTTTGAGGAAAATCCTGAAGAATTTAAGGAAGTTTCTGGCTTCTCCTTGCCATCATGGTTCTCCCCCCAAGGTTATTTTTAATACACTAAACAGCCCAAGGGACAAGGCAGAATGCAAATCTGGAATTTAGAAAATTAGGTTAGCAACAGAGCAATAATGAATGCAGAGTCAAATAGCAAATGTGGGCAAAAATCATGGCAGTATTAAGGAATTAAATGTGAAATAAGATTTTAACTAATGAAGGAGTTCTTATAAAATTTGATTCTCACAGTTCAATGAACATAATGTTGTTCTTTTGAGATCTAACACAGGATGCTAAGCAAGTTCCCCTTTTGTCTTGAAAAAGTTCCAGATATAGTCATGTCCTAAAGACATTTTCTATATCTTTCTAGATAAACAATTACAACTGCCAGGTCCTACATATAAGAAAAGAAAAAAATACAAGTCAATAGTTGTGATTACAAAAGAACAGTCATCCTTCTTCTGCAAAGATGTGATTGCCATTTTCCACAAAGACTTGTGGAAAAAGAATTGATGTATCTGTTAATATTATTGATATTTTATTTTTTCCAAATACATGTTATGAAAATTTTTCAACAACATTTATCCTTAGGCCTATATACATACATACATACATACATATATATATATATACATATATATATATATGTATGTATTATACTGCAAAATTTCCTTCCACCCTCCCTTCCTAACCCCCCTTCTCTCAGCAGTGAATATTGTAATATTGTACATACACATTTGGGTTGAACTTGCTTACAAATTAGTAATTTTAGGTAAGAGGAATTACAATTAAGGGAAAGAAATATATAAAAGATATTTTTTAAAACTTAATTTAGTATTCATTAGATTCTTCAGGGTATTTTTAGTTTAATTTTAGTTTTTGTTTTCTTCCTCTAGATGAGGTTAGCATTGTCCATAGCCAATATAATATAGTTGACCTAGCTGTCTGAACTTCTGAGAGCAGCTGCATTTATCAGGGTTGATAATCTCACAATTTTGTTGTTAATGTGTACATTGTTCTCTTGAATATTCCAGATTATAAGTAAAAATATACAATTAATGGCAACTATAAGGGAATAAACATATAAGGAGATATATTTCTCCTTTTTGTAGTTTTATTAGCATTTCTAGGCAGAGATCATAGATACTAATTAGAATTTAAGAGCAATGAAAGCACTTTTCCTCATCTACACTAAGAAATAATGATATTACTTCTTTAGTATGATATAAATTACAATGTTGGCTCAGGCAGAGGCCAGAAGCAAAAACCAGTTTGAAAAACATGTTGAATTAACTCAATGGCTGCTTTCACATTACTGATTATTTTATTATATTGAACCATTTCTCATCATGATTTACAAGTGAAGACATGCCTTTAATTCCATGTTAAATTATACTTTTTTAATTTGACCACTGATCACAGTACTTGAAATTTTATCAAACTAGAAAAGTATGATTTTAAATGAAATGATCTCAGAAAAATAAATATTTCCAAAAGAAGTAATTTTTTTGATTTAAAAAGGTATGTTCCTGAAGTGTTAGTTCATTTTTAAGCTTTATTAACTTAACTCTAAGAATATTGATCTACAGGACCAGAGTATCATAGAGAAGCCCAGACTTTTCAAAAACAAAACATACATGGAATACTATTGTTTTATTAGAAACCAGGAGGGAATGGGAATTCAGGGAAGCCTGGAGGAATTTGCATGAACTGATGCTGAGTGAAATGAACAGAACCAGAAAAACACTGTACACCATAACAGCAACATGGAGGTGATGATGAAACTTGATGGACTTGCTCATTCCAGCAGTGCAACAATCAGGGACAATCTGTGGCTATCTGTGATGGAGAATACCATCTGTATCTAGAGAAAGAATTGTGGAGTTTGAACAAAGACCAAGAACTATTAACTTTAATTTAGGGGGAAAAAAACTTGATATCTTATTATGTAATTTTGCTATGTCTTATAATTTATTTTTCTTCCTTAAGGATATGATTTCTCTCTCATCACATTCAATTTGGATCAAAGTATGCCATGGAAACAATGTAAAGCCTGGCAAATTGTCTTCTGTGGGGAGTGGGGGGGGGTAATGCAAGATTAGTGGAAAAATTGTAAAACTCAAAATAAATCAAATCTTTAAAAGAAAAAAAAATAAAACAAAAACACACAAAAAACCCAAAGTAAGTTATTTTGAAAAATTCATTCCTCCCATTGTGTACAGTTGACAATGAGTTTACTGATTCTAAAATTAGGAAAAATCACTTGGTGGGATAGGAGAGGGATGTTGCCACTCACTATCACAATCACCATTTACTCTATCCAAACAACTGCATAAGAAAGAACGTCTCAACAAAATGGAAAACTGCTTTATTGCTAATGCCAAACTCTGCATCAATTAAGGATCCAATAACCTTAAATGCCAGGGAGCCATTAAAAGTAATGGGGTGTGAGTGCAAGCCAATGACTGATGAGACAGCAATGTCTTCTCTAGGGCTTAAGCTATAACATCTCCATTAATGTATTAGTATCAGTAGATGAAATATAATGAATACTACATCTCATGTGTATAATGGTTGAGAACGGGGATGCTGTTCCAGATGGCTGATGAGCACCTTGAGCCAAAAGGAAGATTTTTTTGGTCATATCAAGCATTTACAAGTCCGAATTGCTAGAATACCATAGTAAATAATATCTTTGATAAAATCTATAGGACTTTGGATGTTTGAATTATGTGCCACTATCAAATGAGATATATAAAAAAAGAAGTTAAAATATCCCCAGAGGATATAAATATATTGTGCAACAATAATATCTATGTGTGGATCAAATATGGATAATGTGCCATTCTTATTCTTAAGATAATTCTGCAATAATTAATTGACTAAGTAAACTTTGGGCAAAATCGTCTTTGATTTGCAGTACAGATGTCTTAGGGAATTATTATACCCCTCTGGTATGTGAATGTAACCCATTCAGGTTTTGTTTTGGGAAGAGACAAAAGTACTATTTATTTCAAAGTAAAACAATAATCATTTTTACACCAGTTTCATATACCAGATCTCACTAATAGGAAAAGAGTAGCTCAGAAAAAAAAGAGAATTGTAATAAAATTAAAAACAATTAAATTCTTGAGATAGCTATATAACACAATAGAAAAAAAGCTGAACCTGAAATCAGGATTCACATAAATACCTGGATTAAAATTCATTCTCAGACATATACGATGTGTTCCTGGGCAAGTCACTTAAACTCAACTTACCTTACTCTCCTCATAAACAAAATGGGATGATAATTTATTTTAAGGATCAAATGACATAATATTTTAAAACACTTTGTAAACATTAATGCTGTTATTATTATTATGTCTATTATGATCAGTTTTTCTTGCACACTTTACTATGTTACCATATATATCTATCTCTATCTCTATCACTTTCTGTCTCTATCTCTCTCTCTGTCTCTGTCTCTGTCTCTGTCTCTCTATCTATATCTCTATCCCTATCCCTATCCCTATCCCTATCCCTATCTCTATCTCTATCATCTCTATCTCTATCTCTATCTCTATCTCTATCTCTATCTCTATCTCTATCTCTATCTCTATCTCTATCTCTATCTCTATCTCTATCATCTCTATCTCTATCTCTATCATCTCTATCTCTATCCCTAACTTTGTCTCTGTCTCTGAATCTGTCTCTGTCTCTATCTCTATATAGTTTTATTTCCATGGTCCTTAGTTTTATAATATATAAAATTAGGATATCAGAATAAAATAATTGCAAAACAAGCTTTTATTTAGACAAAGTTATAGGAACTGGTAACACAAGAGCAAATTGACCATTATAGATTTTCTTTTTGCTATCTTCTTTTCTATGTGCTGTAACTAATACATATGTGTAAAGCATTATGCCTTACCTCAAGCATTTTAATGTATGATGAAATTCTCCAGAGTGTCACTTAGAGTGTTAGTCTTGGGAGGAATTAAAGTGAATGAGTACAAAAGGGACATGATTGTACTATGAAGTTCTCTGCTACAGGAATTATCTCCTCAAATTGCCTAAGAATAGTATAGAAATCCATTGATTAGAAATGTTCTCTCCATTTATTCTTTTATTCTTTTTTTTTAGGTTTCTGCAAGGCAAATGGGGTTCCGTGGCTTGCCCAAGGCCACACAGCTGGTAATTATTATTAAGTGTCTGAGGCTGAATTTGAACCCAGGTACTCCTGACTCCAAGGCCAGTGCTCTATCCACTGCACCACCTAGCTGCCCCCTATTCTTGATAGATTAAAATGGGAGGTCATTCCCTAAACCATTACAACAAACAACTTAGTGAGAATTAGCTCTAAGAGTGTGAGCAAAAAGAACAAAACCTTTACGAAATGAGAAAAAAGATGTGTATTTGCAAGGATGGAGTGAAACAAATTGAGAAAAAAAAAGTTGAAAAAGGTTGAGAAATCAATAAATAAAGGTTACAACATTTTGTCCTCAACCATTCCTGACTTGTCATGTGAGAGTGATTAATAAAAATTGGCTATAGGATAAAATGTTAGACTTTATTAAAAAGTACATAATATAGTTTACATCATTTATGGTGAGACTGGTAATTTGTTTCAGAGCCAGCTTTCATGTCCTACAACTCAACTTCACATTTAAGAATTAAGTGGAGAAAGGAGTCAAGATGGTGGTATGACACTAGGCAGCTCTGTGAGCTTTTCCAAAATCAACTTTAAATGAAGCCTCTATTCACACATTAAAGCTACAGATCCCATGAAAAAAAGAGAGGGGCCAAGGACTCAATTCAAGATATCATGGGAAGAAAGTCAATATAGGTCTGTCTTATTTGAGTAAAAGGAGAGCATTGCCCAACATAGACAGGACAGTGATTATCAGGTCAGTGTTCATCAAATCAGTTTTGGAGCAGGACAGCACTGAGTTTCCTAAGTCCAGGTCAAAAGACAAAGTTTGAACCCTGAGAATGCTCCTACATCAGGAGGCACTCTGCTTGGCTACCCTAAAAGAGGGAACAAATAATTGCATAGACAAAACTTTAGGCAAAAATTAAGCTCAGCTAATCTATCCCAGTAAACAAACTGTTGAAAATGCAATGCCTTAGACAGATGGAAAAGCCAGGGCTACCCTAAAGAAGGGAACAAATTGATGCATGGGCAGTGGAATGAGAAAGTGATAACCTGGGGAATACATCCTGGTCACAGTACAAAAAGCTTGGAAATACATCCCCTGTGCTCCAGGAGCAGAGCTCAATTATCAAAGTGACCAAAAATCCATGAAAAAGGTGCTAACCACATATAACTACTCTTCTAATAGAAACAATTACAACACCACCTCAGAAGAGAAAAGCAAAGACAAAATGCCTATATATAAAACTTCCAAAGAGTTAATGAATTGGCCTCAAATCCAAAAAAAGACTTTCTAGAAGAGTTCAAGAAGTATTTTAAAAAGCAACAAAAAGAGAAAGAAGAAAAATTTGGTAAAAGAAATAAGAACCATGTAGGAGAATTGTGAAAAAATGACTGAAGAAATCAGTTTCTTTAAAAGTATAATTCATAATTCTTTTTTTAGCTTTTTTGTAAATTTATTTTTTATTCTCATTTTTTACAAATGTTTATTTACATTAATAAAATATACTTGTTTACAAGAAAACAAAATACCCCTCCCCCCATGAATATAGATAGACTTGCTTGGGCGAAAAAGTAAAGGGGAGAGAAAAAAATTAAAATTAAAAGAAATAACAGTAATAATTGTAGGTATGGCCAGGTGGCGCAATGGACGAAGCACCAGCCCTGGAGCCATGAGCACCGGAGTCCATATCCAGCCTCGTAAACCCAATAATCACCCAGCAATGTGACATGCAAGCCACCCGATCCCCACTGCCCTGCAAAAACCAAAAAGAAGGAAGAAAAAAAAAGACCCAAAATAAAATAAAATAGTAATAATAGTAGGGGTGGCTGGGTGGCAGACAGAGCATTGGCCCTTGAGCCAGGAGCACCTGGGTCCGAATCCGGCCCCAGATACCCAAAGATCACCCTGCTATGAGGCCCCAGGCAGGTCACCCAGCCCCACTTGCCCTGCACCCTCCCCCAAATAATAATAACAAAAAATGTGCTTCAGTCTTTGTTCCAACACCATCAACTCTGTCGTGAGTGGATAACAAAAAGTTACTTCCATATTTTTCCGATGTTGCCATTGCTGATCGCAACTCCCTCCTTTCACTCTGACTCTGCTGTAGGTTTGCTGAGTGGCTCAGCAGACAGATCTCTGGTCCTGGGGCCAAGAAGCCCTGAGCCCCCATACCACCCCTTAGGCCCAGAATCCACCTGGCCCTATGGTCCTGGGCAGGCCATCCAATCCCAGCCCCTTGCAAGAAGTAAAAAAAGAAAATGTGTTATATCTGAGCACTGTCCCCCCATGGTCCATCCTCTCCTCCTTTATTTACATCCCCACCCCTTTCCCCTGCTCCCCCCTCCTTCTTACTCCAGTTGTCTATACCCCATTGAGTATACTTGCTGTTTTCTCTCCTAGCCATCTCTGATGAGAGCAAAGGTTCCCTCATTCCCCCTTGCCTAACCCCTTCCATATCATTGCAATAGCTCATTGTAATAAAAAATATCTTATTTTGTGAAATATCTTGGACTATTCCCCCCTCTCCTTCTTCTTTCTCCCTTTCCATTTTCCTTTTTTTTCCCTATTGACTCCATTTTTACACCATATTTTATCTTCGAATTCAGCTTTCTCCTGTGCTTCAACTATAAAAGCTCCCTCTACCTGCTCTATTACCTGAGATGGTTCAGATGGATATTATCAGTATCATTTTTCTATACATGCAGTTCATCCTCATTAAATCCCTCATATTCCTCCTCCTCCAGTCTCCATGCTTCACCTGAGTACTGTATCTGAAGATCAAACCTTCTGTTCAGCTCTGGCCATTCCAAAAGGAACCTTTGAAATTTCCCTCGTTCATTGAAAGCCCATCTTTTTCCCAAGAAGAGGACATTCAACCTTTCTGGGTAGTTCATTCTTGGCTGCATTCTAAGCTCTTTTGCCTTCCGGTATATTGTATTCCAAGCACTACGAGCTTCCCATGTAGTTGCTGCTAAGTCCTGTGTGATCCTGACTGCAGCTCCACGATATTTGAACTGTGTCCTACTGGCTGCTTGTAATATTTTCTCTTTGACTTGATAGTCCTGGAATTTGGCCATAATATTCCTGGGGGTTGGTTTTTTGGGATCTCTTTCTCAGGGGGATTGGTGGATTCTCTCCATTTCTACTTTGCCCTCTGCTTGTAGAATATCAGGGCAATTTTCCGGTAGTAATTCTTTGAAAATCATGTCAAGGCTCTTTTCCTAATCATGGCTTTCAGGTATTCCAATAATTTTCAAATTATCTTTTCTAAGACTGTTTTCCATATCAGTTCTTTTTTCAATGAGATATTTCACATTTTCTTATAATTTTTCATTTTTTTTGGTTTTGAAGTATTGATTCCTGATTTCTGGTAAATTCATCAATCTTCCTGAATTCTATTCTTTGTCTGAAGGATTTGTTCTCCTCAGAGAGTTTTCTTATCTCTTTTTCCATCTGGCCAATTTTGCTTTTTTAAGACATTCTTCTTCTCAATAACTTTTTTGAACTGTTTTGTCCATTTGACCTAAGCGTTTTTTAGCATGCTATTTTCTTCAGCATTTTTTTGAATTTCCTTGACTAAGCTGCTGACTTCATTTTCATGTTTTTCCTGCATCTCTTTCCTTTTTTCTCCCCTAGTTTTTCTTCCAACTCCCTCATTTGATTTTCAGTCTTTTTTGAGCTCTATCATAGCCTGATCCCAATTTCTGTTATTCTTGTAGTCTTTAGATGCAGGAGCTTGTGCTTCCTCATCTTCAGACTGAGTATTTTGATCCTTCTTGGGCTCATTTGCAAAATATTTCTCAATGGTCTTCCTCTTGTTTCTTCACTTGTTCATTTTCCCAGCCAAAGCCTGTTTTTTGGGGGGTGCTTCCTGAGCTTTTGGGACACTCCCACAAGGGTCTCAGTGTGTGAGGTTCTGTCCTCCCTCCTGGTCTGTGAATGAACATAAGCACCCCCCTCTACCTTGGGGCCGAGGTGGGGGGGGGCTGTTGTTCTATGGGGGGGGCCTGGATGGGGATCAGGTTCTGATTGTGGTCAGAGCCCCAGAGTCCTGCTCCAGGGGCAGAGGACAGAGCTCTGCAGTCTCTCTCTCTCTTCACTCCCCTCCCTCAGCTCAATGGTCTCATGCCCTGGGGCTCCTGCTTACCTGCTCTGCCTGATTCTGTTTCTGGATCTGGGCTGTGCTGGCCAAGCTGTTAGCTGTGTGCCCAGAGGGCTGGGCTCCACGTGCTTGCTCTGGAAGAGGACCCCGCTGTTCCCCTACTTTGTGCCGGTGCTCCCCGGGGTGCAGCTCAGGAGACTCCCCAGCTGCTGTGAGCCACGGCTCCCAGCACCCTGGGGCTGCCTCCGGGTGGCTGAAGTTCTTTGGCTCTTGTGGGCCACCCCTCTGGGCTGCCCCCCCCCCCGACTCTGGGGAGCAGAGCCTTTCTGTTCTTTTCCAGGTTACCTTGAGTAGGAGAACTGCCTCACTGGGTCCCTTTGTGGGTTCTGTCTCTTGAAAGTTTAGAGTCGTTAGTTTATGAGTTTTTATCACAGAGCTCCTAAGACTGGATCCCTTCATGTCGCCATCTTGGCTCCTCCCCCTCAATTCATAATTCTTGAGAAGGATATTTCAAATGAAACAGAAGTGGGGAGGGTGCTTAGTGACTATGAAGCCATGTTGCTTATCAGTCAATTTATCAATCAATCAATCTGTGATTGTACTTTAAAGTACATCCATTTTATCAAGCAATCAATTAATCAACCTTTGATTGATGGTGCTTTGATAAATAACACCAGGCGAAGAGGCACAAAGACAGAAAGAAGGGAGCGTGTGAACACTGAATGAATTCTATTCAATAGATTTGACCCAAAAACTGAATAAGATGCATACTCACTTGGGTTTAAAAATGTGTCCTACTCTACAGGGAAGTGGGGAGGGGGAAGGGAAAGAAAAAAGAAGAAGGGACTGATGAAAGGGAAGGTATAAGTCAAAAATAAACTGAAAGTCAAAATTTAAAAGAAAAGTTAAAGGGAGAAATGGAGACTTTGTTGAGGAGCAAAAAAAGAGAAAAGGAAAGAGAAAAATATAAAAGGGGAAACAACAGGGAGGAAAATACAGAATTAGTTAGAATGTCAGACATACAGTTGCTAAAAACACCCCAAACTATTTTATGGAGAACTCAAACAGAACAAGCACTCACAAGGGGTTCAGAATAAATAATACTGAGATACCCTGAAGGCCTCATTAAATAAATTTAGAATTGATTATACTGCATGGGAGATATTGGTGCAACATGGCAGAAAGGGTCCTGTGCTTTATGAGTTAGGCAGAATTGAAGTAGCTCAAAGGGAATGTGACATACATGAGTTTAGAGTAGCCACCCCAAGTGTTCACATGGACTATTTGGCCCTGACCTGTGGTAGAGCATTCCAAGATCATATTGGTCTGATCAGCCATAGTCAGACACATTCTAATTTTTCCCAAATCTGGTTGTGTCATTTTGGTCTTCTGTGATAACAAAGGACAAGAACCAACCAACCACCATTTTCTTGGAGGTAATTATTATTTCTATGATTTGTTGCTTGTTTCACTCATTCATTAAAATTAAGTTATTTAGTTTATAATTAATTTTTGGTATAAACCCAATTTTAATCATTCTTTTAAATACCAAGTACGATTTACTCAGTGCTTTATTACATGTAATTTTTACTGCAAAATGATCTGAAAAGTATGCATTTATTATTTCTGCCTATCTGCATTTGATTGTAAGTTTTTTTAATGACCTAGTACATGTTCAATAGCTTCATTGCCTATGGTGCCTTTTAAGACAATGCATTTTGCTTCCTTAATCCCTTTAATGAAATTATGAAAGTGCCGATACTTTAACTGATATTTTAGTTTATGAGGGTTGAATATAGTTAGAAGGAGGGTATTTGAAAGGTATGGGTATAAATGGATCTTGAAGTGCTTTTTGATTTTCATATTATGTTAGCTCATGATGATTGTATTTCTTTTTCTTTTTTTCTTTTTAAGGTTTTTTTTTTTCAAAGCAAATGTGTTTAAGTGGATTGCCCAAGGGTACAGAACTAGGTAATTATTAAGTGTCTGAGGCCAGATTTGAACTCAGGTACTCTTGACTCCAGGACCAGTGCTCTACCCACTGTGCCACCTAGCTGCAATGATAATTGTATTTCTATAAAGTGTTCTTGGGAAAGATGGCATCATATAAATTTATTATAACTTGATGATATTTACAATTCTTGAGAATTATCATTCTAATGGGAGAGTTGAGGAGAGTGTATTTGAACAGAGGCTGTGGGTATGAAGTGATTATGAGGTAATGATGCATATAAATCAATGAAATAATCAATCCTTGAGAAGTATATTTCAATCAGGTCAGATAAATAGAATCTATCTTGATAAAGATTATGGGTACAAGACAGATTAAAAGCAATTAAGACATGAAAAGAAGGATAAAACTTAGAGAATGTAAGGCATTAGAGGATCAATAATACCACTTGAAGAGACACAAAGACCTTTTAAAGTAGGGGAAAAGAAAAGAGGGTATGAGCACTGAAGAAATCTTACTCAGTATTTCCAAGAAGGATTAATATTAGGTTTAAAAATTTATCCTACCCTACTGGGGAGTAGGAGATGAAAGGGGTGGGGGTTATAAGGGGAAGGAGGTATTCATATAAAGGAGGGTGAACATTAAACTCAAGATGAAGTTAAATTTGAAAAGAAAAGTAAAAGAAGGAAAGGGGAAATGGTTGATCAAAAAGTGTTGATTGAGAGGCAGTAGTCAGAAACAAAATACTGGTGAAAAGGAATAAGGGAAAAGGAAAGAGAAAAGATCAAATGGGGTGAGATAGCAGAGAGGAAAATACAAAGTTAGTGTTATAACTGTAAATGATAATGGGATGAATTAATTCATAAAATGAAAGATGATAGTGGAATGAATTAAAAACCAGAATGCTACAATATGATGTTTATAAGAAGCATATTTGAAGCAGAGAAATACATATAAAGGTAAGAGACTCAAGTATAATTTGTTATGCTTCAGCTGAAGTGAAAAAAAAAACAGGGGTTGCAATCTTGACCTCAGACAAAGTAAAACTGAAAATACATTTCAATAAAAGGCATGTTAGGAAACTACATCTTCCTAAAAGGTACCATGGACAATGAAGTAATATCAACATCAGACATATATGCACCAAGTAGCATAGAATCCAAATTCTTAGAGAAGCTAAATGAGTTGCAGGGAGAAATAGACAGCAAAACTATACTGGTAGGGGACGTCAATCTCCCCCTCTCAGAATAGGATAAGCAGGCAAAAACGTAAAGAATAAGAAGAAAGTTAAGAAGGTGAATAGAATGAGTTCTGGAAAAAAATGAATGGAGATAGAGAGGAATATACATTTGTCTCAGCAGTACAAGGCACCCACACAAAAACTGACCAAAATTACTGTTGAAAGACATATTTACATGTATCTGGAAAATAAATAAATAAAATATTACAAAAAAGTCATTTACAGATCTTCTTTATCTATTTATAGATAGCTTTGATTTTTTTAATGTGAAAACTGTCCTTTACCTTTAAACATTTATCAGTTGAGGAATCACTTGTATTCTTATACATTTTGCTCATTTGTCCTTATATTTGAGAAATGAAATCTTAATCAGAGATATATTCTATAGCTATTTTTCTGCTTTCCTTCTTAAAAGGCCCCATAAATTCTAATCTTGCACTGAATTTGTTTGTACAAAAGGTTTTTCATTAAATATAATCAGAATTAACTATTTTCCAATTCTTATTGCTAGTTCTTCTTTGTTCATGTTCTTGTTCTTTTTGTTAGTTTGTTCATATTTTTCTTTCTTTACTTTTCAATGGATCTGTCAGGCAGATCATTCCTTCTTATTATCATTTGTTTAAGGTGTCACTCTTTATGTCTAAATCATGTACCCAATTTGACCTTATCTTGGGATATGCTGTGAGATGTTGTTCTATACCATGATTGTGCCTCATTTTTCCAGTTATACCAGTAGTTTCTGTCTATTATTGACAAATTATTCCAAAGACAAGAGTCGTTGGGTCTAGCATACATTAGATTGGTAAAGTTTGTAAGACTACTGTGTTATGCTCAATTTTACCAGGAAGATGATTCTTAGTTTTAGTCCTAGCTCTTTGCCTTCTGGAATGTCATGTACCATGACCTTCTGTCCTTTAATATTTAAACTGTTAAGTCCTATGTAACCCTGATTGTCAGTTTTCTGATATTTAAATTGTTTCTTTTTGACACTTTGCAGTATTTTTTTTCTTAACCTGATGGTTCTGAAATTTGGCTATAATGTTATTTTAATTTATATTATTTTATTTATTTTGGGATTTCTTTTCTGAGGAGACAGGGGAATTCTTTCAATACCTTCTGGGTAGTGTAATGATTCTAGCATATCTCTTGGATATAATTTTCAGGTCTTTAGTTTTTTTTCCTATGAGATATTTCACATTTTCTTCTACTTTTTTCATTGAATTTTTTCTTAATATTCTTGATGTCTTAAAGAGTCATTAGTTTTTATTTTATAATTCTAAATTTTTTTTTTACAATTTTAATTTTTTTTCAAGGCAAATGGGGTTAAGTAGCTTGCCCAAGGCCACAACAGCTAGGTAATTAAATGTCTGAGGCCAGATTTGAACTCAGGTATTCCTTACTCCAGGGCCAATGCTCTATACACTGCACCACCTAGCCACCCCTACAATTTTAACTTTTAAGAGTTGTTTTCCTCACTGAGCTTTTGTACCTCCTTTTCCATTTAAACAATTTAATTTTTTAAAGATTTGCTTTCTTTCGGGGATTTTTTTTATTTTCTCAATTTTTCCAATTCTACTTTTTAAGCAGTTTTCTTTTTTTTCCAAGATGGTAACTTTATCCTAGTTCTCTTGCATCACTATCCTATCTTTCCCCAACTTTTCTTTTCCTTGACTTGATTTTTAAGTTCCATTTTGAACTCTCCAATAAGTTTTTTTTTTTTTGGAGGCTTGAGATCACTTCCCATTTTTCTTTGGGTTTTGACTTTAGGTTTTTTGACATTGCTGTCCTCTTCTGAACTTCTGTTTTCTGTTATTCTCTATCACTATAATAGCTTTCTATATAGTTATATTCTTTTTTGTTGTTTTTGTTCATCTTTTTAGCCTTTCTCCTTTCTTTTAAATTTGAGCTCTACCTCCAGGATTGAAGGAAGACAATCTCAGGTCTCTCTTACTGTGGCTACAGGTTATGACTGTTTATCTGGTGCTATACTGATGATCCCTGATGCCAACGAGAAGATCCTCATGTCTGGTGCTGTGTTAAGGGGATGGGAAGGTGGGTAACTGGTACTCCTGGAGGCCATAACCTGTCTGATGTGGATTCTGCATCTCAGTGCTGGTTTCTGGTTTGTGTTGAGACCAGTGGAAAGTTTTTTCATTGGCTTCTGCCTGCTTTCCAGAACTACACTAAAGCACATGGAGGTCCTGCCTTTTTGCCCCAAGCTACATTGACGAAAATAATTGAACTTGATTGACTATGCTGGGTTATGTTCAGGTCACTCTTTGCTGGTTTGCACCTCTAGAGATGGTGTCTATGTGTTTGCCCATGGTTATGCTAAAGTACTTGAGGGTATTCAGAGCTAGTATCTGCCAGTTTCCCTTGCTAAGCTTAGAAATGTAGGAGCTCCTGGTGTTGGACTTTGCTCCACAGTACTGGAGCTCAAGATCTCACTGTGGTTTGCTGAGCTGGGGCTTCTTGCTGGTTTACTGGGATGCTTCCTGTTTTGGATTGTTCTTCCTTTTTACCTGAGTGAGAAAAACTATTCCTTTTTAATTTCTAAATTTCTTGGGCTAAAATATTGTTTTACCCTGTATTTTTTGCTGTTGCTGTTATTTCCAGATATGTGTAGGGCCACTATTTTATGGTTGTTTAGAGGTAAGTATGGGAGAGTTACAGTGATATCCTGCTTATTCCGCTATCTTTTTTCCCTCAGAACTACTCACCTTAACGTTTAATGAGGAAGTTTGTACATGCAAGATGTTCAATCCGACGCTAAGGAAGCCTTAGTTTTCTTTGTTCAATCACTTGAGGGAAAAAAAGAAAAAAAAGCAAAGTAACCTTGAGCAGAGAACTGAAGTTATGAGATGTGTATATTACACAGGACTGTGTGCATATATGTGTATAACTATGCTCATATATCCATATATTCATTTTAACTTGTATGAATGCACATATGAAAATGAGAATTTCAAACTTCACCTCATTTATCTTTCAAGAGAGTGAAAGAAATGTGTGTCTGTGTGTGTGTGTGTGTGTGTGTGTGTGTACAAGCAGCATGTTTCAATAGACTTTTGAAATCCCTATATAGACACATGAATTCTTTTTTTTCTTTCTATGTACTCATACTGAAGGTCAGATTTTAGAAGGGACAAGATTCCTGAGTGAACAATAGTCAATAAAAAGTCAGAGATATAGTATATATTGTGTTTTGTGCAATGAATAAAAAATAAAACACTGTGCAATGTATAGAGGGCATTAAAATATGAGGAGACAGGCAAGTTGGTAATGCTTTGAGAAAATTATAAAGAATGTCAAGTGCCAAACAAATTTTGTTCTGTTTCTGGAGCACATAGAGTGGTACTGTAGTTTACCAAAGAGAATAATGCCATGGACTGATTTATAATTTAGGGAAAAATATTAACACCTGAATGGAACATAAATTGAAGTTAGAATATACTTGAAAAAAGTAAGGAAAGAGATAGAAATCTGTTTCAGTAGTTCAGCCAAAAAATGAAGAAGCTATGTGAATGGAGAAAAGTGGAAATGCATGAAAGATGACATGATGGGGGATACAACAAAGTTTATTAACTGATTGGATACATTGGTGGTGAGTGAAAGTAAGAAATTGAAGATGACTATAATTACTAGGCTCAGATCTTGGGAAGAATATTATGTTCTTGATGGTATTAAAAGTTGGAAAGAAGGTACTATTTAAGAGGAAAGAATATCAGTTTTGTTTTCTTACATGTTGAGTTTTAAATCCCATAGGACATCCAATTTCAGATGCCCAGTAAGCAATTGTAGATTCAGGATTAGAATTCAGGAAAGATACCAGGATTGGATCTATAATTCATAAAATCATCTACAAAGAGACAATAATGAATCCATAGTAGCTGAAGCTATTTCCAATTGAAATAGTAAGATGGAAAATAGAAGATAGCTTAAAATAGAGTTTTGAGGGTTTCACCTAGAGAGAAATTAGTTCTGCTGGAAGAAGAAACAGCAAAGGAGGCCAAGAAGGGTTAGGCAGGAATGATGAGGTCCTCAAATTTCTGGCCTGCTATGTTTCTGAAGAGGTCCCGAAATTTCTGATATGAGTCTCCTTGCTAAAATCTTTACTAAAACCTGAAATCCTAGCTTAATTACAGCTCTTACTGGCCCTAACCCTGCCCAAAGAACCTCTATGGACCCTGACCTTGTTCAAGGATATTTTGGCTTCTGGTTGTCCCTTAACAGTGCTCTTTTGTTTAAGTCTCTCTTTGGGCTTTACTTTTTATGTGAATGTCCCAGTTTGCCTAAAGGGACTTAATTACTTATCATCACAACTGGGGTCTTCTTTGATAATCAAAAATCCTCCTTAACAAGCCTATTTACAAATACATTTATTTTTTCAAATATATATATTAATAGTTTTCAACAACTATTTTTGTTAGTTTTACGTTCCACATGTTTTTCCTCTCTCTCTTACCTTCTCCCTCCACTAGACAGACACTAATATAATATAGGTTATACATGTATAAAACTATGCAAAACATTTCCATATTAATCATATTGTGAAAGAAGAATCATAACAAAAAGGAAAAAAATCATGAGAGAAAAAACATAAAACAAAAAAACAAATTAAAAAAATTCCAAAATAGTACATTTTGGTCTACATTCAGACTCTATAGTTCCTTCTCAAGATGTAGATGGTATTTTTCATTTCAAGTCTATTAGAATTGTCTTTGTTTATCATATTGCTGAGAAGTGTGAGTCCAACATAGCTGACAATCATACAATATTCCTATTATTGTATACAATATCCTTCAGCTTCTGCTCACTTCACTCAGCATCTCTTTATGTAAGTTTTCCCAGGCTTTTTTTTAAAAGCCTGTATTTCTTATAGAATAATTGTGCTACATTACATTGAAATGCCACACTGTTCAGTTATTCCCCAATTGATGAGTATCACCTCAGTTTCTCATACTTTACTACTCTGAAAAGAGGTACTAAAAATATTTTTGTATATGGCAGAATTTTATCCTTTTTGTGAACTTTATAAGGTACAGATCTAGTAGCTACATTGCTGAATCATAGGATAAGAACAATTTTATTGTCCTTTAATAATAGTTCCAAATTTCTCTCCAGAAAGGTTGGATCCATCCACAACCTAATAAGCAATGCATTAGCAGCTCAGTTTTCCTATGTACCTTCCAACTTGATTATTTCCCTTTTGGGTCATATTGGTTGATCTGAGAAGTATAAGGTGGTACCTCAGAGTGGTTTTAATCTGTATTTTTCCAATCAATAATTTCTGTTCATTGCCTTTGACCATTATCATTTGGGGAATGATTTTATATTCTTATAAATTTGACTCAGTTTTCTATATATCTTAGAAATGAGTACTTTATCAGAATCAAAAGCTATAAAATTATTTCTGACTTACTGTATTCCTTTAATCTTGGTTAGATTGGTTGTATTTTTGTAAGAACTTATTTTAATGTAATAAAAATTATTCATTTTGCATTTTATAATGTTATTTATTTCTTCTTTGGTTATAACCTATCTTTCTATAGATGTGACATATAATTATTCATTTTTCTTCTAATTGGCTTATAGTAATAACCGTTATATCTAAATTCTGAACCCATTGCAATCTTTTCTTGATATAGATTATGTTGTTGTATGCCTAGTTTCTGCTTACTATTTTCTAGTTTTTCCAGCAGTTTTTAAGTGTGAGTTCTTATCTTAGAAATTGGTATCTTTGGGTTTATCAAGCAGTACATTACAATAGTCATTTACTATATCTTTTGTATGTAAACGGTTCCACTGATCCAGTACCAAACTGTTTTTATGTCGATTTACTTTAGATCTGGTAAGTTTAGGCCATATTCCTTTACATTTTTTTTCATTAATTCCCTTGATATTTTTTGATATTGTTCAACCATATGAATTTTTTTTGTTTTTTTGCAAGGCAATAAGGTTATGTGACTTGCATAAGGTCATACAGGGCAATTATTAAATGTCTGAGGTTGGATTTGAACTCAGGTCCTCTCAACTCCAGGGGCAGTGCCCTATACACTGCCACCAAGTTGCCTCCCCACTTGAACTTTGTTAAAGTAATAACTTTTTTTGGTAATTTGATTTGTATGGCACTGAATAAATAATTTTAATTAGGTAGAATTGTAATTTTTATTATATTGGCTTTAATTACAAACAATTGACATTTGTTCACTTATTTAGATATGATTTTATATGAGTAAAAAGCATTCAAAAAAAGTCAAAGTGTTTGTCAAAGTTCAGCATTACACCTTTCCTATAACCTTGAAATGTTTTAAAAAGTATTGTTGAAAAATGTCATTTAATATTGTTTTTATGGTGGTCTGTTTTGGGGTTTGAATGGGTGATAAATTCATAAAAGGATCAACTCTGATTTAGATGTATTTAGTAACAAAAGGATTTATTTGAGTTTTACTGTGTTTAGCAGGAATTAAGGGAGAGAGAGTAGATAAAGTAAGTAAAGGCTATTGGGAATGTTTGATTCCCTGAGGGGAGAAGCAGGACAGTTAGAAGTAAGAACAATAGCAGTATTAGTACCAACAACTATAAGTAGAAAATTGAGGGAGAACAGAATGAAAAATAGAATTAGGAATAGCAGCACTCAACAGTAAAGACAGGGTTTATATAGGCAAGTGACCTATGCAGTATGTGAAAGGTCAACAAAAATGGTAACGGGAGGAGATGGGGATAGATGTTTGAGGCAATTTCCATCATCTCCATGAATTTACATGTCAGAAGGGACTGAGGTATTTCCCATCATCTATCTCAGTACCCATTTTCTGTGGGGAAAAGTCCCCTGAGTAGGTTTGAGTAAGAAGTTTAAAATTTCATATCAAAACTAAGACATTTATATTTCAGGAAAGGTTGAAATGCTAGATAACAATGCAATGAAAATAAGCAACCTAGTATATGTAGAAAATAATTATTGGTATTCTCTACTGTTTCCTCTTCAATAACCTAGTGCAGTAGACCCTCACAACCTTGCTTTTACTTTGTATTATATAAAATGTGAACTCCTTGAGAAAAGAAAACATTTTATTTTTGAAACAATTTATAAGTGATTTTTGCTTGAATTATAAAGTTTCAGAGAAGAGATATGAGAATACAAAGGACTAAAATTTCCAAGAAAAATTGTCCAAAATTGAAATGGCTTGCCTCATTAAACTCTGTCCTTTCTTGTTGAAATAGGGCTCATATTTTACTATACATAAGAAATTTTTTAGACAAACTCCTGGTAAAAAATTAGATCAAACTAATTTGCTTCTGAGGTATATAATTCTTGCTGCTATTAACAATAGATTCTCGGGTTCCTTTTGGAAACTGAAATGAAACAGAGTCTTATCAGAGTTTACAAAGTATTTAGTGTCTGAGCAAAGTTTACAGGGGAAAGAAAATTCTAAACGGGAGCAGAGAGAAAGAAGAGTGGGGGGAAAAGAAAAAGAATGAAACAATAAAGTTTCTAGAGGCTTTGTGGTGGTGGTGGTGGTAGTGGTGGTGGTGGCATGAAGGGGATAGTGGTTAAAGGAGAAGTCATTTGTAGACACAATAAATGAGGAAGAAGACTGTTTTAGGAGTTCTGATCAAGGTCTAAATTTTGTTGCTTCTGTTCAAGATTACTCTTGAGCTGATTAAGATAGATTCTGTGATTTCTGACAGCTACAGCCATTTTCGAATTCTACTAAAGTTCACTCACAAAGCATCACTGCTCAAGAAGCTCTGAACCTCAGAAATCTTTCTAATCTACTGTTTTTTGAAGATGGAAAGTTCTAAAATACAGTAGAGTCATTACAAAGCCCATCTTAATACTACTTTTACTTTCTTTTCACCTTCTGAAGATCTTATAGCAGAGATGATTATGTGGTATAATAAACTGAGTATACATGGAGTCAAAAAGACTTTAAACTGAATCCTGCATTAGCTGAATCATGGGAACTTTGGATACAGAAATGTTGTAACCCTTTTGTATTGCAAGAAGGTCTTGTGATTTTCCTATACTATTAAATTAGCATTTAGGAATCTCTTCTGGGTTGTCAGGATGGTGGCTTGAAGCTAATAAGTTCCTGGAGCCTTTCCTTAACAAAGATAGATGAAGCTTCTACTCTGACACTCAAATCCCACCAAGAAAAAGAGAAGATTCAAAGAAATATTCTACTGAAGACATCATGGAGAATCTTCAGTGAAGGTCTGTTTTCTTTTTTTTGTTTTTGTTTTTGATTTTTTGATTTTTTTTAAATTTATTTTTATTCTCATTTTGTAGAAATGTTTTTCTTTACATTAATAAGATATACTTTTTTACAAGTAAACAAAATAGCCTTCCCCCCCATTGAATATAGATAGACTTACTTGGGCAAAAAAGTAAAGGGGGGAGAAAAAAATTAAAATTAAAAAAATAATAGTAATAATTGTAGGTATGGCCAGGTGGTGCAATGGACGAAGCATCAGCCCTAGAGCCACGAGCACCCGAGTCCATATCCAGCCTCGTAAACCCAATAATCACCCAGCCATGTGACATGCAAGCCACCCAATCCCCACTGCCCTGCAAAAACCAAAAAGAAGAAAAAAAAAGACCCAAAATAAAATAAAATAGTAATAATAGTAGGGGTGGCTGGGTGGTAGATGGAGCATTGGCCCTTGAGCCAGGAGCACCTGGGTCCGAATCCGGCCCCAGACACCCAAAGATCACCCAGCTATGTGGCCCCAGGCAGGCCACCCAGCCCCACATGCCCTGCACCCTCCCCCAAATAATAATAACAAAAAATGTGTTTCAGGCTTTGTTCCAACACCATCAACTCTGTCGTGAGTGGATCACATTCTTTATGATAAGTCCATCACAAAAGTTACTTCAATATTTTTCCAATGTTGCCATTGCTGATTGCAACTCCTTCCTTTCATATTTCTCCACTACCAAGTACTATATTTTCTCTCTCCTTTCACTCTGATTTTGCTGTAGGGTCTCTGAGTGGCACAGCAGACAGATCCCTGGCCCTGGGGCCAAGAAGCCCTGAGCCCCTATACCACACCTTAGGCCCAGAATCCACCTTGCCCTATGGTCCTGGGCAGGCCATCCAATCCCAGCCCCTTGCAAGAAGTAAAAAAAGAAAATGTGTTATATCTGACCACTGTCCTCCCATGGTCCATCCTCTCCTCCTTTATTTACATCCCCACCCCTTCCCCCTGCTCCCCCCTCCTTCTTACTCCACTTGTCTATACCCCATTGAGTATACTTGCTTTTTCCTCTCCCAGCCATCTCTGATGAGAGCAAATGTTCCCTCATTGCCCCTTGCCTAACCCCTTCCATATCATTGCAATAGCTCAATGTAATAAAAAAAAATCTTATTATGTGAAATAGCTTGGACTATTCCCCCTCTCCTTTTTCTTTCTCCCATTCCATTTCCCTTTTTTTCTCATTGACTCCATTTATACACCAAATTTTATCTTCAAATTCAGCTTTCTCCTGTGCTTCAACTATAAAAGCTCCCTCTACCTGTTCTATTAACTGAGATGGTTCATATGAATATTATCAGTATCATTTTTCTATACATGCAGTTCATCCTCATTAAGTCCCTCATATTTCCCCCCTCTCCTCCAATCTCCATGCTTCACCTGAGTACTGTATCTGAAGATCAAACCTTCTGTTCAGCTCTGGCCATTCCAAAAGGAACCTTTGAAATTCCCCTGGTTCATTGAAAGTCCATCTTTTTCCCTGGAAGAGGACATTCAGCCTTGCTGGGTAGTTCATTCTTGGCTGCATTCTGAGCTCTTTTGCCTTCTGGTATATTGTATTCCAAGCCCTATGAGCTTCCAATGTAGCTGCTGCTAAGTCCTGTGTGATCCTGACTGCAGCTCAATGATATTTGAACTGTATCCTTCTGGCTGCTTGTAATATTTTCTCTTTGACTTGGTAGTTCTGGAACTTGGCTATAATATTCCTGGGGGTTGATTTTTTGGGATCTCTTTCTTGGGGAGATCGGTGGATTCTCTCCATTTCTATTTTTCCCTCTGCTTCTAGAACATCAGGGCAATTTTCCTGTAGTAATTCTTTGAAAATGATGTCAAGGCTCTTTTCCTGATCATGACTTTCAGGTATTCCAATAATTTTCAAATTATCTTTCCTAAGTCTGTTTTCCATATCAGTTGTTTTTTCAATGAGATATTTCACATTTTCTTATAATTTTTCATTTTTTTGGTTTTGAAGTATTGATTCCTGATTTCTGTTAAATTCATCAATCTCCCTGAATTCTATTCTTTGTCTGAAGGATTAATTCTCCTCAGAGAGTTTTCTTATCTCCTTTTCCAACTGGACAATTTTGCTTTTTAAAGCATTCTTCTCCTCAATAACTTTTTGACCTGTTTTATCCATTTGACCTAAGCTGGTTTTTAGCATGCTATTTTCTTCAGCATTTTTTTTTGGATTTCCTTGACTAAGCTGCTGACTTCATTTTCATGTTTTTTCTGCATCTCTCTCATTTCTTTTCCCAGTTTTTCTTCTAACTCTCTCATTTGATTTTCAAAGTCTTTTTTGAGCTCTATCATAGCCTGATCCCAATTTCTGTTTTTCTTGTAGTCTTTAGATGCAGGAGCTTGTGCTTCCTCATTTTCAGACTGAGTATTTTGATCCTTCTTGGGCTCATTTACAAAATATTTCTCAATGGTCTTCCTCTTGTTTCTTTTTTCATTTTCCCAGCCTAAGCCTGTTTTTTAGGGGTGCTTCCTGAGCTTTTGGGACACTCTCACAAGGGTCTCAGTGTGTGAGGCTCTGTCCTCCCTCTTGGTCTGTGAATGAGCATAAGCGCCCCCCTCTGCCACGGGGCTGAGGTGGGGGACTGCTGTTCTATGGGGGGGGCCTAGACTGTGATCAGGATCTGAATGTGGTCAGAGCTCCAGAGTCCTGTTCCAGGGGCAGAGGACAGAGCTCTGCAGTCTCTCTCTCTCTTCACTCCCCTCCCTCAGCTCAATGGGCTCATGCCCCGGGGGCTCCTGCTTAGGGGCTCCACCTGCTTCTGTTTCCCGGTCTAGGGTGCTGAAACACCAGGCTGCTGGCTGTGTGCCCTGAGGGCTGGGCTCCACCTGCTTGCTCTGACAGAGGTCCCCCGCTGCTCCTCCACTCAGTGCTGGTGCTCCCCCGGGGTGCAGCCCAGGAGACTCCCCCGCTGCTGTGAGCTGCAGCTCCCAGCACCCTGGAGCTGCCTCTGGAAGGCTGAGGTTCTGTGGCTCTGGCGGTCCACCCCTCTTCCAGGCCGCCCCTCCAACACCGGGGAGCAGACCCTTTCTGCTCTTTTCCAGTTTACCTTGAGTAGGAGAACTGCCTCACTGGGTCCCTTTGTGGGTTCTGTCTCTCGAAAGTTTAGTTAGAGTCCTTAGTTTATGAGTTTTTATCAGAGAGCTCCTAATACTGGATCCCTTCATGTCACCATCTTGGCTCCGCCGCCGAAGGTCTGTTTTCTTTGGGGAAAGAGTGGAAGACAAGTCCAGGAGTGGGGAGAGCAGGAAAAGCCAGGAGACTTTTAGCCACAGTACAATCCAGGTCTCCACAGTTTAATAATAACAGTGGTTAGATAGTAACCCAGCAAGGAGGATCCCAACCCCAAACAAAGTCCAAACCCAGAAACACTGGGGTAGAAGATCAGACTGGATCTGGAACAATCCTGTTTCTTGTTTGTTTGTTTTGTTTTGTTTTTAGACTTTTGCAAGGCAATGGGGTTAAATGGCTTGCCCTAGGCCACACAGCTAGATTATTATTAAGTGTCTGAGGCCAGATTTGAACTCAGGTACTCCTGACTCCAGGGCTGGTGCTCCACTGCACCACCTAGAAACCCTGGACCAATCCTCTGTTAAGTCAGAACCTGGACATAAGGTTAGGGGAAAAAGCACCTCTGCATGGGCAAGGCCTGGACTACATAGGTGACATCTTGGCCAGTAAGAAACCAGGGATTAGACCTTAGACCCAGCAAAATAAAAGTTTGTATTTATCCTCCATATACCCCAGGAACAGAACTACAACAAGAACGTTGAGCAAAAAGAGTTAAAAAAGCATGCACTATAGAAAACATACTTAACAGATAAAGGTGAAAACAATGCCATGTCTGAAGAAGAAAACTGTGAAACATCACTCACAGGAGAACTAACAAATCAGTCTATAAATTGAACTCAAATACAATAGTTCATTGAAGAGCTTAAAAAAGAATTTAAAAAGCAAAGAAGAGAGAAAGAAGGAAAATAGAACAAATAAATGATAGTCATGGAGGTAAATTGTGAAAAGTTGACCAGAGAATTCAACACCTTTAAAAAGGAAACACAAAAGGTAATTGAAGAAAATAAAATTCTAAAAACTAGCATTGAAAAGTTAGAAAGACTGCAAGATTCCATCAAAAAAAAAATAAAAAGGCTGAAAAAATGAAGAAAATATAAAGCACTTTCTGGGGAAAACGAATGACCTGGGAAACAGGAAATGCAGCAAAGACAATCTATGAATCATTGGACTACTAGAAAGCCTGGACCAACAGGAGAAAATGGAAAACATCATGCAGGAAATTACAAGGGAAAACACTGTAAGAATCCACAGAATTCCTCCAGAAAGGGATCACAGGATAAAAACTCCAAGGGCTTTAATAGCCAAATTCCAGAACCCTCAAATAAAAGAGAGAACATTGCAAACAGCAAAAAGAAAACAATTCAAATACAAAGGGAACACAATCAGACTAACACAGGACCTATCACCCTCAACAATGAAGTATCTGAAGTACTGGAATTGCATATTTCAGAGAGCTAAGGACCTTGTTTTACAATCCAGAATGTTCTACCCTGCAAAATTCAGCATATATTGTCAGGGAAAAAAAGGTATATGACCAATGAAATACAGGACTTCCAGAATTTCCTGACACAAAGACAAGAATTGAACAGAGAATTCAATCGCCAAATACATGACTGAAGAGGTACATAAAAAATGTAAATGAAAAAGGGGACTGAATCAACAAAACTGTTTTAAACAAATGTTGGTCCCCAAAAGGGAAAATATAACAATTTTAACTCACTCATTAGAACTTTACTTTTCTAAGGATAATTGGAGGGTAGACTATAATTGAAGAGAATGAACCTAAGGGATATAGGTTTAATTGGGTATTGTTCTTCAGTTGAAGAGGTCCAAGATCACATCACTATGTTTAAGATTAAAAACCCCTGAAAAAAGCAGGAGGGTCAACTTTAAGTATCTCATTTCACTTTGACTGGCTTTAATCACAAGGTGCTAAGCACCTTGTCTAATGAGGGCATGATGAGCTGCAACAACCTGACAAGGTGTCTCTATTACTTTAAAATCATTTGTAAAGTTCTCAGGGAGACCTCCACAGTCTCCTAATACTTAGAGATCTTCAAGATACCTTCCGTTAATTAGATCAGGATGCTTCACTTAACAAGGGTTTAAGTACCCAGGGTGTGGGGGTGTGGTAAAGAGGGAAAGAAAATGTGTGAGGGAGGAGGGGCACAAATAGTCAAGAAATGATATGGCTTTGGAAGATGTTTTGACTTGTGAAGACCATTGTTTGTACCTGAAAGATACTTGAAAATGGGGTAAGGTAAAAATTAATTATAATTATAATTTGATGCCATTTGAGTCAATGTTGCTTATCAAACAATCAAGTAAACAATATATGATGATATCATGAAAACAATAAGAGCTTATCAAACATATTAGCACACCAAAAGAAGAGGCACAAAGATTTATAATTTTAGAGGGAGGGAAGGGGAAAATCTGAATGTTGTGTAAATTCTTTTCAATAGATTTAGCCCAGTGAGGAAATAAGATACATTCCCACTTGGGTTTAAAAATCTAACTTAATCTACAGGTAAGGGGGGACTGGGAAAGGGGAAGATAAGGGGGAAATGGCCTGCTAAAAGGGAAGGGAAGGTATATGTGAAAATTTATAACTGAAATTTAAATTTTTGAAAAATAAATCAAAGGGGAAAGGTAGTAAAATTTTGGTGAGGAAGAATAAAAGGAAAGAGATGAATATACATGGGAAAAGATAGTATAGAGGGAGATACAGAATTAGTAATCTTAACTATAAATGTAAATGTAATATACTGTCCCATAAAATGGGAACAGCAGAATGGATTAAAAACCAGAATCACACAATTTGCTGTTTACAAAAAACCCATTTGAAACAGAAAGATATACACTGGGTAAAAGTAAAAGGTTGGAGCAAAGTATATTATGTCTCAGTTGAAGTAAAAAAAAAATCTAAGTAGTGATTCTAATCTCATACAAAGTATAAGCAAAAATCAATCTCATTAAAAAAGATAGAAAAGGAAACTACATCTTCATAAAAGGCAATGTTGAAATTGAAGCTATATCATTACTAAACATTTATGCACCTAGTGGGATAGTTTCCAGATTCCTAGAGGAAAAGTTGAGTGAATTACAAGGAGAAATAGACAGCAAAACTTTAGTAATGGGAGATTTCAATCTCCCTCTCTCAAAACTAGATAAATCTAACAATAAAATATACAAGAAGGAAGAAAGGAAGGTGAATGAAATCTTAGATAACTTAGATATGATAGACCTCTGGAAAAAATTTAATGGGGACAAAAAAGAATATAACTTTTTTGGCAGTCCATGGCACCTTCACCAAATTTGACCATGTACTAGGATATAAAATCCTTAAAATCAACAGCAGAAAGGCAGAAATAATAAATACACACTTCTCAAATGATGATGCAATGAAATTTACATGTAATAAAGGGTCAGGGAAAGATAAACCAGGAACTAATTGAAAATTAAATAACTTTCTCTTAAATATGGGTGGATCATATGCAAATAATAGAAATAATTTAGAATTATAGCCAGGAAAATGATAATAATGAAATATCATAACAAAGTGTATGGGATGTAGCCAAGGCTCTTTTATGAGGAAACTTGATATCTCTAACTTCCTATATGAATAGAATAGAAAAAGAGGAGATCAATGAATTGGGGATGCAACTAAAAAATCTAAAAAATGAACAATTTAACATCGCCAATTAAATACCAAACTAGAAATTCTGAAAATTAAGGGAGAGATTAATAAAATAAATAGCAAAAAGCCCATTGATCTCGTAAATAAATCTGGGAGTTGGATTTATGAAAAACCAACAAAATAGACAAATACCTGGTTCATATGATTTTAAAATGAGAGAAGATAACCAAATAACCAGTGTCAAAAATGAAAAGAGTGATCTAATCACAAATGAGGAAATTAAAGGGATAATTCAGAGCTACTTTGCCAAACTGTGTGCCAATAAGTTGCAAAACTTGAGTGAAATGGATGAATATTTACAAAAATACAAAATGCCCAGATTAACAGAAGAGGAAATACATTACTTAAATAACCCCATTTCAGAAAAATAAATTGAAGAAATCAGCAAAAAATCCTAAGAAAAAGTCTCCAGATTTACAAGTGAATTCTGCCAAACATTTAAGTAACGATTAATTCCTATTATACATAAACTATTTTAAAAAATAGGAGAGGAAAGAGTTCTACCAAACTCTTTTTATGACACCAATATGGTGCTGTTATCTAACCAGGAAGAATCAAAACAAAGAAAATTATAGACCAAACTCCCTAATGAATATAGATGCAAAAAATCTTAAATAAAATTTTAGCAATGAGACTATAGCAAATTATTACCAGGATAATGTACCATGATCAAGTTGGATTTATACCAGAGAGGGAAGGTTGGATCATCATAGGAAAACACTCAACATAATTAAACATATCAACAGTAAAACCAATGGAAACCACATGATTATCTCAATAGATGCTAAAAAAACTTTTGATAAAATGCATCCATTCTTATTAAAAACACTAGAAAGTATAGGAATAAATAGAGCTTTCCTTAAAATAATAAATAGTATCTATCTAAAACTATCAACAAATATTTTATTTAATGGGAATAATCTCAGAGCATTTCCAATAAATTCAGGGGTGAAACAAGGATACCCTCTATCATTATTACTATTCAATATAGTATTAGAAATGCTAGCAGTAGTAATTAGAGAAGAAAAAGAAATTAAAGGAATCAAAATAGGCTATGAGGAAGGAAAACTTTCACTCTTTGCAGATGATGTAATAGTATACTTAGAGAACCTGAGAAAAACATCTAAAAACTCCTTGAAACAATTAACAAATTCAGCAAAGTAGCAGGATATTAAACAAACCCACATAAATCAACAGCATTTCTATATATGAACAATGAAGCCCAAGAAGAAGAGATAGAAAGAGAAATTCCATTTTAAATAACAATAAATTAAATACTTGGGAATCTACCTCCAAAGACAAACCCAGAAAATATATGAACACAATTAGAAAGTTCTCCTCACCTAAATAAAGTCAGTTCTAAGTAATGGGAAAAATGTCAAATGCTCATGGTCAGGTCTAGTTAATATAATAAAAATAACAATTCTACCCAAATTAAGTTACTTATTCACTGCCATACCAATCAAACTATCAAATAAATATTTTACCAAGCTAGGGAAAAAATAGTAACAACATTCATTTGGAGTAACAAAAGGGCAAGAATAGCAAGGGACCTGATGAAAAAAAAATATAAAGGAAAGTTGCCTAGCTCTATGAGACTTAAAACTATACTATAAAGTGGCAGTCATCAAAACTGTCTGGTACTGGTTAAGAAATAGAATAATTGATCAGTTGATTAGAATAGGTTCAAAAGAAAATGCAGTTAAGTGACTACAGAAATCTGCTACTTGACAAATCCAAAAACAACAGCCTCTGGGATAAGAACTCACTATTTGACAAAAATTATTGGGGGAAAATAGAAGAGTATGGAAAAAATTAGGCATAGATGCACATCTCAGACCCCATACCAAAATAAGGTTAAAATGGGAATATGATTTAGATATAAAGAGTGATACCAAAGATAAATTAATAGACCAAAATTTTTCTATCTATCTGATCTATGGAAAAGGAGTATATTTATGACCAAACAAGAATTAGAGCTCATTATAAACTGCAAAATGAATGATTTTGACTAAATTAATTTGAAAAGGTTTTGCACTGAAAAAGCAATGCTGACAAAATTAGAAGAAAAGTAGGAAAGCTGAGAAACAATCTTCACAACCAAGAGTTCTGATAAAGGTCTCATTTCTGAACTATATATAGAGAATTGCATCCAATTTATGAGGTTACAAGTTATTCCCCCATTGATAAATGGTTAACGGATATTAAAAGTTTTCAAATGAAGAAATTAAAGCTATAAATATATATATGCATATGAAAAATGCTTCAAATCACTACTGATTAGAGAAATGCAAATTAGAACAAAAATGATATATCATCTTACACCTCTTAGATTAGCAGAGATGAGAAAAAGGGAAGATGATCAGTGTTGGAGATACTGTGGGAGGTTTGGGACATTGATGCATTCTTGATGGAGTTGTGATTGGATCCAACCTTTTTGGAGAGCAATGTGGAATTATGTCCAAAGAGCAATAAAATTGTTCATACCCTTAGACCCAGCAATTTCAATTTTAGGACTATATCCAGAAGAAATAAAAAAAATGGAAAATGTCCTACATGTTCCCAAATATTCACAGCAGCCCTTTTTATAGTGGCAAAGAATTGGAAATTAAGGGGCTGCTCATCAATTGGAGCATGGCTAAACAAGTTATGGTACATGAATACTATGGAATATTTTGTTCTATAAGAAACAATAAATGGTGGGACACTAGGGAAGCATGGAATAATTTACAAGATCTTCTGCTGAGCCAATGGAGTAGAGTCAAGAGAACAATTTACACATCAACATTATGAGATGAACAACCTTAATGAAAGCAACCACTCTCAGCAGTCCAGAGAGCTGGGACAACAGTATTTGACAGATTATGGACTATATTTCCCCAACCAGAGGAAGAAAAACAAAATAAAACAAAATACACAGAAAAAAACAACAACCCTACCAAATCTGATGAAAGCTTTATAAAAATTATGTCTTATTTATCTCTTTCCCTTAATCATAATTCCTCATGCTAAAAACTACTAATTTGTAAATATGTTTAACAAAATATTTATGTAAAAATGCTAACCTGACTCAACAGAGGGAGGGTGGTGGGAAGACATGGTGGAGGGAAACTTTATAACTTTCAAATGTACATGTATAAATGGATGAAAATAAATAAAAAAACAAAGAAAGAAAAAAGTACATTTTGTCATGTACTCAAGGTACAAAAAAGAAAATTGTTGAAGGAGAAATATTAGATAAATATTTGTCTAGCTGTAATATTAAAGAATTATTTATCTGTTAAAAAAAAGAAAGAAAAAGAAATACTTTTTGAATACCCATCCCTATGTCTAGACCTGGTGGTCGGCCACTTCTCTGACTTTGGTCATGCCCTTAGAGCAGTAACATGCTCAATACCAATAGCCACCAAACATGCACAGTAGATAGGAAATGCTACCCTTGAGCAGTGAATAATGCATATGCGAGGTATTAAGCCACTTCTTAGTGACTGTCCCTATATCGTGTCATTGGAAAATCACATCTCCATTAGGTGTTAAACAACTCCTCATATCACAGAAAATATACTTAAGGGATCATCACTTCTTCATTCAACTCATTTTCCTAGGACTTGACTGGTTGCTTCCTCACTTTCTTCAGGCTGGATCCATGTGGAGGCAACTCGATTGTAGCAAGATCTATGTTTATCTAAGCCCGATCATTGTCTTGTGGCTGTTTCCTTTTCCTTTCTGGTTCTCTCCTTTCTTAACTTGACTGTCCTCTTTGCTATTCTTCCTCAGCTGTCTCTTCTTTGCTTAACATCATCACTTTCTTAGAAACTTTTGTTAAAGTACCTAAACTTGTTTCCCATGTGACTACTCTCCCTCATTAAGGATCGGTGGTTGGTTTCCTGTCTTCACTTTAGCCCTTCTTTCCTTTTGCTAATCAGTCTGTTCTTTTAATTCTTTCTTTCCCTTTAGCTCATAGTAGTACTGAAACTCAATATTTTTTCTGCTTCTCCGAAGCACATAATTTATAAACTTTTTATGGTAACTTGTAAAACCTTTTGGGTAACTGTGAATTTCTTACCCTCCTGTGTCAGAAAGAGTGGTGATTCCAGCACCCAAATGAACCATACCTCTCCCTCTTCCTGGAAAAATGAGTCACTTAATATTTGTGATTTTACAGAAGTCACTTAAGTTCTCACTCTTTGTTTCCAGAAGTGTAAAATGGGAATGGCACTAATACCACCTACCTTTGAAAGGCAGAGTATTTTGCAAACCTTAAAGTGTTATGTAATTGAAAACTTTTTATCCTTCTTATTAAATTATTGAACATGAGGACTACTTATACCAACACCTGTTTAATGTAATTTTTTTCCCTTAATTTTTTCTTCATGGAGTCATGATCAGTGTTAGTTCATAACGAATTTATGCTGATTCAAAAATGCTGAAAAGCAATAACATGTTTACTTTGTGGCTCTAGTCTCTGTTTTCCTCAGTCATCAAATAACTAATAAACATAAACATAAAAATAAGGTGTCATAATGAATAAACATAAAGGGGAATCTAATAAAACCAAATAGAAATTGCAGAGCAACTGAAGCATATTATTCTCCTGTTTCATTTCCTAAGACAAGTAAGAATTGCTTGTACTATTTCATTGGAGCTCAATCTAGGCTGTCTCATCATAATGTGACAAATATTAAAATATAATAATAATAATAACAATAATAATAATAATAAAGAACATTAGTGAATTGGTTAGTAAGTGACTAATTTCTAATACCTTAATTTTAAAACAATTGTTTGGTTAAATTCAGCTATTTCTCCCTGTCTTTTTATCTGCCCCCAAGTGTGTTAACTGTTTTTAGTAATTGTTTTATATCTGCTATGTTTATCACAGTGTCTTTTTTGAATGGGTTGGGGTGGGGGTAAGAGAGAGTTGGATCTAGGCTTGAGAATTGGATTCATAATTAAATTAATTTTATAAATGACTTTTAGCATATAACCTCTCCTAATGAAGATTAGCAACAAATACTGAAAAAATTATCTGAAACATATCAGATTTGTATGATTTATAAATGATCCAGAATGTAGTGTTTCAGAGGCAAAATTTGAATCTTCTAGCCACTGTACAAAGGCCACTTAAGTATGATCATAGATAACCAGGTCTGGAGTCAAAAAGAGAGAGCCAACATCACACAATCCATTTATGGTGTGAATTGAATGAATGAAGAAGTTTTCAATACTGTAGATGTTTTTTGCCTTGGCAGTATACTTTCCAGAAGTTACACATAGATAATGATATTGACACCCGAATTTCCAGAGCTAGCTAAAATATTCCAGAGGCTCCAAAATAAGCAAGTATGGAAGAGAAGAGGTATTAGACTAACTACCAAACTGAAGTGAAACCTGGACATTCTACCAGTACTTAAGACCTTTATAATTTATTGTACAGCATGGGAGATACAAGATCACTCAGGATAGCATGCCCTCATAAGGGGCTGCATAGGTATTTTGTTTTGTTTTCTGCTATGGTATTTAGATGGTACAGTGGACAGTGTACCAGGAGGTGTGAGATAAGTTAAGTTTAGAGTAATCACCCCAGGTATTCACATTTACTATTTGTGCCTAACCTGTGGTAGAGCATCCTGAGCTCAAATTAATCTGATCAGCCACAGTTGGACATATTGTAACTCATCTTTAACATAGAGATGTCATTTTGCTCTTCAATAATAAAGGACAAGAACAAGTAACCAGTCAACAAAGGACCTATAAGTGGTACTTATAAGTGGTACCTATAAGTGGTGTAGTGGATAGACAGGTCAGGGGTCAAAAAGATTCATTTTTCTAAGTTCAAATTAAGTCTTAGACATTTATCTGTGTATCCTGGAGTCATTTAACCTCATTTATCATAGTATTCTCATCTTTAAAATGAACTGAAGGAGGAAATTGCAAACCATTCCATTAACTTTGCTAAGAAAACCCCAAGTAACATCAGAGTCAGACACAAATGAAAATAATTAAACAAGAAAATCCATCGTTCAAACCTGTCTTCTTCACTAAGTTGTTGTTTATCTTTTGTTCTCAAAGAGGATTTTGACTAAAGGAATCATGCCAGTATGCCAGGCCATGAAGTGAATTGGGATGTAGGAATACTGAAGGCTTAACAAATTCTTAGTGAATTGAATTGGCTTGTTCTCTCTAAAACAACAACAACAACAACAACAAAAACAACAACAAATTGCTTAGAGTTTTTTACTTGCTCCCTTCTCAAAGAGGGATTAAGTAAACTGACCTGTTTATTTTCCTTGGTTTGCTTCAATAACAATTTTGAGATGAACTCAATGACCACCTTGCTCTGGGTGAGCTTTTGTAGTCTCACTTAATTTCTAGAAACCTCCTCGGATATTAACTTCCACCTACTTATCTCTGTAAAGGTCTTTTATAAGCTTACTTGTTTACATGCTGTCTTTCCCATTCAAGACTTAGCTAGGGCAAAACCTGTCTGTGTGACACCAGGAAACTCATCTAATTTCTCATTGCTTTACTTAATACTCTAAAAATCATAATTTATAGATAAATTGCTTGCATTGGAAGTATGAATTCCCATGCCCAGGGATTCCTGCTCAATATCAATGAAATTGAAGATATAGTCCCTATCATTTCACACCCTCATTCCTTTACACACCTTTTGAATGTCTTTGAGTTTTCCATCATATTTGTAAGACCCTCATAAATGGAAAATTTAGTAAAGCTGAAAGATGGAACAAACTTTAGTTTATTCATCAATTCTGTTTACCCAGCCATCTATCCATTCTGTTTAGAGGATTGAGCAATAAATTCCATTTAAGTCGTAGGGCTAGGATAGCTATCACATTTTCCACAGATCCCATCTGCTCTCCCCCACTGGGGAACTTTCCCTCTTTCCCCTTTTTATCCTTCTTTTGGCTGTTGTTTTTCCTAATTATTGTAAGCACCCTGAAGTCAGGAACTCTATTTCTGATTTGCATTTCTGTCCTCAATGCTAAGCACAGTGTAGAAATTAAAAAAAAAATTCTATTTATTTATTAAATAAGGATAATACAAATTCCTTTAAGGGAACTACTGCTTTTGCTTTTCTTTATATTCCCAACATTTAGGATTATAATTAGCCTAAAAGAAGCAATCAATAAATGCTTGTTGGTTGATTATTTATCCATTGATTGATTTATTTTGGGATGACAGCTTTTAGATAATAAGTGCTCTTATTTTTACACCAGGCCTATACTACCCACTTGGTTCTTAGAGGACTCAATTTAAAATCATCGCTCTGCATCATGGAATCCAACATCTGAGCTGGGGAGATTGAGTTTGTTTCTTTCACTGGTGGAAAAGACCTTCATAGGTCACTTGCAATTGAATCACTTGGGAGCAACAATTCTTTCTTACTTACAGTGAAATGCCAGTGCCATGGGTGTGAATTAAACATGCAGGCTTGCTCAGCCATCTATAGAAATTACAATCATAAGGGTGTCTTTGTAGAAGGTTAAAATTTGGAGTGAATCTAAGTTTCAAAAGCATTTAGTTTCTCGTGTGTCTTCACAGGAATTTTAATAGTCACCATGGGTTAAAAGGGTAGCTAGGTAAGACAGTGACTAGGGCACTGAATCTTGGGTCAGGAAGATTCATCTTCATGAGTTCAAATTTGGTCTCACACACTTCACTTAGCCTCATTTGCTTCAGTTTCTTCATCTGTAAAATGAACTGGAGAAGGAAATAGCAAATAACTCTAGTAACTTTGTAAAAACAAAAACAAAAGGTAAATGGAATCAACAAAGTTAAGACAAGACTAAAACGACTAAACAATAATATAGGTTAAAAGAAAATAGATTTGGCGTCAAAATTGTGGAATTCATTGCAACACAGATGAAGTGTCACAAAGTGTCCCAGAATGAAAATGAAGATGCAAGTAGATAGGACCCAAATCAAGGCCAGGCACCATGTTATTCTCTTAATCCTATCATTCTATTTGCAAACTTCTCTCTCTTTCTCTCTCTCTCTCTCTCTCTCTCTCTCTCTCTCTCTCTCTCTCTCTCTCTCTCCCTCTCTCTCTGTTTAAATCTGCATATATAAGCCTAATATGTACCAGTACCAGGCACTATGTTTAGCAATGAGGATGCAAAAAAAGTCCTTTCCCTCAATAATATTATAATCTTATTATAACCTTATAATCTATTAGCATCGACAGCATGCAAACAAACATATACAAATCAATTTATATACATTATTAATTGGCAATAAAAAAGCAGAAAGAAGGCAATAAGATTAAGAGGGATTGAGGGAAATCTCTTTTAGAAGGCTGCAGTGGAGGGGGGAAACTGTTACAGACATGGGATACAACCAGAGAAAATGACCTGAGTTCTGATATGGTATGTATTGTTTCTGGAACATGAAGATAATTACTTCGTGTGTGTGTCTGTGTGTGTGTGTTTGTGTGTGTGTGTGTGTGTGTCTGTATGTGGGTGTGTATGGGTGTGTGTGTGTGTGTGTGTGTGTGTAATTTAAGAGTTTAAAATGGCAAAGAGTTTTATATATATAATGAGCTTTAATGAGTAGAAAGGTGATATCTTCAGTCCTATACTTTAGAAAATAATTTTAGTAACTGAATGAAGGATGGATTGAAGGGGAGAGAGATTTGCAATTGCATTCAGCAGGATACAGCTGGTGTAATAGTCTAAGAGTACAAAATTTTTTTTTATTTACTCTTTTATTTATTTATTTTTATTTCCATCAATTTGTATGTGCATATTTCCCAGTTACAAAATTTCCCTCCACCCTTCATTCCCAACCTCCTCCCCTCATTAGGGAACAGTCAGGTTAAAATTTTGCGTTTCTATTTTATTAAATATATTTACAAATTGTAATTTGTGGTATAAGGAATTAGGTTTAAGAGAAAGAAATAAATAAAAGGTAATTTTTATAAAGTATTCATCAGATTTGGTAAAGGTGAGTTTTTTTTGTCTCTGTGTTTTGTTTTTTGTTTTATTTTTCTTCCTCTGGTTGGGGATAATACAGATCATTACCAGTCTAATACAGTTGTCCCAGTTCTGTGGACTGTTGAGAGGAGTTGCTTCCATCAAGGCTGTTCATCTCATAATGTTGTTGATGCATATATTGTTCTCTTGCCTTTCCAGAAAGGTTGAATCCATTCACAACTAGATCAACACAGCATCAATGTTACAATCCTCCTACAACCTCTCCAATATTGATCATATTCTCTTTTTCTCATCTGCGCTAATCTAATAGGTGTGAGATGATACCTCATTGTTGTTTTAATTTGCATTTCTCTAATCAATATTGATTTGGAGCATTTTTTTCAGATAATTATATATAACTTTAATTTCTTCATTTGAAAACTGTCTATTCATATCCTTTGACCATTTATCAATTGGGGAATGAGAATACAAAGGTAATGATGAAATTATCTGTATGATCTTGGAGGAAACCAAAGAAATTGGAATTTTTTTCTCCTGAATTATAAAAGAATATAATAATAATAGTTGCATGTTATATCTCATAATAATCTTTTATATTTTATTTTTCCAATTACATAATATGAATGATTTTCAACATCCATACACTCGCATATTTATATTTCACAGTTTTGTTCCACCTTCCCTTCCAACACCCCTCCCCTCACCATTGAACAGTTTAATCTATATGTATATATGTATTTAACATATTTACATGTAAGTCATTTTGTGTGTGAGGAATTATGAGTAAGGGAAAAGAATGAAAACAATGTGATAGGAAGGAAAAGAAAACAGAATAGAATTTTTTTTTAAAAAGTGAAAATAGTATTTATTTAGATACAGTATTTTTTTTTGTGTTAGTGTGGTCTGGATGTGGGCAGTGTTGTCCATGTCAGGTCTCACAGGATTGTCCTAACTCTTAAAACTGCTGAGAGTGTATTAATGTCTATCAGCCAAAAGTATATTAATGTCCTAGTCCACCCACTCTCCAACATAGATTATTTTCCCTCTTTGTCACCTTAGCCATTCTGATAGGTATGTGGTGGTAACTCATAGTTGTTTTAATTTGCATTTCTCTAATCAAATATGATTTGTAGCATTTTTTCACATGATTTTATTTATATACATCTAATATACAGAAACTATATATATATAACCACATTTAAATTTTATATAATATATATATATATTTATACAATTATTTTTTTTCATTTGAAAACTGCCTGTTCATATATTTTGAGCATTTATGTGGGGAATGATTTGTAATTGCATAAATTTGATTTAGTTCTCTGTATATTTTAGAAATGAGATTTTTATCAGAACCCCAAGCTGTGGAAATTGTTTCTTGTTTTCTTTTTTCCATCTACTCTTGACTTCATTGATTTTTTAGTGCAAAAACATTTTAATATAATATTGTCAAAAACATCATTTTTGCATTTTATAATGTGTTCTATTTCTTATTTGATCATAAATTTCTCCTCTTTCCATAGATCTGGCAGAATATTTCTTGATTTGTTAATGGGTCTATGGTATCACCCTTTATATCAAAATTATGTAAGCATTTTGACATTATTGTCTTATAAAGTGTGAGATGTGGGATTGTGACTAGTTTTTGTCATTCTAGTTTCCAGTTTTCCCAACAGTTTTTGTCAGATAATGAGTTCTTGAAAGCTAATATCTTTGCTTTGTCAAGCAATAGACTACAATAGTCATTTACTACTGTTACTTTTATACCAATCCTAATTCATTGGACCATTACTATATTTCTAAAACAGAATCAGGCAGTTTTGCTGATTGTCACTTTATATTATAGTTTTAGATCTAGAGCAACAATACTAGTTTACATTTCTTTCATAAGTTCCCCTGATATTCTTGACCATTTATTACTCCAGATTAATTATATTACTAATTTTTCCTAGCTCTGTAAAATAATTATTTAGTGGGTTGAAAGGTATGGTACTTGAATAAGTAATTTAATTTGGGTAGAATTCTCATTTTTATTATATTAGCTTGACCTAACCATGAGTAATTGACGGTTTTTTCAAACGTTTAGATCAGACTTTATTTGTGTGATAAATGCTTTCTAATTGTTTTCATACAGTTTCTGGGTTTATCTTGGGAGATAGTTTTCCAAGCATTTCATGTTGTCAGCAGTTAATTTAAATGGATTTTCTCTTTCTATCTCTGGCTCTTGGGCTTTCTTGTTCATATATAGAAATGCTGATGATTTATGTGAGTTTATTTTATATCTTACTATTTATTAATTTGCTGAAGTTGTTAATTGATTAACTTAGATTTTTAGATGATTTTCTAGCTTTCTCTAAGAATACCATTGTATCATCTGCTAAGAGTGAAAGTTTTGCTTCTTCATTGCCAATTCTAATTCCTTCAGTTTCCTTTTCATCTCTTTTTCTAAAGTTAACATTTCTTTTTTTTTTTTTTTAAAGATTTTTGCAAGGCAATGGGGTTAAGTGGCTTGCGCAAGGCCACACAGCTAAGTAATTATCAAATGTCAGATTTGAACTCAGGTCCTCCTGACTCCAGGGCTGGGGCCCTAACCATTGTGCAACCTAGCCGCCCCTAAAGCTAACATTTCTAAGACTATATTGAATAGTGATGGTGACAATGGGCATTCCTGTTTCACTCCTAATATTATTGGATATGTTCCTGGTTTATGACTATTACAAATAATATTTATTGATGATTTTTAGATAGATATTTCTTGTAATTTTAAGGGAAAAAGCTCTATTTCTAGTGTTTTTGATAGGAATGGATGATATATTTTGTCAAAGGCTTTTTCAGCATCTTTTGAGATCATGATTTCTGTTGGTTTTGTCATAGATGTGTTCAATTATGTTGTGTGTTTTCCTAAAGTTAATCATCCCTGCCTACCTGGTATAAATTCTATCTGATCATGGTGTATTATCCTAATAATAACTTGTAATCTCATTGCTAAAATTTTAATTAAGATTTTTGAAACATTATTCATTAGGGAGATTGTTCTATAATTTTGTCTGTTTTGACTCTTCCTAGTTTACATATCAGCACCATATTAACACCATATTTGTATCACAACTCCTCTTGTTTTTTTATTTAATAGCTTTTGTAGAATTGGAGTTAATTGTTTCTTAAATGTGTGATACAATTCACTTGTAAATTCATCTGAAGATTTTTTTCCTTTTTGATTTTATTGATGGCTTCTTCAATTTCTTTTTCTGAAATGGGGTCAATTGAGCATTTTATTTCCTCTCCTTTTAATTTGAGTCATTTTGAATTTTTGTAAATATTCATCCATTTCACCCAGGTTGTCACATTTATTGGCATACATTTGGGCAAAACAGCTCCAAATTATCACTTAAATTTCTTCCTCCTTAGTGTTGAATTCACACTTTTAATTTTTGATAGTGGTAATTTGGTAATCTTTCCATTTTTAAATCATATTATTCAGAAGTTTATATATTTTATTGGTATTTTCATAACATCAATTCTTAGTTTTGCTTATTAGATCAATTTTTTTCAGTTTTATTAATACCACTTGTGCTTTTAAAAATGTCTAATTTTGGGGCAGCTAGGTGGCATAGTGGATAAAGCACCCGCCTTGGAGTCAGGAGTACCTGGGTTCAAATCTGGTCTCAGACACTTAATAATTACCTAGCTGTGTGTCCTTGGGCAAGCCACTTAACCCCATTTGCCTTGCAAAAAAAAAAAATTCTAATTTGGTATTTAATTGGGGACTCTTTCTCTTTTTTTTAGTTGCATATGTAATTCATTGATCTTCTCTCTCTTTTTAAATGCATATAAGCATTTAGAGACATAAGATTTCCCCGGAAAACTACTTTGACTGCATCCCCTAAATTTTGGTATGATATCTCATTTTTATCATTTTTCTTTGATGAAATGGTTCATTATTTCAATGATTTGTTTGATCCACTCATCTTTTAAAATTAAGTTATTTAATTTCAATTAATTTTTGTTTATCTTTCCATGGCCTTTTATTTAATATAATTTTATTACATCATATCAGAAAAATATGCATTTATTATTTCTGCTTTTCTACATTTGATCTTAAGGTTTTTATGCCCCAGTAGAGGATCAGTTTTGCTATAGGTATCATGAACTGCAGAAAAGAAAGTTGTATATTTTTTAATCTCCATTCAGTTTTATCCAATAGTCTCTCTCTCTCTCTCTCTCTCTCTCTCTCTCTCTCTCTCTCTCTCTCGTTTTTAGTTTTGAAAGGCAATGGGGTTAAATGGCTTGCCCAAGGCCAAACAGCTAGGTAATTATTAAGTGTCTGAGGCCAGATTTGAACCCAGGTACTCCTGACTCCAAGGCCAGTGCTCCATCCACTGCACCACCTAGCCACCCCCTCAATAGTTTCTTATATCTAAGATTTCTAAGATTTTATTCACCTTCTTAACTGCCTTCTTGTTTATTTTGTGCTAAGATTTTTCTAATTCTGAGAGGGAGATTAAGGTCCCCTATTATTATGGTTTTGTTGTCTATATTTCCTTGTAATTTATTCAGTTTTTCTTAGAATTTAGATGCTATAATACATGATATATATATATATATATATATATATATGTTTAATAATGATATATTTATTACCTAAATTAAAGAAGATGTAATTTCCTTCTTTATCCCTTTAAATGATATCTAATTTTGCTTTTTGCTTTATCTGAGATTGGGATTACTATATCTAATTTTTGTACTTACACTGAAATTTGACATAGTGCTGTAGCCTTTTACCTTTACTCTACGTATATTTCTTCTTCAAATGTGTTTCTTGTAAACACATATTGTAAGATTCTGGTTGTTATTCCATTCTGCTATCTACTTCCATTTTATGGGAGAATTCACCTCATTCACATTTACAATTAAGATTACTTATTCTTAATTTCCTTCCATGCTGTTTTTCCTCATTTTTACTTTTCTCATTCCTTTACTCTCATTCCTCCTCACCAAAGTTTTGCTCCATTTACCTTTTAACTTTTCTTTTCAATTTAAATTTAAGTTTACTTTCAATTTTACTTTTGTCTTTTCCTCTATTATATATAGTGACTTTAATTTAATTATGTATAGTGCCTTTAAGAATTGATTATCAGGGGATAAATGTGAGACTAGCACAGGACTGCTCATCAGTTCTCTCATCAGAGAAAGTGCTGAGCTCTATGAAGGAGGCAGCATTCATGTAGTACAAAGGAAATGTGAGATACATAAGTTTAGAGTAGACACTCCAGGTGTGCCTGACCTGTGATAAAATATTCTGAACTCAGGAACATTCTAAATTTTCTCAAACATAAGTGAAGTCATTGTAGTCTTCTTCAATAACAAAGGACAAGAATCAGCTATACTTATATTCTCTAAATAAAATTCCTTCAACTATATTCAACTTTTTAGCTATCTTAAGAGAAAAACAATTCTAAAGAATTACAAAAGTGTTAATCTTTCCTTGTAGGGATGCACACTATTTAATATTCTTGACTAGCATTTGTCCCCGCGCCCCCCCCCCCCCCCCCTTAATGCATCCCTTTAGTCTTGTATTGGAAATCCTCTATTTCTTAGAAAGTCTTTCATTTACCCTGACAGAATATAGTGAATTTTGCCACATAGTAAATTCTTGGTTGTAATTCAGGGGCAATCCTTTGCCCCCAAAATACCATATTCCAGGCCTTCCAATCCTTTATAAATCCTGTGTAATTATGATTGGGCTTCCTTTGTATTAAAATTGCTTCTTTTTGGCTTCTTACAGTATTTTCTCCTTTATTTGAAAATTCTGGAATTTGGCTATGATAATTCTTAGAGTTTGTATCCTGAGGTCTCTTTCTAGAGATGTTCTGTGTATTCTTTCAAGGATTATTTTGGCTTTTTGATCTAATATATTAAGACAGTTTTCCTTGAAAATTTCCTGAAACATATTTTCCAGTCTCCTTATCTAGACTTTTTGGTAAACCAATAATTTGAAACTTAGCTCTCTGGATCTATTTTTCCTCATCCATTGTTTTTTCTAAAAGGTATTTTATGTTTTCTTTGATTTTTTTCCCCTGCTTTTTGATTGTGTTTGAAGGAGTCTTGGTATCACATGGATTCACTATTTTCTATTTGTCCCATGTTTATTTTTAAGATTATATTTTCTTCAGTTATCTTTTGTATTTCTTTTTCCAGTTGGTTAATTTTATTTTTTGCTGAGTTACATCCCCTTTCAGTTGGTCTATTTGACTTTTAGATGAGTTGCATTATTTTTCCAGTTTATTATTTCTTTTAAAGGAATTGATTTATTTGTTCAATTTTTCATTATTTTTCTGCATGATTCTTTTTTCTTTTCTCCATTTTTCTTCTTCCTCTCTTCTTTGGCTTTTGAAATCTTTTTAAAACTCTTCTATGAAGTTTTGGATTTGAGTCAAATTCATAATCCTTTGTGACTTCCCATGTAGGTAATTTGTCATTGCTTTCTTCTTCTGACATGACATTTTTATCACCTCTATCTGAATAGTAACTTTTTTTTTATATTTAGCGCTTTTTTGTATTGTTTTGTTCCTGGGGTATAGGGAATATAGTTCTAGGCTTTTATGTTGGGATTGGGTTCTTAGTACCTGATTTATGGATTCCCAAGGTGTTGCCTATGCAGCCCTGGCATTGGCTATGAAGAGGTGTGTTTCCTCCTTTATGATGAAGTGGTTTGTTCCCAACCCAGTCCTATCTGTTGCCTCAGTTTTCCTAGGGTTCAAACTTTGTCTTGGAATGGAATCCTCTCTGCTTTCTAGCTGCTATGACCCAGATTGCAATGTGACTAGAAGCCTTTCAGTGACTTTTCTGCTCTCCTGGCATTACTTTCCCTTTTCCACTGAAGAGACAGTTAAAAATTTGTTTTGATGATTTTTTGGTGGGATCAGTAGCTTTAATAACTATGTAGAGGCATCATTTAACATTCTTCAGGCAGAAGCTCCAGGAGCATGGTAATTTCACACCAGCATCTTGGTTCTACCCCCAAAGTCTCATGATATTCTTTTAAAGGGGATATAGGGGAAAGTACAGTAAAATACAAATTAGTTGTTATTTTTGCAAGCATCATTATCAGAAACACATGATAGATAAGTAGATTAAATAGATAATTTGTTTTGTTATGTTTTCTTTCAGAGTCATGGTTAGACAGTTTTGTGCAGGGTCAAGCAATAGTAAATTTTCTCTTAATCAACTTGGAGGCTAGGGGTGAGATTTAGCATACCTGGTCAAATATTCTCCCTGGAAATTGATCCTAAATGTAACTTGAACCTGGTCTTTGGGAGAGTGGTGTGGGAGAAGATTTGCGAGAGAAAGGGGATAGTGTATGTTTACTAAAAACGAAGCTAAGGAATGAAACTGTGGGAGTTCAACATCTGGAAATTTCCTATTTTAATTAATTCTTACTAATTAGGTACTAAGCTTAGTTGTCCCTATATTTACAGAAATAGGCTCTATTTTAAGTCTCTAAATTTCCAGATCCTGGGAGTAAACTTTCTTTTATGCTTCTTTTATCTTCTAGTAAAGTTATGGAAGATTGTGAAATTGCTTTAGTCATTATTCAAAATGAAAATATTAGAAACAAGTTTGTGATTTTTTGTAAAGAAATAATATGAAAGTGTTCTCCATTCACAGTTTATTTTTCAATTAGTCTACATAGAGTACATTTTGTAAATATTCAACCATTTCACTTAGGTTGTCAGACTTGTAGACATACAGTGGGAAAAGAAGCTATGAATTATTAATTTGATTTCTTCCTCATTGGTGATTCATCTTTTTGGAGTTCACCTTTTTGATTTTTTTATTAAAGATTTTATTTATTTTGAATTTTACAATTTTTCCCCTAATCTTATTCCCTCCCCCCACCCTCCACAGAGAGCAATTTGTCAGTCTTTTCATTGTTTCCATTTCGTACATTGATCCAAATTGAGTGTGATGAGAGAGAAATCATATCCTTAAGAAAGAAACATAAAGTATAAGTGATAAAAAGATCATACAATAAGATATCAGTTTTTTTCCTAAATTAAAGGAAATAGTCCTTGGACTTTGTTCAAACTCCACAGCTCTTTCTCTGGATACAAATGGTATTCTCTATTGCAGATACCCCAAAGTTGTCCCTGATTGTTGTGCTGATGAAATGAGCGAGTCCTTCAAGGTTGATCATCACCCCCGTGTTGTTGTTCGGGTGTACAGTGTTTTTCTGGTTCTGCTCATCTCACTCAGCATCAGTAAATGCAAAACCCTGCAGCCTTCCCTGAATTCCCATCCCTCCTGGTTTCTAATAGTGTTCTGGTTTATAATAGTGCTCCATGACATACATATACCACAGTTTGCTAAGCCACTCCTCAACTGAAGTACATTTATTTGATTTCCAATTCTTTGCCACCACAAACTGGGCTGCTATGAATATTTTTATACAAGTGATGTTTTTACCATTTTTCATCATCTCCTCAGTGTATAGACCCAGTAGTTCACCCTTTTGATTTTTAATATTTCTAGTTTGGTTTTATTCTTTCTTTTTATGTTTTTTTTTATTTTACTTATGTATTTATATTTTTTATTTATTTAGTGTTTTTTTCAAGGCAATGGGGTTAAGTGACTTGCCCAAGCTCATACAACTAGTAATTATTACATGTTTGAGGTCAAATTTGCACTCAGGTCCCGTGACTGCAAAACTGGCACTCTAGCCACTGTGCCATCTAGATGCCCCTCTATTGCACCACCTAGCTTCCCCTCCACTGTGCCACCTAGCTGCCCCTATTTTTTTAAATCAAATTTGCCAACAATTTATTTATTTTATAGGTTTTTTCATAAAATGAACTTTTAGTATTATTTATTAGTTCAATAATTTTCTTACTTTCAATTTTGTTATTCCCTCATTTTCTTTTTAAGAATTTCTAATTTGGTAGTTAATTAGAGTCATTTTTAAACTTTTCTTTGTCTATTTTTATTTAGTTGTATGCCCAATTCATTGATCTCCTCTTTCTCTATTTTGTTCATATAAGCATGTGGAAATTATAAAAATTACTCTAATTTCTTTGGATGCATCCCACAAGTTCTGAAATGATATGTCATCATTGTTATTGTCTAGAAAGAAATTGTTGATTATTTCTATCTTTTAGTGTTTCATTCACTTGATCTTTAAAATTTGGTTATTTGTGTTCCAAAACCCCAATCTTTTTCTTCCAGTATAATCTTTTTTTCATGTCTTAATTCTTTGATAGCTTGCACCTACACCCTTTATAAAAGTATACTTCTTTCAGCAGCTGTCCTGAAAGAAGCCTGGTTCTTAAGAGTATAAGCATAATCACACCATAATCATCTTATAACTCTACCTCTCTGTCCAAGTGAATTCACTGCAATTTTTCTAATTGAAATATGTTTCATGAGCTAATCATTACTCATGATCATATTTTACTGAAACCCTCTGTTTAAATATATCCCTTTTAACTGTCCTAAGAGAAATACAATTCTCCAAAGTTAAAATTATTGTCTTACCTTGTAAGCATGTAGACAGTTTGTTATTATTGTTTTTTTTTTTCCTTTCTGTAACTTTTTTTTTGGTATTTCTTGAGACTTGTATTTGAAGATCAAATTTTCCATTCAGTTCTTCTTTTGTTTTTCTCAGATAAGCTTGAAACTTCTCTATTTCAGTGAAAATCCATCTTTTCTCCTGAAAGGATATGCGAACTTTGCAGAATAGTTTATTCTTGGTTGTAATCCAAGATTCTTATGCCCTCCAGAATAGCATATGCCAGACCCTCTGATCTGTTAACAATGAAGTTGATAAATCCTGTATAATCCTGATTGTGATTCCCTGGTATTTAAATTGCTTTTTGACAGCTTGCAGTGTTTTCTACTTTAGATGAGAATTCTGCTTTTTGCCCATAACATTCTTTTTTTTTTACTTTGAAAGGCAATGGCGTTAAGTGGCTTGCCCAAGGCCACACAGCTAGGTAATTATTAAGTGTCTGAGGTCAGATTTGAACTCAGGTACTCCTGACTCCAGGGCTGGTGCTATATCTACTGTACCACCTAGCTTCCCCAATGTGCTACCTAGCTGCCCCCACAATATTCTTGAAGTTTCTATTTTTGGAATGTCTTTCTGGGGGTGATAGATGGACTTTCACAGACCATTTTATCTTCTTGTTCTAGGATATTGGGGTAGATTTTCATGATAATTTACTGAAAGATATTTTCCAGGCTCCTTTTTCTTTTCATGGCTTTCAAATAGATCAACAATTCCTAAACATATTCCAAGTAGTCATTTTTCCTAAGAGATACTTCATTCTTTCTTCTATTTTTTCAGCATTTTGGTTTTGATGGAATCTTGATGTCTCACCATCATTCATTTACATTTGTCCGATTCTAATTTTTAAGATTGTATGTTTCAGTTAATATTTTTATTTCTTTTCAATTGGTTAATTTTAGATGAGTTGTTTTCCTTTTCCAGTGGGTTAATTTTACTTTTAAAGTAGTTACATTATTTTTCCCTTTGGTCAATTTTGCTTTTAAAGTTATTTTCTGCAGTTAATTTTTCTTAATTCTCCTGCATGACTCCCATTTTTTCCTCCGTATTTCTTCTTCCTCTCTTCGTTGTTTTTTTGTTTTAGGTTTTTTTTTTTTTTTTTTTTTTTTTTTTGTAAGGCAAACAGGGTTAAGTGGCTTGCCCAAGGCCACACAGCTAGATAATTGTTAAGCATCTGAGACCGGATTTGAACCCAGGTACTCCTGACTCTAGGGCCAGTGCTTTATCCACCATGCCACCTAACCGCCCCTCTCTTCGTTGGTTTTTAAAATTCTTTTTGATATCCTCCAAACATGTTTTTGTATTTTAGATGAATTCATAAACATCTTTGGGACCTCACATGTAAGCATGTTGTCACTGCTTCCCTATTTTGTGATGGCATTTTTATTATCCCTATCAGAATTCTAGCTATCAGTATCATGGGTTTTGTTTGTTTGTTTGGGGTTTTTGCTATTACATTTTGCCTTTTTGCTGATTTTAATATTTGAGTTCTGCTCCTAGGGCACAGGGGATATAATCTAAAGTTTTTTTATGCTGGGTTCAGTGGGCTGGTCCCCGGCTTTCCTTTCTTGTCTCTTAGATGCTTGCAATTTGTTCTTTGTATTAAAGAAGCTCATTCCAGTTTTGCCTGCTACACTAATGTTCTGGGTTTGAATTTTGACTTCTGATATACATTTGGGACACTCACTGTGGACCTGATGATATTTCACTGGTCTACTGAATTAAAACCTGAGTTGTGATGTGTCTCTACAGCTCTCTACACTCCCCTTTTACCCACATGAGGTAGGTCTTTTCTGAAGTTCCTCCAAGATATCTTGAGTTGAAAAGTTGCATCATTTTTTTTTTCAAGTTCTTCACTTTAGGATCTGTTTAGAGGCTTCCTTTAAAGTTGTTTTGGGAACAGCTCTAGGAACTTCCTAGTTTTACACAGCCATCTTGGCTCTGCTTCTGGAGGTCCTCAATTCTCCTGGTCTCATTTCTCGTAGGTTGGGATTTATTTTCAATCTCCTCTTAGAAGAGAAGACTGATCATAATACTTTCATAGAATTTTGTTTCACTTGCCTTGTTGTAAAAAAAAATGTTGTTGAAATTTATGACTTTTTGGGTAATTCTTTATTTCCATCAGTTTATCCAAACTTCTGATACTGCTCTGATGCATCAAATTCTCTGTTTCAAAAAGGCACAGTAATATCCAATTAATTCACATAATACATTTTGTTTAGCAATTCCCCAAATGATGAACTTCTTTTTGTCCAGTTCTTGGCAACAAAAATTACTGCTGAAAATTTTTTATGGTCTGTGGAGTTTTTTTTTTTAATTTTGTTGGTCTTTGCCAGTTTTACTCTATATTCTAAAAAGTGGGTCACATTATAGGGATATTTTAATTATAGTATAATTATTCATTTATTTCCAAAATTTGGGGACCTACAACTTTTCAGACAGTATCTCTCAACATTGATTATTTCTCTCTTTTAATATTTTGTGTAAATTTGCTAGAAGTGGGATAAAAACAGGATTGTTTTGATTTCATTTTCTTGTTATTATAACATGCAGCACAATATCATGATTTTCAACAGTTTCAAATTCTTCTTTTGAGAATTTTTTGTTCCTTTGATCATTTTTTCTGAAGAATATATTTTATACTTTTATATTGCTTTTGCTTGCCTAGAGATCTTAGATATAAGACCCTTAGTAGATATATTTTATATAGATTTTTTTTTTCTACTAAAATGTAAAATTCCACTTTTATCCTATGTGTAATAATTTTGTGGATGAAAAATTTTTTGGAATTATCTATTTTACTTGTTGCAATCAAAATAATCCATAAAAGCATAAGGAATGCCTCCCTTCTATTTTTAATAGTTTATTTTTTGCTATTTAAGTCATGCCTTCATGTTGAATTTACAGTGTCAGATAGTACAAGTTATTCATTTTAACTTTCCGTGAGACTGATTTTTTGCTTTCCCAACAATTCTTTTCAAGTAGGGTCCAGAAAGTCTCTTCTCACTATTCCCAGAGATCAATAAAACTGTGCATATCCTTTGATGCAGAAGTGCCATACAAGGTCCGCATCCCAAAGAAACCACAAAAAAGAAGAAAAGCTTCCATGTGGTAGCAAAGAAGGGATGCCCATCAAATGGGGAATGGCCAAACAGGTTATGGTATATGAATGTAATGAAATATTATTACTCTATAAGAAATGATTAACAGAAAGATTTCAGAAAAAACTTGGCAAGACTTACATGAAATGCTTCTGAGTGAAGTGAGCAGAACCAGGAGAACTTCTGATAATAATCAACTATGATAGACTTAGCTCCTCTCAGCAATACATTGATCAAAGAAAAGACTTGATGTGGAAAATGTTATCAACATCCAGAGAAAGAACTTTTGGAGTGTGAATGCAGATGAAAGCATACTATTCTCTACTTTAAAAATTGTTTTTTGCATTTTCTGTTTCATTGCTTTTTCCCCTTTTATACTAACTCTTCTTTCATAGCATGACTAATATGGAAATATGTGTACATGATTTTACTAGTATAAATCAAATGAAATTACTTGATATGCTAGGGTGGGGAGAGGGAAGAGGGAAGGGAGAAAACTTTACAAAAATGAATACTGAAAATTACTTTGATATATAATTGGAAAAATAAATAAATAAATGTAAATTTAAAAAAATCTTGGAGCAGGGGAACTCTAGGCCCTGAGAAATATTGTTATCTTTTTGTATTGGAAACAAATCTTGTAATTTTTTTTTTCTTTACTGTTAGTGGGATTTTTCCTTCTGTCTTAAATTTTAAAGACCCCATTTAGAAGTAAGCCTGGCAACAGACATCACTCGTAATTTCTCTATGCTTTTAATCCTAAGCCTCTTTGGACTTAACGGTGATTGAGTTCATGCCTGATCTTGCCCACAAACATTTGCCCTTGAGGGCAGACCCCGGAAATTATATATTATACCATTTGTTAAATATTGCCCTTGGATTATGCTCAGAAGACTTTACTTCCCACCAGGTGTTAACCACTTCTTTAATGCAGATACACAGACGTGTATATAAAGTAAACCTAGCCCTTTCTTCCTGCCTTTTCCCTCTCTTTCTATGTGCCTTGACTGGGCATCAGACTGCCCTATTTCTTTCCCCCTTACTTTCTCCATGATAGATCCTTGTGGACACAGCTTCATGCATCTGGATCCATGACAATCCAAGCCCAGTCATCATCTTGTTGCTGTTTCCTTTGCTTCCTTTCTTAGTTGTCTTTGCTTTCCTCACCCAGCCCAGTGTGTAATGGTATAGTTAGACCAAATATTTAAAAGCTCACTTTCTGTAGCTTGTGAAAGATCTTAACCTGTCATATTTTGGAGTAATGTGTGAATGTTTTAAGGAACTTGTACATTAAAATCTGTGTCCTTTGTGATTTCATTATCTAAAGGAATCACAGTTGCCTCTCTCAGATCTCTCCCACCCTACCCCAGCTATTGGGGCAGCATACTCTCTTCCTTAAATCTCTAGGAAGTCAGTATAAAATGTTCCTTCTCTCCACCCATATGGAACTTCATAGATGGGTTGTAATTACATTGACAGATCATATTAGCACACATTAATCTTGAGCATTGAAAAACTCTCCTCTTAATTAATTTTTTATTTATTTTTTTAGGTTTTTTGCAAGACAGAGGGGTTAAGTGGCTTTCCTAAGGTATTTTTTATTTCTTTAAAGAAAAATCTTTTTAAAAATTGTGCTTTTTTGGGATAGACTCCCAATTATTATACTCATTTTGTTGTGGTTTTTTTGAGGGTGTGGGGAGGGATTTCCATTCCTTTATTATCTTCTGAATTTTATTGGTGGTTTATGTAATAGCCTACAACTTTATTACATATATTAGTTAAATCAGTTGATTTCCTGAATTGCTAACATCCTTGATTTATATAGCTACTTTTTCTGCCTGTTACCTTTTAGATAGATATTATTGCTCTCAGCCAAATAAAGTACTATATAAGTAGCTCACTTGTGAAGAAACTAGGCATGAAGAAATAAACATTTTTCTATGTACCAAATTTGTGTGATAGAGTCTTCCTATATTAACTTTTGAATTTGGTTACCCCTGTAATTTTTGACTATCACTGCCAAAATCTTAGTTTCCAGTGGTGGTCATCATGGAAGCATATGAACATTCTGTTTAAAATGTAGGGACCTACAATTTTCGGGAAAGGCATAGGACTCTAACAGATTTATCTCACTATAAAAAGCATGCTATCTTATTTCAATCTGACTTTGAAAACCGCTTATAATTTGCTGATTCTTCCAGAAAAACATTATTGAGCAACAACTATGTATCATGAGAGGTTTTGTGAGATATGAAAACTTGAACACAATAGAGTCATTGAAATTATTGGAAGTTAATGTTAGAGGCAGCTAGGTGCTGCAGTGGATATAGCACCAGCCCTGGAGTCAGGAGGACTTGAGTTCAAATCCTGCCTCAGACACTTAATAATTATCTAGCTGTGTGGCCTTGGGCAAGCCACTTAACCCCATTGCCTTGCAAAATAAATTTTTTTAAAAAGGAAGTTAATGTTAAAAGGTCACATTAAGCTATCATTTTAATTTTTGCAAATCACTTTTTTCATAACGATAATTTGAATTATATAAATATTGTCGTTTTCTGGATGAGAACATTGGAGTTTAGAGAGGAAAGTGATTTCAACCATGGCTACATACTTAGATAATGTTTAAATTGGGGTTTGACATCATCTCCCAATTTCAAGTCCATTTGCCATTACTAAAATACCAAGTTTTCTTTCTATATAAGGGAAATAGAAAAGTTATCCAGATTACCTATATACTAGGTCATCTTTATTCCTTTAAGCAATTTTTTTATTCTTCTCAAGACAGAAAATAAATATATCTCTACAATTTTTCATGGAGAAAAGTATTAGAAAAAAATTAGGTACCCTTCAATTAGAGAATGACAGAAAAAATGAGGTGAATTACTGTAATAGAACATACTGTGATGCATATAATCACAAACATGATGAATACAGAAAGAGCACGGAATGACTTATATGAATTTATGTAAAATGAAATGAATAGAATCAGGAAAACAATAAACACAATGAGCATAACAATGTAAAAGGCATGGAACATATAATATAAGGATATATATATGTATATAGATATAGATATAGATATGTTATTTGACTGAACTTTTATTCCTCAAATATATATTCATTGTAAAAGTAAAGGGGGAGGATAAAATAATAATTATTAATAAAATATTCATCTGCAAAATGAGGAACATAATAGCATTATCTATCCTACAGAATTATAGTAAGAACTCAATGGGATAACATACATAAAGTGCTTTTCCAATGATTTGGCATTTAATAAAATTAGATAATGCAGAAGTTATATCCAAGTTCATAAACAGTAAAGATTTGTGGCAGAATTTGAATTCAGGTTGCCCCAATTTTCATTTTGAATTCACTGTATCAGTTAATTGCCAGGATGGCTACAGTGGAAATTAGAAATTTTATATATTAATTAAAATATAATTTTGAAAAGTAGCTCTTTATCCCATATTGCACATGTGCTATGTAAGAAAATCATATTTTTAGTTTATTTTTAAATAATCCACATTCTGATACTATAAGTTAGGTGATATTAGGGGATCAGTGCTAAGTTAGCAGGTTGCAATCCTTCCTGCAAATTCTTTGTCACTTCAAGCACAATAAAAACTCTGAATTTGCCCTACCTCATCTGGACCATCACAGGGCTCAACTGTTTCACTCTGAGAGTTAAAAGAAAATCTCACTCTGTACTTATTTCCTATGCACAATATTCTTACTCTCTCATCATACTACAGCTTGCAAAGAGAATGCATTCCTTCCAAAATTGACATAGCTTTCCTATTAATACCCTTTTGATCACTGTTCACAGGATTGTTGCTCAATTTATCAATAAGAATCTTGAATGTTTCTTTTTCATATTCTAAATATGGCAATTATTATGCCACACTATTTTCTCTCCCCCCCTTTCTGCCTCAAAAGGCTTCATTTTTATAAAAATTTCTATACTTTACATATAACTGTGCATTTATATGTGTATATATATATGTGTGTGTGTGTATGTGTTGTGTGTGTGTGTGTGTGTTGTGTGTGTGTGTGTGTGTGTATTACCTTTATTTATCTGTCTATCTAGATATGTTTGTGTCTAAGGGTAGCCATCTCCAGGATGGGTTGGGGAGGGGAGAAAAAAATTTACTTTATTTTTATTATATGTTTAAAAGGAATAGCAAGTTGAGTATAATAGATTTGTAGTTTCATGTGGAATGATCTTTATTATGTTTTAGAGATGCTTGTTTCATTCCATAAATTAATATAATGAATTTAAAAGAAAAAACATATGGGAATAGTTGGTCTAGAGAAGAAAAAAGACTCGGGTTAGACAAGAAAGAAAATATTTGAAAGGTTGGCATGTGGAAGAGTGAACCAATCTTGTTCTGCTTTATCCCAGAGGTTAAGAAACAGAAATAATAGGTGGAAATTATAAGGAAATAAGTTTAGGCTTTTGTCAGGAAAACAAATGGCCTGATGGACATCCTTGGCTGACTTGGTAAGTAGGTAGTTTGACCTCATTAAAGTTCTTCAGACAGGTATTGGATGGTCACTTGTAGGGGAGTTATAATGGGATACCTTTACAGTTGTGAATTAGACTATATGAACTCTGGGTTTTCTGATGTAAACTCTATGAGAATCAGCACAGCATGTTAATAAAAGGCAAAAAACGTAGTTAAAGTGTTATGGGAGTTTTTAGGAAGGAAACTCTTAAGTAGTCTAATTTTACAGAAGCATATAATTCTTCAAGAAAATGTACCAGTGGAAGGTTGATGGAGAATTTAGAGAGCATATATTTCATAAGCAATACCAGAGGATTTTGTTTGTTTTTGTTTTATTCCTTTTGTTTTAGTAGAGAAGTTAAATGATCCAAGACATGTTTTAGGATGATTAATCTAGAGACCAGTGTTCTAACCTCTATTCTTTTTAAGCTCCCATCACATTTGTCCCTCACTATCATTAAATGACCTTAACTCATTTGGAGCAGCATTTAAGGTGAACTCACATGGCCTCACTTACTTTCTGTCTTTTCCACCTTAAACTATTTCTATCTCAGTGTTTTTGAATTTATCCTATGCTGCGTTCCCTAATTCAGAAGTGAAATGTTCAAGGCCAATGCATCATTCTCTATTCTCAATCTATTTATCTTTTCTTCTGAGACATGAATCCCTCAATTAACTCTTCCCTCTTTGAATCTTCAATCTCTTCCTCTCCACTGGATCCTTTCCTCTCACTTTAAAACAGGCTTGACTCTCATTTATCTTTGAGCAGAAACAAACTACCAAAAAGGTTTCTGTTGACTTTTGGGTTACTACAACATTTTTGATGTCTTTCAAAGGGTCAAAGAAGCCAAAGGCATATATATGGATATCATAAATATCCATAGATATGCCTCCCTTCTCTGAATTTAGAAGATGATATTGGATAAATCTTGTTTTATAATGAAAAATATGCTACTTTGTTACATCTCTTAGAAGACTGTTTTAATATCATAAAGGGCAAGATATTTAATCAATACATTTTAATCTCATAATTATTTGCACATTTTCTACCTTACCATACTATGCCCTCCCTTAATCACAAAGAAAAACAGTTGTGCAAAGCAGTAGATTAAGTCTCACAATTTAGGCAGCATTCTGTACCCAAAGTACCCTTTCTTTTTATTCAAAGAATGGAAGCATTTTTTTTTCATCTCTTCACTAGGGCAGCTATTGATCTTTATTTTACTCAGATTTTGATTTTCTTTACAATCACTTTCATTTTCAGGTGTTTTTGTCTCATTTTCCCAACTCTTTTCATACATTATTGTGTTCAGTACTAAGGTGAGAACCTAGAAGCTACTCAGTAAATATTTGTTGACTGAAAAGAGTTTTTCTTCAAATCACATAGCAAAGTAGTATCAGAATAGGGATTAGTATCCAAGTTTCTTTACTTTTTCTCTGTGATGAATCTACTTAGCCACAGCATTATAAAAAAATCTTCCCCCTCTTTTGAGTCTTTGTGTCCCTCTCCTTACACTGACGTTTCTCTTAAAAGTTCTAAATTGACATTATTAGTCACATAAAAACTAGACAGGGAATTTCAGGCTGTTGACTGTGTAGCATTGAAGACACCAAGCTCATCAGCATGGTACCAAGAGCAATATGAAACATCAGTAGGGTCCCTCCTTTCCCCTTCTAAACACCATGGATTATACACATTGTGGGTTCTCTAGTCTCCCAAGGTTACTGCATCACTAAATCCCATTTCTGCTGATAGTAAATGCCCCTTGTTCTCTTATAATTAGTCACTGTGGAGCTTTAGAAAGGTCATTTGGTTGAAATATAATGCTGCAATTTGTTTAAAGGGGAAAAAAGGCAAAGGAAATTATCTTTCCACAATTACTTAGTAGAAGTCACAGTTTCCTATGGCATTCTGTATGTATTGTAGATTATTTAGATGCTGCTTAGCAGGAATGTTTTCCTAGAGCCAGGTCTGTGCCAGGTTTTCCTGATCTGTGATACCCTGTACCAATGAGAGCTTCTCGCAAACACATATCAAATTCTGGATTGAAAAGTGAGCAATTTAGCAGCTCCTTTATATTTTTAATTTATAGACCACTTGACTGCAAACTATCAGAGAATACTTGACTGTTGATCAGTGAATAGTGACTGTTGATCATAATGAAAAATAGAGGATTCATCTTTATGTCTGAGAGAATTGGTCATTAAAGTCAAGGCCATAACACCACCACCCTCTTTTTTGTCTTTTTGAAATGACATTTGATTCAAAGTTATAGAATGAACAAGATGTTATATTCTAGAATATTTGGGTTCTCTTTTGACTTTTAGAAACTCAGAAGTGGTTTACAGATTGGGCCTGGAGGAATGTGATCTAGATATATCTCTTAAACTCTGTCCACTTCTACTTGGTCAATTTTATTTGGGATAATAGCATCTCCTTCTCAGAATTATTGTGAGGATAAAGTGAGAAAATATTTGTAAAATGCTTAGCACAGTGCTCCCTCCTTCCCTTTCAAAAAGATAAACCAAACCAAGGACCTGAACCCATTTTCCCAAAGCCAAAAATCTCTTCAACATTGATAAAGTTCTCAAGATCAAGAACTTTGCCTTGTGTCTCTCATCTGAGGGCATCAACAAGAGTCAAACAACAAGGGCAAGCTAAAGAGAATGAGACAAGAGAATGAACTATAGGATTTTAATGCTAAAAATCAATTGAACTTAGAGCTCATTAAGTACAATGTTCTCACCCATACCTCTTTTACAAATGAGAAGAACAAAGCACAACATTTACTAACATTTATTTCTTCTTCCTTTAAATTTGGTGGTCTCTGAGAATCAGGCATATCTGACTGTGGGAGTGAGAATTAATTCAAGAAGGCTATTGTCATTAAAATACATTAAAGATAGCAATTTCATTTTGACAACTACAATAACATTCATATTCTTTCACCTTGCATTAGTGAGGCCATGGACTATAAATCACACAGTTTGGCAAACAGCTCATATTTTGGATCTTCTGTAATTTCTAGTACCTCAATATTCCAATGTGTCTGTGATTCACATATGAATATTCTCTTCAACATTCAGGTTGCAATTCACTTTGTCTATTCTGTTTGATTCTCATCTCTGTCCTTCCATGAGCTTTCACCGTGCTATGAACTGGTGGTGTAGAGGTTGGAATGCAGTTATTGTTACTGTTTTTATTTTTAATTTTAAAATTTGTATCCTACAATCAATCATTTACAAAAAATGTACTATGAGTTTCTGCAATATAGCAGATCTGAGCACAAGAACAGTAAGAACATTTTAAAAAATAAAACAACAGCTACATAAGTATGTTTTTCATTTTCTAAGCTGATGAACAGCAAGACCATTAGCACATTACCTATTTTTAAAAACCTTAAGTGTTTATGCATCACTAAAGTAGGAAAATTACTTTTCATTTCCTAATATTTACCTTCAATTCGCTTGGAACTTTGGGCTTCAGAGGAATTAAAAATGGTTCTAAAAAATCAAAAGGGAATAAGTAACTGAAGAAAGTTCAGCTTATATCTGAAAAAAAGGAACACCTTTTCTAAAATTCTTAGTTTTCCCTAACACAAAACTTTAAGTTCTATAGTAAGAAATTTTGTCTGCCAATGAACTACTTAGAAAAAACAATGGTGACCAAAGCATGCAAGTAAATATGGTAGATAAAATTTCCTAAAGTACAGATTTTCAAACATTACTTGCTACTATTAAAAAGATTTAAAATAAATAAATGGTTTGTTTCAGTGGCTATATATCACAAATCAGTGTCTAAAGATATCCCCATATAGTACCTCAAAAAGTCATGCATGTAAAAGGCATTCCAGTTTTTGTCTATATATACTCTGAGAATAAATATGGATAGCAATGATAAGAGTAGCACTATTTTTAACTTACAGAATGTAGAACCATGAAATGCTGTAGGTTTGAAAATTGGAGTGCATTTAATATTCTTATTAGTTAAGCATGAAAAGGCAGAGTATTTTAACAACATATATGGTGCTAGTATTCAGGATATGATATACAATTCCCCATGAAGATAGAAATAAATTGAAAGGATCTAACTACCACAAGAACTTTACAAGAGAAGGTAAAGTTTCAGTTTTGCTATTATCATGATACTTTTAAAATTTAAGATCATATTTAGTTGCAAAATTCAAAGTAAATGAAAGTTGAAATATTATTGCATTTCAAGTTACAAAATCAGATTGGAAACTTGATTTAAAAGTTACCATTTATTCTATTAATATTTTACCTAGATTTCAGATATTTCCCAGTCAATAAAAAAATCAATAAACATTCATTCTGATTCTATGTAAGAAGTCTACTTTAATAACAAGGACAAGAACCATTTAAGAGGTACTGAGCTAGGTTCTAGACTTATAAATAGAATGTATAAAACAAATTTTGTATCTAAGTTTTCAAACCTGCCAAAATCCTAGCAATGACTTTTCTTCCACTCATGGTAAGCATCAGTTGATTAATCTTGTCATATAAATCATAACAACTAACTTTTTGACTGAACATTTGAATTCACCCTCAAAGAAAACTCCTAATGATGAAATCAAAACTGCAGATTCCTTTTCAGTATAATATAACATTAGAAAATTTGACTGGGGTACTGCAAGATTAAGTTACTTCCCCAGAGTCAGATAGCCAATATTTGTTAGAGGCAGGATCCAGGCTTTCCAGGTTAGATGAACTTCTGGACCATTTGTTCCCGACCTTTGTAGAGACTTCTTATCTTTTATTTATCCAATTACCACAGTTGGACACTGTACCACTGAGGGATGCGTAGTGAGGCAGCGGCAGGTGGGGCTACTCTGATTGAGAAGGCTTGAGGGCATACATCTGGTATTCACTTAGTTTAGGCACTCAACCCTTTGCAATTAGAGATGAGGCTCAATTCTACTTCATCTTCTGCCCCTCAAGCTCATATCCTTGTGTACCTTGAACCAGGAGTGTGATGTCATTTTGACTCCTCCTTAATAATGAACGACAACAACCAAACCAACCTCTCTCCATTGACCTAACAAAGTAGGAAATCTCTTTATCTTTTGAAATTATTTGCTATCTGTATTATTTGCAAATTTATTTATATGGATAGATGTTTTAGCTCTGATTATAGACTTTTTGATAAAGGAAACTGACTCAGAGATTGACACCAAGAAATAAGCAGTCAAGTAATACTAATTTAGGAGTTTCTAAGTATAGATTTAAAATATTATAATTCACTTTATTTTATAAGCTAAGTGTTAAAAAGGACATTATATAGAATGCAAACACCTGGGGTGGCAGAATGAAAACATATTTTTGTCCTGTTCACAGAATCTGTATCCTAATTATCACTAGGAGCTGAATGAAGTAACATTCCCCAAAACCTCCATCCTAACTTATTACTACAGAAGCACAGTGAAATTACTTGAATAATGATTATTTATTCATGTTTTTAACCCCAAAATGATCAAAACTGCAGAAATTTAGGGAAAGAAATATTTAAGGATAATAACTTCAAACAGTTTAATGAACAGATAACAAAGTTAATGGCTGGAGATGATTGATAATGCCTAAAATTAAGTTAAGGAGATTAAATGACTATTGAGATTTACTGACAGTTTGAAATATACCCATAGACATTTACAGAATTTCTGCAGTGAGGCAATGGAATGCTAACAAATATATCATGAATTTCAATGTGTGTGTCAGAGTGTAGATAGTAGGGTAGTAATATAGTATTGAGCTTCAGGTTAGGAAAATGGCAGAAAGATTATGTTCTAAGTACACACACTATACAGAAAACCAGTCAGGAAAATCATCTTAGAGTGGTACTATAGAAACACACCAAAGCACATTGCTGAGCACTGGAAAAAGAAACAAACACAAATCTCAAGAGACTACTGATCAGTTTTGCTGCTGTTCAGTTGTTTCAGTTGTATCTGGCCCTCCATGTATTCATTTGGGTATTTCTTGGCAAAGATATTGGAATGGTTCTTCTTACAGTTATCTTAAAGATGAGGAAACTGAGGCAAACAGGGTAAAATGTCATGCCCAGTATCACATAACTAGTTAAATCTGAGACTAGATTTGAACATAGATTTTCCTGATTCCAGGCCCAACACTCTATTCACTGTGCCACCTAGCTGCCACTGATCTGAGGAAAACGAGAGCATAGATCAAAAGACATTATAATAACTTGGGAAGAGGGGCATGAGGGAATTGGGGAGGCCATCCCTGTTACATTCTATTGACTGAAGAATTAGAAGAGGACGTAAAAAGGCAACATTGATAAGTGATGTTAGTTCACTTAAAATGACTTGGCTCTTTGTCTAAAAATATCACATTTGAAGAAGCTTAATTGAAGGTGCATCAAGAAGTTCTTCAGAGAATAGGTAAGAGATGAGAATGGATTTATTAGAATAAAGAAATAAATAGAATAAAGAAAAGCCATTGCAACTGAGGATTTCCCTATGAATAGAGAAGACAAAAATATAGCAACCAGCCTTTTCAAAATTTTTCCTATTTTTTCCTGTTGTTTTATTGAAGAATTATATGTCCATTTTGCCTCATTACACTTTTTCCCCTACTGAATTCACTCTTTTTCCCTCTTCTGTTCCAAACTATTTATTCTCCTTCCAAGTATTCTAATTTTGTTCTTTATCTCTTGTTTGAGTTCTTCATTTTTTCCATTCACTCCTACAATTCAGTGTCCAACTGTTCCTGTCACTGTTTCCATATATAATTATTGCATAGACTTTCCTCTTCTCTATTTTTTAATATTGAATTATGTAACTCATGCTATTTCTTCATTGTAATATGAATTTTATTTTAGTTACTGATGATTCCTGGATCAATACTTTACCATGAATCTGACCCTCTCAAACGCTTAAAGGGGATACTGGGCCCAAATCCCTATAATCCACTTGAAACCATTATATCTGGAATAGGTCATACCCTCACTGAAGAACTGTTGTTGATGTTGCTACTGTATTTCTAAATGGTGTATTTCAGTCCTGATTTAACTTCCATATAGAAATACCTTGTGGGGTTATTCCTTGGGGTTAGGCCCCTTTGGACTAAAAACACTGATGACACTACTCTCTGCCTCAGTTCTTTCATGCCTATTACATCTTTGTGGGTCCTATCTAACATTTTATACTCATTAATAGCTCCCTTTTTCTTGAATATTCATTGACCAGAGAGTTCATAGATTTAATTTTCATTCTTTGTTATGGCTCTGATATGGATCAATAAAAGATAATACGGAAGACTGTAAAGTATGCTGGTCCTAGCCCTTCTATATTCTTGGATCTTATTTAAACCAGGAAAATTGCCTCAAGAGAAAAAAAGCATATACGATATTATTCCCTTCTCTTCTCTGCCACAAGATTAAAAAGGAAAAAGTTCTTGCTTTTCTTTCCAAGAAAGAAATAAACAACAAAGAAAATAAAGGAACTTCAGAAGAACTTTTCTTTAAAATATTTTTCTAGGGGCAGCTAGGTGGCATAGTGGATAAAGCACCGGCCTTGGAGTCAGGAGTACCTGGGTTCAAATCCGGTCTCAGACACTTAATAATTACCTAGCTGTGGGGCCTTGGGCAAGCCACTTAACCCCATTTGCCTTGCAAAAACCTAAAAAAAATATTTTTCCAATAACATAAAAAAGTTAACATTATTTTTTTTAAACTGAATTCCAAACTTTTCCCATTCTTATTTCCATTCTTCCCTCATTGGAAAGGCAAGCAATTTGATATAGGTTTTTTTGGGTACAATCATACAAATCACAAAATGATATTATTTTTGCTCATGTTGTGAAAGAAAGACAAAAAAGCTAAAAAAAAAGGATTCTTTAATGTACCTTCACACACCATCAATTATTTCTCTGGAGGTGGATAGCACTTTTCATCGAATTTTTCGAATTGTCATACCATCATAGTGTTGAGAGTAAATAAATCATTCATAGATGGATATTCTACAATCTTGTTATTACTGTTTACAGTGTCATCCTGCTTCTGCTTACTTCACTTTGTATCAGTTCATAAAAAAAATTCTTTCCAGGTTTTTCTGAAATTCACCTGCTTGTGATTCCTTATTGCACAATAATATTCCATCACCATCACATCCCATAATTTATCTATACTTTCCTTTTTTGATGTACACCTACCCAATTTTTGCTTTTTTTTGTCACCACAAAGAAAACAAGTATGATTATACAATGTGTTTATCTCTTTCTATCTAATCTACCATCTATCTACCCAGCTAGCTAGCTAGTTATCTCCCCCCCATTAGTAATCTTATTGCTAAGTCAAAGGGTATGCATAGTTTCATAGCATTTGGAACATACCTTCAAATTGCTCCCCAGAATGGTTGCCTCAGTTCACAACTGCACCATTATTAGTGTTTCAGTTTTCCTAGATCTTCTCCAGTATTCATCATTTTCCTTTTCTGTTGTCTCAATATCATAGGTATGAAAAGTTATCTCAGAATTTTTTAATTTGTATTTCTCTAATCAATAATGATTATAGAACATTTTTATATAACTATAGCTATCTTTGATTTCAACCGAAAGTTACCTGTTAATATGTTTTTATCATTTATAAATTACAAAAGGATTTGTGGTCTTATAAATTTAACTCAATTCTATATATTTGAGAAGTGAAGACTATCAGTGGACCTGGATGTAATTTTTCCCCCAGTTTTTTCCTCAATCTCTCTTATTTGTTTTTTAAGTACTTTTTTTTAGGTTTTTGCAAGGCAAATGGGGTTAAGTGGCTTGCCCAAGGCCCCACAGCTAGGTAATTATTAAGTGTCTGAGATCGGATTTGAACCCAGGTACTCCTGACTCCAAGGCCGGTGCTTTATCCACTATGCCACCTAGCTGCCCCTAGAAAAATATTTTAATGAAAAGTTCTTCTGAAGTTCCTTTATTTTCTTTGTTGTTTATTTCTTTCTTGGAAAGAAAAGCAAGAACTTTTCCTTTTTAATCTTGTGGAAGAGAAGAGAAGGGAATAATATCGTATATGCTTTTTTTGTCGAATTGACAATTTTGGGTTGTCTGCAATGGAGAATACCAACTGTATCCAGAGAAAGAATTGTGAAGTTTAAACAAAGACCAAAGGCTTCAGTTTCTAAACCTTTAGTTTAGAAACCTTTAGTTTTTTCTAAACCTTTAGTTTAGAAAAAAAAAATTATCTTATTATGTAAATTTGCTATTTCTTATACTTTATTTTTCTTCCTTAAGAATATTATTTCTCTCTCATCACATTCAACTTAGATCAATGTATACCATGGAAACAATGTAAAGACAAACAGAGTGCCTTCTGTGGGGGATGGAAGGAAGCCAGATAAGGGGAAAATTGTAAAACTCAAAATAAATAAAATCATAAAAAAAGAATTTGAAGTCACATCTTATGAGCAGCAATTCAGTGGTTACCCCACGCTTACCCCAGTCAGTAGAGACTCAGACAATCCACAGAAATCTTGTGTTTTTTACATTCTAAGCTTTCTGCCATACCTAAACATAAATGAAGTTGTCCAATTTCAAGGGAATAATATTTTCATACTTATAATGGGGTACTCTTTTCTTAAATATTTGGCTAGAGTCATGATAAGGCAGTTATAATTTGTCTGAAGGACACTGGATTTTGCCATACATAGCTAAGCATGAAGTCTTCAAAATAAGTCCATATCTCACACACACACACACACACACACACACACACTAACACATACAAAAACACAACACACACACACACACACACACAAAAACAAATTCACTCACAATTTGGGAAGAATTGCTTGCCAGTGTAGAAGAGGCAATTTTCTTTTTTATATTAAACATTTCATTTATTTTTATTATTTTAATGAAAGCCATATAGCTGCCTACCTTGCAGGATGAATGGGGATGAATTAAATAGCACATGAGAATGAGAAGGAATTAAATTGCTCATTGTGATGTGCTTTCAGCTATTAGATTTGAGCCATCAATGAAAATTATTATTATTGTTGGACTATATTCTGCCAAATGCTTTTATGTAACTTGTGGATTGATGGTAGACTATATGGCACATTGTTATTAGATGTGCAGAAACTAAACTCATTATATTATTCATTATAAAACCAAAGCCCATTGCACCATTGTCATATAACTTTATTTTGATATGGCACCATTCTGAAATTCTATTCTCTGAGTGATTATTCAGAACCCCAAGCAAACCAACAGTTGAGTTTTATAGTGCTTATTTAAACAGTGTCAGTAGTCATTTGCTATACACTCTGTTTGCTCACTTTTTTCATAAACAAAAGTCTGCTTCTCTTTGCAAGATTAAAAATTGTAGGAATTGACAGATAATCAGTTTCCTCTGATTCTCAGTCTGGTTTGGGAAAAATTGGGTATTTCTCAGGGTAGGGAAGGAAGAAGAGTAAGGGGAGGTCAGACAGGAGAGACAAAAATGTTTGCTATCACTGGAAGCTGTTGCATGAGATATTAACAGAATCTACCCGGGGGTATCTTTGGATTCCTAGAAAAATCCTATTATAAAATAATAGTAACCACAACAACAGTGTTAACAAATGAAGAGTCTATATTATTTCTCTGTATGTAGAACTCCTGGCAATGTATAAATAGGCATGTATTGATGCCTATTTATGACTCATGTTAACTTTGATGAAGTTGTTTGAGGTAAATAAAGGTTAAGATACTTTGCTAGGGTTAATAGAATTACTAATCAATCAACACATATTTATTAAGTATGTATTATATCTCAGTCACAGTGCTAGGTTTTGGTGATATAAATAAAGGAGATATATATATATTTATATATATATATATATGCATATATATATATATATATATATATATATATATATGTATATACACTGCCTTAGGTAGCTTAGAATTAATTGGTGGAGTTAGGGGGCAGAATATAGATATTAGTGCCCAGATTACTACTACTTATACTTGATGTGTAAGGGCATTTAGGATTACACAGTCCTTTTCAGGGCTACTCACTGACCGTTGTTGTCCATCTGTCACCCATCTCTCACCTGTGGCTCCAAGAAGCTGTAACTACATCGGTGTAAACTATCTAAACTGATGGATTAAACCACATTGAAGCTAACCTAAAGTCCACAAACCCATCAGTGAGTTGGGGAGGGGGAGAGGTATACTTCATTCATGTGAAGGCTTTCCCTTGGAGAATGGGTAGAGGAAAATAATTTCTCCCAAAGTTATAAAGGTAGCTGACTTAGGTGTATAAGAGCTTGGCCAGGTATCAGAAACACCAAGGTCATTCACTTCATCCTAGGGCTCGGTAATCCTGATTTTCGTCTTGCCACTGGAATTCTATGACTCTGGAAGAGAGAACTTTTTGACTCACTTTTGCCATGACTTGCATATTAATTGGATTTAAGAGAGGGAGGACTGTGCAAAGTCACTCACTTTCTCTTCCATAGCCATTTAATATCAGGATCATGGAAATGGCTCCAGGAGCAGTAGGAGACCTTGACCCCTTTATACTAAGTAAAGTCTTTCTCTGGTCTCAGTTTGATTGAGACAGCACCCATTCAGTGATTAAAACTAAATTAGCTAAGAAATGAGGCAGCTGTAGAGCACAGATGATGATACATATCTACCAGATCACTACCTAACTTCATAAGGCAATTTTGAAGAAATTATTTTGTGATTCTTAATAGATAACTGTGACTTCTAATTAGTATAATGACCTCATATTATAAATAAGGAAATCAAAACCTTATGATCTCTTTAAATGCATTTTGTCAAAGCTAATATTATTTTTGCTTTAAAAAAAAATGTCTAGAGGTGGCTAGGTGGCGCAGTGGATAAAGCACCAGCCCCCGAGTCAGGAGTACCTGGGTTCAAATCTGGTCTCAGACACTTAATAATTACCTAGCTGTGTGGCCTTGCGCAAGCCACTTAACTCCATTTGCCTTGCAAAAAAAAAAAAACAAACCTGAAAAAAATCTACAATAAAAAGCATCAAAGACCATTAATTTTCCAGGGTCAATTTCTTTTCAATTCCTCAGAAATGTCCTGTATGATATGAAAATAGGCATTTGCTATGCACAACTTTCATGAATCCATGAAACAGACTTTTATGTAAGTTGATAAATGGCTATCTTAAAAAAAACAGATGTGTAATCAAGACCCTGAATTGAGAATCTTAAAATTTCTTATTCTTATTACTGTCAGTATTGGCCAGTGTTAGATGTTTAGGTATCAAATTTACAATACATTTTACAATAACTCTTCTAATTCATGATAATGAACCACTGGGATATATCTGCTCACAAAAGGAATCAGTATAATGTAGAATCAGTCCCTAAGGGGTTTCACTTCAAAAGACACTGCTTTGCATTCTCTCTCTATTTCAGCATTCTCAGCCATTACCTTCCTATCATGTTGTTATCAGCTGTTCTACAAGTTGACAGAAATTACTGTGTGCCAAGTGAAGATGAAGTCAGAATAATTACACAGGCTTATTCAACAAAAGGTATGCACAATGATATCATCATAATCATAGCATTAGCTAATATTAGTCTCCTTATTCTCAGCCACTCATTTTTATTTTTAATCTGTTCTGAATCACTATGTTTAGTGACATTCTGCTGTTTAATCATTTCACGTTTAAAAAGCAACAGAAATTGTATAAACGGGAAGTTGGATATTTGAAATGAAATTCTTTTTAAGGGCAATCTTTCCCAAATTGGGGAGGGGAGGGGAGGGGAGAAAATGAAGGGGAAAGGAAGAGAAAGGAAAGCAATTTTTATTTGACTATCTTTCCAAATTAAAATTACAGAATTTTAAAAGATAGCCTTTTCTTGGAACATACATATGTACACATATTGCAGAGTATATTACATTATATGTATTCAATATGCATATACATACTGTGTATATTTATTTATGCATATATATACATCATATTTATATATCATTTAGTACATATATGGTATAGCTAGGTGACCTGGTGAATACAGTTCCGGGACTGGATTCAGGGAATTAACCTTCCCGAATTCAAATCTGGCCTTAGATACTTATTAGCTGTGTGACTCTTGGCAAGTAAGTCAATCCTGTTGCCTCCACTTTTCATCTGTAAAATGGTCTGGAGAATGAAATGGCAAAGCACTCTATTATTTTTTGCAAAGAAAAATCCCAAAGGGGTCACATAGAGTTAGACACAACTAGACAACAACCAAATATATTTCATATGAAAAGGTGCAATTCTTATATTGAAATTCCAGCAATTAAAAACATGCTGGAATTATAGTAGACATCCTATTTGCCAATCTTCAGAATTAGAATCTGCAATATGATGATTTTGTAGAGTTTTTTATATGTTGACATGCCATCTTTATAAAAATTTCAACATGTGCTTCACCTTAAAACCAAGCAACTCTTTTCTTCGTATTACTTGTTTTCTTTACAGCATCTATCATTCCATGCTTTATTTTCTTAAAATTGTTCTTACTCATCAGTAACATCAGCAGTTTTTTTTACATTTAAGGCAGAACCTCAGGCCAAAGAGGAATCCACCTTGTAATTACACCAAGCATTCTAGGATTTTTTGGCTTGATCATTAGTTTTGAATGCCATTTTCCAAACTCCGTTTTGTATCTCATAAGGTTGACAATGGGAAGCTCTCAATTAGGACCATTAGCCCTACAGTCAGAGGAACTGTGTTCATATGGCACTTTTTAATACTAATTACTGATATTTCCTTGGGAAAGTTATTTTTCTTTTCTTTATAATGAGGATTTTTTAAGAGATAGGCTCTGAATCCTAGAGGTATGATCCTATAACTTTTATAACTTAGGAAAGTTTCTTTATTCTTTATGATTCATTTATAATAGAGTCAGCTGAAGATGATTATGAATTTTCTTCAATTTTTATTTATAACTTTTGCAATGTCATTTCCAAAAATAATTCCTTCTCCCTCCCTATACCTTTTCCCTCAGTAACAAAGAACTTTCCCTTCTGCTAAGGAAAAATGATTAAGAAAATTCATATGGAATATTATATTATATGCCCTGATCTCCCCACTTCTTTGTTTTAGTTTTTTTTTTTTTTTTTTTAACAAGGCAATGGGGTTGAGTGACTTGGCCAAAGTCACATAGCTAGGTAATTATTATGTGTCTGAGATTAGATTTGAACTCAGGTCCACCTGACTCCAGGGCCGGTGATCTATCCATTGTGCCACCTAGCTGCCCTGACCTTCCCACTTCTTGAACAAAATTGCTTTATGAATTTTTATTCCTTGACATAAATATTGTTGTCTCACCTGCCAACACTGTAAGGACACTGTTCTCTTTGCTTTGGTGATGTAGCAGAGTTAGCTCTCTCCAAATAAAATCTATAAGATTTTCTGTGAGATGAAGTCCAAATTCATCAACATTCAGGATATATGCCAGCTCCACTTTTCATGCTTGCTCTTTCCTCTGGCAGTCTTGTTATGAGGAGCGAAAATGCCTGCAAATATTTTCCTTCAATGAGGACAATGGTTAGGACTTTTTTTTAATTATTTAAAATGAAATGAATGTCTTAAGCTTCAACCATGTATTTTTCAAAAAAATGATAGAATATCCAAACTTGAATTACTTATATGATAACCAAAAATGTCAGCTGAAGAGCAGACACTGTCATAGAAATTTTAGAAAGGAAACGAAATGGACAGAGTGATTGTTGCTCATAATGCAAGGTGAAGAACTATATTTTAAATTATTCTCCCTGTTCATCTTCTCAACTCATCTTCTCCTTATTTAAAGACACATAGACTCAAAGTATCTCTGAATTGAAAGGAAATCTCAGAGAAAGAATTTTGTAGCTGAGAATAAATACAAGATTTATAATCAGGGGACCTAGGTTCAAATACCTTCCATGCCTATTGACTTTGAACAAGTCATTTATTCTCTATGTCTTGTTTTCTGATAAATAAGATAAAGGAACTATATAATAGAAAACTTCTAAGATCCCTTTTAATTCTAGATTTATGATTTATTTTAATGACAAATTTTATCTGTTGTAAAGATCTCTATAATATCCCCTTCAATTGTCACTGCCTCTCCTCCACATGTATGTGCACACACATATACACATATACAAACACACCAATCCTGCACCAGTGTCTCTGCATTCAGTCTCACATGCCTGGCTCTTGAGGCCACTCTCTATATACTTTATAAAATGTCCTTCCTTTTGAAGATTTCTGATAAAAAAGAAACCCAGTAGCTCTTCAAGTGATTTGGAATATATTTATAGAATCATATCCTTGTATTCCTTATGTTGAGTGACCTCTCTCTGTGCAACTCCTACTTGTTGATCCCAGTGCTACCTTAAGATCAATTGACTATGTCTAAATTCAGAGATTGTGATGGAAATTGCCATCCACATTCAGAGAGAAAATTATGGAGTCTGAATGCAGATCAAAGCATACAATTTTCATTTTTTAAACTAGTTTTATGTTTGTTTTTTCTTTTACTTGTGTTTTTCCCCTTTACTTCTGATTCTTCTTTCACAACATGACCAAAACAGAAATGTGTTGAGCTTAATTGTGTGCATGTATAAGCAACATCATATTCCTTGCTGTACTGGAGAAGGGGGAGGGAAGCAAGGGAGGAAGAAAAATGGTGAACTCAAAATCTTACATAATGATGAATGTTGAAAACTATCTTTGCATGTAATTGAAAACAAAATAAAACAACATTAAAAAATAGACTATGTCAAATCCCTGTTCCTTCTTCAATATGAACATCATTCATACAGGAATATCATACTTGCTTTTGTCTAGGTTTTTCTCTTCAATTCTTCTAAGCAATCCTTCTATGCCATTTTCCATAAGTGCTATCTGTTTTATTTATCCTCTTCTTGAATGAGTTAGTTGGTCAGTGTCTTGCTAGTATATTATATTCAGAATTTAAAATAATATTCCAGAGGAGTCTGGACTAGTAAAATGGTACTAGCACCCAAAACTGAACACACAGGAATATATACATATATGTGTATATGTCCTTAGCTCTATTTGCCCATGATTCAAGAAAGAACAATAGCAAAGATAAGTAAATAGTGACTTCCTTATCTTTGTTCTTTCAAGTATAAATTGAAAATTAATTTATTTTCACTTAATAGATTTCCATTAACAAATGACTCCTCTATATTGGGGAGGGTATTGTCATTTATAATCTTCTGTGCTTTCACATTTTATATTTCTTGTTAATTTTCTCTTTATAAAGATATCCAAGATATTTTTCTTTTTTTAAGTTTATTTTTTCTTATAAAGATTTTATTCATTTTGAGGTTATCAATTCCCCCCCAATCTTACTTCCCCATACCCCACAGAAGGCAATTTGCTAGTCTTTTCATTGCTTCCATGGTATACATTGATAAAAATTGAATGTGATGAGAGAAAAATCAAGATACTTTTCTTAATAATATATCTTTACTAATACATATTTTCTCTGCCAAAAATGTAGAAAAGTGCTTGTTAGGACCGAAAGAAGGGGAAAAATAGCATAATGTTGTTTAAAAAGAGAAATGGTCATAAAAGCCCTTGTATTAATACTTCAAAGACTTATGATGTCACATTCAGTATCTTACTTACAGACAAGTTTTTCAAATTATACCAGTTCTAAAGTTGTTTTTTTATAAGAAAATAAACAAAACTTATTGTATTCACTGGTAATATAATGAAGTCTATATTTCAAAATTGTGTAAATTGTGATTGACTTTATTTTTAAAATATATTTCAGACTTTATATATCCAAATGGATAAATCTCCCTTTAAATATAGTCTGAGAAAAGAAGAGGAAAAAATACATTAAATGAACTTTAAACACTTGTGCTAAAGCAAGTAAATAGGAATGAATTGAAGCAGATGTGGGAAATGGATAAGAAAATTGCTGCAAGAAAAATAAACTGAATAGAATAAAAAAGTTATCACAAAAGAGAAAAGGAGAAAATGAATACATAAGAAATAAGTAGAGAAAATGAAAAATGTAACAAGTATAATTTTAAATATAAGTAAATCAGACTACTAATCCAACAAAATGAAAGAGCATGAGGAAATGGAGAGGACAAAAATCCAATATTTTGTGGCAAATAAGAAAAACAGTTAAGTAAAAGTAATTGGTTCATAGCTTTAGAGAGATTATGGACCTCAGATGTAATCTCATCAGTTCAATTAATTTTATATCTGAGAGATGAGATACTCATAATTTTAGATTGAGTAATTTGCTCAAGGTCACATAGGGAGTAAATGAAGAAGCAGTATTTTTGATCAAGTTCATTTGAATCCAAATATTTGCTTTTTCTATATTTCTCTGAATAGTAGTTACAAACAATAAAACATTCTGCACTCTGTCTCCCCTCTTTGAAATGTATTCTTGTCCTCAGCATCTGGTTCTTAGCATTGCCAGTTTCTACAAATTTTTGCACATATCTACGTGAAACTTTTTCTTATATCTACATGAAACTTTTCTTCGTATCAGGGCCTGTTTTGCCTTACCTTAGAAAATATATATGTAGATATAAAATTATGTAAACACACACATACACACACATAAATGGTTGGACTCTAGAGAAGCATGGAATGAATTACAGGATCTGATGCTGAGTGAAGGGGTCAGAACCAAGAGAACAATGTACTCATCATCAACAACAACACTATGAGATGATCAACCTTGATGGAAGCAGCTCCTCTCAGAGGTTCAGAGAGCTAGAACAACTATATTTGATATGGTTTCGACAATTATCCCCCAACTGGAGAAAGAAAAACTAAACAAAACAAAACACACAGGGGGAAAAAACCCATCTGAATCTGATTAATACTTCATAAAAATTATATATCATTTATCTCTTTCCTTTACTCCTAATTCTTCATGCCAAAAATTGCTAATTTGTAAACAAGTTTATCAAAATACATGTGTAAAATGCTAACCTGACTACTCCCTGCTGAGGGGAGGGGGTAACTTTCGATAACTTGAAAATATGCATGTACATATGGATGGAAATAAATAAATAAATTAATAAATAAATAAAAACATAATTGTAAAGTGTTTAACAAAATAAACAAAAACACAATGCAAAAAATTATGCTTCTGGATGTAATTTGTACTATGTGGCCTCTGAGTAGTCTTGCAATCCTTAAATTCAAAATTTACATATATATATAATTAATATGTTAGTTGTTATTAGAAATAATGCCATTTAATTGGTAAAGAATAATAGGATTTGAAGGGTTTTAAAACTCTCATTTTGATCCAGTTTAGGAAACTAAGCCCCAGAGAAATTAAGTGACCTGTTTAAACTTGTATGAATAGCAGAGTTTAAATTTAAATTGAACATATCTGACTGTCAACTTGCCAGTCTATCTACAGTACCAAGCTGCCTTATATATACTTACAGCTGGAAAGGATACATTTACTACATCATTCTAACCCACTTTATTTTGCACTTAAGCAAACTGAGTAATAGAGAAGTTATTCTTTTTCCAAGAACTCATATGTAATAAGGAAAACATTTGGAGTTCAAATCTAGGCCCTCTCACTCCAAAACCTAGACACTTTGCATTAACATTACCTTCTGAGTAAGGCTAACCTTTTAATGTTTGACTCTTCTATCTCACTGTATCCTTACAATAGTCTGAGAGTTGGTTAGAGTGAATATGACCATTCATATTTCAAAGATAATGAAAAAGACACAGAGAAATTAAATAACTATGCTTGAGGTTCCTACCTTGCTAATGGCAGATTTGGCATTAAAATTCAATTTTTTTCTGATTTTCTGTCAAATTGTCTTTCCATGACAACACATCCCCACCACATCCTTCATATAGATGTAGGATATGAGTTCCAGGATCCTTGGAAGAAAAGATCCAACAGGGTTGTGCTTTTTGTAGTTAATTTCTTAGTCATAAGTAAGTGAGTTCTTTAAATAACCCTAAATTGGACAGTTCATACTTGATGCAAGCTTTTGTGACAATTGGTTGGAAGCTATGCAGAAAATGAGTTTGTTATTCTGTTGTCATTTTCATCACAAATTTTAATTTTAATTAAAATGTACTTGCAAAGTAACACTTCCTCAGATAAAATGACAATGGTTTCTTCAGTAAAACAGCTTAGTAACTACTATTTTTTGCAGAATTTAAGAGCAGTGGCTCTTGTTCAAAGTGCAGCATCTCTATTAGTTACTTAACTGCTTGTAACAATACAGCAGCAGAAACAATCTCACCCCTAATGACTGTAACATGAAAACAGCTTGCATTTGCCATTCCTCAGGACTCAGGAACTAATTGTCATGACTGTGTATCCCTCACTATATTGACACTCTTCCAAAAGTGATTTATTGGGAGCTAATTACAAATTTGTGGTAAGATAATATTCATTTATAGTGTGTTTCAAATTCCAGCTCAATAGCATGAGTTTTATATCACTTATTTTGTGGTAGAGAAGGTACACCTCCTTCAAAAGTCTTCTTGAGCCTCAATATTTTCCATAGATATTTTCTATATCCTTGCCAAGGAAGCATTTGGTAGCCAACACAACATAGCTCGGAGGACTGGGGTATCTTGAATTTGGGACGTATGCTTTTTTCAAACTGTAAGATAACAATATCCTCAAGAGGGAATCTTGCATTATAGAACTGAAAATTCATTTGATGACATGTGTAAGTCAAATCTAACTAAATAATATCTTTTTTAAGGTGATGGAATTTAGACAGTTGTTGATTTATCTCTCCTTTTCTAGTTTTCAGCAATGTAATAAAGAAAGTAAATGATTTAGTGCATAGATTAATGGGTGGTGTATATCCAAGTGCTCAATACATGTTTGCTATATTGAATTTTATATGATTTTCCCCATATTACTTTGTTTCTTAAACTTCTTTGATCAATTATGAGTTCCAGTAGCCAGGTAATAAAAGCCCTGTACTTAGTAGAAAGAAGAACTGAGTTCAAAACTTGCTACACAAATATTACTAATGATGATCTGGTTGAATCACAATCTCTGTTGCATTCCTTTCTATGTAAAATGAGTAGTCTGGAATAAATTTACTCTAATGTACCTTCTAGCTTAAAAATATGTGATCGTAAGTCAAAAGCTGCTGTAAAAAGGTGTTAGAGTAAGAATAGAATTTTAGGGAAATAAAAACTTGATTCCATACTTTAAGGTGAGAGAATAGTGGATATGTGTAGGACTAACTTAGTATGATATTTTTATATTTTAAAACAGTCTTATGATTTGTTAAGGCAAAATCATATTGAACCACAAAGACAAGAGGAAAAAATTAAAATAGAAAGTAAAATAAATGGTGCCTAAATGATGTAGTCAAAATGCATATACCAATATTGCTTTCAGTTGCTTAGAGTTCTTTAGTCTACAAGTCAAAATTAAGTGCCCCAGAAGGTGATTTTAAATCTAGCCTCAGGCACTTAACCCTTGCTTGCCTCAGTTCAGTCAGCTCTAAAGAGGGGATAATGCTAATACCTAACAACATTATTGTGAGGATGAAATGAGATAATTTTTGTAACAAAACAAACAAAAAAAAACCCAAAAAGAAACCCTCTAATTAAAGTGCCTGACATATAGTAGATACTACATATATGCTCAATGCCTTCCCTTGTCCAGGGTCACCCAATTAATAAGTATCTAAAGCCCAATTTAAACTAATTTTGTCCTTATTTCAAGGCTAGAACTCTGTCCCCTTACCACAATACCTTTAAATGATCTTTTTACAGAGATCATATAATCTTCAAGTTGATCTTTTATCAGTATACATGTCATTTTTGTGTATGGTTCATCTCAATAGTCCAATTGGTCTATTTTCTTTTCAATGTGGATGTGATTCTCATCAATGTTGCTGAATACATTGATAATTTGATGGATCAATTATCTCACCAATATGGATAATTTTTCCCAATGATGATGATTGCAGCATTTATACCTGACCACTGTAGCTTGTTCATATACATTATTTCCCTGAGAATATCCAAGGTTTTCTCTCTCCTGTGTCTATCTGTCTCTGTCTCTCTTCATGTCTGTATATATAAACATACATACATACATACATACACAGAGGATATTTAGGAAGGGCCACCATTTCTGATATGAAGGCTTGACAAGCCCTTTTTAAGGCTGCTCATTCACTTTTGGTGGTCCTACCTTTGGCTCCAATAGACTGTGTCATGTCCAGCAGGAGTGATTTTCCTTCTTCTTTCTCCATGGCAACTAGTGACACAATAGATAAAATGCTGGGCCTAGAGACAGGAAAATAATTCAAATTTAGCCTCAGATATTTACCAACTGTGCAAACCCATACAAATTACTTAACCTTAGTCTGTTTACATGACTGTAAAGTAGGGATTATAGTAGTCAGAATGTTGTGGGGATAAATTGAGGTAATACTAAGATACTTAGCAGAGTGCCTGGCATATGGTAGGTGATATATAAATGTTCATTTCCAGGTGATATATAAATATGAATTTAAATTCAGTTCTTACTGACTCTAAACCCAGAGCTCAAGACAATATGGTGCCAACTAATTGCTAGGAAAAGAACACAATTCAATTTCTTCTTTAAACTCTTCCTGGTCACATTATTCTGTGCAAAAAAACCCAACTTTTTTTAAACCTCAGTTGAGAAAAGGCTGGAATACATCATCTCTAATAGCCTTTCCATCTTTAAATCTATACTCTATATCCTATAATGTACTTGTTATATATTCACATGGATACTGAAACTAATAACTAATACAAGGTTTACATGTAGACATTGAACTGGAGCTGGGTTTTTTTAGGTTTTTGCAAGGCAATTGGGGTTAATTGGCTTGTCCAAGGCCACACAGCTAGGTAATGATTAAGTGTCTGAGGCCATATTTGAACCCAGGTACTCCTGACTCCAGGACCAGTGCTTTATCCACTGTGCCACCTAGCTGCCCCTGGAGCTGTTTTAATAAAGAAAGTTAGACTTGCTTTTTCCATCTACTTGCAAATTCCCATTTACTAAGATAATAATTATGTCTTTCATTTGTAAGGTAAGTTGACTAATGCACAGACAGTAAATTATGAAGATGAAATCTGAACCTGGGTCTAATGATTTCAAATTTTTTGTAATTTGTTTGCATTTCCTCCTATGAAATATTTATTTATATCCTGGCATAAATCCTTCATAAAGCCCTTTTCTCATTTTTTAAAAATATGTCAAAGTATTAATATATCATTCAGATTGCCCATTTATTGTGTCTGTTGTGGGGTTTTTTTGTTTCCTCTGGGCTAGTCATGCATGCAATTAAACAAAGATTCATAAACAGGGATTCATAAAACTTTTTATAATTATATTTCAGGGGCAGCTAGGTGGCGCAGTGGATAGAGCACTGGCACTGGAGTCAGGAGGACCTGAGTTCAAATCCGGCCTCACACATTTAATAATTATCTAGTTGTGTGACCTTGGGCAAGTCACTTGGTCCCATTGTCTTGAAAAAATATATTTCAGTATAAAACTTACTTTAATATATTACTATTCAAATCAGCAAGGTCGGGGCAGCTAGGTGGCGTAGTGGATAAAGTGTGGGCCCTGGAGTCAGGAATACCTGGGTTCAGATCTGGTCTCAAACACTTAATAATTACCTACCTGTGTGGCCTTGGGCAAGCCATTTAACCCCATTTGCCTTGCAAAAACCTAAAAAAAAATAAATCAGCAAGGTCTATGATTTTGCATTCAATGCATTTTTAACTTTTAAATTATATATAATTTATGAATTTAAAAGTATTACAGTTTATGAAATGATGAGCCCTTATTATTAAACAAATATAGTTTGTTGTACACCATTATATTCAATTAATTACTTTATGATTCAAACTACTAACACCTTAAGTTTTTTCTTTTGTTGACTATTCTTATGCTATGTCTGTCATTTATGATATATTTGTTAACAGCAAAAGAAAATGTAAAAAAACCTGATGATTAGAACAGGAAATGTTAAGTTCTTGAACTCAGAAAGGTCTAAGACTTTTCTGAATCAAAGGATGTTTACACCTGAATTAGGTGTATTTATCTTCATTCTTAAAAAAATAACTATAATTTTGAAACACCACTTTTAAAATTACAAATGAACTTGTATAATAGTATTAGATGCTTTCCTAAAGCAGTGGACACCCTTCCCTGGAATGTGCCTATGCTTTGGTTATCTGAGATATTCAATGGTAGTTTATTAATCATAGCTTTGCAAATACCATGGAAAAGAGAAATCTTAAGAACATCATGATATATACCAAATGACAGTCAAAAGGGGGACAGGATTTAGACATAAAGGGCGACATCATAGTTAAATTAATAGATTAAAAAATGGTCTGGCTCTCAGATCTATGGAAAAAAGAATGAATTTATGACCAAACATTATAAACTGCAAAATTAATTATTTTGATTATTTTAAATTAAAAATGTTTTGTACTAATAAAATCAATGCTGCCAAAATTAGAAGGAAAGCAGAAATCTGGGAAACAATTTTCACAACTAGGAGTTTTAATAAAAGTCTCATTTCTAAGGTTACAAGTCATTCTCCAATTGATAAATTGTCAAAAGATAAAACTAAAAAATTTCTTGGTAAAAAGAAAGTCATCCAAGACAAGGTTAGGAAGATAGTTTTTCATTGACTTTTGAGGTTCTGAAATCGTATGGATCTGCTTTTTGATTAGTCTTGCACAAAGAATTGAGTAGAGGAGAATAGACGTTTTTGCAATGAATTACTGCCTATTTAAATCAAAATACGAGCAGATTAGTAGCATAATAACTAGAGTAAAAGGCCTGGAGGTGGCAAAAATCATCTTCCTTAGTTATATCTTCAGAATCTAACTTGCTATATACCTATGGGCAAGTCACTTAACCGTGTTTGACTCAAGTTTCCTTATCTATAAAATGATCTGGAGAAGGAAGTGGTGAACCACTGTAGTATCTTTGCCAAGAAAACCTCAGTTGTGGTAATAAGATGTCAGACAAGGCTAAAAAGACTGAATAACAAAAAAAAAATCCTAAGTAAAATGAATTTAGATCTGTCAAAAGAGGTAAAATACTGTTCCATATTTTCTCTACCAACTCAAAAAATATTCAACTTCTGGTAAATCTTTCTAAACTAGAAAGATTATTGAGCAGTCACAGGCTATGATTATTTTTGTAAGACATGCCTAAATAATAAATACGAAGAAACTCATTACGTGGACACTAATCATTGGAGTTTTAGAGAGGAAACTGACCAACCACGCTAATGTCTTTGCAAGAAAACCCCAAATAGTGTCATAAAGAATTGAACATGACTGAAAAAACATTGAGCAATAGTAACAAAACAATGAATTTAGTTGGTCATAGCAACTCATAAAAATCCTAATTTAATGTAGATTGTGGTTTTCACCTGTATCACAACTCATTCTGGTGAACTCATGGGTCCTTTCAAGGACAGGCTTGGCTATGAGAAAAAGGGTAATAGAGGAGAAGGTATATTCAGCTAATCTGCAGAGAATTCAGAGTGCTAGTAGAGACCTTGTTAAAATAAGGTTTTTTTTCTGTAATTATTTCTTCACCTGTAAAATGAGAATGTATCACAGAGGCATAATGACATTCAATTGAGAAGATAATTATGAAAACAATCTATAAATTAATAAGTATATCTTATAAGTAATTTGATATGCATATAGTTTTATTATTTTAAAGTGAAAATAAATGTTATATCATAAAAGGCTATAAGGTTTAGTGTAAAATATACGGGATATAGAGTCAGATGATTGAAGTTCAAAAGCCATCTCTACTAATCGAACCTCTCTGACCTTAGGCCAGCCTCAACCCCTTCCTTGCCTTGGTTCTAAAATGAAAATGCTTAGATGACCTTGAAAGTCTCTTCCATTTCAAAATGTGCAATTCCATGACAGCCTTATGCATTTATTTTCTAAATTATTTTTGAAAAGGACGATACAAATTATTTAATGTTTCATTCTATTAATTTCCCCCAACATATTCTGGTCAAATACATCAGTTGGAATTCAATTTTTTATTACTTACAAAGATCAAATTTATTATCAAAACAAGATACAATACCTTTAATTGATCTATAAATAGGTGCGTTAACTGTTATCATTAGAGAACACTGAAGTCAATCAACCTCTATTTTTCATTCTTGCTTTAAAATACAGTGTATACCATCATTTTTCTTGTCTATTTTCAATGATACCCTGTATTCTGTTGTTACCTATTGAAAAGTTTCCAGCAAATGATTATTCTCTCAATGCAAGCCAGGAGTATAATGTTGTGTCATTTCCTTTTTTCATATCATGTGGTGATTTCCTTGTTGCTATTTGTGCTCTGAAATGTTCAAACAAATCCACGATTCATGAGTTTTCCCCTTTCACTTGTTTCTATTCCCTTTTCTTATATAAATCATATAGAATTATGAATAATACTGCAATCCTTTTGCAACTAGGAAGGAAGGAAACCTGTCTTTCCATTATAGTTATACTAATTTTGTTTGCAAAAACAAACATACGTTGTCACCTCTTGGGGTTAAATTTCCCAAATCCCGAATATGGGCAGTACATATGGGATAAGTGTTATTGATGCTTGATTTCTTTTATGTGTAATTTCTCAAAAGGCTATGGCCTTAGTATTAGAAGATGTTGACAACATGTCTGTTTGTGTGAGTCTATGTTCATGCTTGTGTCTTCATCTGTTCTATGTCACTGAAAATACTAATTTGCATTTTTTAAATTTTATGCCCATGTGAAAATAAATCTTTGGTTTACTTTAATGATCTTCATTAACTTTGCGGCCCGTTGTTCTATTAAGAATCAGAAATCGTAATGGATCCTATGTATTTCCTCTTAATAGTTTTTTAAGGAAAAAAAAGTTGGGGAGGCTAGGTTGCATAGTGGTTAGAGCACCGACCCTGGAGTCAGGAGTACCAGAGTTCAAATCTGACCTCAGACACTTGATAATTCCCTAGCTGTGTGGCCTTGTGGAAGCTACTTAACCCAATTTGCCTTGCAAAAAGCTAAAAAAAAGGGAAATTCTCAGGGTCTTGGTATTTCTGTCTGCCAAGTGGGTATGATAATACTTATTCTTCCTGTGTGTGTATGAAATCTTTTGCGTTGAAAGACATCACATAAGTTATCTATACTAAATCATTCCCTAGGCAGGAATTCTCTCTGCACCTCTTTTCCAATAAAGTCATCATGTAGTTTTTGCTTCAAAATATCAAATGACAGGGATTCAATAAGCTCAATAAATATGGCTTTACCTTTTTTTAATAAAAGATTATATTTATTTTGAGTTTTACAATTTTTACCCTATTGGTACTTTCCTCCCCCCACACCCCCCCAAAGAAGGCAATTTGTCAGTCATTACATTGATTCTATGGTATACATTGATCCAATGTGATGAGAGAGAAATCATATCCTTAAGGAAAAAATATAAAGTATAAGAGATAGCAAGATCTGACAATAAGATATCAGGTTTTTTTTTTTTGCCTAAATTTAAGGTATTAGTCCTTGGTCTTTCTTCAAACTCCACAATTCTTTCTCTGGATACAAATGGTATTCTCCATTGCAGACAGCTCGAAATTGTCCCTGACTGTTGCCCTGATGGAATGAGCAAGTCCATCAAGGTTGATCATTGCCCCCATGTTGCTGTTAGGGTATATGATGTTTCTCTGGTTCTACTCATCTCACTCAGCATCCATGCAGATCCCTCCAGGATTCCCTGAATTCCCATCCCTCCTGGTTTCAAATAGAACAATAGTGTTCCATGACATAAATATACAACAGTTTACTAAGCCATTCCCCAATTGAAGGACATTTGCTTGATTTCCAATTCTTTGCCACCACAAACAGGACTGCTATGAATGTTTTTGTACAAGTGATGTTTTTACCCTTTTTCATCATCTCTTCAAGGTATAGACACAGTAGTGGTATTGATGGATCAAAGGGTATGCACATTTTTTGTTACTCTTTAGCCGTAGTTCCAAATTTCTCTCCATAAAGGTTGGATGAGCTCACATTTCCACCAACAATGTAATTAGTGTCCCAGATTTTCCACAGTCCTTCCAACAACGATCATTATCCTTTCTGGTCATATTGGCCAGTTTCAGAGGTGTGATGTGCTACCCCAGGGAAGCTTTAATGTGCATTTCTCTAATAAGTAATTATTTAGAGGAATTTTTCATATGACTATGGCTTGCTTTGATCTCCTCATGTGTAAATTGCCTTTGCGTATCCTTTGACCATTTGTCAACTGGGGAATGGCTTTTTTTAAAAAAAGGAATATGACTGTTCTCTGTATATTTTAAAAATGAGTCCTTTGTCAGTAACATTGTAAAGATTGTTTCCCGATTTACTATATTTCTTTTGATCTTGGTTACAGTAGTTTTGTCTGTACAAAAGCCTTTCATTTTAATGTGATCAAAATCATCTAGTTTGTTTTTAATGATATTCTCCATCTCTCTTCCTTAGTCATAAACTGCTTCCCTTTCCATTGATCTGACAGGAAAACTACTCCTTGATCTTCGACTTTGCTTATAGTATTATTTTTTTATGTCTAAATCCTGTATTCATTTGGTTCTTATCTGGATAGAGGCTGTTAGGTGTTGGTCTAATCTAAATTTCTTCTATACTAACTTCCAATTTTCCCAGCAGTTTTTATCAAAAAGAGAGATTTTATCCCAATAACTGGATTCTTTGGATTTATAAAATAGCAGAGTATGATAATCACTTCCTGCTATTTTACATAGTCTATTCTAGTGGTCCACCACTCTATTTCTTAGCCAGTACCAGACACTTTTGATGACTGATGCTTTATAATATAATTTTAGATCAGGTAGAGCTAAGTCCCCTTCTTTTGCACTTTTTTTCATTGAATCCCTGGAAATTCTTGACTTTTTATTTCTCCATATGAATTTACTTGCAACTTTTTCTAACTCATTAAAATAATGTTTTGAAATTTTTATTGGTATGGTACTAAACAGGTAGTTTGCTTTTGGTAGAACTGTCATTTTTATTATATTAGCTCTACCTATCCATGAGCAGTTGATGTTTGCCCAGTTATTTAAATGTGATTTATTTTGTGTGAGAAGAGTTATGTAGTTGTTTTCAAAAAGTTTCTGAGTCTGCATTGGCAAATAGACTCCCAGGTATTTTATATTGTCAGAGGTTACTTTGAATGGGATTTCGCTTTCTAGCTCTTCCTGCTGTATCTTGCTAGTCATATATAGAAAACTTGAGGATTTATGAGGGTTTATTTCATATCCTGAAACTTCGCTAAAATTACTAGTTGTTTCCAGTAGTTTTTTCGATGATTTGAGATTCTGTAGGTATACCATGATGTCATGCAAAGAGTGAGAGTTTTGTTACTTCCTTCCCAATTCTAATTCCTTCAATTTCTTTTTTCCTTCTCTAATCGCTGAAGCTAACATTTCTAATATTGATTAGTAGTGGTGATAATGGGCATCCTTGTTTCACCCCTCATTTTATTGGGAATGTCTCTAGCCTCTCCCCATTGAATATAATGCTTGTTGATGGTTTCAGATAGATACTGTTTATTATTCTAAGAAACAGTCTATTAATTCCTATAATATCTAGTGATTTTTAGCAGGAATGGGTGCTGTATTTTGTCAAAAAATTTTCAGCATCTATTGATATGATAATATAATGTCTGATAGGTTTGTTGTTGATTTAATTGATTATACTAACAGTTTTCCTAATATTGAATCAACCCTGCATTCCTGGGATGAATCCCACTTGGTCAAAATATATTATCCCAGTGATTACTTGTTGTAATCATTTTGGTAAGAATTTATTTAAGATTTTTGCATCTCTATTCATCATGGAGATAGGTTTATATTTTTTTTTTCATTCTGTTAACTCTTCCCGGGTTAGGTATCAGCACCATATTTGTTTCATAGAAACAGTTAGGCAGGGTTCCGTCTTCCCCTATTTTTCCAAGAGTTTATGTAGAATTGGAACCAATTTTTCCTTAAATGTTTGGTAGAATTCACTTGTGAATCCATCAGGCCCTGGAGATTTTTTCTTAGCGATTTCAATGATGGCTTGCTGAATTTCTTTTTCTGAGATAGTGTGGTTTAGGTATTTAATCTCCTCTTCATTTAACCTGGGCAACTTGTATTTTTGTAAATATTCATCCTTTTCACTTAGATTGTCAAATTTATTGGCATAGAGTTGGGCAAAATTATTCTGAATTTTTTTTTTTAGGTTTTTGCAAGGCAAAAGGGGTTAAGTGGCTTGCCCAAGGCCACACAGCTAGGTAATTATAAAGGGTCTGAGACCAGATTTGAACCCAGGCACTCTTGACTCCAGGGCCAGTGCTTTATCCACTGCGCCACCTAGCCGACCCACTGAATTATTACTTTAATTATTTTAATTTACTCCTCTTTGGTGGTGAGTTCACCTTTTTCATTTATGATCCTAGCAATTTGGTTTTCTTCTTTCTTTCTTTTAATCAAATTGAGCAGAGCTTTATCAATTTTATTGGTTTTATCATTAAATCAACTTTTAGTTTTATTTATTAATTCAATAGTAATTTGTTTTTAGTTTTAATAATTTCTCCTTTAATTTTTAGAATTTCTAATTTGGTATTTAATTGGGGATTTTCAATTTGTTCTTTCTCTAATTTTTTTAGTTGTACCCTGCTATTCACTTATGTTTTAAAGGAGAGCTCATCCCATTCTCATTCAAAGTTATAATTACTAACTCTTTATTGCCTTCCAATGCTATCTTCCCTCTGTTTGTATTTTTCCCAGTATTAAACCCCTTTATCCGTATTCCACAGTATTTTGTTTCTGAATACCATTCTTTCAGTGTATTTGCCCTCTTATATCCACCCCCTTTCTTTTCCCCTGTCCTTTTTTCCCTTTTCCCTTCCCTTCCTTCTGTTATTTCCCCTTTTTTCTCCCCCTCCCTTTTTCTGTCCCCCTCCCCTTTTCCCCTTTTGATACTTGAAAGGTTAAATGTTTTTTAAATTAATTGAGTATGTGTGTAAGTTAACTTTAAGCCAAGTCTGATGAGAAGAAGATTCAGGTGTTTCTCATCTACTCCCTTCTTCCCCTTTATTACTGTAGGTATTTTGTGCCTCTTAGTATAATGAGATTTACCCCATTCCATCCCCTCCCTCCTACTGTCTCCTTCCTCTCCCCCTTTATAAGTAGGAGATCTTTTTAAATCATTCTGTCTTAGTCATGCAAAATTCTGAGTATCTGTCACGTCTAGCTAAATACATTCTATCTAGCAGAGTTACAGTTCTTGAGAGTTATTAGAGTCTTTCTCCCAAGTAGGGTTATAGCCAGTTTCATCCAACTTAGTCTCATGGATAAGTCATGAGTGTCCATCACTTCTGGCTAGGTGCATTCTCTCTGTTAGTGTTACAGTTCTCAAGTGTTATGAGAATCTTTTTCCCATACTGGGATATAGCCAGGTTCAACTTATTGGATAGCAGTTTTTCTTCTTTACCCCCCCCCCTTTTTTTACCTTTTCATGTGTCTCTTGAACCTCCTGTTTGATGTCCAAATTTTTTATTTAGCTCTGGTCTTTTCATCAGGAATTTTTGGAATTATTCCATTTCAATAAATGTCAATCTTTTGCCCTGAAAAAGTCTCAGCTTTGTGGGATAGTGGATTCTGGGCTGCATTCCAAGTTCCCTTGCTCTTTGGAATATCTTGTTCCAGGCCCTTCAATTCCTTAATGTTGATGCCACCAGGTACTTACTGTGGCTCCTTTGTATTTAAATTGTTTCTTTCTGGCTGCTTAGAGGACTTTCTGTTTTATTTGATAGTTCTGGAATTTGGCTACAACATTCCTTGCTGTTTTCATTTTAGGATCCCTCTTTCTTGAGGGGATTGATGTATTCTTTCAATAACTACTTTGCCTTCTAGTTCCATGCTATCAGGGAAATATTACAGGAAATTTTCCTGTAATATTAAATCCAGGTTGTTTTTTTTTTCTCTTCAAGGTTTTCAGAAAGTCCACTAATTCTTAGGTTGCCCCTCCTTGATCTATTCTCGAGGTCAGTGTTTTTTTTTTTATGAGGTATTTTATATTTTATTTTATTTTTTTGCTATTTTTTGGTTTTTGTTTAACAGACTCTGTCTTATGAAGTCATCAGTTTCCACAGATTCCATTGTTTTTTTTAGAGAGGAGTTTTCTTCATTTACCTTTTGCAATTCCTTTTCCAATTGGTCAATTTTATTTTTGAAAGAGCTTTCCACTTGACCAATTGAGGTTTTGAGAGAATTATTTTCTCTTTGCATTTGCCCAATTGAGGATCTGAGAGAATTATTCACATTTTGTATTTGTCCAATTGCATTTTCTAATGATTTGTTTTCTTGATGCAAAGTGTTAATCTTCCCTTGGGTTTCTTTTCCCAAATTTTCCAATTGATTCTTAAAATCCTTCCTTATTTCTTCAAGGAAGTCTTTCTGTGCTGGAGACCAGATCACATTCTCCTCAGAGGTTCTAGATCTGAGTTAGGAAATCTTCCTTCCAAGAATTTTTCTAATGCATCCAAATTTTTGCTGACCTTTCTTCCTTTTGCTAAGACTTTGATTTGGGGTGGGGCTGATTCGCAGAGTTTTGGTGTTGGTATCCCTAGAAGCTTTACTCACTGAGTGCAATACTTCCAGCCTGTGGGTAGGAGGTGCTGGTTGCTTTCTCTGGAGTGTCTGTGACTTTGATTTAAGCCTCCCCCCTTAGCCTAGAAGGAGCAATTGAAGCTGTTAAATACATTTGTCTTCATCAGTGGTGGACTTTAGCCCTGGGGTGAGGTCATCCCTTTCCCTATTGTCAGCTTGGCTTGTTTTTTTTTTTTTTTTTTTTTTTTTTTTTTTTTTTTTAGGTTTTTGCAAGGCAAATGGGGTTAAGTGGCTTGCCCAAGACCACACAGCTAGGTAATTATTAAGTGTCTGAGAGCGGATTTGAACCCAGGTGTTCCTGTTGCTTTGTTCTTTTGCTCACAAACCTGTGCATGGGGCAGAAGCAGTCTGTAATTGTGTTTGTTCTTGGAAGAGGCCTCAGCTGCAATAGAGTTTGTGGACCTCGAGTTCTTCAGACCAGAGGAGCCCAGGGATGATATCTGCAGCTCTCCTGCACTGGATGTCTTCACCCCCAGCCCTGTCATTAAGCTCCAACACCAATGCCTCTACTAACCAGTTGACCCAAGCCCCAGGGGTCGACTAGGCTCTAGCCCAGCTGATGAAGCAGATCTGGTTCTCAGACCCTCAGGCTCCCCAGGCTCCAACTCAGAGGATAATCAGGCTGAACCTCTGGCTCAGGACCACCCAGGACCCAGCACCTCAAAAACAAATCCTGAGGTAGATGTTCTTTCTCCTGGCTTTTCCTTCTGGGTTTTGTGGATTGTATTTCTGTTAAGAGGTTTATTTCACATCATAGATGGGGAAAGATCAGGAGACTTTAGATCTGTGCCTGTCTTCTCTCCACCATCTTGGCCAGAAGTTCTTTCCCTTTTTTTGATACCTATTTTAATCCCTTCATGGTCTGGTCATCCTTCTATGGATGTACTCACACTTAGCAATGTCCTTTGTAAAATATGGTGCCTAATATGGAAATATTTTATAAGATTGAATATAAAATTATACATATTTAACTTTTAACAAATTTCTTATTTACCTTTCATGGAGAAGGAAGTGGGGGGAAGGGATAGAATTTGGAATTGAAAAACCTAAAAATTAAAAAAATGAAATGTTAAAGAATTGTTTCATTATTTATAAAAATAAAATGTGGTGGGGGCAGCTAGGTGGCACAATGGATAGAGCACTGCTCTTGGAATCAGGAGTACCTGAGTTCAAATCTGGCCTCATACACTTAATAATTACTTAGCTATGTGGCCTTGGGTAAGCTACTTAACCCCATCGCCTTGTAACAACTAAAACAAAAATAAATAAAATAAAATGAAATGAAATGTGGTGGCCCAAACTGAACAGAGCAATCTAAATATAATTTTATCAAGAAAGAGTTCACTATTCTCACTTTGGAGATTATACTTCTATTAATAAAAGATCAAAACTTATTTGACTGCCACATTTCATTTCAATAGCATAGAAATTCATTATCATCTTTTCCAAATAAATTTTGGGATTTTTAGATGGCAGCAGTGTATTAAGTGCTTAGGCTTGAAGTCTTGAAGACATCTTCAATTTGAATTCCAGTCTGGTCTCAGATAATTACTAGTTGTGTGATCCTGGGGCAATACATTTAACTCTGTTTACCTTCATGTTCTTAAATATAAAATGAGTTAGAGAGAAGGAAATGGAAAACCACTATGAAAAATATTTACACAATTGGTTTTATGAGCCTAATTTTACTCTTCTGGGGGTTGGGGAATAAGAATCTTCAGAACTTTATAGCTCTTTACATTGATGCTTATCAATTTTTCTTTAACTAATAGAAAATGTTTTCTTTAACTTTTTATTATGATCCTGCCATTCTGAAAAGGGAATATCTCATATTTCTAAGTCTATTATATACTTCATAGTATTTTAATTTCTATCATCATCATTGTCATTGTCATCTGGATCTCATTTCCCAATGAAGTTTGAAAGTTCTAGGAAAGAAATTATTCTTCTATTATTCATCATATGAACTTTTGAATACCTAGGAAAACAATTACCATGTATAGTTTAATAAAATGTTTGGATATTAATTTCATAATTTATAGGAAATCATTAAGTTTGTGTATGTGTCATTGACAGGTTGGCACTCTAATGAAGTCTACGGATACCTTCTCTGAATAATGTTTGTAAATGCATACCATAAAATTCTTAGAATAACAAAAGAAATCAAGTTTAATGAAATGCAGTTATCAACATTTTTTTAAAGCTCATGAACCCAAGGCAAATAACCAGTAGCCAATGGATTCCTTGAAGGTAGCAACAATTTTTAGTTTTCTCATTATGTCCTTAATATCTATCATAATTTACATATATTTTGAAAATAATATGTATTTGTTGAATTGGATTTAACTCTTCCTTTAAGACTCAGACATATCAAAGCAAATCAATAAACAGTTATTAAACATGTTTGTCCGCAGAATACTTTAATAGATTTTAGAGGGCACTGATTTTCTGAAAATATATATTTCCTGCCATCAATTCTATAAATTTTCATGGGTTTTACAACACAGTTAAGTTTCAGGCACCAACCTAATGGGATAAATTATCTTTTCATTAAAATTGGATTATAGCTACAAAATGACAAGAAATGTGAGGATTTCACAGGAAAATGGTACTTGTGGATAACAGGGAATGGTGCTGTGAACAAAATGAATTTTAAGAAAGATTTTATTTATTTTGAGTTTTACAATTTTCTCCACATTATTGCTTCCCTCCCCCCACCCACACAGAAGGCATTCTTTTAGTTTTTACATTGTTTCCATGGTATACATGGATCTCAGTTGAATGTGATGAGAGAGAGATCATATCCTTAAGGAAGAAAAATAAAGTATAAGAGATCTCAAAATTACATAATACCTTTTTTTTTTTGTCTAAATTGAAGGTAATAGTCTTTGTTCATTGTTGAAAATCCACTATTCTTTCTCTGGATACAGATGGTGGTCTCCTTTGCAGATAGCCCAAAATTGTGCCTGGTTGTTGAACTGTTAGAATGAGCAAATACATCAAGGTTGATCATCACATCCATGTTACTATTAGGGCATACAGTGTTTTTCTGGTACTGTTCATCTTGCTAAGCATCAGTTCATGTAAATCCTTCCAGACTTTCCTGAATTCCTATCCATACGTGTTTCTAATAGAACAATAGTGTTCCATGACATGTAATATATATATATATATATATATATATATATATATATGTATGTGTATATATATATACCACAGTTTGTTAAGCCATACTCCAATTGAAGGATATTCCCTTAATTTCCAATTCTTCGCCACCACAAACAGGGCTGCTATGAATTTTTTTACAAGTGACATTTTAACCCATTTTCATAATCTCTTCAGAGAGTAAACACAGTAGTGGTATTACTGGATCAAAGGGTATACACATATTTGTTGCCCTTTGGGCATAATTCCAAATTGCTCTCCAGAAAGTTTGGATGAATTGACTGCTCCACCAAAAATGTATCAGTGCCCCAGATTTCCTACATCCTTTCCAACATAGATCACAGAAAGGTGTGAGGGAGTATCTCAGAGATGCTTTAATTTGCATTTCTCTAATAAGTAATGATTTTGTGCAATTTTTCATATGACTGTGGATTGCTTTGATTTCCTCAGCTGTGAATTGCCTTTGCATATCCTTTGACAATTGGTCAACTGGGGAATGGCTTGCTTTTTGGAAAATTTGACTCAGTTCTCTGTATATTGTAGAAATGAGTCATTTGTCAGAAATACTAGTTGTAAAATTGTTTCCCAATGTACTACATTTCTTTTGATCTTGGTTCTAGTGGCTTTGTCTGTGCAAAAGCTTTTTAAGTTGACATAACCAAAATTATCTACTTTGTTTTTAATTATGTATTACATCTCTTCCTTGGTCATAAACTGCTTCCCTTTCCATAGATCTGACAGGTATTTGATCTTCTATTTGCTAAAAATTTTTTTTATGTCTAAATATTCTATTTATTTTGATCTTGTCTTGGTATAGGGTGTGAGGTATTGGTCTAATCTAAGTTTCTTCCATATTAACTTCCAATTTTCCCAGCATTTTTTATTGAAGAGAGAGTTTTTATCCCAATAATTGAACTCTTTGGGTTTCAAACAGCAGATTTCTATAATCATTTCCTGCTATTGCACCTAGTCTATTCCACTGATCTACCACTCTATTTCTTAACCAATACAAGACAGTTTTGTTTGACATTGAATCCCTGGAAATTCTTGACTTTTTATTTCTCCATAAAAATGTACTTACAACTTTTTCTAACTCATTAAATATTTTTTTTGGAATTTTGCTTGGTATGTTACTAAACAAGTAGTTTAGTTTTGGTAGAGATGTCATTTTTATTATATTAGCTTGACCTATACATGAACAGTTGAAGTTTGCACAGTTATTTAAATCTGATTTTTTGTTTGAGAAGTGTTTTGTAATTGTTTTCAAAATTTTTTGAGTCTGCCTTGGCAGGTAGACTCCCAGGTATTTTTTATGGGATTTGAATGGGATTTATCTTTCTAGTTCTTTCTGCTGCATCTTACTAGTCATATATATAAATGTTGAGGGTTTATGAATTAAGCAGAGTTCTGTCTTCAAATATTTTTCCAAAGAGTCTGTATATAATTGCAACCAATTGTTCCTTAAATGTTTGATAGAATTCACTGATGAATCCATCTGGCCCTAGAGATTGTTTTCTTAGGGAAATCAAGAATGGCTTTTTGAATTTCTTTTTCTGAGATAGATTTATTTACGTTTTTAATTTCTTCTTCATTTAATCTGGACAACTTATATTTTTGTAAATATTAGCCCATTTCACTTAGATTTTCAAATTTATTGGCATAGAGTTGGGCAAAATGATTCTGATTTATTAGTTCAATTTGCTCCTCATCAGTGATGAGTTCACCTTTTTCATTTGTAATACTAGCAATTTGCTTTTCTTGCTTTTTTTAAATCAAATTAACCAGAGGTTTATCAATTTTATTGGTTTTTTTGTCATAAAACCAACTCTTGGTTTTATCTGTTAGTTCAATACTTTTCTTGCTTTCAATTTTATTAACTTCTCCTTTAGTTTTTAGAAATTCTAATTTGGTATTTAATTGGAGCTTTTTATTTTGTTCTTCCTCTAATTTTGTTTAGTTGTATATTGAGTTCATTGATTTATTCTTTTTCTAATTTATTCATGTAAGCATTTAAAGATATAATATGTCCCCTGACAGCCACCTTGAGTGTATCCCATAGCTTTTGGTAAGTTGATTTGTTATTATCATTATTTAGGATGAAATAAATAATTCTTTTTATAATTTGTTGCTTGATCCACTCATTCTTTAAAATGAGGTTATTCAGTTTCCAATTAGTTCTGGTTCTGTATCTCCCTGATACAAAATTGAATATGATTTTTATTGAATTATGAGCTGAGAAAGATTTAATTACTATTTTTTCTTTTCTGCATTTGATCATTAGGTTTTTCTATCCTAGTACATGGTCAATTTCTGTGTAAGTGCTATGTACTGCAGAAAAAAAGGTATATTCCTTTCTTTCCCCATTCAACTTCCTCCATAGATCTATCATATCTAGGTTTTCTAACAAGCTATTTACCTCCTTAATTTCTGTCTTGTTTATTTTATTATTAGATTTATCTAAATCTGAGAGTTGGAGGTTGAAGTCTCTCACTAGTAGAGTTTTGCTATCTATGTCTTGCTGTAGCTCGTTCAACTTCTCCAAGAATTTGGATGATATACGATTGTTGTCAAACATATTTATTATTGGTCCTAACTGTGGATGCTTGGTATTTAAAATTTTTCTTTCTGGCTACTTGCAGGATTTTTTCCTATATCTGATAGTTCTTGAATTTGGCCACAACATTCCTCGGGGTTTTCATTTTAGGATCTCTTTCCAGAGTGGATAAATATATTCTTTCAATAACTATTTTGCCCTCTAGTTCCATGATATCAGGGCAATTTTCCATCACTTAACCTGTAATATTAAATCTAGGCTTTTTTTTTCTCTTCAATGTTTTCAGGGAGGTCTATAATTCTCAGGTTCTCTCTTCTTGATTTGTTGTCTAGGTCAGTTGTTTTGCTGATGAGGTATTTTATATTTTCTTCTATTTTTTTCAATCTTTTGGTTTTGTATGACACAATATTGTTGTCTGATAAAGTGATTAGTTTCTATCAATTCCATTCAGTTTTTAAGAGAAGAATTTTCTTTATTTACCTTTTGTCACTCCTTTTCCAGTTGGTCAATTCTATTTTTGAAGGAGATTTCCATTTTCCCGAGTGTAGTTTTGAGAGAATCATTTTCTTTTTGCATTTGCCCCACTGAAGATGTCAGTTATTCTCATTTTGTATTTGTCCAGTTATATTTTCCAAGGATTTGTTTTCTTTGCAAGGTGTTAATTTTTTTTTAGGTTTTTGCAAGGCAAATGGGATTAAGTGGCTTGCTCAAGGCCACACAGCTAGGTAATTATTAAGTGTCTGAGACTGGATTTGAACTCAAGTGCTCCTGACTCCAAGGCAGGTGCTTTATCCATTATGCAACCTAGCCGCCCCACAAGGTGTTATTTTCTCTTGAGTTTCTTTTCCCAATTTTTCCAATTGATTTTTAAACTCCTTCCTGATCTCTTTAAGGAAGTCTTTCTGGGCTGGAAACCAATTCATATTCTCCTCAGAAGTGCTAGATCTCTCTGGATTAGAATCTATTTCTTCTAAGTATTTCTCCATTGAACCCCCTTTTTCCCCTGGCCTTTCTTCATATTTCTAGGATCTTGTGTTGGGAGGGGAGCTGGCTCTCAGAAGTTTGCTTTTGAAGATCCTAGAGGCTTTGCACACTTGGCTTAGTAATTCCAAAAGCTGGCCAGTAGGGAGAGCTGGTTGCTTTCTTTGGAGTGTTTGGTGCCCTTAGCAGCAGGGTCTGCTTGAATAATATGTTGTGTCCTGGAGGAGGCAGTTAATCTCTTTCTGTTGAGTAAACTCTGTTGTCCACCCTTAGCCTGAGGGTGTGGGGAGTTATTTATTGTTTGTTCTGGGCAAAGGGTTCTGCTGATAGTATGGAGTTCAGGTCCTTGTCCCAGCTGCTTGTTCTCCAGGCTTGCTCTATGCTAGAAGTCATCCTCCTGCAGTTCCTCTCCCCCTCTCCGGCCAAGGACTGGGCAAGTCAAATCCCTAGCTCTCATCTGACTTGTGAGTTCCAGACTGATAATTCTCCCTGCCTAAAAGACTCCTTAACTTGAATATCCATATAGCACTGCTAAATTCTAGACATCAATATATTTCTCCTTAAACCACTTCCTCTGGTGTCAACTATTTCTTTCCATGGTCCCGCTATTGTTTTGCTTTTTTCTTCTATTTAATAGAAATGCACTTTATATATAGCCTCCTATGTTTGAAAAGTTAGAGATCTCCAATCCATTTATATATAGATATAATGAAAAGGACTGTCAGATCCTTAGCATCTTCTGGTATCAAAAGAGATCAGAGTTTAGGTTGTTTTTTTGTTATCATGAAAATGAATAACTAGCTAAAGTAACCAAAATCTCAGAGTCTGAGTCTCAAAGAAGTTGTATGCCCCCAGTTCATTCAGATAATATATATATACCAGACCAAAAAGTCAAATTTGAATGTTTATGTTAAAGTTTATTACTCTTTTCACTGGGCTCCAGCAGAAAACCACAGTATCTCTGAAACAAAACAAAACAAAACAAAACAAAACAAAACAAAACAAAACTTGAATTTATTTAAATAGTAGTTAATTTGCGATGAATAGCTTAACAATTAGCCTCCAAATGCTGTTGAATGGAATTAAACTACTTATTTATCAATTGTTTTATGGAAATACACTCAACTAAAATTTCTAAAAATGGAGAAAAATTGTATGTTCTTTCATACATAATATCTGAAATGTTATGCATTTGAAAAATAATGACTGAGAGACTCCAGCACCTAGAATTTGGTCTTAGGGAAAAAACAGCTGGTGGTTGAGGGCAAGATCTTTAAATTGTGTCATTTCCCTGACAACAGAAGTGGAGTCAATTAGCAGATGTCAAGATGAAAATTTGAAATGTTAGTGAACAAAATTGTTACTCAAGATCTAGGTGAGTCAAGTTGCCATGGAAGTTGAGGAACAGATTAGTATAGTAAGAAATCCAGAATTTGAACAAGGTTAAGTACAGAGTGATCTGAAATAAATATTCCTAAAATATAGACTATTTACAGGGCAACTGATCTTATTGGCTTCTAGGAAGAAACTTCAGATGACCCTGGGTTTCTCTTACATCCTCCCTTTTCTCGATACTATATTGATTTGATTGGACTATGATTTCTAAACAATGTACTGTAATGAAGGGAAAATGCTACATGTAGAATTAAGAGACTTGATCATGTTTGTCTGTCCTTTTCAAAGGAGACCATGATATCAGGGGTGATGTCATGACAAGTACATGAATTGGATTTAATTGAGGATGTGCTGTGCTTAGTCATTAACCAGAAATGAATCAGGATAATTGGAGATAGTTCTAGATGTGAGCCAATCAGGGTCAAATGACTTGCCCAAAGTCATATAGTTAGTGTCAATTGTATGAGGCCAAATTCAAACTTCTGTCCTCCTGACTCCAAGGCAAGTGCTCTATCCACTGTTCCACTACATTCAGATTCTAGATCTGTTACCACTAATGTGACCAAGTACAAGTCACTCCACTTCTTGACACTTATTTTCTTCCTGTGTAAAATGAAGAAGTTGGTTCCTCATGTTTGGTTCACACTATACATACTTGGATAATATTACATTGAAAGTCAAAGATGTTGGGGGAAAATATCTCCTAGAATGGACCAGAGGCGATTCTCACTATAGTTTTTCTTATTTTACAATGTTTTCATTTTGTTAATTCTGTTTGTACTCTTTTTAAGATCTATGGAACCAATGAATTCTATTTATAAATCCATTTAAAATGAAAGTTTTAAGCCTTGGTTTGGTTTCAAACTGCATCTTCATACTTCAAGATAGAATATATCTAGAGATAAACAGTGCAGATAAACAGTGATGCTGAGACATGCGAAAATTTTTATTATTGCCTTTCCATGACTGCCCACAGCAGTCATGAAGCTTAAAATCAGTCAGAAAAGATAACTTAAATCTATTGCTTTCTGTCAGTAGGGACATAATTTTCCCCTTGTTTTGTCAAAGGATTTTGTTTTTTCTATGACCTTGATGTCAAGAAGGCTAATTTCTCATTTTTGCAGCATTCCCTGGAGACTAAGTGGACCCAGATCTGTCTGAGAGGTCAATGGGAACAACACAGTCAATTGAACTATGCCTGGAATAGAGGAAGATGAAAAGTAGGTACATATGAGGATAATTTAATACACATTTCTTAGACAGGCTATTAGTAAAGAAAAATAATGAAAGGAAAATAATAGTAAAGATACAAATCCAACCAATATCATACATATAGATTCATGGATGGCAATGTGTTTAGAGTCAGGATCTAACTTAGGTTTCTATATTGTTAGGAATACAGCTTGTAATATTACATATTCATATAGCACTTTATCATTTGAAAAGTTCTTTATATTTTCTCATTTAATTTTTTTTAGGTTTTTGCAAGGCAAATAGGGTTAAGTGGCTTGCCCAAGGCCACACAGCTAGGTAATTATTAAGTGTCTGAGACCAGATTTGAACCCAGATACTCCTGACTCTAAGGCTGGTGCTTTATCCACTATGCCACCTAACCGCCTCATTTAATTTTTAATCTGAAATACTGCTGTTCAATCTCTTTAATTGTGTTTGATTATTCAAAAACCCATTTGGGATTTTCTTGGCAATAATATTAGAGTGGTCTTCCATTTCCTTCAACTCATTTTATAGATAAGGAAACTGAGGCAAACAGGATTAAGTTGACTTGCCCAGAGTCACACAACTAGTTAGTATCTGAGACTCCATTTGAACTCAGGTGGAAGATGAATCTTCCTGACTTTAGACCTGGCATTCTTTTCACCATCTAGCTGCTCCAAAATAGAAATTATTATCCCTATTTTATAGGTTAAGGAAAAGGAGGATCAGAGAGATAATGTGACATTTCCAAGGTAATACATTAAATGTCTAGGCATGATTTAAAATTATTTCATTCCCAACCTATTGTAGTGATTTATTATCTTTTCCTTCTTTTATATCCTTCAATAATGCCTAGTATAATGCTCTAAATATATCTAATTTTTGCCATTAATCACAGATAAAATTAAAATATTTGAAAAATGCTTTGTAGATCTTAAATTGGCATAGACATAATAGTTATAATGACTTGAATGGTACAAACCATTATTTTAAATGACCACAAATATATGGGTATGTGTGTATGAACATGTATGTATATCTATATTCATATCTATATACATAAAAATCTGTATGCATATAGGCATAGATAGATATCCATATATCTACATACATATATACACACATAACTTAAAAGGAATAGTCTTCCTGACTTCAAATTCAGAAATCTAGCTACCCATTTATTAGATTTACACAATCTCTATTACTATTCTTCACTGCAGTGCCCTTTTTAATCAGTGCTCCTCAAATTTACCAGACCAAATTGTGAATTGGATCTATAACAATAAGTCATCTAAGCAGCAAAGATAGGTAGAATTTGGACTTGAAATCAGGAAGACCTGAGTACAAATACACTCAGCTGTGTGGTCATTTAATCTCTTTCACCATAGTTTCTTTATCTGTAAATTAATGAAAATAATAGCACCTGCCTTCCAAGTTTCTTGAAAACATAAAATAATATTTTAAGAGCTTTGCAAGCCATACAGCATTACATAACTATTAATAACAATTTTCATTATTCTTATTAAAATATGAACAAACCAAGACTACTTAGCAGTCCTCAGAATTAATACCTTTCTTCAATCTAGGATTGTGTGGGAGTTTCAATCCAGGGAATATGAAATCTGACTCTTAGTTCTAGTTGTGAAATAAGCCCTCCAGTGTGTTTGGTCCAGAGACTTCCCCTTTCCAGCTCTTATTTATGTGTAAAAAGGAGAGACTAGATCTGGTATTCTCTCTTACACTTTGAAACTTTAACATTCTTTGAGTGTGTTTGAAAAGTTAGCTAATATTTAATGTCCAAAAGTTAACCCTTTTTTGTAGGGATTTCATTTTAGGGGAAAGAGAAGGAAAAAAAAGGAATACATTGCAGACCTTTAATTAACTGAGTGGTGATAAATGTGTGTATGAAATTAATATTAGTTCAATAATACAGCTTGTAGATTTCAAATGTCTCAGGTATACTTTATTTTTTATAAACTCTATAATAATATATATTCTAATTCAATACTTTCCCATAGTCACACAATTGTTCAGCTCTGTAAGAACCTATCTTGTTGAGTATAACATTAGGGTGGGACTCTGTCCTTGAAAATGATAAGGTGAATTATGCCTGCAAACTGTGTATTATCCCCAGGGATCAAACACTAGGCTAGGATCAGTGAGCAAAGTTAAATTTAGATTATAATTCAATCAACAGTTAGTCTATTCTATGACAAGTGAGGTATGAAAGTCTATAGTGAACTCCTAGACAAATCCATAGAACTAAATATCTTTATTATAAGAAACTTAGCATTGAGATTTCACTTTTGCAATCCTCGTTAAGTTGCAGTAGGCATAATTTTAACTAATATTGGTATAAGAAAGAAAAATTAGTAACTATGTAAGATTTCTATTTTAAAAATAAATAATGGTTTATCTTAAGACTTGGCATCTAATTTTAGTTTTTCAGTTTAAGAAAGCATAGAATCAAGTAGACTTGACCATAAAATTAAAAAAATACTAAAAAATCAAATTCAACTGCTGAAAATTTCAAAATCATTTTCATTTATTCCTGAAATTTTGCAAAGGCTGAATATTTCAGTTAAAAAAACTATTGGGTTGCTCAATAACACCCACATTTTAAAATGTACTTATTTCTTAGTAGTTACTTTACTATTTGCTATTTATTTGCTAATTATTTCTTTTTTTAAAAAAATTATTTAAGGCAATAGGGTTATGTGACTTGCCCAAGGTCCTACAGCTAGGCAATTGTTATGTGTCTGAGGCCAGATTTGAACTCAGGTTCTCCTAACTCCAGGGCCTGTGCTCTATCCACTGTGCTACCTAGCTGCCCCTATATAATTATTTTTTACTATTTCAGAACTTTTCCCAGTCTTGGTATTTAAATAAAACATATACATGAGCACATGCCTTAAAACCAGCCAAGGATTCTTCGCACTTCATTATTACATAACAATACATTTACTCTATTATTGTAGAAAGGATTCTAGGATTGGAATCGTTACTGTTTGTTCTTCATTTTTTCAATGAAAACCATGACATCATGACAAGCATGAGAATTGGATTTTAGTGTGTGTGTAGGGGGAGGCTGTGCTGTGTCACCAGCCTCACTTTATCCTCTAGAAACATCTGGGTCCAGTGAGCAAATATGAATCTGAATGACTAGAGACTGCCCTGGATGAGAGGCAATCAGGGTTAATTGATTTGCCCAAGATCCTGCAGTTAGTAAATTCAAGTGTTTGAGGTCAAATTTGAACTCACTTCCTCCTGATTTCAGGGCCAGCACTCTACCCCACTGCACCATCAAGCTGATTGAATTAGAATCAATATTGGAGTGAATGAACGTATGAGTGATTGAATACTATTAAGTCTTTTATATTTGCATATGCTGTTTAAAATTCCAGGGATGCAAAGAGAAAAGAAAGTAAATCCCTGTTCTCAAGGAGCTTACTTTTAATTAGGCAGAAACAGTACCAAGGATATAACTATTGCCAGGTCCAGTGTTCCTTAGGGTACAGTGCCTAGGCAGATGACAATGCATCTTCTTATTTTCATTTACATTAGTAAAATCATATCTATTTCAGATGTTGAATCATTTGATATTGTCAAGGACTTCAATGGAGAGTATCTTCTGATTTTGAGTAGCTGTAATTGCTGTGGAGACAGGGGCTGCAACACTTGAAAGGGAAGTTGTAAAAATCACAGTTTCATAGAAGCTATTTCCCTGGGAAGGAACCTATTTAACCAATTGGTAGCTTTGGGGGAGGGCTGAGGAGTTAAATTATATATCTTAAAGCTTCCTTCAAATTCAGATATTTGTGAGCCTTTTCATATATAACCATAATTACCTGTAGCACTAGAAGTATAATTTAAAGGTAAAAGATAACATATTTATTTAGCATGCCAATAGCAAATGAAAATGTGCATATGTATATATGTGTATACATATATAAAGTATTTATATACTTATAAAATTATTGTGTAATGAGTGTTTCAAATATAATTTTTACATTTATTTGTGAAAAATCTGAAAAATATTTTCATATATTTCTATACATTATAGACTCATAAAAAGGGATATAAGTATGTATATACAAATATCTTGGCAATTGGGTATCACAGCGTGCTGATCCTGGAGTCAGGGGATCTGAGTTCTCATGCAGCCTCAGACTCTTAGCTGTGTGACCCCGGGCAAGTCACTTAACCTTGTTTGCCTCAGTTTTATCATATGTAAAATGAGCTGCAGAAGGAAATGACACACAGCAAAAGGATCTCTACCAAGAAAACCTCAAATGAAGTCATGGAGAATCAGACAAGACTGAAATGACTAAACAGCAATAGCGAATACATCTATATCTATATTGACCACTTATACTTATTGAACATAAATATATGTGAATATATATATATATATATATTCTTTTATATATTACATGTATATGTATGCATGTATACATGGATATGTGTGTTATATGTGTGTGTGTACATATAGAGAAAGGTATAGCTTTATATCCCCTGAACAGAGGGCTTACTCCTAAGGTAGTTTATCGTGTCTCTAAAATACCATAATACTTTTTTTTGCCTCTTTCATAAATCATCTTTAACATAAGATCGTCTCCCTTGTATTTCATTTAAAAGGTAGTCTGACAAAGATAATGCTAGTTGACAGAATATAATATGGCTCATCAGTCAAACTATGTGGGAAAATGGTTCTTTGTATGTGTTTTCAAAATATATTTATGTAATAAAAAGTGAATTTTTGAAAAAGAAAAGGGTCACTCCCATAACACCATTACCTCTCCAGTATTTTTCTTCTGAATTGGTTTAAGGTCTAGAAAGTATAGTTATAGCATGAACCATTTACCTCTGAGCCGTGAGTATGGTATTGGTCATGAGTTTAATAAATTAAGTGCACTAGACAATAGTACCCTGCACCTTTCCCAAACATACACACACAGACATACACACATATATAAATACACACATACAGACACAGAGACACACAGACACAAGCACAAACACAGCGATTATCTGACTTTTTCAAATTAGAGATAGCGATAGCTTTTATTTTCTACCTCTAGGTTCATTTATGGCCTAGAAATAATTTTTTACTGTCTTTGAAAAAAGCTAGTCAGATAGTTTTCTATGTGGTTTAGCATCAGGAAAGGCAAATTAAGAGTTATCTGAATCTTGAATTGAACTTTGTTATAAAAAGAAGGAAAGAGGGAGAGGGTGAAGTCAGGAGCGAAATTCCACATGATCTTCTAAAACATTATGAAAAGGAAAAGAAAGCAAAAAAGCATGAAATATTTACATAGAAATAAGAGAAGAGAGAACATTAATACTGAGAATTTCTCTGACAACTTTTGATCTAACTCATAAGCCCCCTCCATCTCCCCAGTAGTAAATTGAAGTTATTGATATTTCAGATCATTGGTTGTCTTCAGTTTTATCTTCCTGTCTGGATAGAATAGCAGTCATTCTATGTACAGGTGTTCCCAAGTTTTTAATACTCAAGCAAGCAAGATGAAACAATCAAAAAGCTATCTTGTGTCCCAATGTAGATGTGCAGAATAACTTTACAGCAATGACTCCATAAAATAAACAGTTATCTATGTATGGAACAATGTAACATATAAGGAAAGGGTTAGACCTCAAGGAATTTACAATTCATTAATAAAAAAGGAGCAGCAAGAGTTTAACCATTATCACTTTATTCTATCATGGGGAGCCAGGTAGAACTGTGGTTAAAAGCATTCAGTCCAGAGTTAGATTGCTGTTGTTCAGTGATTTTCAATCATGTCTTAACACTTCAAGACTGTTTTCTTGGCAAAGAAAATGGAGTGGTTTCCCATTCCCTTCTCCAGCTCATTTTACAGGTAAGGAAATTGAGGCAAATAGGATTAAGTGACTTGATCAGAGTCACACAGCTAGTAATTTGAGTCCAAATTTGTCCTTAGGAAGGTTAGTCTTCCTCACTCTAGTCCTGCACTCTATCCATTGCATAAGCTTACTGACTGGAGTCAGGAAGACCTGATTTCAAAGAAAGGTTAAGACACTTATTATTTGTGTGAATTTGAGCAAGGCACTTAAACTTATTTGCCTCATTTTTCTCATCTGTAAAATGAACTGGAGAAGGGATTGGGAAACCTCTCCAGGCTCTTTGTCAAGAAAATTCTCAACATTTCTGTTTATGACTAACAAGCAACAGTAGAAGGAGCATGAAAGAGAAATTCCATTCAAAGTAACTTCAGACAAAATAAAATACCTGGGAGTCTACCTGCCAAGGCAGAATCAAAATCTTTTGGAAAGCAATTCTCACGCAAACAAAATAGGATTTAAATACTTGGGCAAACATCAACTGCTCATGGATAGGATGAGCTCATATAAAAAATGACAATTCTACCAAAATTATACTACTTGTTTAGTGCCCTACTAATCAAAATCCCCCAAAATTTACTTTAATGAGTTAGAAAAAGTTGTAAGTTTATATGGAGAAATAAAGTCAAGAATTTACAGGGATTCAGTGAAAAAAGTGCAAAAAAAGATGGCTTAGCATTACCAGATCTAAAATTATATTATAAAGCATTGGTTTTCAAAACTGCCTGGTATTGGTTAAGAAATAGAGTTGTAGATCAGTGAAATAGACTAGGTGCAATAGCAGGAAATGATTATAGTCATCTGAGGTTTGATAAACATGAAGCATCCATCTATTGGCATAAAAACTCTCTCTTTGATAAAAACTTCTGGGAAAATTGGAAGATAGTATGGAAGAAACTGAGATTAGACCAATAACTCACACCCTATACCAAGATAAGATCCAAATGGATACAGGATTTAGACATAAAGACCATTATTATAAGCATACTAGAAAATCAAAGAGTAGTTTACCTGTCAGATATATGGAAAGGGAAGCAGTTTATAACTAAGGAAGAGATGAAGAACAACATTCAAAACAAACTAGATAATTTTGAATACATTGAATTAAAAAGCATTTGCACAGACAAAACCACTGTAACCAAGATCAAAAGAAATGTAAATTGTGAAACAACTTTTACAACTAGTATTTCTGACAAAGGACTCATTTCTAAAAATATACAGAAAACTGAGTCAAATTTTCAAAAAAGCAAGTCATTCCCCAATTGACAAATGATCAAAGGATATACAAAGGCAATTTACAGCTGAGGAAATCAAAAGTAATCCATAGTAATTTGAAAAACTGCTTCAAATCGTTACTTATTAATAAAATACAAATTGAAGCATCTCTGAGATACCACCTCATACCTCTCAGATGGGCCAATATGACCAGAAAGATAATGATCAATAGTGGAAGAGATGAAGGAAATCTGGGACACTAATACATGGTTGGTGGAGCTGTAAACTCATCCAACCTTTCTGGATAGCAATTTGGGATTATGCTTAAAGGGGAACAAAACTGTACATACCCTTTGACCCAGCAATACCACTACTGGGCCTATACCCTGAAGAGATGATGAAAATGGGTAAAAACATCACTTGTACAAAAATATAGCAGCCCTGCTTGTGGTGGCAAAAAATTGGAAATTAAGTGAATATCCTTCAATTGGGGGATGGCTTAACAAACTGTGGTATATGTTTGTCATGGAACACTATTGTTTTATTACAATCCAGGAGGGATGGGAATTCAGGCAAGCCTGGAATGATTTCTATGAACTGATGCTGAGGTAGATGAGCAGAACCAGAAAAACATTGTACACCCTAACAGCAACATAGGGGTGATGATCAACTCTGATGGACTTGCTCATCCCTTCACTGCAACAACCAGAGACAATTTTAGGCTATCTGTGATGGAGAATACCTTCTGTATCTAGAGAAAGAATAATGGACTTTGAACAATGACCAAAGTATATTACCATCAAATTAAAATAAAAGTGTTATAATGTAATTTTATTATCTCATACTTTATGTTTCTTCCTTAAGGATATGATATCATTGTCATCACATTCAACTGAGATCAATGTCTAACATGGAACCAATGCAAACAGTAACGGAATGCCTTCTGTGGGGGGATGGAAGCAAGAATGGGGGGAAATTGTAAACTCAAAACAAATAAAATCTTTCTTTAAAAGAAATTAAAAAATAAGATATCATTAAAAAAGAAAATCCAGAGAGGGGAGTGAAATTAAACATTTTTTGCCAGAGGACTAATTTAATCACCTGATATGATGAGTTTAATCTATCCCAAACTGAGGGTGCTTAGAAGAGTTTAAAAGTACTCAAGACACTCAAATATAATTTTCACCTTTTTTCCACCATACGATGGAAGAAATGTATTGTTATTCTGGGAGATATGATATCAACTATGAAAAGATATCTTTAAAACTAAAATTTGCACAGTGCCAGCCATAGTTTTTTTTTTTTTTTTGTAATAAAATCTTTGTGTCTTCCATGGCACAGAGACAAACTCTGAAGTAGATTATAGTTTTCTCTCTCTTTCTGTTTAAAATCTCTCTCTCTCTCTCTCTCTCTCTCTCTCTCTCTATCTCTATCTCTATCTCTCTATTTATCTCTATCTCTATCTCTATCATCATCTATATCTATATCATCTTTATCTATATATCTATATATACATACACTTATGTATTGTAAGCACACAATATACTTATAGTATATATATGTATATATATATATTTGTACATATGCACATAGGAATATATGTATTTATGTATATGTTTTATATATCTAATTAGAAAGTATTATGAGGAAAAGTAGAAAGTACCAGGAAATAGAAACAGAAGACTGTTGGAGTAGAGGGAAATATAAATTAATTTCAAACTAACAACAATTAAATACAAAAAATCCCATAAAACTCATAGAATAATGTTTTTATTTTCCCTTCAGAAATAGTGTTCTAAATTCCAAATTTGCTAAAATAATTATTCCTTTCAAAATAAATATTTCAACTTCTCTCAGAAACATCTCATCTTTTTTAATACCAATATTCTAGTGTTTCTATATGGCTGCAAAACATAGAACAAATAATTTATGAAGAACTGAGATAAAATATCACAAGAGGTAAATGGAGAGAGATGGTGAATATGTGATCAGGCTACAAAATATAAGAAATTAGGACCTTCAAACCAAAAACAGAATAAAATAGGTCATCAGAAAAATATGTAGATTAATGGACTAATCATTTTTATGAGGGAGAAGGGTGATAGTAAGAGACCCTAAGTCTTGAACTGATATCTTTTGGATGTTGTGGAAGGAGGAGTCCTGTGGGGAATTTGGGAGAAGATATCAGCAGTTGCACAAGATGGACAAGGATGGGAAGGTTGTGATGATTTGTGGAAGCATATAATTCATGAAATGATTTACCCAGTAGTAAAGCTTTAACAACATACAGGTGTCAATGACGTTCTATGCAATGGAGGACCTTGCCCCTTCTGTAAGCTGTAAGGAGACATCAAATTTCATACCATATTATGTGAACCAAATAAATAAATAAATAAACAAAAATGAGAGTGAGAGATTTGCAAACTTTAAAATGGCATTCAATTACATCAGTTAACAATAATATTAGAAGAGATAGAGGGAAGAAAACATAAGGTTTGAATCTGTGCTATTACATCCTGCACACCTTCCAACAGTTTAGTTCTAAAAGGATTATGTTTTTGCAAGTTGGACATAATTCCAGCATATGTGAGGTCTTGTACTGTTTAACAATTACCTGTTTAAACTCTTTCTTTTCTATGGAAGTAACACCAAAAAAAAAAAAATGGAGAACACAGTTATCAGGCTCCCTTTTCTGTTCTTAAAATTAAAATTCATGCTAAAATAGGGAATAAAATTGCTACTAAATAGAACAAAGGAATTTTATATTGGTGGCCTAATATCACTGAAAACTGCCTTTGTTTACAGTCCTCAGCCAAGTCTTTGATCTATTCTGAAAGTCAATCCATTTAATTAATTAATTAATTTTTGATTATCATGGTATCTTGTTCCTTGAAGGAAGAAAATTTGAGCAATGTGATAGGTTCCAATATAAATTATCTAGTGGATAGAGTGCTGAATGTGGTTATGAAAAAAAAATCATCTACATGAGTTTAAAACTAGTCTCATGGACTTACTAGCTATGTGATGCTGGGCAAGTATTTCTCATCTGTAAAAAGAACTAGAAACAGAAACAGCAAAAAATTCAAGGAACTTTTCCAAGAAAGCGCCAAAGGAGGTTGACCACAAATGAATAATGATTAAACAATAATAGTGATTTATACATTTAGAATGTCAAAGCACTCTAAAATGTTTTGTAATTACATGAATTATCATTTTTCCAGAAAAAGAAAATGTAGCAGTGATATGAGGAAATCTTGTGTCTTATCTATAATTAGTCAATGAAAATTCAATATTGCAAAGCATTTAGAACCATAGTCCAATCTCTTATTGTTTGGTAGCATAACTTTTACATTTTTAGCATACATTTTATATTATTTAGAGATTTATATATATATATATATATCATATATTTATACATTCTTATATTTATGTATTAATCTAATTTAGGATTCTATATTTACTTTTATTAGTCCCATGAGGAATCTTTTCAGAAAAATGAAGGATTACTACATTTTTTTCTTCTGTACATTGAGGGAAACGAAGAGGAGAAAAAACCCTGAGAGTTAATTGGGGATAAGATAAAGCTGTGGTCAGATACTTTTAAAAAAATTATCGGATACATCATTTCATCTGCCTTCCCCTCCTTTTCCTCCTCCTCCTTTTCCTTTGCTTCTTGTTCTTCTGCTTCTTCATTGCTTCTTTTGCTTCTTTGCCTCTCTCTCTCTCTCTCTCTCTCTCTCTCTCTCTCTCTCTCTCTCTCTCTCTCCTCTCTCTCCCTCTCCCTCTCCCTCTCCCTCTCCCTCTCCCTCTCCCTCTCCCTCTCCCTCTCTCCCTCTCTCCCCACTGCAATTTTTCTCTATTTGCATATTCATATTCACCAAATATAAAGAAACATCTCTCCACTTCTCCAGAATTACAGATTTGTAGGTACAAGAAACATGTAATAGGACATAAAATTGTCAAAGACCTGGTCTGTTACAAGTCCTACATTATATTTTTATGATTTTTATATGGAATTCTTTAATGTGAAAACCAGGAAGGCTGATTTAAAAATGACGATTTCAAAAGAGAGTAGGTTGATGTTAATAGGGCATTGAAAATACTTTGTAGGGACAAAAAGAAATACTAAATGAAACCCATAAGATGATAAAAAGGATAGAGAGAATTCAGATCAAATGTTTTGATTGGAAAGCACAATTTTAAAGGAAAGGGTGTGGTAATGTTGGGATAGAAATGAAAACATAGAAATAGGAAACTTAAAACAAATTGATACAATCAGTGAAAAATAAACTAGATTGTTGAGCCAACTAGAAATAAAGTACCAAAATTAGAGCCATGTGTGTGACAAAACAATAGATGACATATGAAGCATTACAGAAATATGACTTACTCCTGAGGATGCTAAACTATTCATAAGATACACTTAGAGGCTCCCCAATTAACAAAAAGTTTAAAAAATAGGGTGAGAGTCTGTAATTTTCAGGAAGAATTTAGAGTTTCCAGAAATGCAAAGCCTGGATTACTAAAATATAATCAGTCATTTGAGGCTGAGGCCAATGCAGATGATGATGAAAGGGAGAATGCACAATGGTCCCTGGACAGAAAGAAATGAAAGACTGATGGACAATGAAACCACAATTATGTGCAATTTCAACATCTCTTCAAAATTAATTGTGGGGCCTCTGAGGTTTAGAATAGTAAAGAAAGGAATGATGAACGGGGCAATTCGCTGTTTCCTGAACCAAGAAGTCAGATATCCTCATTTCTTGATCTAGTCTTAACCAATGACCAATATTACTTTAAAAAATAATTTAAAAAAAAGATGACCCACTGGCCCAAAGTGAAAGTGAAGTGAGTTGAAATGATCAATACATGGAAAACAAATGTGAGCAAAAGAAATTAAAATTTTAGGAGATTCATTACAACTAGAGGTCTATGTGGAAAGTGGAGAAGAGAAAAAGTTTTTAGCAATTATGAAATCTGATATTTTTTCATGGAATAAGGTACAATACAGTTCAAATGTGAAATAATGAAATACTGGAACTAAATGGTCAAGGAGGGTCAAGGGAAAAAATAGAATCTTTTTCATAGTCCTGAATAAGATATATAATAAAAATTTTTATATGAGTTACAGCAAATTAACAGAGATTAAAGAAAAATAGAGAAATGCTAAAAAGAATATTCAGAATATCAAAATATTGTTAATGAAACTGAATAATATAACTTTCAGAGTAACCCTCCCTATATCATTGCTATGGCAATGATGAAGCATTCCATTCATAATTACATACAATTAATAAAAAAATCTCCAAAATGAAAGCAATTGCAAAAATGCTTTGAGTTCTCTTGCTTATGTAGGCCTCTCCTTTAATAGTCACAAAATATTGGCAGTCTATTTGATTGATGTACTGACACATGGCAGAAGCTGGAATTTTTGTTTTCTGTTTTTGTTTTTCTAGTTTTTTGCAAGGCAATAGGGTTAAGTGGCTTGCCCAAGGTCACACAGCTAGGTAATTATTAAATGTCTGAGTTCAGATTTGAACTCAGGTACTCCTGGCCCCATGCCAGTGCTCTATCCACTACGCCACCTAGACACCTCGAAGCTGCCGTTTTAGCATGAGAAAAAAATGTCTTTCAGCAACATGGGGGAATTATTGTTATTTAACATATAAGCAATACATCAAAGTCAGGGATCAGATTTATTCCCCCACTGTAAGATCACATTTCCAATTCTATAATTTAAATCTGTGAGGAGACAGGGTCTAACTAATAAAGTTTTGTTTTATGGCCAATTTTTCCAGAAAAAAACTTTATTTTATCATTATACCCATTTACTTTTGTTAGAATGCTTATTGATAAGTTTCAAAATTTTAGGAACACAATGACAAGGATAACAGGTTATCAAACTTGGACTTATGAGACTCAGAAGTAAATATTGCTTCATATACTTACAATCTGGGTTACTATTTGTCAAAGTCCATTTCATCATCTATCTATACTACTTAACTTACAGAACCATTGTGAGCAAAGAATTGTGTATACCTTAAACAACTAAATAAAAATGAGTTTTATTTGATGATTAAAAAAAATAAATTGTTCATAATAGTGGTAACTGTTCATGGCTATCAAAATAACTCCTCTCTATTCCTCTTCCTCTCTCTCTCTCTCTCTCTCTCTCTCTCTCTCTCTCTCTCTCTCTATATATATATATATATATATATATATATATATATATATATATATTATATCTTCTGTCTCTATGTCACTATCTCTCTGTGTCTCTATGTCTATCATTTGTTTAACTGTCTGTCTCTTCTTCATCCAGCAATATGGATATCCTCATTATTTCTCAAACAAGACCCTCTCTCCAGATTCTTGAAATATTCTCCATTGTTATTTCTCTCTCATTTCCCTGATTTTCTTCAAGTCCCAGCTAAAATTTTACTCCCACAGGAAACTTTCTTGACCACTCATTTCTTGGTTATCTTCAATTTGTCCAGTGTATAATTTGTTTGACCATCATCTTTCACCATTGAATTGTGACATCTTGAGAGCATGGTCTATGGTCTATCCTTTATCTTTATTTCACTGGTGACTAGCCTAGTACCTCGCACATAGTAGGCACATAAATACTTATTACTTGTCTTAATTCTCTTTATCCCTTTTATATCCATCGCACTTTCTAAGAATTTAAGCATAAAATTAATTCCCATTTTTTCTTGATAAGGACCAAAATATGTTCACATAAATGAAGGGCAAACATACAGATATTCTAAATAATAAAGAATGATATTGAACTCATACCATATACAAAACATCATACTAAGAGTGATATAGGGAAGGTAAAGATGAGTAAGGCATTATCCTTGCTTTAAGGTAATTTAGAATCCATTAGGCAGTAATAATAAACACAAATACAGAACTCAATAAAGTATTAGTAATGAATAACACAGGCATAAAAGCACAATGGTGCTTCAAAAAAGCATTTGTGTTACCATTGTGGATATAATGCAATTCTTTATATAAAAATCTAAAAAGACATATTCTGTGAGCAATTATTATTTCTCTACAATAGAATCCCATACCAAACCCATACAGAAACAAATAAATGTTAAGGAGAAAGGGTGATGGAAGAAACTCTTATTACATTTGGCTTCTATAGAACTGGGCTGGAATCTAGTCTAAAACAATAGCTGCGTGAATCTTGTCAGATTGCTTTACTTCTCAAAATTTCATTAACTCTACAATAAGAATAACATCATTTGTATTTACCTAGTTTGTCTCATGGAGACAGAAGAAACCACTTTGCAAATTTTTAAATGTTATATCAAAATAGATAGCATCTGAAATTTCTCATTCAAGTAATATCAGGGAATAAAAGAAAAGAAAGGATCAACTTCCAGGTAAGATAACTGCTATTATCTAGTAGAAAAAAATAGAAACACCTCAAAATAGTAGTATTAGGGAATATTGATTATGATTCACCTATTGATATTTTTTGAAACATCTGTTGTCTTGTTTCCTTTTCAAATTATATGAAGTTAAAGTACAAAACTATTACTCATACCCTGGGCAATATTCCCTCATTAATTCCCTCATTCATATATTCACTCATTGATTCATTGGCATAATTCAAATTGCAGCATTTGTCTTTCTACAATCTAAGTTCATTCAAAAGTTCTTTACTTTTCAGATGAATTACCATGAGTATCTCATTATGCAACATTTAAAAATCCAGTTGCTCAGTTTCATTAGAGAGGGGGATATACTTTAGTGGTGGGTGATGTAATATATGTGTATAAATTGCATATATTTCTGTGGAGAGGTTTGGCACTCAAGGATGAAAACTTAATATCAGATCACCATGTGAATCAGTAGTTGGGACTTGCTGGAAAAGACCCTATTTTTTGGCAAATGTTTAAATGATGCATGAGGCAGAACTGAACCTAGTCTGTTTTTCATCCACTTTCATTACCCCCAAAGTTCTAATGAAAGATTAGCCACTCATATTTTTTTTTTCCTGAGCTAAAACACAGGATAGAAGATATTCATTTAATAAGGGAATCATTTTACATGACTGCTAAAAGAAAAAGAACCTAAAATCAATTTGGGCCATAACCACACTTTCAACATTTCTTGAAATGAACACAGCACATGGATGTTGTAGAAAAGAGAGCCATATATATATTCCATGCTGAGTCTAAGCCCCTGAACTTTTCCCAAAAGCTTAAAAGATTAATTTACTTACTTCACAGCTTGCACAGCTGTTATTCCCTATAATTGGGCTCTTTAAAAAAAGTATGAGTCATTTGGAATATTTATATAAAGCCAAAATAAAAGGTTCCTGACTGTGTTGAAAGCAGCATGGGGGCATATAATAAAGAAATGCATCGTCTATTCAACAAGGTCTACTGAAGATGACGGCTCTTACCATTTGTTTCTGACAGAATGACAACTTATAAGGGCCAGGATAGAGGAAAAAGTTTCCAAATTTATATATATTTTTGGATCTTTTTGTTTGGTATTTTCTGTGAATTTAAAAATCATTAATACATATTTTCCAGTGATTATAACTTGAAATTGACTACCATGTAAATTTTCTAAATTAACACCACATTCAACAATTAATTTAAAAAATTGCTTACTTCAATTTCACTACCCATAATAATATTCAATGACATTTGAATCCAAGATAGAATTCAGACACATTTCTATTGCCCTCCAAATACCTGAAACCAGACACAAGGCTGTCAAACTTGTGATCAATGGGATTTGTGTGACGGGAAAAGACTAAAATGCAATTGGAAAACATTTAATGAAATAAAAATAACAAATGAAGCAAAATAAATAAAGAAAGCATAAATGACATTTTTTTTTGGTTTTCTAAATCAATATGCTTTCCTTCAAAGATTCTATGGAACTGTTTCTATTTTAAGTATGATACCACCGGACTATAACCATTAGTAGACTGAGAACTATGAACTAATAAGACTACTCTCAGAATTTCCTTAATCAAAATTCAGAAATAGAGCAGTGAAATAATTTTATACTCTTTAATTTTGCTGGTTAACTATTGAGATTAATTATTGCTATGTCAAACCTAAAAGCTCTTACTAGATCAGTGTTCAGTCATGGAGGAACTCCATGCAGGGTTCAATGAAGCTTAATGAAGCTATGAGCTGTGTAATGAAGGGTTACCCATGGTAGACAAAGCAAAATGGAGAGTTCTAACAAAAGTGAACCTTTAAAGAAGAACAAGGCAGACCACTTTAGTAATCTTTGATAAGAAAGTGCTTGAAATACAACCCTATGGAATCTGATGAACACTTTATAAAAATTATCTCTTATGTATCTTTTCCCCTTAATTCTATTTCCTCATGCTAAAAAATATAATAATTTTAAATATGTATAACAAAATATGTATGTAAAATGATAACCTGACTATTCACTGCTGAGAGGAGGGGGGTGAGTAGGGAAGGTGAAGGGAAATATTGCAACTTGAAAATATGGAAACATAAGCCATATATAATTTCTCTAGACCTCCATTTCCTTATCAAAAAAATGAAGAGATTTAATTCTAAATCTCATGGTCCAATAATTCAAATAATTATGAACAATATGTCTTTGATCAGAAATACCTAATAATAATTAAGGCAGAAAGTGTGAGATATATTATTTCTTAGGTGATTTTTTTTGGCAGGGCAATGGGGTTAAGTGACTTGCCAAGGTCACATAGCTAGGTAATTATTTAAGTGTCTGAAGCGGCATTTGAATTCAGATCCTTCTGACTCCAGGACCACTACTCTATCCACTGTGTTACCTAGCTGCTCAGACATGTCATTTCTTAAATCATCTGATTCACTACTGAATTGTCTTAGGCTGCTGTTGTTCAGTCATTCAGTCCAGTCCAACTTTTGGTGAACCCATGGAGCATGCCAGGCCCATTTGTCCTCCACTTTGTTCCAAAGTCTGTCCAAATCCATGTTCATTGCTTCCATGATACTATCTCATCATCTCATTCTGGCATCTCCTCCTCCATTTGCCTTAGATCTCTTCCAACATTTATGGATTTTGACAGTACTAGATTTTCCATATGTTACCAAACACATCCACAGCTGATCTTCCTTTTGGTGTTGGCCCAACTACTTCACTCTTTCTGTAGATATTTGTTGTTTTCTTCCACTCTTTCCCAGCAATGTGTTGCACAACTTCCAATACGAGGGACCTATCTTCCTATGTCAATTCTTTTAGCATTTTAATTCTGTCCAACCACTTCGTTTTTTTTTAAATTAATTTATTTTCATCCATTTAGAGTTAAATCTTCATTTTTTTAATAAGGATATGGAGGTCTAGAGAAGTTATATATGACTTATGTTTCCACCAAGTCAACATTTTAACTAGATCCTATAATTTCTAAATTGTTACCCTTTAGTTAAACTAGTTATGAAGTTCAGTAGGGTGGGGTAGAAAATTTCTTCCTAAATTTGTTTTATTTTTTTTCTTGAAATATCTGAAAAATTCAGACTTCCACCCACACAACTCTCACCACCCCCCACACTCACACACAACTCAGTTGGGGAGGACATAACTAGAAAGAAACTTTTAAAAGGGCCTTGTCATTTTAATAATTGATAATTAATATTTATAACTACTATTTATATAGAACAAAGAAATATTATCTCATTTGATTCTGACAGAGTCATTTGGAAATCTTGTGGGAGATATATATGTTTTTTAATCTCAATTTTATAGATGAAGAAACTGAGTCAAGTTCAGTGCCTTGCCCAGGGACACATAGATAAGTGGTTCTTGCCCATTATTGAAGAAGACCAAAATTAAATCACCATGTTAGAGACAGGTTATAGTGTGACTGACTGAAGAATAGAATCTGCTTTCTGATGTGGGCACATCAAGCCAGTTGGTATCTCTAGATAGGTATGGTAAAATGGTATAGATAGTATTTTTTGATTCATGCATAAATTGCACTTGAGTGAGGCACAGTTGCATGAAGTCATTGGCTTCATTCTCTATCACAAAATAATCACAGTCCAGACAAAATAATGCCAATTGGTGATGACTTGAGATATAGTATTATGATTTTCGCATATTTGATGCCTAACCAAGCTCTAGGTATTCCATAGTGCCTGCTTCAACCGTTTTACTCTTGCAATGAATTTTTCTCATCCACCCATTCTACCACTCAAATTCACTCATCAATGGATTTGAGACTTCCTCAGTTACCATCAGGTTAACTTCAGTTACTGATTTAACCCATCTACTGAAACAGTGTATCAGGGTGTGACCCTTGTGCGTATTATAGCATCTTGGAACCATAGATGAGACTTAGGCGACTCAGACAGACATAAAAAGTAGAACATAGTCCTGAAAAGGACTGGACAGCCCTAAGATTAGGAGCATTTGTCTTCCTTGAACACACACTATAACCTGGTATTTTAGGAATTCTGGAACTGTTTTCTTACCAACTGTTTTCCTACCTTCTATAACTAGCTGTGAACTCAATAGTGGACTGACAGCCAAAAGATTAAAAAAATACATTACAATAAAGACTTCCTTTGTATTAGGACAAAAGTTCACCAAAGATGAATGTTGAAAGTAAAAGTGGCACTAGATTTCACTAAAATAAAGTTTGAGAGAGGCAGTGTCCGAATACAGAATGTGTTAAGGTGATCTCTCTCCTATCCCACCAAGTATGTAATATTATGTCCAGTTTGGGGCACTGAATTTTTTTGAAGTACACTGCAAAGCTGGAAAGAATATAGACAATTATCAATCATAAGGAAAGCGTTGGAAGTGGTGACCATGTTATATAAATATCAATAATTGCTAAAATGCCTATAGAAGAAAAGCCATAGAATATTATATTGAGTCATCGCTTTGTATATGGATACATTTTAGAGAATTATTTTTCTTTTCTGCTTTGCCTCACAGGGCAGAATTAGAATTGATGATAAGAAGTTGTAGTGATACCAAGTGAGGTACTTGAATTTGGTAAAAAAAAAAAAAAAGTGGTGCAGTGAATAGAGAGCTAGGATTGAAATTAAGAAGACTCATCTTCATGAGGTCAAATCTGTCCTCAATTATTAGTGGTGTGACCCTGGATAAGTCCCTAAACCTATTCACTTCAGTTCCTGGAAAACTGAAGCAAATTTAGAGAAGATATTTGCAAATCACTCCAGTATCTTTGGCAACAAAATTTTAACTGTATTTGTGAAGAGTTTTAGATGTAAAAAAGTGACTAACCAACAGCAATCGAAATGTTTTTGGATATAGAACATTCTTTTTTTAAAAAAAATATTTATTTTCACATTGCTACAATATTCTTCCTGTAAAAGAAAACATAATCCCACCTCTTCCCTCAAAGATAGAGAAACCTCAAGAAAAATAAAGCAAAAGCAAAAGAAAAAAATTACTTCGGTCTGTGTCCATATGTCATCTGCCCTGTCTCTAGGATAGATTACATCCTTTCCAATTTTTATTCTACCTCCCTTACTTGAGTTTCAAAATCTTTTTGAACTCTTCTATATTCTGAGGCCAATTACTATTTTTCTTGGAAGCTTTGGATAGAAAAGTATTGACATTATCATCTTTTGAGTGTATGTTTTGAGCTTCCATGGGACCAAAGAAATTATCTATGGTCAGCTTCGTTTTCTTCTGTTGTTTACTCATTTCACCAAACTATGACCTGGTTTTCAAACACTTCCCAAGGTTTTGAGTGTTTTTGGAATCCTCCCAAGGGACCTTAATTCTGCCAACCTCTACCGAGGTTGATCTGCTCTCCTGGTCTGTGCTCTGGTCTGTGAATGAACTGTGGGGGGAGGGGGTCCCTGTTCTGCTATGGCAGTAGGGGACCCCAAACTGTGACTAAGTTCTGAGTATGATCAGGATCCTACCCCAGGAATAACAGAGAGAGACCTCCAAAGTCTACCCCTAACCTCATATTTTCTGTGGGCTGAGCACTTTGGAAGCAGCTGCTGGTGGCTCTGTTGGCTTGCTTCTGGTTTTGGGTTTGGGTCTGTTCTCATACCTGTCTGACCTTGGCTCTGTATTCACTCTGGTGCAGCAGAATTTTCCTGCTAACCTTTCCACTGACAAGTTGTCTTTGGCGATGCCTGGACTGAGAGGTCTGGGTCCCAACACACCCAGGGACCCAGCCACCCCTCAGGCTATTCCTGAATGACTGGAGCTCCTTCACTCCAGCATGTGGCTGTGGCCCCAGGTATTCTGTGACCCTTTCCACCTCAGGTGGAACAAATCCTTCCTGCATATCTTCAAAATTCTCTTGGGTTGGACAGTTGTTTCATTCAATCTTTCTGTGGCTTCTGCCACTCTAGGATTTGGTTAGAGTCATCATTTTATGGCTTTTTGTGTGTCCTTGAGGAGAGCTTCTGGGAATTACTGCCCTCACACCACTATCTTCTATATAGGACATTCTTGATCAGGTATGAATTGGATTAAATCATCTTTGTTTACTTTAAATATTAAAACACCAAGAACAGTTTTAACAAAATATAGAGATTTCAAAGTCAGCATGACAAAGTAAGAACTCATCTTTTCCCCATCAAAACCACCTATCTTTTGAGCTATTTCCATTTCAAAGATAAAATCATTCTTAGTTACCCACATTCACACTTAAAGATATACTCAAATCCTCTATCTCATGCTCTCTAAATGATCAAATCTTGTCCATTCTGCTTCCACATCAGCTCTCATATCTTTTCCCTTCCTTTCCACTTCATTGATGAGTACCATAGCACATATCCTCATCAACTTTCTACTATACTATCAAAATAACCTATAAATAGTATTCTCTATCTCAGGTTTTCTTTCTCCAACTACCAATCCAAATGTGCCAGAGTAATTTTCTTAAAGCACAAGTTTGGTTTTTTCGTTCCTCCACTCAAGATGATCCAGTGATTTCCTGTTACCTCAAGGGTCAAATATGAGAAAAGTTTGCTCCAACATCCCTTCCAGTTTTATTATACACTATTATGTTTTCAAGTTTCCAGATCAGCTGAGCTATCTTTCTTGCTGTGCCTCATGCATGCCACTCCAACTCCTATTTCCTTGCCTTTGAACATCTTGTCCCTATCCTTGAAATGCATCTGTTTCATAACCCTACATTTTACAACTGAAGCCCTGTTTTATTTCTAAACTCAGCTCCAGTTACAACTTGTATATAAAGCCTTTCCTATGCCGCGAGCTACTGATTCCTTTTACTTGTATGTATTTTTTAAATAAATTTGATACACATGTGTTTGTTTATAAAAAACATATTTTCTATCTCTAAAATATGAATTCATTGGGGGTATGAATGAATTATTCTGTCTCTAGATCTCTATTATCTAGTTCAGTGTCTGGCATATAGAGACAATTAAATTTATTCTTTGATATAATACTTTTATTAGTGATGAAATTTTTTTTCTGTAAATCTGACCTCTATCATATTTATTATGATTGTCTTAAAATCAGTAATCATAGACTTAAAGAAGAAAGAAACCTTAGAGACCATTAAGCTTTATTTCATAAATGACAAAACTGAGCATGAAAGATAATAAGTCATATGTCTAGAGCAGGGACAGGTAATGTCCAGCCCAAGGTCTATGAGGTTAGAGAAGTCATTTGACCTTGTTCTGCCATAGCAAGAACAGACAGAACTCAGAATTCAATAAATCTAAGAGTTCTTCAAGGAGTGGATATATAAAAGGCTAATTTTTAAGCAATTGACAGAAAAAAAAGGTTCACCTCCCTGGTATAATGTCTATGGCAGGATTCGGAGACAGGTCTTCCCATCTCAAATCTGCTGGCTCCTTTGTGTGTTTGCAATCATGCATATATGTTTGCACGTATGGGTGTTTTATAAGGTCCATCTTAAATTATAAGAAAGATCAATACTCCTCCACATTCACCTATAATTGTGCTTAATAATTTCTCTTTCAATTTTGCTATTTGGAGTTGTTTTCATATTCAGTGTGATTTCTTCTTATATTTTTTAAGTTTACTTTTTTCCACACACTATCTCTAAAACATACTGAAAAGTGATGTAAGATAAGCTTTCCTCTCCCTCCCAAAGGGGCAAAATGAAATTTGGAAACCTGTGTTGCTGATGTTCTTTTCTTTTTCTCTTTGTCTTAAAGAGTCTCTTGGATGTTGTTGAATAATCAGTACACAAACGTATTCAGTAGGACTATCACATCCATTTTTCTTATGAGGCTTTCTGCACGTGTATCAAATGCAAAAGGAACACTTTCTCTTACCCTCTAAAAATCAAATCCTTATAATCTCTTGAGAAGATGTAAGACTTTGCCTAGTTTTGAGATTTTTCTTTTATCATAACCCTCTTCCAAAATGCTGTTATTCATTTTATTAAAGCTAGAGGCAAAATCTGTATAATCTAGTTTTTGGCTTAAATTTTTAGCCATATAAAGTGAAATTCTTTTTTTCCATGAGAAGAAAGTGCATACAAATAGAAGAATTGGAATATCTACAGCTGAAAGTATTTGAGTCTAGATACCCATTAAAAGAGTTGTGGGAACTCAAAATATTTCATTGCTGCTTTTCATAATCAGCTGTTGATTTCTTTAAAAAATACTGGGCTCACTGCAAAATAGTTCATAGCTGCTGTTTGTAATCAGCTGCTGGTTACTTCTAAATCTGACTTCATTTGTTTAACAGCTGCATAGTTAGGAATCAGAATATTTTATTTCCGATGTCATCTTTTAAAGATATTTAGTAACAATGAAACATGTTAGAATTCAATTCAGTTGATAAGCATTTATCAGGAACTTATTATATTCCACGAACTGAACTGAGACTGTGAATACAAATATAAGGAAAAAAAAAAGAATGTCAAAGAGGAAAGAAAAAATGAGAGAATGAAGGAAGAAAGAAGAGAGGAAAGAAAGTGAGAAGACAGAGGGGGAAGGAGAAAAGAAGAAAGGAAGGAGCATAGAAGGAAAATAAGGAAGATAGGAAAGAAAAGGGAGGAAAAAAAGAAAGGAAGGAAGGAATCATTTAAATTTGGTGATTTTCATATTGTTGTTTGTAGTTTATAAAAAGGCCTTATACTTCTTTCCTCATCCAAGTTCTTCTAAGCCATGTCTTTTCCATATTGACTTGCACAGAACTTTTGAACCCAAATACTGAGCTTGTAATGAATTCTAATTGAATTTAATCTAGTTACTATTGTAGTCTTCTATCTAGTTTAGATATTTTTAAAATCTTAATTCCATCAAATATCAATCCCAATTTTTGTCATTTATAAAAGAATTATATGCACAAGGACTTCACTTAAGTTACTGATAAAAATTCTTTATAGTTCCTGTCCAAGCAGATATCATTTGGCCACTCCACTTGTGAATTTCCTCCATATTGACATCAGTCTTTTGGTAAAAGCCCATTGACTCTGGTTATTTACTAAGTTCATATCAATCTGATAATATCATTTAGAACATATCTGTCCATTTTTTCTAGAGGTTTATCATCAGAGAATTTGTTTAATGCTTTACTGAACTTCAAATGTAGTATATACTATAGCTGTCATAATATTGCTAAAGCTATTATATATTTATTGAAACATTTTTAGATATTGTTTTTAGGTCATAATATATCAATATTTTCCTCTTTTATCTTATACCTCAAGTGAATTTTTCCTTTTAAGAAAATAAAAAAATAAACTTTGTAAAGTTAATAGACATATTGACTTTCAATGATAGCATATCAACACATTACAGTGAAAGTTTACTGCCTAGGCACTGGTATATTGTCCAGGTTTCTCAGGCTTAATGGAATGACATCAGTACAATAGTGTTATAGACCTTAAGTTTGCTAAGTAATCTAACAACCTCTCTCTCCCACACTTTTCATCAAAGTCTAGCTCTGGCAGTGCACTAAGTGAACTTCATTATCAATTTGTTCATCCCTGGAAAATAAAGTGCCAAGGTAAATGACCTTACCACACTATTCAAAACTTCTCTTTATGCTATAATCAATGTTTCCATCTATGGATAGTACACTCAATACAGCCTCAGAAGCTGAGATGCACCAAGGTATGGGTTGATTCTTTGCTTAACAGCAAGAATATACAGTCAGTATGAGCACTACAACAACCATGAAAATAAAAATGACTAAAAAGGGAGATGCATTTTTTTCATCTCTTCTTTGGATCCATGATTGATTGATATAAATAGAAAGCATTAAGTTTTTAGTAGTGTTTTATTTATCCTTTACTTTATTCACTTTCACTTTATGTTTTCTTGAGTCTACTTTTTTAGCTCTACATCAGTTCATACACATTTTCCTATGTTTCCCTGAATTGATCAAATACATTCTTTCTTCTAATGTAGTGCTATTTCCTTACATTTATATTCATTCTAGTCATTTCCATATCAATAAATACCATTTAATTTCTGGATTTTCATTATTACAAAATGTATTGTTATGTTATAACTGCCATGCATGGATATAAATGTTGGTATCAACTTCCTGACTTTGATAATGATTGGCATATAAATCTAATAGATGGATTTCTGGCTTTGAATAGCTTTATCTTTTTTTTATTCTTAATTCCAAAAACAATAAAGAAATGTGTGGATAAATATATTCACAAATGCATGTATAAATACTTAACACACACACACACACATACACACACACACACACACACACACACACACACACACACACACACACATATATATATATATATATATATATATATATATATACACATATACATATCATGAATAGGCTCCATTTAAGGAATCTTAGGAAAATGAAACAGATTTTAAGAAGCAATAATGATACAAAATTTAGCAAAGGAATGGAAGTTTGTTAAGAAAAGCTCATTTCTGTTTATGTATTTCCTATAATTTAGCCAATCTTAAAGGTATCCATCTAGGGAAACATTTATAATTATGCTCAGCATATAAAAGGGGCTTAATAAATATTTAGGTTTTTGTGTTTGACAAGAATAAGAAGATATATCTACTATTAGTTATATCCAGAAATTGGAACTATTTCAATTAAGTAGCAAATGTGGTATGATAATCCTATATCACTACATGACTCAGTAAGAATTTTATTTCCTTGGTTAATACCTGAGGTATATGATATTTGAGCTAGCCTTGAGATCTGCATTCTTTTAGAATAGGCATATGATGAAAGAAAAATAACATATCGATTCCTTTATATGTTTCTGTATGACAACATTTTAGAGTATAAAAATATTTACTGCCTATATATATATGTATATATGTATATATACATATATATATATATATATATATTATAATTTAAAAGTTGTTGAATTCCTCCATAAATGCATTCATTTTTATTAGATGCACTTTTACTCAGTCTGGTTCTTGTAACCACTATGAAATGTTTTATATAAGAAATGTTCTAAATAATCTAGATAAAGCTACCTAATATATTGTGGTTTTTTTTTTGTTTTGTTTTTCTTTTTTCATTTTTGCAAGATAATGGAGTTAAATGATATGCCCAAAGTCACACAGCTAGGGAATTATTAAGTCTCTGAGACCACATTTGAACTCAGGTCCTCCTGGCTCCAGGGCCAGTGTTCTATCAACTGTGCCACCTAGCTGCCCCAATTATTTTTCGCAAAGTTTTGAGTATAAAGTTTAAATTGTTTTGTAGTTTGGTTTTTTTGGAAATGTAGTTGTCACACATTTTCCAATACATTTCTTCCTTATAATTAAAAAAATCTCAGTTGTAACTGATTGAGTCTCAACTAAACAATCAAGTTACTTTATTCTTTTACTGCATTTTTCTTATGTAGGATCATAAATGTGAGGTTATCTATCTATCTATCTATCTATCCATCTATCTATCTATCTATCTATCTATCTATCTATCTATATATATATATATATATGTTATATACTATGCAATACCTTGCAGAAATCACTTAACCTTTCTGGGTCTCAGTTTCCCCACATATTGAACTACATGTCTTCTGTTTCTTAAAACTCTAAAACATAGTCCCCTCAATTAAATAAATGCCCCTTAATGGAGATTCAGGAAAGGATCATGTAAGACCCTCATTAAAGATTTTTCTTTTGCAATTAAAATTAGTTTTTTTATTTCTTAAATATTAACATATATTACAAACTTAAACTTATAGTATGATGAATAATCCTTTCCATTTTGGAATTTGCAATCAAGTATAGAAAAATAATAATGGACAGTCAAGATGGCTGTACAGTCTATATGATCTCTCAACCTGATAGTCCCACATATAGTCCCACATTTCCCCACATATAGTTTCCTATTGAGAGTAATGCTGACTTTCCAATCACAAAGAGAGAGCAGCTGTAACTTGTCAATGCCAATGTGATAAGGGAATGCATTCCTGGGTAATATTTGCTTGTAATATTTTTTTATCTTTATAGATTACATGGAATTACTGAGGTCTTGACTTGGTAGATTGAAATACTATATGACAACAGGTCATATAAGATCAGTAATTCTATCTTAAATGAGATTTTCCCTCCTTAGGGTCAAAGCATTTCATTCAAATTCTTTAGTCCCAAATTTTTCCTTATAGTCCTAAATAAAACTGCTTCCTTTTTATTATGACATAAACTTTCCTTCATTTCCTTTTCATAATTTTAAATAATTAAATTACTACTTGACAACTTCAGGCCTTCAGGGTCAAATGTATTCTTTTGATTTTTTATTAAATTAAGCTCAACCATCTGGCAGATTCAAAAAGTTAGTTTTCTCCTTTTGCTCTGAAAGTTAATTCCAACAAACACAAATGCTTCTAACAAGTCCCCTTGTCAGGTAGTTACTGATGTTCATAATTTTCATCATCATCTTCATCTTCATCATATATATATATATATATATATATATATGTATATATAGTAGAATTCAGTTCAACTTGGCAGAAACATATCAAGTGCACCTATATTAGTTTATTATTCTACACATGGAGCCATGAGTCTCTATTAAATAAAACTTGTTTATTTTTTCCCTTTAATTCATGTTAAATATAATACACTTGAAACTGCTGGTTTGTTGATATCATTAGTGGAACAATGTTAGACTCTCTTGAATATTCTTAAAATGTTTCATTGATGTTCCTTTCTTCTTTAAAAAAAAAATCACTAGTCACATATTTCCCCACAATGCTCTCCATATTCAGCCTCTGAAGCTAAAAGCCATTCTTTTTAACAAATAAGAATAATCAAGAAAAACAAGTTCATATAGTGATGGTATAAGGGAATGTATGGCTCATTGGACCCAATCTCTCATTCAAAAGGTGGGACACAGACACTTTAATTTTTATGCTGATCTTCTGGCATTGTTATTGATCATTGAATTTGCCACTATTCTTTTGTTTTCCATTATAGGAGGGTGTGGTATAAATTATTCACCTAGTTCTGCTACTTGATTTGCATCTGTTCCTATGAATTTTCCCATTCTTCTATGAATTCACTGCTTTACTCCTTTTTTTTCAAGAATAATAGTATATCATTAACCAAGGTCCTTAACTATTTTAGATTCACAGACCCCATTGTCAATCTGGTAAAGCCTAGGAATTTTTTTCTCAGAATATTGTTTGCAAATGCCTAAAAGAAATACAAATTAAACAATGAAAACAATATTTAAATAAATTTATAAGATATTGGAAAGAAAATAGTTTATAGTATTAGGAATGCTATATCAAATGATATACACAAATTTTGTTACTTTTGGTGTTTAATTTTTAAATTGTGTTTTAGACTGTTTAGACTAGTTTGGTTCGTAACCCTACTAATAGTGTATTAATAAACTTATTCATTTATAATTCTCCAACAATTATATTTGTTTCCATTTTGTCTTTTTTGCCAATATAATGTTTTAGATAGATTATCAAAGATCTTATATTTTGAATTTCTTTTATTATATACAATTTTGAACATATTTTCATAAAGTTTTTGATAGCATGGACTTTCTATTAAAAACTGTTCATATTCTTTGACCATTTATGTACTGAGTAAAGGTGATTATTCTTCTGAGTTGTATCACTTTATAACTTGGATTAAAAATTGCTTGCAGAAAATTCCCAGTTGTTTCTTTTTCTTTTAATTTTGGCTACATTGTTTTTGTGTGAAAGCATCTCAGATTTATACATTCAGAATTGTCCATAGTACCTTTGAGCAAAACTTTGCTCTCTTAGCCATAATTGAGAAATATATCTCCTTCCCTTCCTCTCTAATTTCTTAACCTTTCATAGGTAGAGCACGTGGAAATTCTTTCAGTTAGTGTATGAGATGTTGGTCTAAATCTAATTCATGTTATCATTTGTATTATAAATGATAAATATAGACTAATATTTGAATAAAACATGAATAAATTAATTTGCATAGATTATGTCATTAAAAGCAAAATGGCCAAATCTGTTTCTTTCCTTTCTTTCCTTCCTTTTCTTGACTTTTCTTTTTGTAGAAAGAGAAAGTATAATTAAATATTGGGAATTCCTGCCTCAGATGATTTAAAACATACTATGTATTCCCAAGTTATGCTCTTCAGACTTCCAGTGTGGTGGCACAGAGAAGCATGCTAATATCAATTCAAATTGAATTCTACAGCATCAAGAGAGGACTTTGAAAATTCAATGGTAACCTAAGAGTGCCAAGAGACTTTGGATTTCCTTGCTTTTCTACATGAAGCACATTCAATATGATTAAAAATTTTAGTAAGTTATATATATATATATATATATATATATATATATATATTAACATTTACAAATTGCACATGACATTAAACAAGAGAAAGAATTTACACAAATGAACTGCTTTCTGCATAGTCTCTTGATAACTAGTAACTTAATAACTATGTGTGAGCTTGGATATTTATATATTTATCAGGATTAAGAAACAGGTTGACTCACATTTTTGCAAAGCACACTTTTACATTTGATTAAGATAAAGACAGAGTTCCTACAGCCTCAAAGCATTCCAAAAGATTATATAAGAAGCAACTTGGAAATGTCATTAATTCTGACACTTAATTGCATTTCAAATTTATTTCATACTTTTGAGTCTTAAAGGATTTATAATTTAAATCTCTTTCTAAAGAAAGAATGAATAATTTGTTTCAATTGTCTGTTGTTTCAATTAGCCTCCGGTGATAGTTTCATATTTAAAAGGTTCTTTTTGGAAAGATTTGTTCTTGCCTTCTGAACAAAAGAGGAGAAAAAAGCATCAGCCCTGCCTTAGCATCCCTACCACGACCACATCCTGCTAGCAACTACATCGAAGAGATGTCTCTTTTGTGGGTAAGATTACCTGTTGGAATCATTTTTTTTCCTCCCAAAGTATTCCTTTACATAATTATTCCATGTGGGAATAAATAAATGAAGGAATGCATATTTTTTTCCTCTTCTATTCTTTAACTTCACTCCTCTACATGTTGATGCATTTAGATGGTGCTGCTGATTCTTTTCAATGTAAATAAATGATTTAAAAAAATAACTCCTTTTGGCCTCAGTGAAGCTATTAATAACATACCATTTTTTGCATTCCTTGAAGTGTATGAGAAGATAAAAGGTATCCTTTTGCTAGCAGCTAAAGAATGTTTTTTATAATCTTTGTGAGAAATTAGGACTATAATAATCATAGTAACATCAAATCACTATACTGTATGACTTCACATGTATAACCAATATCAAATTGCTTGTCTTCTCAAGGATGTGGTAAAGGCAGAGGGAATTAGAAATTTTAAAGTGAAAATTAAAAAAAAGTGATTGTTAAAATATTTTGATGTAACTGGGAAATATTAAGAGAAATAAATAATAAAATAGCAAACATCATTATGCTACATCTAGTACATATGTAACAAGATAACTATTTCAAGCTGGAAATACAAACTCTAATCAACATATTCAAGATGTTAATCTACTCTTGTCTATACATGACCCCCTTCTTCCACCATGATTGTATCCTAGGACCTTCATTTTAGGCACCAGTATCCTAAGCTCACTCATCATTCTTAATTTAATTCCACTTTACCAGCCAATCTGACATTCTTTCACATTGTTTATTATGCTGGTACATTTTGCAGAGCTTGGTCCACAGGTGAAACAACAGGGGAAGTCCTTTTATCTCTCAGATGCTTTATTTCCTTATCTATAAATTAGAGATACTGATATTTTACTACCTACTTCACATAATTTTTGTAAGAAAAGAGACTTGTAAAACTAAAAGTGACATAGAATTCAGAGGAATTATAAGGTGCTTATTTCATTGAGGGTGACTTTCTAGGGAAATATTTACCAGAAACTGTTAACTAAGTACTTATAGGTTAAGAAGGTATGAATGGATGGGGCCTAGAAGTTTTGAGACGAATACTCATATTGATACAACAACAGATTTATTGGATTATATGGATATTTTAATTATTGGAGCATTATACATAAGACATTTTGAAAGATGCTATAAGAGGTATAATAAAGAATAAGTTCATATGCTATATTCTAGAACAGGGATTCTTAACCTGGTATCCACAATACACACCCATATGTGTGTGTGTATGTTTATATTCATACAGATATATAAATGTTCATATTTAAATAATATATTTCATTTTATATATTGTATAAATTTCTGAGTATATATGTGTATTATATATATATATATATGTACATATAATATAAATAAATAAATGCATATTTGAACTGATGCTGAGTGAAGTGAACAGCAGCAGGTCCAATGATGAACCAAGATCTTCTTAGTAGTTCAGTGATAAAGGAAAATTCTAAAAGATTTGTGACAGGAAATGCAGTTCAAACATATTATTTTCACCTTTTTAAACTTGTATGATATTTTCTTTCTCAAGTTTTCTTTTCCATCAGTTCTTATTCTTCTTTGACAACATGATTAATATGGAAATATGTTAAACAAGATTTTCCACATATAACCTGTATCAAATTACTTACTGTCATAGGGAGGGAGGAAAGAAAGGAAGGAGCAAGGTAGAAAAATGTGAAACTCAAAGCTTACAAAAAAGATGAATGTTGAAAACTATCTTTGCATGTAATTCAACAAAATAAAATAAAACAACATTCAAAATTATTTTAAAATACAAAGAATTTTATAATACAAAAATAAAAATTCTAATAGCTAAAAAAAGAAATGCAAATATGCTTCATTTCAATAAAAATAATTTTATTTATAATTCTATAATTTTATTTTATGCTTTTAGCTATATAATTTTGAGACAGGGAATCTAGGTAATATCAGAATATGAAAATGGTCCTCAACACCAAAAGTTTAATATCACCTGGACTAGCAAGAGATCTATGCCATATAAAGCATATATAAAAAAACACATATACCATATTAAACCAAATAACTATAATGCAAGTGAGACTAGGATAAAATCATAAAAAGTACAAAAAAATTTCCATTGAACTTCAATATAGGGAGTGATCATTTCTTAATGAAGGCATCAAAACAATGACACATGATGATGGGTTTATTTCAGTTAAGAATTGAAATCTTGGTAATATGTCAAAATGTAAGAATAACAGAAGTATTTTTCTTTGTAAGAAAAACTGATTTATGATACTGAATTGAGAGGATGACGGATGTATTAGTTGAATGTCAACACAGTTCAATTTGGCTAGAGGCTCCTCATTTATTTTTTGGGTGGGTAAAAACTATAATCCACTCTAGGCTACCTATGATCTAGTCTATTTCAATTCTGAAAATTAAACTACAGCACACTGCTTAAGGTCATTTTCTTTTCCTCCTACATAAGAAAACTATATTCAGAAATATTTATGTCACAGCAGAGAGACTCTGATCATCCAATTGACATATAATAGACCATGAATAATGACATCATAGAGACCACTGGGGTTCACTGGTTTGGAACAGTAAATAAGATTGCAAGCACACAGAATGTATTTAAAATTTACTGTATTTGTTAGCCTGTTGACTCTGCTATTTGGTCTTCAATCTTCACTTCCATATCTCAGTTGCCTTATTTCAAGGAAACTTCCCTCACATCTTAAAGTTTTGTCATCTGAAACATTTTTCTACCATGGGTCCCCCTTCTTCCATTGTTGAATTCCTCTCTAGGACTTCAAGTTGGGGAGTTGCCCAGATTGACAAGTTTCAATCCCTTTCCATCCTTGCTTGTGACTTTCTGGATTTCTTCCCCTCCCCTTTTATGCCTGTTCTTTTAAATGTAAATTTCTTAAGAGCAAGTCAAAAACCATCTTAAATCGTCATTTTAAAATATTATGTTATTTTTATTTATACATCCAGAGATCAGTACATTGACTGATAAATAAACCCTTAAGAAATGCTTAAAGCCTGTCTTGCTGCTATTTGTAACTTTAGTCATGTATTCGGTTTAATTTACGATAGTATGGGACATCAATTAACAAAATAAGTTATTAAATAAATACTGTGTATCAAGTTGAGCTTCATAATGAAATAAATAAGGAATTTAAGGAGTATTTCAAACCTCATAGTACCACATTATTATAACTGGATAAGTAGCCTAGAAAGATGTTCCTTTCTAAACTTTTTTTCCTGCTCCTCCCTATGCCCTGAAGAGAACTATACTAAACAAAAGGCAAACTCTCGATTTTGGGGAAGAGAAGTGAAATCATTTCTCTAATAGATTTAGAGGAGTGGTAAATGAAATCCATCTATCCTGTCCTGCAAGCCTTCTTCATTCTACAAAGTTATATTCAAACTTTTTCCCTTCTTCACATAAGATATGTTCTCCTTTCATCAAAATCAACAATAACTGTCTCTCTCTCTCTCTCTCCATATATATATATATATATATATATATATATATATATATATATATATATATATATATATGGTATATGTATATAATATACATCTATGTGTATAAACGATCCATAAAAATCTTCTTACAGAAGATATGATGTGATGTGAGTCTTGAAGGAAAGCAAGGTACCAGGAGGATAGTGGAGAACCACTGGAAAATTTCAAAAGTGAGAGATGAAGTGCCTTATTCTAAGAGTAAAAAAACAACAGTTTCATTGGAAAGTAGAGTTTGTTGAGAGGAAGTGTAGCAAAGTCTAACAAAACTATAAAAATAGGAAAGTGCCAGGTTGTTCAGTGCTTTACAACCCATATAAAAATTTTTTTATTTAATCCTGATTTGAGATAACTAGTTGTCCCAGTGGTTAGAACATTGGGCTAGGAGTAAGAAAGTCCTGGGTTCAAATTTTGGGTCTTATGCACATTGTGTGACTCTGAACAAGACATTTCATCTCTGATTGTCTTAATCATCTAGAGAAAGAAATTGCAAAGTCTCCAATATCTTTGGCAAGAATATCCATGAATATATAGAAGGGGTTGTATAAATACTTATTCCCTTCTCCCATTCTCCTTGATGGAGAACTTATTGAATACAGGGGTAAAAAGTCAAACCTACAATATTAGGAATTTGGCTTTGATAGCTTACTAAAGGGGAATGAAGAGAAAAGGAAATCAAAAATGATTTTGTAATAAATCTAGTGTGAAGCGATAAGGGTGATAGTAGTGTCCAAGAGAGAAGGGGGAGGGTATCCAAGATGAGTTATGAAGATTGAAACATCTCCATTATCAACAGATTGTGTATGTGAGCACAATTTTCCCTAGAGGTCCATAATCTCAGAGAGTTCGCACAAACCAGTAGGACATGATGGATAGAAACCTAACTTCAGACTTGATATGACCTGGTTCAAATCTTGTCTCTCATGCATGTTGGTTGTGAGATTCTGAGCATGTCATTTAAACTCTTAAAATTATAGGTAATGTTCCAAGATTCTATATTACCAAGAAAGTGTTGATTTTCATTTGAAGGATTTTTTCACTTGAAATTTCTCTATAACCATGTAATCACGTCTAATTCCTACTTTTCCTTTTTTTCTTACATAAGGCAGATGCTAAATAAGCAACCTTTGAATATCTTTTGTACCTATTCAGTGAGTTCAAGAAGTCTCTAGCACCCTTTCTGCTTTTCCAGAGTCATGACTTGTCTGCCAAAAATAAGCCTTTGCTAACATCTATACTTTCTCCCCTGTGTCAGATTTCCACAGCTATTACTCTTTATCTATATGACACTTTTGCTGGACCACAGCTTTTCAAACAAGAGAAACAAGAGAGGTGTGGCTATTCCAAGTATTGCAGCAGCAATAGCAACAATAACTGTAGTAGAAGAAATAGCAGTAGCAGCAGCAGCCGAAGCAAAAACAAAAGCAGTAGTACCAGTAGTAGTTGTAGAAGTAGAAGTAATAACAGCATTGGAAGTAGTGGTAGTAGTTGTAGTAATAGGAGTAATAGGAGTAGTAGAACTGGTAGTAGTAGTAGTAGTAGTAGTAGTAGTAGTAGTAGTAGTAGTAGTAGTAATAGCAGCAGTAGCAGTAGCAGAAGAAGCAGCAGTCCTGGTAGTTGTAGAAGTAGTAGTAGTAGTAACAGTAGTAGAAGTAGTAATAGCAGCAGTAATAGTAGTACAAGAAGTAGTAGTAGTAATAGGAGCAGTAACAGTAGTAGAAGTAGTAGTTGTAGTAATAGGGGCAGTAACAGTAGTAGTAGTAGTAGTAGTAGTAGTAGTAGTAGTAGAAGTAATAGTAGAAGTAATAATAGTAAAAATAGTAATAGTAGTAATAATAGTAGTAATAGTAGTACCAGGGGCACAGGAGCAGCAATACTGGTAGTAATTGTAGAAGTAGTAGTAGTAATAGCAACAGCAGCAGTAGCAGCAGTAGTAGCAGAAGTAGGAGTGTACTCGGGATCTTTTCCTTTGAAGAAAGTCAAAATGACCTCACTATGGTAGAGACAAATTACAGTGCATCCCACTGTGGCTGATCAGTTCAATAATTTGAGCTCAGGATGCTGTATCACAGGTCCGACACAAGTAGTCCATGCGAACACCTGAGATGTTTACACTATATTTGGCACATCTCATGCTTCCTTTGAACTGCTTTAATTGTGCTCATAAAACACAGTACCCTCTCTGATAAGGGTACACCATGTTGGTTGGTTCTGCGTCAGGGTCTGCCATGCTGCAGAATCAATTCTTCAATTCTTAAGAGAGACTTCATGGTAAACCTGAATCAATTCTTCTGAACCTTTTTTGAGCACTTGCTCTATGTGAATTCTCCATAAAATATTTTTATTTTGGCAAGTGTACTTCTGATATTCTAACAATGTGTCCAGCCCATCATAGATGTATTCTCTGTTGTAAGTTTTGAGTGCTTGGCAGTTTAGCTTCAGAAAAATCCTCAGTGTCTGGTAACTTCTCCTGCCAAGTGCTCCCTAAGGCAATTTCTTTTTTTTTTCTTTTTTTTAAGGTTTTTGCAAGGCAAATGGGGTTAAGTGGCTTACCCAAGGCCACACAGCTAGGTTTTAAATGTCTGAGGAAGGATTTGAATTGAGGTACTCCTGACTCCAGGGCCTGTGCTTAATCCACTATGCCACCTAGCTGCCCTTCCTGTTTTGTTGATGGTAGATTGTCCAGGCTTCACAAATACACAGCAATCAGGTCAGCACAATGACTCTGTAGACCTTGAGTTTAGTAATCAGTCTAATACCTCTTCTCTCCCACATCTTCTTTCAGAGCCTGCCAAATCCTGAAACGGCCCTGACTATGAATGTGTCACCTCAATATCAACGTGTACCTCCCTAGAAGATGCACTGCCTAGGTAAGTGAACTTGTACACTATATGCAAAACTTATCTATTTGCTATAATTGATGATTCTACATGTAGAGGGTGTGGTGCTGGCTGATAAAGCACCTGTATTTTCTTGATGTTAATTGTTAGATGAAAATTAGCACAAGAAGCAGAGAATTGATGCATACTTTGTTACATCTCAGTTCCAGGGCCTGCAATCAGTATACAATCATCAGCAAATAGAAAAGCATACCCCAATAGTTCACTTTGGTCTTGGCTTTCAGCCAGAGTTGAAGAATTTGCTATCAGTGAGATAAGGTAGCTGACATTGATGCAATACCCATCTTCAGTGAAGACATTTGATAACATGTTTGAAAACATACTATAAAATATGGGAACAAGGAACACTCCACTTATGACTGGAAAATCACAAAAGCATTATCCACTACTATCCAGAATATGGACAGGCATGTCATCATGAAATTGACATACAATACTGGTGACCTTCTCTAGGCAAAAAAAATTTGACATAATTTTCCATAATCACTCACAACTGAAAATTTCAAAGCGCTTGATCAACTCTATAATAGTTGCATACAGACCTCTGCTCTGTTCCAGGAATTTTCCTGGACTCGTCGGGCAGCAAACTCTTCCTCAAACCTTTCTGAAGCCACATTGATTCTCAGGTAAATGACCATCTTCCAGATAAAGGATCAGCTTTTGGGAAGGATTTTGGCAAGGATCTTACCAGCAATACATAAATTGTGATTTTCCCAGGACAATTCATTCCCTTTATCTTTATAGAGATGGGCAATGAAGGTTTCTTTGAATTTCTTGGGGGATAACCTATTCATGCTATGTAATCTGAAAATTTCAGTCAGTTTTTGTATGAACAGTGAACTCTCTCCCCCAGTCTTGTAAATCTTAGCTTGAATAGAATTAGCCTCAGATGCTTTGCTACATGAAAGAAGGCTAATGGCATTCAAAACCTTTTCAGTTGGAATTTCAGCTAGGGACTGATTGACTTCAACTTGAGGTAAACTGCCAATGTCTTCTGCATTTTCTGTTAATACTATGGAAGTGTTCAGTCAATCTCTTTAGGATCATATCCCTGTCATTATTCAATGATTCTCCATCAGCATTGAGTAGTTGAGATACACCATATTTCTTTGTCTCATAAATAACTTTCATGGCATCATAAATGCACTTTGGATAATATCCACATAAAACTGACCTTCAACTGCCTTATTGAGTTGAGTCCAGCATCTCTCTAAAATTCACTTGTATTTTACTTTTGATGGGATTATATTCTGCCTTCTTAGAAATGGATCAACTATCCTTCTGGTAAACCCTGTGAAGTTCTTGTTTTTCATTTAGCAACATCTTTATTTCTCCATAATTTTCATCAAACCTCGATGAAATGCAAATTGATCTGGATGTTTGTGAATATTCTGACCCATGTGAGTAAATGTAGTACACTAAATCTCTGAAAGCTGCCCATTTTTTTTCTGCTCTACTATTTCTAACTATGTATTGGCTCAACGTTCCTTCCAAGTTAGCTATAATCTCTTGACATTAATTCTTCTTGTAGACATTTTTACCTTGGGACTACCATTTCTGATGAATGTGAATATTTAGCTTGGAAAGAATGAATCTGTGATTAATCCAGAACTATACAACACAATTACCTTTGTCTCTTTCACATCTTATCTGGTTTTTTCCTTTATAATCATAAAATCGATTAGATTTCCATGTCTACTGTAAGGGAGCATCTAGGAAGTTTTATTATGTTTAGGTAAATGGAAGACAGTGTTTGTGATGAGAATGTCATGAGATGTTCAAGTCTTGTGTAATAATTCCCTCTCTGCCATGTCTGGGGGTCTGAGTCTATTCTAGCATTAAAGTCACCTAGTTACAAGCTTGTCCTCTTTTGATATATTGAGGATAAGGGTCTCCAGGTCTTCACAAAATTTTCCTTTGACTTCATCAATGACTTTATGAAGGGAGTAGAGGCACTGATGATGGTGGTATGGTCTTTTCCTGCAAGTGGCAATTATCATTGCTATGAACCTGTTATTTACTCTTTTTGATAGAAAAACAAGTTTATTGACTAGATTAGTTTTTATTTCCAAACCTACCCCAGCTTCATGCTTCCCTTCACTGCGTTCACACCAGAAAATTGTGGATCCAACTTTGACTTCAGTAAGCTGGCCTTCACTTGCCAATCTTGTTTCTCTCAGGGCTACTATTTGGATGTGATATCTGTTGATTTCTCTTGCACCAAGACATGTTCTTTCAGATCTATTGACTCTCATGTTATCTATGAGTGTACATACATTCCATGTACTGATGGTATATGTAGATCATATGTAGATATCAGTGAGATAAGGTAGCTGACATTGATGCAATACCCATCTTCAGTGAAGACATTTGATAACATGTTTGAAAACATACTATAAAATATGGGAACAAGGAACACTCCACTTATGACTGGAAAATCACAAAAGCATTATCCACTACTATCCAGAATATGGACAGGCATGTCATCATGAAATTGACATACAATACATACAATACATACAATACAAAAACTTCATTGTAGAAGTTTTTGAACATTGGTTTGTGTTTCAACTGCAGGTTGGGATCCTGCCTGCTGGTAATCAGGCCAGGGTTGGGGAATCAGAGAATTTTTAGGATACCTTTACTAGCTCTTTTCTCACACAAGGAGGTGAGGAGAGTGATCCTAAAAAGGCTGCTCAGACTCAGGGGCTGCTGAATCCCACTACTGTTTTCAGTGAGGAGATGATGCTATGGTCTGGGATGCCTATATTTAAGGTTGTGTTTAGCTTCCAGTGTATTTGCACCTACTGCTTCACCACTTGTCTGTCACCACAGGAATTTGAAAAAGGAATATTAAAGTGTGACTGATGTCTTTTGATTTGTATTTATATTGAATTTAAGTGAGGCAGAGTTGCTCTAAGTCATCACAGTTCAGCAGTAAGACAGATTAAAGATGCCTGGTGATGGCTCTAGATGACCTTGGTGTCTTTAAAGTCTAAACAAGCTTTGAGCTCAGTCTGCATCAGTTGCCTACATGGCTATTGGAATGAAGTGATCTCATCAGCCCATTCCATTAGTGGAAGACCTCACATGCTTGGGGTAGACACCCCCTGCCCCCAAATCTCTGATGAGTTTGAGATTTCCTTGATTACCCTCAACCTGGTTTAGCCCATCTGTCTATTTGACTTACCAGGGTGTGGTCACTATAAATGCTGCAGCTTCTAGGAGTCACAGGTGAGAGTTAAGTGACTCAGGTGGCTATCAAAGGTGGAAAGCAGTCCTGAAAAGTGCTCAGCAACCCTCACACCAGAGGTACTAGTCTTCCTTGAACACATCCTATATCCCAGAAGTAGTTATAGCAGTAGTTAAATAGAAGTAATACAGCAGCAATACTGGTAATAGTAATATTAGTAGAAGTAGTAATGATAACAATAAAAAAAAAACATTATCTCTAGGCACAATGCTAAGAGCTTTATAAATATTATTTCATTAAATTCTTATAATAATTTTGTCAGGAAGATATTATCCCCATTTTACAGATGAAGAGACTAAATTAGACAGAATTTAAATGACTTGGCCAAGGTGTCACAGACAGTAAGTATCTGAAACCATATGTTAAACTCAGGTATTCCTGAGATCACTGGAATGCTAGATGCTTGGAATCTGGAAGTCTTATCTTGGTGAGTTCAAATCTAGCCTCAGAAATATCCTACCTCTGTGATCCTGGACAAGTCATTTAACCCTTTTTGCCTCAGTTTCTAAGCTATACAATGAGCAGGAAATGAAATGGCAAATCATTTAATAATCTATTCTGAGAAAACCAGAGAATTTGAGTCAAGAAGAGTCTGTAATGACAGATCCACAAAACAAAACAAATAGAACCTGCTGACTACCTGATCTGTCCACTGTGATTCCTAGTGATTCAATGAATGCCAAATGATGACTCATCAGATATTGTCTTCCTCACAATTCATATCTACATCGATAGATGTAGGTATATTAAGGTTGGAAGATATCTCAATATCTATCTAATCAACTTTCAAATGAAATAATTGTACTTTTGAAAATAATTATATGAAATTGTTCACTCTGATTGGAGATTCCTCCAGGTGTTTTCCTTAAAATGAAATTGTATTTCTATATTCTGACTGGCCCTTTAATGACTTTGCATTCAGTGTCCCACTTTGCTATAATACAACAATTTTCAAAATGCTGTCTCTTGCCCACTTGATGTGCTTGAAAAGTGTTCAACAAGAGATAGAAAGAGAAGTACCATTTTAAAAAACTATAGATGCTAAATATTTGGGAATCTACCACCCAAGACAAATCCAGAAACTGTTTGAACACAGTTAAAGAGCACTTCTCACCCAAATAAAGTTAGACCTATATAACTGGAAAAAAGTCAGATGTTCATGATTAGGTAGAGTTAACATAATAAAAATAACAATATTACTCAAATTAGATTACTTATTCAGTGCCATACCAATCAAACTACCAAATAAATACTTTACAGAGTTAGAAAAACAGTAACAAAATTCATCTGGAACAACAAAAGTGCAAGAGTAGCAAGGGAACTGATGAAAAAATATGTAAAAGAAGATGGCCTATCACTACCAGATCTAAAACTATACTATAAATAGCAGTCATCAAAACTACCTAGTACTGGTTAAGAAACAGAGTACTGGATCAGTGAATTAGGATAGATTCCAGAGAAGTTGCTATAAATAACTACAGTAATCTACTATTTGACAAACCCAAAAGACATCAGCTTCTGGGATAAGAACTCATTATTTCAGAAAAATTGTTGGGAACACTGGAAAAAGTATGGCAAAAGGTAGGCATGGGTCCACATCTCATACCCTATACCAAAATAAGGTCAAAAGGGGTACAGAATATATTCATAAAGAGCCATACTATAGATAAATTAATAGACCAAGCAATTATGTAGCAGATCTATGGAAAGGGGATAGCTTTATGACCAAACAAGAATTAGAGCACATTATAAACTGCAAAATAAATGATTTTTGATTATATGAAATTAAAAAGTTTTTGCACTAATAAAGCAAATGCTTCAACAAATAAAAGGAAAGCAGAAAGCTGAGAAATAATCTTCAAAACCAGGATTTCTGATAAAGGTCTCATTTCTAAAATATATTGAGAACTGCATCAACTTTATAAGATCAAAAGTCATTCTCGAAATGATAAATGATCAAAGGATATAAACAGTTTTCAAGTGAAAAAATTAAAATTATTTATAATCATATGAAAGTACTCCAAATAATTTTTGATTAGAGAAATAGCATTTAAAACAATAATGAGGTGTCATCTATTAGATGAGAAAAAGGGAAGATGATCACTGTTGGAGAGATTGTGGCAGGATTGGGATATTGATGCCTTGCTGGTAGAGTTGGGAAGGGATCCAACCTTTCTGGAGAGCAATATGGAATAATGCCCAAAGAGCAATAGAACTGTTCATACTCTTTGACCCAGCAATTTCAATTCTAGTTCTATAACCAGAAGAAATTGTAAAAAATAGGAAAAATCATACATTGTCCAAAATATTCATAGCAGCTCTTTTTGTAGTGGCAAAGCATTGGAAATTGAGAGGATGCCCATCAATTTGGGAATGGCTAATGCATGGAATCACTTACGGGATCTGATGCTGAGCGAAGGGAGTTGAACCAAGAGAACAATGTACACATCAACTGCAACATTTTGATATGAGCAACCTTGATGGAAGAACTCCTCTCAGTAGTTCAGAGAACTAAGAGACTATATTAGATTATGTACTTTATTATCCCCATACAGAGGAAGGAAAAACAAAGCAAAACAAATCACACACACACACACACACACACACACACACACACACACACAGACAAACACACAAACACAGAAACTAAGCAACTCTTCAGAATCCGATGAACACTTTATAAAAATTATCTCTTTTCCTTAATCCTAATTCCTCATACCAAAAGCTACTAATTTGTAAACATGTTTATCAAAATATGTATATACAATGCTAACCTGACTGTTTGTCAAGGAGGGGAGGAGGTGGGAAGGGAGGGTAGAAGGAAATTTTGTAGTTTAAAAATATACATGTCCAAATCAATGAAAATAAATGAATAAATTTTTAAAAATTTATAAAAGAGAAAAAAGAGTTCAAGAGTTCTTAGGGGAAAAATTACTTTTATAATAATTTTAACCCTATTAATTTCTAATACTTTTAAATCCTCTTAATTTTCATGCTACTCCTCCCCTTAATTATTTCCTGTTTATCTAGAATATAGCTTGCTTTGAATGTATTAGTTGGCATAATATCTCTCACATCAGGTTATAAATTCCATGTGGGTAAAGATTGTCTTTTACCTTCTTTTTTATGCCCAGGACTTAGTACTGTACACTGAATATAGAATGAGTTTACAATGTTTTGTTTGGTTAATTAATAGATAAATTAATTGTTTAATTAATAGATAAATATAGAATTAACCCATAAAACAAAAATTTCTGGGAGAGGTCTTCAATAATTTCTATGAATATTCAGGGATACTTAGGCATAAGAAAATGAAAAGGAATGTCCTACTGCAGGGATGGGGAACCTTTTTTTTTTCTGCCAAGGGTCATTTGAATATTTATAACATTATTCGTGGGTTATATTTGGTCAAACATTTAATTAATTCACCTCTAAAAAGCTACAAACATTACTGAATTTTGAGTCCTGTCTGCAGTTGTCTTGGCAAAGCCAGACCTATAATGCTATAATCTATTATATCAATATATTCACAGGCCAATTTTTCTCCTTTCTCAAAGAGAGGAGTAATAATGAAAGAAATTGGACAGCTTGGCTTAGATAATCTGTCATCATTTAATACCTATTATTCTGTCTTTTCAAATATCAAAACTCACTTTGCTTTTGTCACATGGAAAAGTTCTATTAAAAAGTATACTCAACTATTAATGACATAATATATTCACTGGTTTACACTGGGAGTGTACAATCATAGAATACTTAATCTAGAAGGAATATTAAAAAGTTCTCTCATTTTTCCAATTAGGGTTAAGGAGTTATGGTCACATTATAATTCTGAGAAATATTTTTCTTTTTAAAAGAGGGGATTTCAAAAAAAGAATCTTTAATGATGAAATTTCAGCTCCTGATAACTGACTTTTGTGAGAAAGCTTTCTCCCTTTGTGTAGTAGCTTTGATTTTTTTCTTGGGGAAAGAAGCAGAACTTTTTGGTACTCTTCAAATCATAGCAGCTACATACTCTCCTCATGACTAAGAAGAGGCCTTGAACAAATGTTGTAAAAAAAATTTTCCAGAATAATAACTCAAGCCATTCCCCAGATACTATGACTGTTATAGAGCTTTGATACTGCTAGTTCTAGCTAGAGGCTGGCAAGAGAATGCTGTTAAATTTTCCACGTGAAGTTTTACACCTCGGAAATAGGCAAGCCACCATATAATAGAGATTTGTTGAATGTCTAAAGAAAGTGATAGGGAAAATGTGAATAATTCAGATTGAATTTAAAAAATGTGTTGTAGAGGACTGCTGGTTAAACATTTAGAAACACACTCCTGAATGGTGATAGGGAGTCGACTATGTATATCCCAATGATGACTAAGAATAAAATAAGAACATACACATTCATACACATATGTGTGTGCTTAATGAGAATCGGTATGAGAAGGCACAGATCAAAGAAGAAAATGAAAAGTGATCTTTTGGAAGAAGGCATCAGGAAGTTACTTAGTAAAATCAGGAGTTCTTTGAAGAGGGAGTTATCACTTATTCATGTTATCAACTCCAAATGATACTGATAAGAACATAATTCGGGAAAAAAGCAGAAAAACTGGATGAAAACTTCAAGAGACTTGGGTTCAAGACTGTTCTGCTATTTGTAACCTTGGGAAAGTCATCTCTCCTAAAAGTTGGTGATAAGAGCAAGACATGTCTTCAGTCTCCTTATTGTGTATTTCTAAAAAAACATAGTTACAGGGGATATTGTGTCAGACTTGTCTGCTACCCACAGCAGCTTCCTATTGGGAATACATGCTGAAAGAATCTGTATCGATTAGAAAAGTAATGTTCAGGTTACCAAAACTAATTATACCCTCTAATCATTAATAATGAGATTTGTACCCACAGTAATTATACAATGTGCTATATTGCCTGTCCATTCACATGAGTAAAATTTTTTTCTGTGGTTTGTGGCTCCAGCTGAAAGGTTTAAAAGCCCGTTTTTTTTAGGACGTTCCCTAATATTCATACCTTTTTTTACTCATTCAACCACGATTTTATTTCAAGTGATTATCCCCTTTGGCCTGAAGCATTGTAATAATCTTCTAAATGATCAACACATATTAGTCAAAAATTATTCCTAAAGATATATCAGACCATGTTATTAGCTAATTCACAATCTGAATGCCTATCACAGATGCTACCTACTGAAAATTCCTAATGGGAATACATGCTGAAAGAATCTCTATCTCCATTTCTGGGACTCTGGGATTTTGTCTTTCTGTTCCAATTTTGTTTTGTTGAATTATACCTGACTCTCCATAGCTCCATTTGGGAGGGTTTCTGGGTAAAGATAATTGAGTGCTTTGCCATTTACTTCTTTGAATGAGGAACAAACCAAGCTCAGAGTTGTAACCATCTGAGGTCAAATTTGAACTCAGGGCCTCCTTTTTCCAGTACCAGTGCTCTATCCAATGAGTCACACAGCTGACCTTTTTACTCCAAACCTGAATTTCACAATCATTCACAATTCATGTCACCATGTTCATTCATTCCCAGAACTGTCTCCCCTTCAAGATTTGAATTTCTCCCCAATTTGGATATGGTGGGATTCTTTTATCTGCTCACGTTTGCAACTTATTTCATGACTTCAGTCTTGATGTGAGGGTGGATTTCTGCTGCATTTCTGGAGGGAATGTCTTGACTGATCTTTCTGATGCTTTCATGGGTGTATTTAATGTTGATTTGTTCCTAGATTTTAGACAACTCAGGTTGGGGCCTGTGAGTTTTAGTTGTTCCCAAAGTAGCATAACCCAAGAAAAAGTCTAGTCACTGTCTCATCAGGATCTGAGGTTGTTAAGTTCCTGGAGATGGATTTGCATTTGAGTTACAAGTTGGCTCATATATCTACTTTTATATGTAGTGCTTATCATAGTGATTGATACGTACTACAGGCTTTCTCCATTTGTGGTTGAATTCAGTCTCTATCAAGTAGTTAAAAACCAGTCTAGTAACAAAAAACTATACATTCCTCTTTCATGTGTAATACCTGCCTTTTTATTTTTCTCTTCAGGCTTCATACTAGGTTTAAGGTTGAAAAAGACCTTTGCTCCTAGATTTGAATTATGTAATTACTCCTTGCTTATGAACTTGCCAATAAATCAGTATAAAACCTAAGGCCTATCATTGGTACAGGTCTTCTCCTCAGTCCACACTGGGTATGTGACCCAGAACTGGATAGTGAGCCACAAAGATATTAGTTGGGAGTCGTTCTTATTATCTGAATGAGGTACAGGTACCCCAAGTGAATCCAGAAACTTGTCTTAACCCCGTGTACAGGCTTCATCCTCTTTTAACTCTGGGCACTAAAATGCTTCATGTACTCTGGGTTAGATCCCATCCCTGGGATTCATAAAACTCTCTGTCTTTCTCCCCATGCCAAACTGTGCTGGAAAATGATATGCTGTGACTATTTCTTGCATGTCTCCAACAGGATTTGATCTCTGTGTGCACATGTGTCCACACATGTGTTCTTGCATGTGTGTATGTTTGCATGTGCACATGTGTGTGCATAGGTGTATATGTGTGTTTGGTGGTGGAAGGGGGGCTCCTTGTACTTTTTTTTGGTAACTCTGCCATCTTAACTCTGCCACTCTCCTTTTAGAAGTTACTATTCTTGAGAGCAGGGGCTGTTGTTAGTTAATATATATATATATATATATATGTATATGTATAGTGCTTTTCATAGTATCCGGCACACAATAAGCCCTTGCTCAATCTTCCTTCCTTCCTTCCTTCCTTCTTTCCTTCCTTCCTTCCTTCCTTCCTTCCTTCCTTCCTTCCTTCCTTCCTTCCTTCCTTCCTTCCTTCCTTCCTTCCTTCCTTTCATCCTTCCATCCTTCCTTCCTCTCTGGTGAAAAATGGAAATTACAAAGGATTGTACTTGATCATAGTGCCTGGCATAAACACATCAGGCACTTGATAAATGCCTGTTTGGCTCCACCCATAAAAATCAAGACAACTCTCCTTTCCTCTCCAATGGTTTTGTTTTTCTCCTCAGATCTACCCTTAAGTTGAAGTCTCCCATTCACAAAGAAGAAAGCCCTTAGCATCAGCAGAACCTACCTTTCTCTTTCTGTTTCAGGACACTTTTCTCTTTCCTACTCTCCTGTGCTATCAATGTTGGCATGATGATGCTTGGGAGTGGCTCATTGATGGGACTCCAGCACCTGATGTGGATTTAGAGAAACTTCTACCTGGAAGCTTGGATCACCTTCTTTTGAATACTGTGTTAACCCTTTGAAGCATCAATGCAGTTCTAGGCTTTTCATCAGAAATGTTTGGAAGTCCTCCATTTCCATATAAGTCATTTTCCCTTGTAAGACAAAACATCTGCCAACAAGGAATGTATATTTTACTAAGGAAATTTAACATGGATCCAGACAAATACAAAGTATTTAGAAAGGTATACAAATTAATAGTCAGTGGTAGCATTAATGGCCCTGGGAAGTCAAAAAAGATTTCTTACTATTTGACTGGGGAAATTATTGTGTTTGTAAGCTTATATTCTTTGTGGTTTGGAAAATTGTATTTTAATCTGCAAATGGGGAATGGGTGAAAATCCTGTGTATTCCTGACTGTGACTCTTTGGTTCTTGAATGCTTTCTTTTCAAACTATTACCAATATCTTTTCCTTGACATTTAAACTATCTCCCTCTCTATTCTAAATTATATTACTTCCCCATGTACATTAAATCCTGACAAAACTCCCATTCTATCTTCCCACAGATCCTTCCTCTCATGCCTGGATTTGATTGCTCTTTTACTTTCTTTTAACTCTTAGGCCTAACCTCTACCATGGATCAGCAGAAATACCAACATGAGACCTTCCTAATCTTCCAAGTTTTAGAATTATACCCATTCTCAGTCCACCACCATTTACCTATTTCTACATGCAAAGGAAGCTAGGTAGAGATAAAGCACTGGACCTGGGACCATGAAGAAATAATTTTCCCTCAGACACTTACTTTCTGTGTGACTGAGCAAGTAGTTTTAATTTATTTTGCCTCAGTTTACCCATTTGTAAAATAGAGAAAATACCACCACCTATCAGGGCATCTGTGAAGATAAAATAAGGTGATATTTATGAAGTGCTTTATAAATTTTAAAGTTCGATATACTTGTTAGCTATTAGATATTTTGCATTGGCATATCTGCATTTTTATTTTTTCCTTAAGTAGCATGAAAGCTCCTTGAAGGCAGGAACTACTTTATTTTGTCTCTCTATTTCCAGATACTCAGAGAACCATGGACAGTCTAAGTGCTTATTAATCAGTTGATGTGTTTGCAATTAAATCATGTCCTAGATTATGTTTTTCCCTTTCAAGTTAATGGGATTAAGTGACTAGCCCAAGTTCACAAACCTAGGTAATTGTTAAGTGTATGAGGTCACTTTTAAACTCAGGTCCTCCTGACTCCAGGGTCTGTGCTCTATCCACTGCGCCAACTAGCTGCCCCCAATGCCCATGACTCTAAAGATTTAAACTCACTTCCCTTAATATATTTCTCTTAGAGGTTTTATCTTTCTTTATTAAAATGTAATCTACTTGAGAGTAAAAACTGAATTATTTTATAATTGATGAATTTATACATGATAAATCTAATAATTTAATAAACTTATAAATGATAAATAATAAATTTCTCTTTAAACAAAAAATAACATATAATATATAATAGATTATCTATAATAGTATATATTGGCAGATAATAAATACAATAGTATATAATTATATACAATATTAGAATAAATATCTATGCAGAGGTGTGTATATATATACATACATACACATAAAGAATGATATGTTTAAAAGTATTATATCTATAGTGCGTATTTTAGCACATTGATTGGCTCAGAATTAATGCTTAATGATAATTTTAATTCAAATAACAAATCATGGAATCTTATAGTTAGATGGGATTTCAGAGACCAGTTTGCTCAGTTTATTCAGAATTTAAAAAAAGCTTTGTCATCATTCTTAACAGGTGTATACCTAATCTCTGCTTGAATATCTCTATGTAGGGAAACCCATTAATTTCTAAATCATTCCATTTGGGAGTTGAGAAAAAAATTACAATTTTCATATTTGTGAAAGATATATATCTGTTTAACATTCAAATTAAATAACTAGTATAATAGATAGAGTAATGTTTTTGGTATTTTAGAATATCTTACATCAAATTCTCATTGGAATCAGACTAACTCTAAGAATACTTGCTGCTTCTGTGACCTTATTGAAGTTGTTTCTCTCTAAGGGTTTTGATTAACTTCCCCTGTAAAATAAAACAGTTGAATTAGGTGTTCTGTGAGATTCTTCTAAGCTTTAAAATTATGTGTCTTTCATAATATTTTTAAGATGAACTGACTATAACCTAGGAATAATATTCTCCAGTTCATACAATGCCAAATTTATACAAGACAAAATAACTTCTGTCAACAAGAAATGTATAATTTACTAAGGAAATTTAACATGGACCCAGAAAAATACAAAGTATTTAGAAAGGTACATAAATTAATATAGAGTAGTAGCATTAATGGCCCTGGGAAATCAAAAAACATTTCATTTAGAAATTTGATGCAGGGCAGCAGGGTGGTACAATGGATAGAGTGCTGGACCTGCAGTCCAGGAAGCTTCAACTTTGTGAGTCTATTTCTAGTTTTAGACACCTTACTAGCTTTGTGACTCTGGACAAATCACTTAAACTTTTTGTCCCAGTTTCTTTATCCATAAAATTAAGTGGAGAAGAGAATGACAAACCAGTCCAGTATCTGCTGAGAAAACCCCAAATGGAGTCATGAAATTTCAGTTGCAACTGAAATAACCGATCGACAAGAGGATGTGACACTTGATTTGAGCCTTGAAGTTAACTATAAATTCAAACTGCAGAGGAAAGGAAAGAAAACATAGATATAATACTTTTAAATGTATGATTCTTTGCATTTGTGTGTGTATCTATACACGCACCTCTTCATCTATATTTTCTCTAATACTGTATATAGTTATATACTATTATATGCTATTTTATATATATAATTTATTAATGATATATTTATATATTATTTTTATTTAGAGAGAAATTTGTCATAAGAATAAATGTTTTATATGTAAACACAAAGCAAATGCTTATGATCAGAAAATACCTGCCTATCCTATATTATGATGTTTATGACATCTACATCAATCTTAAAATCAGAATAGCAAAGCTTTGAAATCAACTGGTCTAAGCAGTAACTAAATAATTAATGCTTAATGACACTAGTCATTTAGTCATTGCTTGACAGCCTCCAATTGGCAAACTGCTTATGTTCCAAATTCAGTTTTAGAAATATGGAATTATTATTAAGTTTTATTTTTTCCTTTTTCTTTATATCAAGCTTGAGTTACCATTTTCATCATCTCTCATTTTTCTTCTTTTTTTGATTATTTTCCTTTTATTTTTCCATCTACATATGATGAAAGCCTTTCAACATTCATCTACCTGTATGTTCATAAGTTATGTATTTTCCACCACCTTCCCTTTCCATCCCCCTCCTTAGTGTTGAACAATAGGATAAAAGTTGTATATGTACACCTATATTCAACATACCCACCTATTACTTATTCTATGTATGAGGAATTAATAACAAGGGAAAGGAAAGAAAACCTTGGGATAGGAAGAAAAAAGCATAAGGGATATATTTAAAAAATGAACATGGTATCCATTCAGATTTTGTTGGGAGGTTATTGTTTTAATTTTTTCTTCTGGTTGGTGATGACCTTGTCCATAGCAGGTCTCCTGGAGTTGTCTTAGATCTCTGAATCGCTTAGAGGAGCTGAATCCCTCATAGTTTATCAATTCATAATGTTGCTGTTAATGTGTACAATGTTCTTTTTTTCTGCTCCCTTCTCTCAGCATCATTTTGTGTAATTATTTCCATTCTATTCTTTTGTATGACCAGGCATTGCTTCATATTCATATACTATAACTTGTTCATTCATTACACAATTGGTGGCAATCTCCTCAAATTTCCAATTATTTGACACTCCAAAAAAAACTTCTATTAATATTTTTGAATATGTGGGACTTTTCTCATTTTTAGTGATTTCTGTTGGATATAGGCCTAGTATTGATATTGTGGATCAAAGGATATAATCAGTTTATTGCTCTTTGGACATAGTTCTATAATGCTCTCCAGAATGACTGGATTAGTTCACAACTTCACTGACAATGTATCAAAATCCCAATCTTCCTACACCCTCTGTAATATTGATCATTTTCCCTTTTTATCACTTTAGCCAACCTGATAGGTGCTATTGTCTTAATTTGCATTTCCCTAATCATTAATTATGTCTTCTCATTGCTTAAAATTCTATTTGGGAACCAACTAAAATAAGTCTAATGCATCTTCCCCTTTAAGAACCTTTAAACACTTGAAATTAGCAACATTCTCATAACTAGGCTTTGTAAATGTTTTCTATTCTTGCAAGGGCTGAGGGTAATGAACTTATGATGATTCTGGGCTATGAAGCAAGTATTCTAGCATATGAAGCATTTTAGAGATTTCTAGAGTTAAAAAATCTATGCTTTTCAGATTATTTTCACTCAGGGAGCTGAGGGTATTAGGGTTAGTGTGAGCTTGTTTGATATTTTGTTATTTCAAAAAGCTTTATAGGAGAAGGTTTTAGTACCACGTTTGTCTTGATACAGTTTAATTACTATAGATTCGACCAATTTTACTTATTTTCAGTTTTTTTGTATTGGGAAAATTTAGGGTAAAAATGTCCTCTGTCATATTGCTAATATTAATGGACAAGTCTTCATTTTTCTTGCAAGCCCTTGGAATCTTTGAATCTCCTAGAATAATTTTCCATACACATGGTTGCTCTTTTATATATACTCATGCTCTCTAAATTCATAGTTGAAAATTACTTGAATTTATAGGTAACTATCATTCTATGGCACAAATAAAAGACATTCTAAGAAATTACCCAAGTTTTCTTCAAATATACCTCTTTCTCCATAATTTAAATTTCTACTTAAACTGAATAGCTTAACCAAAAAAACAAACTCTGTTGCCCTTGCCCTTGCCCTTGGAGATTTATTCTAATCTAAGATCACTCTTGGTTTTCCTAATACTTCATATTACCAAGCTTTGGACATAGATAGATAGATAGATAGATAGATAGATAGATAGATAGATAGATTTGGATCTTAGAGGAAAATATGTGGCAATGGTTAAAGTATTTACCTTGCCCTAATTATATGTCTGTTGTTTGGCAGTACTCTCTCCAATACTCAAGTTTTCAGTTCAGAATTTTAACTCCTTCAATTATTCAAATGCAGGGTAACAAGGTATGGAAGGCTAGTGTTGAAAGATAGACAGATTTACAATTTAAGTCTAATGTCCTGGAATGTTTCCCTAGCAATGAAAGGCCTTTAATGAATCCTTATGCTCAAGCCAAAAGAAATTAACAGTAGCAAGCAATAAGAGCTTTTATTATACTAAAGGGCATAACACACATGAACTGTACATTAAATATTTTATCCCTATAGACAATGTAATCTCTCATGAGTTTCACTCATTCTGAAATCTCTAAGATATAATTTAGAGAGCTGGGTATTTGGAATTATTTTATTTCAATAGGTTGGGCTAACTCAAGAACAATTGAAAAGATTTTTAAATTGATAATGGCACATAAAAAGCAGGTCATAGAATTGAAGTAGGGGAGACAGTTACTGATGGGGAGACAATTTCCAGCTCATAGGTACACATACACATGGAAATTGATAGCTCCAGCTTCACTTAGATTTGATTTGACACTTTTACTGTAGACTATTAGCAGTTTTCTATCTCATTTATCTTGAGACTGAGTTTTCTAAATTTAAATCTTTTAGTAAAAGAAATTTTTAGATTCTTTAAAGAAGAGAAATATGAACTGAGACCTTGAATCTCATAAACTATTTGAAGAGCATGATAATTATGCAATATTATATTAACTAATATGAAATTAGAAAGAAACAAGCATGATATAGTACAAACATCACTGGAATGGAAAGAGAAAGAAGTGCTTGTACCAAGTATAGTTACTTTGATAATTCTTTTAATGAGTCTAAGCTTCCTCATTAAAAGAAAAAATGAGTGTTTCTGTCCTGTTTCTGATTCTATCCTAGATATTACCATAAAAGAATCTCAAGAAGATAATCTGAAATTTGACATTTAATGAATTTTGCAAGAAGTATCAAACATAGATGACTTTATGATTAAATTATCATGACATAAGAAGGTGCCTTTTGCTCCCTGTAGAACATTGTCCATTTAATTCTCAGTTTACTAATTTGCAATATGAGAAATAGATAATTCCTGAAATCTGTGCCAACTTTGTAATTCTCTGATCCTTTTCCCACTAGATGGCCATAACCCACTGCTATTGACTTTTGAAATGAAGGAAGTAAAATCTCTGGTACATTTCCCAATTTTTTTTCCTCTTTCTCAAAAAAATATTTTGAAAAAACATACTCCAAATAAATGAATGTAAAGTCTGTACAATTAAAGGGAAAACTTTTCCTAAAAAAATGGAGCGTACAATGCTGGACAGAAAACAGACTGACAAAATGAGAAGCTCCTCTGACTACAAATCATTTAGGAGATTTAGGATATTTAAGTCCTTGTATGTTGATGATTAGTCAGATTTGATGACCAAAGGAATTGCCTATTTGAAATGAAAGACTTTCTTGCCTCAGAATCCTATAGAAATGCCAACGGCTGTATCTGAGAAATTCTAAAGCTATTCTTCCTGCAATTTTGATACTTAAAGCCATCAGCTGAGAAGAAAGCTATGCACAGGTAAACATTATCATCTGATTGATGAGCTCATTTCTCCCCTGAAAGTATCTGAAGCACAATGAATCAGGTAATAAAGAGGTCAAGTGACTGCAGGTTTGTACTTAACTCCAGTTTATTATGTTTTAGAAATGATTCAATAAGGCTGCAAAATCGACAGCATAAATCAAATCCTCCACATTTCAATATTCCATCAGAACCACAAGCAGCTGACATTTTCTTTTGAACCACTGGGAACATAAGTATCCATTGCAGGACCATCTTTTTTTCTATCTATGACTTTCATTATTTTTACATTAAGAATCATTTTGAATGATAAAAAGGCAGTGCTCTTGGTTATTTAAGCAGAACTGTGTCCTATGAATTACATTCTCCCCACCATCTGCATAAAGAAGATATAATTGTGGCTAGTATGATATCCAGAGTTATTATTCTGGAATTATAGGAGATAGTTATGAAATTAAAAGCAGTTCATGGGGTTTCACCCTGGAAATCAAATCTAATTTTTTAAAGTTTCCAAGAAGACAGAGCTTTTGACTTCTAGATGAAAAAAAAGCAATTTTTAATTTAGTATGAGGCCTCTCTTTGCAAAAGACAATGCTGAAAATGATGCATATGCATAATTACAAATAGGATCACTCTCTAAAGAAAATCATTATGAATTGAAACACAACATGCTTCATATACTAATATATGTGACTGTAGACAACGCAGAATTATTCTTAGCCAATAAAAAGCAAGAAGAAATATACTATGTGGGTCCAGTTAAAGTTAATCCCAATTTGTACATTAAATAAGAACAAGAAAATGCAGTTAGATTAAGAAAACTTTTTTTTTTCAGATCTTGCTTTATTACATTATCTAGAAATGGGAATAAAAAAGACTAAGATAAAACAGACATTGTCCATATTAAAATTAAATTTGAACACTAGAAATAGTGATGGCAACATGGTAGATTGTTTTATTTTATACACTGAATTTGAATCCCAACTTTGTCATTTCCAGTGTATGTGACCTTAAGTAAGTGAGTCATTTAATCTCTTTGGCTCTCATTTTTTTTATCTATCAATAAAAGGAGAAAGTATGATTACTCATTTATAACCTATTTTGGATTGTTTACTGTCTTCTGGAGGGAGGGAATAGAGGATGGGAGGAGCAGAATTTGGAAACCAAAATTTTTTAATGTTAATAATTGTTTTAACATGTAATTGGAAGAAAAATAAAATATTATTAAACTCTTAAAAAGGAGATAGGATTTGATGATAGCTAAACTCCATCTTAGCTTTAAAACTCCAATCCTTTGAGATGAAAATTTGCAAAATACTTTCACAATCATTATGTGATATTGACGTATTCTAGTGCACAATATTTATATTATCATTATCCTTGGGAAAGTATGGTTAGAAGGCAAAATGCTCACCAAAAATTTTTGTGATTAAAATACAATTCTTTACATAATAGATGTCATTTAAATTCCATTGTTTATTACCAATTTAACTTTCATACAGTCTTCTTATATGTAATTGTTTGCATATTGATTTTCCCTTTTACTCATGTGCTCCGTGATAACAGGGAGTATCTTTTACAGATAAAACTCTTTTCATAGGCCAGAAAAGCACTAGTGATTCAAAGAAAGGCAAGGTATTCTTCATGATCCTGTAGACCACCAATATGGTCCCTGAATTTTTTTGGCAAAGATACTAGAATGGTTTACCATTTTTTCCAGTGGATTAAGGTAAACAGAGGTTAAGTGACTTGTCCAGAGTCATATGTGTATACATATATATATATATATATGTATGTATGTATGTAATGTATGTATACATAATAAGTATCTGAGACTGTATTTGAACTCAGGTCTTTCTGACTCCAGGCCCAGGCTTACTGTCTCATAGTTGAGAGTAAATAATTAATACTTATTGACCAAATACCTGATTTATGCTCAATGAGACTCAGTTTCCTCATCTTTAAAACCAAGATAATATTGAACAGGAATTTTTAGGAAGAAAGGGCTTATAAATGTGAGTTTTAATTTTATCTCAGAAATATAATGGTGGCAGATCTTAGAGTCAGAAAAATTGTCAGGATAAGGTCACCATTGACTTGTACTACCTCTATGACCATTATAAAGCCACTTTCGGGGCTCTGGACATTATAGTTACTACCAAAGGTGGAAGTTTCCATAGAATTACTGAGATGAAGATGAATTGTTTATTCTTGAGTTCTGAATATAGCAATATATACATATATACACATATATATATGTGTATATATATATATATATATATATATATACTGAATATATATGGAAATATACTGAAAACAGTATATATTTCACAAAAATTGCCCAATGGGGTATATTTAAATGAGTGTCCCATAGGTTCTCAGAAAAATACATCTCTAATATAAAGCTGATCATATTTCTTTTCATGCTTTGGGCCCTCTAATAATTTATTATTACTGTTAACTACCTACTCTTATTATAGATACCATATAAGATCATAGATTTTGATCTGAAAGGGCAATAAAGGCCATCAAATCCAATGACCTCTTTTTTGCAGATGAAGAATTTGAGGCCAAGAGAAGTGTTTTGAGTTTCTCAAGTTCAAACAGGGTAATATTGTAAACCCATGATATCTTACTCCATATCCATCATATTCCACTTTGTATTTCAACAAGGTCTCAAGAAAATGTGTGTGGATGCAAGATAACATAGTAGAAAAAGTGCTGAATTGGGTGTACAAGTACCGGAGTTCAAATCTTCGTTCTGCTACATGCAACTTGTAGGAACTTTAGTAAGTAACTTAAGGCCTCTAGGTTTTAGTTTCCTTATCATTAAAGGACTTGGAATAAATGGTTTATTAAGGACTCATTTGTCTCTAAATCTTTTGCTCTTTCATCATAGGATTCTGTGACATATTTCTGCCTACAGCAGTGGTACAATGGATAGAGTGCTGGGTGTCAAGTCAGAAAGCCTCATTTTTCCTGAGTTCAAATCTGGCCTCAGACACCTAATATCTATGTGACCCTAAGGCAACTCACTTAACCCTATTTACCTCAGTTACTCATCTGTAAAATGAAGAAGAGAAAGAAATGGAAAGTCGCTCCAGGATCTTTGGCAAGAAAGTCCAAAATGGGCTCACAAAAGATCAGACACCACTGAAACAACTGCACAAGCACAAGACAATTATACTTATACAATGTAAGACAGAAACAAGGGACTCAAAGTATTTAACCCTGACCTTGAGTAGACTATAGATAATACTGTTTATCCCTTTATAAAATATTCCCAAAATTTTCAAATGCCTATACTGGACTTCTGAATTTAAAGTTTCTTTAGGTTTGCAACTTATTCAACTTAGTAGATATTTTCTATTTGGAAATCCTTTGACTATGAAAAGAAGACATAATTTATATTTGCAAATTACAAGCTCATTTATGCTAAAGAACATGTGTTTTTCAGAAGTAAAAGTCAGTCCCTGACTACAGTTTTTTTTTTTTTTTTTTTTTTTTTAGCACCCTTCACCCTTTCACTGTTAATGTATAGCCCTTGGTCACACTTAAAAGAAATCATTTCTCATTCAAAATTCATTGCATTTTAATTGCAGATTTATTAAGAAACTGACAGTTTTCTATTGATTATTCCAGGATGTTGTGGAAAATGGAAACAGGCAGAGAATCTCTTGCAGGATTGACAGGGCTTCACACTAAGTGGTGAGGATGATGTTGTGTGTAAACATTTTAAAAAGAATAGAATATGACTGAGTATAACAGAACAATGAGGATGGAAAATGTATTATCAGTATTTGTAAAAAGAGGCAGAGGGAAACTGTGTTGTAAAACACTCATAAAGGAAGATTTGTTTGGATTTTTGTTATATATTCCATCAATTCTTACTGCCTTAATTCCCTCTCCCTCTGTGTGTGTGTGTGTGTGTGTGTGTCCCTCTTTCTCCCTCTCTGTCTTTCTCAATATTCTAGCATTAATGTCCTAATTTGTCAAACTATATACAGAATGTCTTATTTGTTGACATGAACATTACTGGAATAGCTCGAGAGATATAGGTCAATAAAATGGTTATTTTTAAACAAGACTAGCAATATTGCCTTAAATATCTGGATAATTTTACTAACATTTCCCTTCATGTTGGTTCTCAGATAATTGTTGTCCATCAATTGTCTGTTTCTTATGGATAGACAAAGTGTTTAGTGAATTGCTATACTTTTGAGAAATTGGTAATGGGATAATACCAACATCTGATCTATATTTATATGTAATGGTCATTTTTCATAGTATATGATTTGATCTATTGTATCTCTAAAGATATGGGATAATGGGTGATGGATAAAGAAGTGCTACTTGATTTAAAATGCCATTCTATATGTTTCCACATAGATATAGGTAAAGAAATATGGAAAGGAAAATCCATATTGAATTATAGTAATTTTTATGTCTGAAGGTCTCTATAAAACCTCTCTAAAATATATAATTATTCAGAATATCCTGAATTTAGTCATCTGTACCGAAAAATCAAAATGAATAAAACGCATTTACTTCCCTGATAAAGGCAATGTTATATGCCCGCTGAATCAGTTCATTTATAAATATGCAAACAATATCTTGTTTATCAATAACAAGCAGGATCTAGAATTGGATAAGAATAGAAAATAGATAGGATTTCATTTAGGAAATTATAAGGTGATTTCAATTATCCTAAGCTGTACACACACACACACACACACACACACACACACAAACACAGAGTTAGAAAATGTATTTATTTAGGATTTTTGTAAGACAATGGGGTTAAGTGACTTGCTCAAGGTCACACAGCAAGTATGTATCAAGCATCTGAGAACCCATTTGAACTCAGATCCTCCAGACTCCAGGGCTGGTTGCTCTATCCACTGCAATACCTAGCTGCCCTCATGCATTATTTAAATTTAAAAAATCAGTAAACTAATATTTTTAAAATTCATACTCTATTTTTTGAACATAAATTATTTCTATGGTCTTCCTCCTGTTGATTATCTCCAATTTATCCTGTATACAAATGTGTATATAGTTGATAACAACAGATCTTTCTCATTAGACTGTGATCACTTTTTAGAGAAGATATTGGCTTTTGCCTTTCATTATATTCTCAGAGTTTAGCACAGTTCCTGTCATAGAGTCAACACTTAAATCCTTTATTGACTGACCAACAGCTATATGACAGAGATATATTTACAAATCCCTGCCTTCAAGAACTTTAATTTGATTACACAAGACAAACATATATATGAATATATGCATATATATGCAGCTATAAATTATATGCAAAATAATTGAAAATCACAAATAGGGAGGTGGGAGGAATAAGTAAAGGCATCGTACAGAAGGTGTATGAGCTAAATATTCTAGTTATCTGAAAAAGTAAATCCCTATGAAGGCACACAGATGAAAGATTAAGTATACTATGTCAGAAACATTAATAAGGTCAGTTTGACTGAACCATAAAAACGTGAATAGGGAAGCAACATATAATAACATAGGAAAGTAATTGCTGTCTAGTTTATAAAGGACTTAAAATATGAAGTAGATGACCTGATTTGAACATAGACATAATAGGAAATCACTGGAATTCAGGACAGGAATATATTCATATCTATTAATAATGTATATGTTTATAACATCAGCATTATTTCCAGGATGATGTCTGTATAAGAATTATATTGCAGGTGACCTACAGTCTTTGAAAGATACAATGTAGCTATAAATAGCTTATAATATACTACTCAAAATATTGCATATTATAGAATTTTACAGTATATTACAGATTCAAGTAAGAAATATATCTAGGAAAAAGACTAAATAAGATGGCTTAATAATTTTATTTGCTTTGTTGCTTTTCAATTATAGGAAGAAAATAGAATCTGTAGATAATGTAAAGGTGAGGATATTTATCTTCAATTCCCAGGAAACTCTAGAATGGCTAATCAAAATCCTAAAATCTTGATCATAAAAAGAGCAACATGGTGATATCAAGAACTGGTCTTATTTTCTATTTTGATAGGATATTTAAAATTGTATGTTAAAATATGCTAGATTAGAATATCAATAACAAATACATAGATTTTATAAATTATTTGAGAAACTATTTCATAACAATCCTGTGGAGAAGATAGATGTAAATTAGCTAATAATGCTATTAGATCCTAGTTTCTTAACTTGGGTGTCAATGAAATTAATAGATAGATAGATAATTAATTTAATGGATAACCCTTGTAATACTCTTTATTTCATTTTATATTTTTAAAAACATTATTCTAAGCAGGGATTCATATGCTTTGTCAAACTGTTATGTTACAAAAATTGGTTCATGACAAACAAAGAAGAAACCTTGAAATAGATCTAAACAAATGGAAAAATATTAATTGCCCATGGATAAGCCAAGGCATTATAATAAAAATGACAATTCTGTACATTAAGTTATTTATTTATTTAGTACCTTACCTATCCAAATGCTAAAGAATTATTTTATTAATTTAGAAAAAGTAATAAAATTAATCTAGGAAAAGAAAATATCCTTATATCAAGGGAATCAAGAAGAAATATGAAAAAAGTATTGACCTAACAGAAACGGATTTCTAACTATCTTATAAAGTGATAATCATGAAAATAATCTGATAAGAAATGTTGTTGGAACAGTTGATTTCATTAAGTATTCAGTTTGTAGCAATAAATTATCATGATAATATACATTTACTTAAATCAAAAGATTCAAGTTCAGGGAAACAGCTGTCCATTTGATAAAAAAAAAAAATTGATTGGTAGTGCTAGGTAGTGCAGTGGATAAGGGCAGGCTATGGAGTCAGAAGGGCCCGAGTTCAAATCCAGTCTCAGAGAATTAGCTTTGTTGCCTTGGGCAACTCACTTAACCCCATTGCCATAAATAACAAAAAAAGTAAAAAGCAAAAAATTGATGGGAAAACTTGAAAGCAGTTTGGCAGAAAGTAGGCATAGACCAATATCTCATACAATATATCAAAATGGGTATGTAACTTAGACATAAAGGATGATATTATAAGCAAATTTGGAGAGCATGAAAAAATTTGCTTCTCTTATCTATAGATTAGGTAAGAGTTGTGACTAAACAAGAGATAGAAAGAATCATGAGAAGGATAGGCATAATTTTGTTTATGTGAAATTAAAAAAAAAAACTTTTGCCTAAACAATACCATTTGGGGCAACTAGGTGGATAGAGTACTGGCTCTGGAATCAGGAACACCTGAATTCAAATTTGATATCAGACACTTGATAATTTGCTAGCTGTGTGATCATGGGCAAATCAATTAACCCCATTGCCTTGTAAAAATCATAAACAAACAAACTACAAACAATACCAGTGACACTAAATTAGAAAGAAATAGGAAACTGGGGAAAAAAATTAGGCCAAGTTTTTTTTTTTTTTTTTTTCTGATAAAGGCCTCAATTCTCATATACATAGAGAACAGTTAAATTGATAAGAATGTAATTCCTCCATTGATAAATGGTAAGTGAATATAAACAGACTGTTCTCATAAGAATAAATCAATATTTTTTAGTCATATAACAATTTTCTAAATCTATATTGATTAAAATGCAAATTAAAACAATTCCGAGGTACCACTTTATCAACAGCTTCACTAATTCAACAGCTTTACTAATATGAAAGAAATGAAATTTGATAAGTGATAGATGTAATGAGGAAAATAATGAACTGTTAGAATTGTGAATTTATCCAACATATTCTGGAAAACAATTTGGAATGACCAAATAACTCTAAAACTGTGACTAATATTTGATCTAGCACTACAATTTTCAGGTCTGTATTCCAAAGGGAAAGAAAAAAGGTATATATAGAATGAATTATTTATAGCACCTCTTTTTGTAGTGGCAAAGAATTGAAAATTGGGAGGATACATTAACAAAAGAATGGCTGAACAAATTGTGATATATGATAGTAATTGAACACTATTGTATAATTAGAAATGATGATGGATGGAAAGCAGACCTATATAAATTTTTGCAAAATGGTTTACACAGAACCAGGAGAATATTGTACATAGTAGTAGCAATAGTGTAACAATGATCAGGGTTATAAAACTTAGCTACTCTGATCAATACAATGATCTAAGACAATTATTAAAGACTTACGATGCAAAAACACTATCAAAATCTTGTAAAAGAACTGTTGAAGTCTGAGTGCAAATTGATGTATAATATTTTTCAGTATATTTTTTCAACTTTTTTAATCAACATGGCTAATAGGCAAATATGTTTTGCATGACCCCATATGTATAATATATTTCTTGCCTTTTCAATGTGTGGGGAGGGTATGAAGATAGAGCATTTGAAACTCAATTTTTAATAAATGAATGTTATGAATAATAAAATTTTAAAATTTTTTAAAAGAAATAAAATATACCCAGTATACACATAGACACACTCCTTGAAATACATACATTTATAAATAATTGGATGGCCAGAGACAAGAAGCTTAAGGAATCTCTGCAATTGGAGACCTCCTTTAAAATAAAATCACAGTTTTGTCTATTTTAAAATTCATCTGATCATAGCATTTTGCAGCAAAATAGAATCTTAAGGATTATCTAACCCAATTTCCTATTTTATAGGTAGCAAAATTAAAATATAACTAGGAAAAGAGAAAGGGAAAGGCATAGAGGTAGACAGTAGCAAATCTGGAACCAGAACCCACATCTTTAGACTTTAAGACCTCTGCTCTTTTTGTCTTATGTCCTATAAAAAGACATTAGGGGAGGTAGTTTCCATTTCTCTTTTGTATAAATTAGAATTATATGGTTTTCCCAGCAAACAAGCTGTAGAGACTAAGAACAACTTCCCAAATCCGTGAATAATTTGGGGGAAGAGGGAGGTTTGGAGAGAAGGGGAGAAATACTATCCCCAGAATCAGAGATTTAAATTCTAACTCTGATGCCTATTACGTATGTGACCTTGGCCAAGTCATTTAATCATAATAGACACTTTATAATTATGTGTTGAATAACTCCTTGACTCTCAAAATACTGAATTGTAAAATAAGGCAGTTGGACTTAATGGCTTCAAAGATGCCTTCTCACTCTAAATCTATTATCCAGTATCCTTGAACACCTCAGAGCAAAGCAGATTGGAAGAAATCATGAATGAATGTACATGCGTATGTATGTGTGTGTGTGTGTGTGTGTGAGTGTGTACATGAATGTGAATTTTGTATTGGGGTTGTTTAAATCTGTTATGATATGAATTCTAATCCTCTTTTAAGGTACTTGTGATTTAGGACAAACAACTTTCTAAGCCTCATTTGCTTCACATATATAATGGACATTAATTTCAAACTCTTCACTTGAGTTATTGTGACTAACAAATGTTATGATAGATGTAAATGTTTTTGTAAACTGGAAGGCAACTTATAAATAGGAGTTATTATTCACACTAATTGTGAATAGTATTGACTTTGATAGGATATCAAAAAATTTGTATGTAAATACTTTATGAATTTATTTAGCTTTTATATTTCTCCCTAAATAATTCCTGTTGCAACACTGTAAACCCACATGTATATTAGACTACTATTCTTAATGCAATTTTGATTTATTTTCATATATGTATATATATATGTATATACACACATACACACATACAGACATTGATTCGTGTATTCCATATAAAGCAAGTAAAATATAGTGAAGCATAGTAGTCTAATACTATATGTGTATATATATATAGCAATATATATCTATGAAAAGAAAGCAAAAATACTATTAAGATTAGTAGTCTATCTACATATATGAATATATGCATTTATATAAACTCATATATATTTATATAATCTGTGTGTGAATTTGCATAGATACACACACACATAGACACACACATAAACACATATACACAAAAGCACATTTAGTCAACTGCAGATGGAGAAATTTTAATTTTTGATTCCAGGTTCCTTGAGTTTCCTAACATGAATGTGAATTTCCTGTTTGGAATATGATTTACTACAATAGAAAGGCCTTGAAAAATATTGTGTAATTCTCTTGTGATTCCACATCCTTCAGGGATAATATCATAACATCTTCACTTTTGCAGCATAGCACAAGTGTCTCAGCAAAGCATATGGTACTGAAAGAAAAAAGGTCTTTAAAGTAGTTCACCTTTGTTTTCGATTTTAGTTTATCAAGGGTCATATTTATCAAGTATGAAGACCAACAGGAATTCAAGACATCATCTAACGACTATCCAAGTTCAATAAGCCTTTACTATAGAGTTTAGTTACTTCTATAATTGTTTTTTTAATTATCATAACCAAAAATGTTAGCCATTGATATTTGTGGATTTAAATGTTTTCCAATTATATAATGTATGAAAACTGAGTTTATCATCAAAAACTTTCTATCTTAGTGCCTTGGTAAGAATTCTGAACATTTCATAACATGTCTAAGTATTATCATCATCATCATCTTCATTATGATACAAAAGTTACATTGAACCTTAAGGTTCACAAAGCAATTTACATATTTTATTTTGTTTTCAGATATATAATTTGCTTTTTTAGTTAAAGATTTTATTTATTTTGAGATTTACAGTTTCCGCCCCTCAATTTTACTTCCCTCCCCACACCCCCCACAGAAAGCAATTTGTCAGTTTTTATATTGTTTCCATGTTGTACATTGATCCAAATTGAGTGTGATGAGAGAGAAAATCATATCCTTAAAGAAGAAACACAATGTATAAGAGATAACAAGATCAGACAATAAGATATCAGGTTTTTTTGTCTAAATTAAAGGTAATAGTCCTTGAATTTTGTTAAAACTCCACAGTTCTTTATCTGGATACAGATGGTATTCTCCATTGCAGACACACCAAAATTCTTCCTGATTGTTGCACTGATGAAATAAGTGTGTCCATCAAGGTTAATCATCACCCCCATATTGCTGTTAGTATTTTTCTGGTTCTGCTCATCTCACCCAGCATCAGTTCATACAAATCCCTCCAGCCTTCCCTGAATTAACATCCCTGCTGGTTTCTAATAGAACAATAGTGTTCTGTGACATACATATACCACAGTTTTCTAAGTCATCCCCCAATTGAAGGAAATTTACTTGATTTCCAATTCTTTGCCATCATAAACAGGGCTGCTCTGAATATTTTCATACAAATGTTGTTTTTACCCTTTTTTCATCATCTCTTCAGGGTATAGACCCAATAGTGGTATTGCTGGAACAAAGAGTATGCACATTTTTGATGCCCCTTGGCTGTAGTTCCAAATTTCTCTCCAGAAACATTGGATGAGTTCACAGCTCCACCAACAATGTAATAGTGTCCCAGATTTCCCCCAATCCTTCCAAGAATGATCATTATACTTTCTCATCATATTGGTCAGTATGAGAGGTGTGAGGTGGTACCTCATAGAAGCTTTAATTTGCATTTATCTAAAAATTAATTATTTAGAGCAATTTTTCATATGACTATGGATTGCTTTTATCTCCTCATTTGTAAATTGCCTTTGCATATCCTTTGACCATTTGTCAACTGGGGAATGGCTTTTTTAAAATATGACTCAGTTCTCTGTATATTTTAGAAATAAGTCCTTTGTCAGAATCATTAGTTGTAAAGATTGTTTCCTTGTTTACTACATTTCTTTTAATCTTAGTTGCAGTGGTTTATCTGTGCAAAAACTTTTTAATTTAATATAATAGAAATCATCTAGTTTGTTTTTAGTGATGTTCTCTATCTCTTCCTTAGTCTTAAACTCCTTCCCTTTCCATAGATATGACAGGGAAACTAGTCCTTGACCTAATTTGATTATAGTATTGTTTTTATGTCTAAATCCTGTATCCATTTAGATCTTATCTTGGAATAGGGTGAGAGGTGTTGGTCTAATCTAAGTTTCTTCCATATTAACTTAGAATATTCCCAGCAGTTTTTAGCAAAGAGAGAGTTTTGATCACAATAGCTGGACTCTTTGGGTTTATCAAACAGCATATTACTATAATCATTTCCTGCTATTGCACCTAGTCTATTCCACTGGTCCACCACTCTATTTCTTATCCAGTACCAGACAGTTTTGATGACTGATGCTTTATAATATAATTTAAATTGGGTAGTGCTAAGGCCCCTTCTTTTGTACTTTTTCATTAAATTCCTGGAAATTCTAAACCTTTTATTTCTCCATATGAATTTACTTACAACTTTTTCTAACTAAATAATGTAATTTTTTGGAATTGTGCTTGGTAGGGCACAAAAAAGGTAGATTAGTTTTGGTAGAATAGTCATTTTTATTATATTAGCTTGACCTATACATGAACAGTTGATGTTTGCTCTGGTATTTAAATCTGATTTTATTTGCATGAGAAGAGTATTGTAATAGACTCCCAAGTATTTTATATTGTCTGAGGTTACTTTAAATGGGATTTCTCTTTCTAGCTCTTCCTGCTGTATATTGGTAGTCAAATATAGAAAAGCTGAGGATTTATGAGGGCTTATTTTGTATCCTGCAACTCTGCTAAAATTGTTAATTGTTTTCAGTAGTTTTATGGACGATTTCTTGGGATTCTCTAGGTATACCGTAATGTCATCTGCAAAGAGTGAGACTTTTGTCTCTTCCTTCCTAATTCTAATTCCATCTATTTCTTTTTCTTCTCTAATTGCTGAAGCTAACATTTCTAATATGATATTGAATAGTAGTGGTGATACTGGGCATCCTTGTTTCACCCCTGATCTTACTGGGAGGGCCTCTAGCCTCTCCCCATTGAATATAATGCTTCTTGATGGTTTCAGATAGAAACTGCTAATTATTCTAAGGAACAGTCTATTAATTCCTACATTATCTAGTGATTTTAACAGGAATGGATGCTGTATTTTGTGAAAAGCTTTTTCAACATCTATTGATATGATCATATAATTTCTGATAGGTTTGTTGGTGATAAAATTGATTATACTAACAATTTTCCTAATATTGAACCAACTCTGCATTCCTGGGATAAATCCCACTTGATCATAATGTATTATCCTAGTGATAACTTGTTGTAATCATTTTGCTAAGATTTTATTTAAGATTTTTGCACCTATATTCTTCAGGGAGATAGGTCTATAAATTTCTTTCTCTGTTTTCACTCTTCTTGGCTTAGGTATCAGCACCATATTGGTTTCATAGAAAGAGGCAGAGTTCCATCTTCCCCTATTTTTGCAAAGAGCTTATCTAGAATTGGAACCAATTGTTTCTTAAATGTTTGGTAGAATTCACTTGTGAATCCATCAGGTCATGGAGATTTTTTCTTAGGGAGTTCAATGATGGCTTGTTGAATTTCTTTTTCTGAGATAGGGTTGTTTAGGTATTTAATCTCCTTTTCATTTAACATGGGCAACCTATATTTTTGTAAATATTCATCCATTTCGCTTAGATTGTCAAATTTCTTGGCATAGAGTTGGGCCAAATAATTTCAAATTATTACGTTAATTTCCTTCACATTGGTGGTGAATTCATCTTTTTCACTTATGATAATAGCAATTTGGTTTTCTTCTTTCTTTTTTATAATCAAATTAACCAGAGGTTTATCATTTTTTTTTGTTTTTTTCTCAAAAAACCAACTTTTGGTTTTATTGATTAATTCAATAGATTTTACTATCAATTTTATAAATTTCTCATTTAATTTTTACAATTTCTAATTTGGTGTTTAATTGATGGTGTGTATTTTTTTTCCTTTCTCTAATTTTTAGTTGTATATTTAGTTCATTGATTTCCTCTTTCTCTAATTTATTCATGTAAGCATTTAAAGATATAATATATGCCCTGACAGCAGCTTTGACTGAATCCCATAGGTTTTGGTATTTTGTTTAATTATTGTCATTATCTAGGATAAAATGATTAATATTTTCTATATTTTTTTAGTCCACTCAGTCTTTAAAATGAGGTTATTTACTTTCCAACTGGTTCTGGGTCTATATCTCCCTGGCCCAATATTACATATGACTTTTATTGCATTGTGATCTGAAAAAGATGTATTCACCATTTCTGCCTTTTCACAGTTGTTCATTAGGTTTTTATGTCCTAGTACATGGTCAATTTTTGTATAAATGCCATGTACTGCACAGAAAAAAGTATGTTCCTTTCTATTCCCCATTCATTTTTCTCCATAAGTCTATCATATATATTTTTTCTAACAATCTATTTACCTCCTTATCTGCTTTCTTGTTTACTTTTTGATTCAATTTATCTAGATCTGAGAGCAGGAGGTTGCTCCTACTAGTAGTGTTTTGCTGTCTATGTTTCCTTGTAGTTCTTTCAGCTTCTTCTCTAAGAATCTTGATGCTATCCCCTTTGGTGCATATATTTCCAGGCTTCCATGAATTCCCATCCCTCCTGGTTTCTAACAGAACAATAGTGTTCCATGCAATACATATACCACAGTTTGTTAAGCCATTCCCCAATTGAAGGCTATTCACTTAATTTTCAATTTTTTGCCACCACAAACAAGGCTACAATTATTTTTGATCAAGTCATATTTTTACCCATTTTTTTTTATCATCTCTTCAGGGTATAGACCTAGTAATGGTATTGCTGTGTCAAAGTTTATGCAAATTTTTTGCCCTTTGGGCATAATCTCAAATTGCTCTCCAGAAAGTTTAGATGAGTTCACAGCTCCACTAATGATGTATTAGTGGCCCAGATTTCTCACATCCATTTCAACATTGATCATTGTGCTTTCTGGTCATATTGGCCAGTCTGAGAGATGTTTTAATTTACATTTCTCTAATAAGTAATGATTTGGAGCAAATTTTCATATGACTATGGATTGCTTTGATTTCTTCAGCTATAAATTGCCTTTGCATATCTTTTGACCTACCTAGGCAGGTAGACTCCCAGGTATTTTATTTTGTCTAAAGTTACTTTGAATGGAATTTCTCTTTCTAGCTCTTTCTGCTGTATCTTGCTAGTCATATATAGAAATGTTGAGGATTTATTAAGGTTTATTTTATATCCTGATATTTTGCTAAATTTGTTATTTATTTCAAGTAGATTTTTATATGACATATTTGGGATTCTCTAAGTATACCATCATGTCCTCTGCAAAAAGTGAGAGTTTTGTCTCCTCATTCTAATTCCTTCAATGTCCTTTTCTTTTATTGCTGAGGCTAACATTTCAAATAGGATTTTGAATAGTAGTGATGATAATGGGCATCCTTGTTTCACCCCTGTTTTTATTGGGAATGCCTCAGTCCTATCCCCATTGCATAGAATACTTGTTGATGGTTTCAGAAAGATACTACTCATAATTCTAAGGAAAAAGAAACAACATTTATTCCTACACTCTCCAGTGTTTTTATTAGGAATGGGTGCTGTATTTTATCAAAAGCTTTTGCAGCATCTATTGATATGATCATATGATTTCTGATATGTATGTTGCCAGTGATATAATTAATTATACTAGTAGTTTTCCTAGTATTGAAACAACCCTGCATTCCTGGGATAAATCTTAATTGATCATAATGTATTATCCTAGTGATAACTTGTAATCATTTTGCTATGATTTTATTTAAGATTTTTGCATCTATATTCATCAGGGAGATAGGTGTATAATTTTCTTTCTCTGTTTTAACTCTTCCTGGATTAGGTTTCAGCATCATATTGCTGTCATATCAAATGGTGTCATAGGAGGATTTAGGCAGAGTTCCATCTTCCTCTATTTTTCCCAAGAGTTTATATAGAAATAGAGCCAATTATTCCTTAAATTTTTGATAGAATTCACTTGTGAATCCATCTGGCCCTGGAGATTTTTTATTAGGGAGTTTAATAATGGCTTGCTGAAATTTTTTTTTTCCTGAGATAAGGTTATTTTGGTTTTTAATTTCCTCTTCATTTCATCTGGGCCTTTTATATTTTTGTAAATATTGGCCTATTTCAATTAGATTGTCTAATTTATTGGCATAGAGATGGGAAAAATAATTCTCATTTATTACTGTAATTTCTTCCTCATTGGTAGTAAGTTCACCTTTTTCATTAATGATACTAGAAATTTAGTTTTTTCTTTCTTTCTTTTAATCATTGTCCAGAGGTCTGTCAATTTTATTTATTTTTCATAAAACCAGCTCTTGGTCTTATTTATAAGTTCAGTAGTTTCCTTGTTTTTAATTTTATTAATTTCTCCTTTAATTTTTAGAGTTTGTAATTTACATTTTAATTGGTAGTGTGTAATTTGTTCTTTCTCTAATTTTTTTTTATTTGCACATTTAGGTCACTGATTTCCTGTTTCTCTAATTCATGTAAGCATTTAAAGATATAATAAATCCCCTGACAGCCACCTTGAGTGTATCCCATAGGTTTTGGTATGTTGTATCATCATTGTCATTATCTAGGATGAAATAAATAATTCTTTCTATAATTTGTTGCTTGATCTACTCATTATTTAAAATGAATTTAGTTAGTTTCCAATTAGTTCTTGTTTTATATCTCCCTGGACCAGTATTACATATGATTTATATTGTGTTATGATCTGAGAAAAATGTGTTCACTATTTCTGCCTATTTGCAATTTATCATTAAGTTTTTATGTCCTAGTAAATGGTCAATTTCTGTGTAAGTGCTATGTACTACAGAAAAAAGTATATTCCTTTCTATCTCCAGTCAGTTTCCTCCATATGTCTATCATATCTAGGTTTTCTAACAATCTATTTAGCTCCTCGACTTCCTTCTTGTTTATTTTATGATTCAATTTATCTAAATCTGGGAGTGGGAGGTTGAGGTCTCCCACTAGTAGAATTTTGTTGTCTATGTCTTTCTGTAGCTCTTTCAACTTCTCTAAGAATTAGGAAGCTGCCCTATTGGGTGTGTACATATTCAGTATTGAAATCAATTTGTTGTCTATGGAACCTTTTAGGAAGATATAGTTTCCTTCCTTATCTCTTTAACACTAACTATTTTTGCAGCTGCTTTCTCTGAGATAAGAATTGCTACCCCTGCTTTTCTCACTTCAGCTGAAGCAAAATATGGCTTGCTCCAACCTTATCCCTTTACTCTATATGTCTCTCTCTGCTTCAAATTAGTTTTTTGTAAGCAGCATATTGTAGGATTCTGTTTTTTAATCCACTCTGTTATTCGCTTATGTTTTTGTTTTTTTTTTTCCCAGTGGATTAGTGAATACTTTTATTCTGCACATAGAAGCCACTAAAGGATCTGTCCTGTGGGCTTGTTGGGGGCTGCACCACAAGTATGTAACTCTGCACATCAACACTGTGGGTGTGTCCCAATTACAAGATGACGTCTTCCAAAAAAGGACCAAAGGATCAGGTACCATCTCTGATAAGACAATTGGAAAGAAGCAGTGAGAATACAGAAAGGTGGAAGAGAGGGGGTGGATTTAAGTAGTAGAAGCCCTACCCACAAAACAAAACTAGTCTACTAATTGGTGCTGCCCATTCTTTTGGAGGACTTCTACAGAGATGACTGTTGCCTGCTAGCTCTGAGGCTTCATGGTCATGGAGCTTATTTGCCCTGAAGGTTTCTGAAGTTCCTTTCAGTGATTTTAGACTTGCTGCCCAGTTCTTCCTCAATTCTGAGAATTTGGTTATTCTTGCCCAAACGCTCAGATTATCAGGGGGCCTCAGTTGATCTGCCCAGTGCAGAGACCCACCACCAGGTCTGCAATGAAGGTATCTTCAGTCTCCCCAGAACTATGGGAAACCATTATTCCCCACCCATTAGACTGGACTAGCTAGCACACCTGGAATGATTCAGTCATGGAGCCAATCTGGTTCACTTTCAGCAGGAGGCAATTACAAGTTTTCTCATTCATAGCCTTTTCAAAGTGCTTGGGATTGGTCACTGTGAGATCATCCCCTACAACCTGGATGCCTACAGTTTCAGTAAAATTCTTCCAAGCTGCCCAGTCATCCTGGTCAAAGGGATCTTCAATAGACACCACTGGATAGTCCCTGATGAAGCTCTTGTAAAGGTGCCCAAGCTCGGCAGGTGAGATGTATCTTCTGGGATCATCAGGAGTCTTGAAGTCCAAGTCATATTTCCCAGAGGCAGCAACATCCATGGCAATTACAACCTTGTCAGGATAACCAGCCTTGACAATCCTTCAGCAGCTTCAGAGCTTCTTCATTCTCCAGGATGTTAGGAGCAAAGCCACCTTCATCTCCTACATTGGTGGCACCTGACCATACTTCTTCTTAATCACATTCTTCAGGTTGTAGTAGACCTTAGCTCCAATGCACATGGCCTCCTTGAAGTTTGATGCTCCAACAGTGAGGATCTTGAGAGCTTGTATTGTTAGCTTGTTACCAGCATAGGAGCCACCACTGATCACATTGAAGGCTGGAACTGGCAGGATGATTTCTTCATTGCCTGCAAGATCTGCAATATGGTGGAAAAGGAGCCACCTTTCTCAGTAGCCCTAGCTTTACAAACAGCCAGAGACATTCCCAATATGGCATTTGCTCCAAATTTAGATTTATTCTCAGAACCATCCATCTCTATCTTCAATTTGTCAATCTTCTCCTGTTCCACAACATTCAGTTTCTTGATAATCAGGGTCAGGGCAATAGTATTATTGATGTACTCAACTGCTTTTGAGACACCTTTCCCCATATAGCGGGTCTTATTATTTTCTTGGAGCTCCAGGGCTTCATGGATGCCAGTAGAAGCCCCACTGGGAACAGGAGCTCTGAAGAAAGCTTTTGAAGTGTAGAGATCAACTTCAATGGTGGGGGTTTCCATGAGAGTCAAAGATCTCTCTTGCAATTATCTTCAAAATCAGCATGTTGAATTTCTGGATGAGACTGGCTTCGCGGGATTCAGAGGAGAGAGGCAGAGGGATCTAGCTCCATGCTCCGAGAGAGGGCCAGTTAAAAGGGGTGCACTTACATTTTAAGGGAGAGTTCATCCCATTCACATTCAAAGTTACAATTGCTAACTCTTTTATTTTCCCCCATGCTATCTTCCTTTTGTTTGTATTTTCCCCCTTTTTTCCCCTTTATCCATATTTTCCAGTGTTTTGTTTCTGAATACCAACATCTTCAGTGTGTTTGCCCTCTTAAATTGCCCCCCCTCCCCTTTTTATCCCTTTCCTTTTTCTCCCATTTTCCTTCCTTCTGTTAGTTCCCCCTTTCTCCCCCTTCCTGTCCCCCCTCCCTTTTTTCCTTTTTTAATGCTTGAAAGGTAAGATAAGTTTCTTATCTTGACTAAGTGTGTCTAAGTTACCTTTAAGCCAATTCTGATGAGATGAAGATTCTGGTGGTTCTCACTTCCTCCCTTCTTCCCCTCAATTACAATAGTTCTTTTGTACCTCTTGATGTAAGGAGTTTTACCATATTCAGTCTCCCTCCAATCTCCCTTCTCCCTACTGCCCCCCTTTTTTAAGGAGGTATTGTTTTTAAATTATTTTGTGTCACAGAAAAGTTATGAGTGTCCATCACTTCTGGCTAAGTATATTCTTTCTAATAGAGTTATAACTCTCAAGAGTTATGAGACTCTTTCTCCCAAGTGGGGATATAGTCAGTTTCATCTTATTGTATAGCAGTTTGGTTTGTTTGCCTTTTTCATGTGTCTCTTAAACCTCCTGTTTGATGTCCACATTTTCTATTTAGCGTTGGTCTTTTCATCATGAAGTATTGCAAGACTCCCATTTCATTAAATGTCTATCATTTTCCCTGGAAGAGAAGGCTCACCTTTGCTGGGTAGGGAATTCTTACCTGCATTCTAAGCTCCCTTGCTCTTTGTAATACTGGATTCTAGGCCCTTCAATCCCTAAATGTTGCTGCAGCAAAGTCCTGCCTAATCCTTACTGTGGCTACTTGGTATTTATTTATTTTTCTTTCTGGCTGCTTGCCAGAAAGGATTTTTTCTTTTATCTGATAGTCATGGAATTTGGCCACAACATTCCTTGGTGTTTTCATTTTAGGCTCTCTTTCCAGAGGGGATTGATGTATTCTTTCAATAACTATTTTGCCCTCTGGTTCCATGACATCAGGGCGATTTTCCATCACTAAATCCTGTAATATAATGTCCAGGCTATTTTCGTCTCCAGTGTTCTCAGCAAGGCCAATAATTCTCAGATTCTCCCTTCTCAATTGGTTCTCAAGTTCAGTGGTTTTGCTGTTGAGGTATTTTACAACTTTTTCGATTTTTTTGATCTTTTGGTTTTAACACAATCTTGTTTTCCTGAAGTTCTTAGCTTCTGCGAATTCCACTATTTTTTTTTAGAGAAGAACATTTTTCTTCATTTATCTTTGCATCTCCTTTTCCAGTTGGTCCATTCAATTTTTTTTAGGTTTTTTTTTTTTTTTTTTTTTTTTTTTGCAAGGCAAATGGGGTTAAGTGGCTTGCCCAAGGCCACACAGCTAGGTAATTATTAAGTGTCTGAGACCGGATTTGAACCCAGGTACTCCTGACTCCAAGGCCGGTGCTTTATCCACTCCGCCGCCACCTAGCCGCCCCTTTACGCCACCTAGCCGCCCAGTTCCATTCAATTTTGAAGGAATTTTCTATTTTCCCTAATGTATTTTGGAAGAATTATTTCCTTTTTGTATTTGCACAATTGGGGATTTGAGAGAATCATTTTTTGCATTTGCCCAGTTGAAGATTTGAGGGAATCATTTTTGTTTTTGCATTTGCCCAATTATATTTTCCAAGGATATGTTTTATTGTTGCGAGATGTTAATTTTCTCTCTTGAGTTTCTCTTCCCAATTTTTGCAATTGATTTTTAAACTCCTTCCTGATTTCTTCAAGGAAGTCTTTCTGGGCTGCAGACCAATTCATATTCTCCTCAGAAGTGCTAGATCTCTCTGGTTTAGGATCTGTCTTTTGAAAATATTTCTCCATGGACCCCCCCCCCCCCTTTCCTCTGGCCTTTTTTCAACTTTTGTTGGGGCGGGGAGGGAGCTGGCTCTCAGAGGTTTGCTTTTGAAGATCCTAGAGGCTTTGTTCACATGCCTTAGTAATTCCAAGGGCCAGCCAGTAGGGTGTGCTGGTTGTTTTCTCTAGAGTGAGGTCCTCTGCAGCAAGGGATGAGCTGACCTTGAACACTGGGCTGTGTCCTGAAGGAGGGAGTTAATTTCTTTCTGTTGAGTGAGTTCTGCCACCCTGAGGGGGTGGGAGTGGGGGCTTGTTTATTTTGGGAAAAGGTCTCCTCTGAAAGTATGGACCTCAGGTCCCTGGCCCAGCTGGTTGTTCTCCAGGAGTGTTCTGAGCCTTTGTGCTGGAATGCAACCTCCCATAGCTCTTCTCCCACCTGGCCAAAGACTCTGCAGTTAAAGCTGGATCTTGCATCTGCCATTCACTGAAGTTTCTGCAGCTGAGGCTGAACCTCTGCCCTCCTCCAGCTGCCATCCCCAGGGCTGATAATCTGCTCTAGTCTTCTAGTTCACCCAAGGTCCCCTGAGACAGACCTTCTTGGTAGGGATCTTTTCCTAGCTTCTCTTTCTTGGTTTTGTTGATCAAATTTCTATTAAGAGGTTTCTGTCATGTTATTTCTAAGGGGAAGGAGAGAGCACCTATCACAGTATCTATCTTCTCTCTGCCATCTTGGCCAGAATGATTTCAAGCATTTCTGATGAAAATACCAGAGATAAGTTCAAAAACCACACTTTGAAATACAAAGATGTGAAATATAAACATGTCAGGAGAAATCTAGAAACACACACACACACACACAACATGAATATATTTTTTGCATATGTATGAAATGTAATGATGTACAATGATATAAAGCTAATATTTTAAAAAGGGAGAAGAAACAAAGTGTCCTTCAGAATTATAATGTTTTCAAATGGTATTGTGTGAGTTAAATAAGAAAATTCTGGGGAGAGGAATTGGTTATGCTCAGAGATTTGGAAGAGACAAAAAAAATTCTCATAATTGGAATTTATGATATGAAAAGTAAAACAATAAAAAATGAGAAAAAGGAATGAGAAGATTAAGTGAACTGCATTCCTAAATGAACTGGAAAAAAAGATGGCTGTACAGAAAAAGAAATGGCTTACAATAGAAATATATTAAACTCAATATGGAAAAAAAGTTGGGATGGGGAAACAATAAAAGAGAGGTTAGATCCATGAGAGAAGAGAGGCAAGTAAAATAAAAGTGTTATAGTAAAGGAAAAGTTAAAGGTGAAAATATAAAAGAAAATAACTCCTTCTTAAACAATTGGGGGATGACTAACAAATTGTTGAATTTGAATTTAATAGAAAATTATTGCACCCTAAGACATAACAAAGGCAATTTCAGAAAACCTTGAGTCATATGAAAGAATACACAGGAACATTGTCAATACAAACAATACTCCAGAACTTTACTGAATTCCATGATCAACCTGATTTCAAAGGACCAATAACAAAACATTAAGTTCCTAGTAGGGGTGATAGAAACATGATCCAGGAAGAGATATGCTATGTTTGTACATAATCACCATATTAATTAATTTTACTTAAGTATGCTCATGAAAAAAATTTCAGTAAATGAATGAGGAGAGAGGTTATCAGTATTGATTCCAAAAACAGAGGACCATTAAAACATTTTTTTAAGTGTAGCTACTAAACAGAATAGAGTTCTGATGGAAGTAAAGTAGAATAATTTTGAATGTATCACATAGGATTTTTAAGTACTTTTTTAAAGCAAGTATTATAAATGATTCATGGTTCAAAGAGAATCTTATTTTTGGTGTTCTGTGAGGTAAACACAAATAATGTTTTGTGTGGTGTTTATGTTCAGAACAATAACATCCAAAACAACTTTAAAAAACATGTGTGGAAACCATTGAAACAAAATTCCCTACTAGGTACTAATACTTCAAAAGCAAAACTAATTAAAATTTTAAAACTGGGAAGTCATATTTTATAGATTATTTTAAATAAAGTTAAAGTTGGTAGGGTAATCTGTTTCTTTTTTTGAGGTTTTTTTTTGCAAGGCAATGGGGTTAAGTGGCTTGCCCAATGCCACACAGCTAGGTAATTATTAAATGTCTGAGACCGGATTTGAACCCAGGTACTCCTGACTCTGAGGCCGGTGCTTTATCCGCTACTCCACCTAGCTGCCCCTAATCTGTTTCTTTTATAAAAAACATATGAAAAATGTAACTAAGAAAAGTCGAGGGTCAGTATTATTTAGGTTTTGTACAATATTATATGCAGTAAAGAAATATGAGTATTCCATTAGAAAAAAAAAGATATACATTTAATAGATTAATAGCTTAATTAATAAATTTTTAGAAATTTCAGCTACATAAAGTAATAGAATCACCATGAAGATGGCATGATTATATCCTCAGAACTCACAAGAAGGTTGATAAACAAATAAACAAATAATTCAGGGAATTAAGGTTTCTTTTAAAGTTATAAGATAATCTTTACCATAGAATTCATCTTTGCTTCTATATATAGCCCTAAGAACCAATGTTAATTAGTAGAGGAAGGCTCTTAATCATGATTAGACTATATCAATAATTTTTGTGTTAACCTATCATGGTATATAAGACACTGGCTTACAAATAACTCTAAAATTATTTTTACAGAAAATTTAAAAAGAACTGAGCAGATATAGCACTATCTTCTTCTCTGATTTAGTTGGAGCCAAATTATGGAAATTTAAATACATCTCAATTTAACTTACATATTTAATAGCATATTTAAAAAATGCCAATAGATTATTTCAGAGAATTAGTTAATGATGCAATAAACCTATAGATAAAAAAAAAACTTTATGTATATAAAAAAGTATTTCACAAACCCACAATGTAAAATATATTTGGTAAGAAATGAATGAATGAGAAATGAATGCATACTTGATTGAAACAAATCAATTATAGTCCATTTATGGGATATATATATATATATATATATACATATAATATTTCAATTAAAATAAGCTAGAAAGTACTTCCAATTAAGATGCTTACTTGAAATGTCACAGACAGAATAACCAATTCTCTACTATAAACACAAACAAAAATCAAGAAGAGGCAAAAAAATGGATGATTAATTATCAAGAAATTTAAAGATCAAATGGTAAGCTCCTATGAGAAATACAAAACTATGTAAAAAAGACAGGAAAAAATTATCTGCAGACACTGGGATAGGGGAAAAGTTAGTAGGATAAAAGAGCAGGTTAAAAATTGATAAGTCCTTCCAACTCTCTTCCTGGGAATAATCCATGTAGCCTGAAAACCATCAATACACTGGTCAGGAATGCTGAAGGGGAGTGGAGGAAGAAGTTGAAACCAGTAGTTTTCTGAACAAGGATGAATCACTGAGCACAGACAGATAGTAATAATTCCTAGAATCTGTGGAAATCAGGGAAAGGATGAACTAAAACTTGATCACATAATCCAAGAGGGGAAACAGAATATAACTTGACCCTAGAAGGAAGACTTTATCAAAGAATTAGGATATAAATTTAAGTAAATGAAAGTTAAGTATGGAACAAAATAAAAGAATCAAGTCTAGTTTGAGAGATACCTGATTGCTAAAACCAGAACAATAAAATTAACAGAAATACAGGTAGAATCTTGGGAAAGTAATTCGAGAGAGTGAAGAATATTTGTCATATGAATCCCCAAAATGAAAAGAATAAATTGTTTTCAATAATACTTTAAAAACAGAAATTATAATTTAGATAGGTAATTCAAAGAGAAAAAAAATAATGTGGTAGTATAAAAGTGTTTCTATATGAAGGGACAAATGACAAAATTTGGAAAAAAATGAAATATAGCAAATGCAGCTCAATGATTCCAGGAGCCAATAGGAAATATTATAAATTAATCAAGGTATCTGTAAAAAAGAGAATAAAAGGGGCGGCTAGGTGGCATAGTGGATAAAGCACCGGCCTTGGAGTCAGGAGTACCTGTGTTCAAATCTGGTCTCAGACACTTTATAATTACCTAGCTGTGTGGCCTTGGGCAAGCCACTTAACCCCATTTGCATTGAAAAAAACCTAAAAAAAAAGAAGTCATATCAAGGAAAAGATTAGTATTACACAAGACTTGGCAGAAGTTTCACTATAAAAGAGCTAATGTTAGTATATGGTATTCCAGAAGGCAAAAGAAGAAGGTTTACAGTCAGAGATGTGCCAGAGCCGGTTCAAATCATTTTGGAATAGCTGATTGCTTAATCTGAGCATTTACATCTAAAAAACTGACAAATGTCAGCCCGTGAATTATTGTTTTGTTGATTATGTGTATATATATATATATATATATATATATATATATATATATATATATATATATATATATAGGAACGTAATGGGGAAAATGTTAATAATGCTGATTCTACTTTAAAATATTCTAAATGTACATTTTAACCTCTAGATTTGGTTGTCAAACATTTACCAATGCATTTCAGCTAATTTAAATATAAAACTGAGTGTGATCCAAAAAAGGAAAACTTAAAAATGTAAGAGTATAGAGATCTTGGCAACCATTATTAATGAAAAGGCCAGAGATGAGTAAGTCTAGAGAAATCTAGAAATATAAACAGATCAAATTATTTCATTCAAATAGGGATAACAGAAAAGGTTTCCCTTCAGAACCTCAGTGTCTTCAAAGATTAAAAAGGAAAGAGAAAGAAAAAATCTTTACCTGGATATGGATGGCATTTTCCATTGGGGGTATTTTTGCACTCTTCCTACATCATTGTGTTGCTGAAAAAAGCTGAGGAGTTTATAGTTGAGTTTGATGCAATGTCATTGACACTGTTTCCCTTGTTTTCGTGGTTCTGTTTATTTCACTTAGCAATGAAATATATGACTTTCCAGGTTTTTCTGAAATCTTCCTGTTCATCATTTCTTATTGTACTATATATTCCAATTCATTCATATATCACTGTTTGTTCATCCATTCCCCAGTGGATGAAAATCCCTTCAATTTCCAATATTTTGACAAAAAAAAAGACACTGTAAATATTTTTCCCTTTCTATGACCTTTTTGAGAAACAGACCTAGTATTATTTTAACTGGATCAAAGGATATACATAATTTTTTTGTCCCTTGAGTATAGTTACAGATATCTGTCCAAAATGGTTGAATCAGTTCACAACTCCACCAGCATTAGTACATCAGTGTCCCAGTTTCCCCACATGTTCTCCAAGAGTTCTCAAATTTTTATTTTGTCATATTAGCCAATCTGATAGGTATGAAGTAGTACCTCAAAGTTTAAATTTATAAGCCTAAATAAAAAGTGATTTACAGGGGGAAGCTAGCTGGCACAGTGGATAAAGCACAGGCTCTGGAGTCAGGAGTACCTGGGTAAAAATCTGTTCTCAGACACTTAATAATTACCTAGCTGTATTGCCTTGGGCAAGCCACTTCACCCCATTTGCCTTGCAAAAACCTTTTAAAAAGTGATTTTATAGTACTTCTTCATTTTTCTAAAGATACCCTTGATGTCTTCATCCGAAAACTACCTATACATATTCTTTGATTATCAATAGAGGAATGATATATTATTACAAATTTTATTCAATTATCTATACATTTAAAAAATGAGGCTTTTAACAAAGACATTTGTTATAAAGACTTTTTTACAGCTTTCTGGTTTCCTCCTAATCATGACTTCATTATTTCTTTATTATTCAAAAGCTTTTTTTTAATTAAATTATAAAAATTGTTTATTTCAGGGCAGCTAGGTGGTGCAATGGATAAAGCACCAGCCCTGGAGTCAAGAGTGCCTGAGTTCAAATCCGGCCTCAAACACTTAATAATTACCTAGCTATGTGGTCTTGGGCAAACCACTTAACCCCATTGCCTTGCAAAAGGAAAGAAAAACTAAAAAAAATGTCTATTTCATTATGCTCTCTATCTCTTATTTGGTTATGAATTATCTCCTTCTTCATAGACCTGACAGACTATTTCTTGTTCTTCAAGTTTGCTTATGATGTCACACTTTATAACTAAATCATACATTCATTTTTATCTTATCTCAGTATACATCATAAAATGCTGTCTATACCGAGTTTCTGTACTTTTGTTTTCCAGTTTTCCCAGAAGTTTTATTCAAATAGTGAGATCTTATCCCAGTGATCCTGTTGGGGTCTTTGTCCTTACCAAATACCAGTTTTCTATCATCATTGGCTACTGTATCTTGCATAGTTATTTCTTAGCACCAGATTATTTTGATAATTACTGCTTCATAAAATACTTTGAGATCTACTGCTAACTTCCTTTGTATTTTTTCTTTATTAATTCCCTGAGTTCTTGATCTTTTGTTCTTAAAGAGGAATTTTGTTGCTATTTTTCTTGCTCTATCAAATATTTTTTTTGTTAATTTGATTGGTGTGGCATTGAATAGGTAAATTACTTTAGGTAGAATTTCATTTTTGTTATTTCAGATTGATATACCTATGAGCAATGTATATATTTCTAATTGTTTAGTTCTGACTTTATTTCTGTGAAAAATGTCTTGTAATTGTGTTTTAATTTTTTTCCACATCACTAAAATAATCTTGTTGTAATAGTACACAAAATCCCCTCTTCCCCACCCAAAATAAAAAAAAAATCTTCATGAGAAATAAAGTGAAAGAAAAAGAAAAAAATGTACTTCAGTCTGTGTTCAGATACCATCAGCTCTGTATGTGGGGTGGATCTCATTTGATATCCTAAATCCATCAGAGAAGTTACTTCCATATTTTTCCACAGTTGCTATTGCTGATTGTAATACCCTCCATCCATTCCTTCTCACTCTAATTTATTCTATTTTCTCTCTCATTTCACTCTGTCCCTCTTCAAAAGTGTGCTATGGGGCAGGCAAGTAGTGCAGTAGACAAAGCACCAATCCTGGGTTCAGGAGGCCCCAACCCTACATCCCATCTCAGAGACTCAGCAATCACCCAGCCCCATGGTCCTGGACAGGCAACCTGATACCAACACCTTACAAAAAAAGTAAAAAAAGATATGTGTTGTGTCTGACTATCTTTTCCTATGATCTACCTTCTCCTCTATCACCTACATCGCCCTCCCCCGTCCCCTTTATCCCATCTCCTTCCTCTCCTTTTTCCTCCAGATTTCTATACCTTATTAAATATTTATGCTGTTTCCTCTCTGAGCCATTTCTGATGAGAAAGAAGGCTCCCTCATTCCCCCTCACGTTTCCTCATTCCACTATTGCAGAAGCTATTCCTTGACTCTTTTACATGAAATATCTTAGCCCATTCTACCTCCCCTTTCTCTTTCTCCCAGTATAATCTCTTTTCACCCATCGACTCCATTTTTACAATATATTATACTTTCATATGCAGCTCCCCTTTGTGCCTTGTCTACATATGCTCCTTCTAATTGTTCTATTAAAAGAGAAAGTTCATATGAGTACCATTAGTATCATCTTCCCATGCAGGATTACATGGAGTGCAACATCATTAAATCCATCAAAATTTGCCCTTCCCATCCATTCTCTCTATGTTTCAGCTGAGAGCTGTACTTGAAGATCAAACTTTCTATTCAGCTCTGACCGTGTCAACAGGAACATTTGAAATTCCTCTATTAAAATGAAACCCCTTCTTTTTTCCCTGTAAAATGAAGTCAAGTTTGCTGGGTAGTTGATTCTCGGTTGTATTTCAAGCTTTTTTGCCCTCCAGAATATCATAGTCCAAGTACTACAAGCCCTTAAAGTGCATGATACTAAGTCCTATGTAATCTGGATTGTAGAGTCATGATTTTTTTAATTGTCTCTTTCTGGTTCCTTATAATATTTTCTCTTTGGCTTGGAAGTTCTGGAACTTGGCCATAATATTCCTGGGGCTTATTATTTTTGGATCTCTTTCAGGAGGAGAACTGTAGAATCTCTCAATTTCTGTTTTGCCCTCTGCTTCTAGGATGTCAGGGCATTTTGTCCTGTAGAAATTCTTCAAAGCTGAAGCCAATGACCATTTCCTGATCATTACTTTTAGGTAACCCAATATATTTTAAATCATCTCTTCTGGATCTGTTCTCTAGGTTAGTTGTTTTTCCAATGAGATATTTCATGTTTTCTTCTAGTGTTTCAATCTTTTGATATTGTTTTATTGTTTCTTGATTTATCACAATGTCATCAGCTTCCTTTAGCTCCATTCTATATTTGAAGGAACTATATTCTTCAGAGAGGTTTCTTATCTCCTTTTCCATCTGGCAAATTATGCTTTTTAAGACATTTTCCTCATAAACTTTTTGGACTACTTTCCCATTTGACCTAAACTGTTCCTAAGAACTTTTGTATTTCCTTTACTAAGCTTCTTACTTGGTTTTCATGCTTTTCTTGCATCTCTCTCATTTCTCTTCCCAATTTTTCCTCTACCTCCCCACTTCATTTACAAAATCTTTTTCTAAGCTCTGCTATCACTGGAGCCCAATTCCTATTTTTTCTGGAGCTTTTAGCTGCAGAAGCTTGGACTTTTCACCTTCTGAGTGTGTGTTTTTATTCTCCATGGGACCAAATTAATTGTCTATCGTCAGTGTCCCTTTTTTCCTGTTTACTCATTTCCCCAGCCTGTGCTCTGGTTTGACAGTAGTTCCTGAGCTTTTGAGTTGTTATTGGAACATCTCCACAAGGTCCTTCAAGGTCTTATGAGAAGCTCTGACTGCTCTCCTTGACTGTGCTTTTGTCTGTGTTTGACCACAAGCACACCCTTCTGCCCTGGAGCTTTGCGCAGAGTCCCTGCTTGGCTATGGCAGTATGGGGCACAGACTGTGACCAGGATCTAAATATGGGCAAAGCGTAAGAGTCTTGTTCAAGGGACAGAAGAGAAATCTCAACAGTGACACCACACCCTTAACTTCTTTGCACTAAGTACTCTGAGGGGCAGCTTTTGGGCAAATCCCTTCTGGGAAGATGTGTGGCACTGCTTTCATTTCCTAGGACACAGGCTTTGCTGAGTCCTTATGCATTGCTAAGGGGAACGTGCTCACTCTGGTGGAGGTATCCCAGCTGATCTTCAAAGTTGTGCTTGGTGTTTCCTGGGTTGCAAGTTCAGCAAACTACTTCTGCTGCCACTAGCCAGTGCTGCCATATATCCAGGCTCACCTCAGGCTGTTCCCAGGAGACTGGAGCTCCCACTCAGTAATTCTGGCTGTATTGCCACCCCTCCAACCCCATGGAAGAGTGCCTTCCCATGATCTTCTATATTACCATGGGTTGGGGAATTGCCTCACTGCATCTTTCTGTAGGTTCTGTCTCTCAAAAATTTAGTGTGATTCATAATTTTAAGGTTTTTGGAATATTTCAGAAAAGAGCTCCTGGGAAATGCTGTCCTCATGCTGCCATGTTGGTTCTGCCCCCTTGACCAATTTTTACTCTATATTTCCAGTGATATTTGTTGATTGCAATTTGTAATTGCATTATGATCTGAAAAGAATACATTTAATATTTCTGTTTTTCAACATTTGATTTTGAGGGTTTTAAAGCCCTACACATGATCAGTTGTTGTATAGGATTCTTCTGTTGTTGAGAGAAAAGTATATTTCTTTCTGTTCTCATTCTATTTTCTCTAAAGGTCTGATATTAATGGTTTATTTAACTTCTTAATTCCTTTATTGTTTATTTTTGGAGAGATTTATCAAGTTCTGACTGGAGATAGTTGAGGTCTCCTAATAGCATAATTTTGCTATCTATTTCTTCCTGTAACTCCTTTAACAATTGGGAAGCTATTACACTTGCTGCATATATGTTTAGTATTGATATTACTTCATTTTCTAGGGTAACTTTTAGTACAATGTAGTTTCCTTCCTTATTTCTTTGAATTAGATGAATTATGTTTCTAATTTGTCTGAGATCAGAATTGCTATCTTACTTTTTTTAACTTCATCTGCAGCAGATTCTACTCCAGTCACTAACCTTTTCTTCTGCATATGTCTTTCTGCTTCAAGTGTGATTTTAGTAAATACCACATTGTAGGCTTCTGTTTTTTCATCCACACTACTGTCTACTTAGAATTCATTCCATTCATATTCACAGTTGTGATGATTAACTATGTATTTATCACCATCCTATTTTTCCTCCCATTTGTCCTCTTTTCTTTCCTATGCTTTATCAGTGTTTTTTGCTTCTGTCTGCCACCTATTATGATGTTTTAATTTTGTCCCCCTATCTAAGCTTTTCTTAATTTCCTCCCATCCTACTTCCCTATTGGGATAGATTCCTATTTTCAATTGATTGTGTATAGTATTCCCACTTTGATGAAATTTTGATGAGAATAAGGTTCAAGTGATGCCCATTGTCCACCCTCCTACCTTCCTTTCTATTGCAATAGGTATTTCTTGCCTCCTCGTGTGAAATAATGTACCCCTTTTCTACCTCTTTTTTCCTTCTGTCCCATTTGCTACTCTCTCCTCTTTTAATTTTTATTTCATTTCATTTAGTTCACTTTATACCCATACTCTCTATGTATATTCCTTCTAGTTGTATGATCAATGATGCAATATTTATGAATTATAAGTATCATCTTATGTATGAATATAAACAGTTTACATATATTGAATTCTTTATGTTTTCTCTTCCCTTTTTATCTTGGTTCTTGATATGGACATCAAATTGGTCTGGTCTTCTCTTTATGATAAAACATAAGGAATTCACTAAAGCTGGTGGCTGCTCTTTTTGCCCAGGGTTATGCTGAGGCACATGGTTCTCAGAGTTGGAATATTTCAATTCCACTGACTGCACTGAGGTAGATGAAGGGTCCTGTTATTGACTTTTGCCTGCTTCACCACATTGGATATCAATATTTCCCATTGGTTTCCTGACATGGGGATGCTGGCTTGTGTGAAAGCTTTAATGTCCTTTTCCCTTTACCTGAGTTAGACAGACCTTTCCTGCAAAACATTCAAGTTTCTTGTGCTCAGATATTGTTTTCACTTCATTTTTTTCCTGGTTCTGCTATTTTAAGATTGGTTTGGGGGAATGCTATATTATGGTTGTTTGGAGATGAATATGGGAAACATGCCCATTTCCTGCTCATTCCATTATTTTGGCTCCCAGCAGTCCTTATATTTCTTTCAAGGATTTTCAAGACGTCCTTGATATTTTGCTTTGATGTTTTTTAAGAGAGGAAATAAATTAGAGAGAAAAAGAAATGGGGGGGGGAAGAGGAAGAAGAAGGAATCTAAAAGAATTAGGATACAGAATAATACAGTAAACATAGAGGAAGAAGTAAATGATCATCTCGTAAAGCTATTATCTGAATTGATCAAAGTATTAGAATACAGATACCTAAACTCAAATAATTTGGTTTGCAAATGTATTACACAGGAGGTCCCACAATTGCTTTTGACATCACTGACTTCATAGGTAAGGGCTTGTCATATAGCCACCTCACTAGATTGTTGGAGAAAGGGAGGAATGACAGGTTCTTTCTTATGTCAGAACCAGGAGAAAGGGAACTAGCTTGAATGTACAGAGGGAGGAGAAAATGTTTAAGGGGGGATGCTGTGAAGCTGGGCATCCTTCTCTAATTCAGTAGTATCAGATTGGGGATCTTCATCTCACACTGGTAAATTCTAAAGGTCAAGAAAATTTTAAACGTCAAGAAAAGCATTGGTTAGTATAACTAAAGAAATTCCAAGAAGTCAAGAGACAAAATGTTCTCAGATTTTTTTTGTTCAAATCTGTTGGGAAGATAGAAAAAGAACATAGTAAAATATGAACTTTTAAGGAAAAAATTGATAGTGTTAAGTAGTCTATATGTGGCATTGGATACTTTTTTTTTACTATCACATCAATAATATTAGTGTGGATAACACATACATGAAGTTTCTTTTGCATATTAGAAAAAATATATTTATCAAAAGGGAAAATATTTTGGGGGTAGTATTTGTATTTTATTTTGTTGTTTATTATTGCTTGACTCACTTGATTCTCCATTATCAAAGCTTTAAAGTAGGGAATAATCAATGTCTCTTATACTTATATTGATTAAAACATTTTTAAAAAATGTAAATAGTTATGAAGTTTGTCATTTTAAAATATTGTGCCAACTATTGTTTATTCAAACCAGTCTTGTCATTCTCCCTATTCTTTCTCAATGGAATTATTTCCCTTTATATCTTCAGAATTTCAATTTGGGAAATTTCAGTTTAATTCTTGATTGACTTTTCCCATATTATTCTAGGCCCTGGGTTACCAATATATTCTGTCTTTTAAAATTTTCAGACTTATTCTTCCCAAAACTATAGTGTACACAAGACTGTAGCTATCTTTCCTTTTCTGTCATTACATACAAGATATGATGATAACTTTCCTTCATGGTTTTCATCATTCTTTCCACAAAAGATATTTCCTCCTTCTTGACAAGAATCAGATCAAAAATAACATTTCACCTTCTTGCTTCTACCACCACTGGAAGAAAGAAAATATTTTTAGAGTCCAAGAATTTGTCAACTCCTATTTAGTGCAGAGTTTTTCCAGAACACTGAGTAATTGAAGTCCCCCAGCAATACTATGTCATGACTTTTTGCCAGCTTTGTAATCTATTTCACATATTCCTCTTCTGTTTCCTTCTATATTTTAGATTTTCTGCATTACATTCCCAAAGCAATGTCATTTTCACTTATTTCACCATTGATCTCCATATAAATGCACTACTTTTCAGTTTATTTTCTCTCATACTTTTTTCTTAGGTTATTATTTCTCATAGATTACAACTAATTCTTAATAAGCAGTTCTCTTTGTTCTTTTTTCTACTCTTTTCTTTTTTTGAATATAATATCTTTTCAAAGCCACATTCCAGTAAAAAGTCTTAACCCAAAATGTCTGAGGATTTCCATGATATTATAAAATATGTCTTCCAAATTAGAGCTTCTAATTTTAGCTTTTTAATAATGCTCAAACATTTTCAGTTTGTAAATAGATATCTGATGCTATTGTTTGTCTTCTTTTTTGTATGTTATTGTTTATATTTTATCTTTTTTTTTGGTGCTTCTATCTTCTTGGATTTTGCCTTCATCAAATTACACAACTTTGTATGTCATAGTTGCTACTTTTTATGCTTGCTGACTTGATATACAAATATACAACAATATTTGTTGATGTACAAATATTCAACCTCTATTCTTCTTTTCAATTTAAAATTTTTTGACTAGATTCACAATATTCAAGTCAAATAGTCTTAAGGAGTGAGGTTATTGACCAGTCTTCTCTTATGCTAAAAGTGGAAAAAAATAAAATAGTCTGAATTGGCAGCAATATGGAGTTCATACCAGGGGCAGAGGAAGTATGCCATCAAGATGAAAAATATGTTGGAACCACAGTATGAATGGTCTTAAATGTCAGGTTTAGTAGTTTATGCATCATTTTGGAGTAAGTTTTTTTTTTTTTTTAAATCAGGAAAATATTGTGTTGAGAGTAACAAGTCTGGAAGAATATTTTAGTGGTAATGGCAAGGATGGATTAGAAAAGCCAGAAATTACATCAGGTGGAAGGGATTTACTATAAGGAAGAGCACTATAAAGAAAGAACTAAGTGGCATAAATTTTGGATGTATGATGTTGGAGTCAGGAAGACCTTATTCCAGGGAGTCTGCCGCAAAAATTGCTATTTATGTGACCCTAGAAAAGTCATTTAAAATTTCTCAGTCTCAGTTTCATCTCTAAAATGGGAGTAAAAAAATCATCTACTTACAAAGTTGTATAGATTATCTACTTGGAATATATGTGTCTATATCTGTATGTATACAGATATAGATAGATAAAGATATATATATATACACACATAGATATACATATCTATGCATATAGATATATGCATAATTATATGCAAGTATATATGTGTTTGTATATATATGTATAGTGTATATGTGTATATATATATATATATATATCATATGCATTTATATAAACATAGCTTTGACAGCCTTAAAATCTTATATAAGCATTAGCTATTTTAAGAGGTCAACTAGGGAGTATGTATTAGATAAAACAATGTAATTTATATAGTGATGATAGTACTTAGGGGAAAATTGGATCGCACAGTAGATAAAGTACTGGTCCTGGATTCAAGTGTAATCTCAGATACTTGTGTGACCCTGGGCAAGTGATTTGAACTCTATTTTCCTTGATTTCTTGATCTATAAAATGGTGTTAATAATAGCTTTTCCCCTCAGAGTTATTGTAAGGATCAAATTAAATATTTGTAAAGCCCTTTGTACCTTGACTGCCATATTGTTAGTGTTATATTCTATTAACTTTTATAGTACTCCTTCAGGGCTGTAGGGGAGAAAATGAATTTATCACCTACTTAGTCAGAATAATGAGATAAAACAGAAAGCTGCCAGATGGTGGTCATTCTTTTCCTCTCTTCAACCTGAGAGAACACGTCAGTCAGCGTTCCCCCAGTCAGTCCCCAGACTTCACCCCATGATGAATTAACCTAGCAGTAGCAACAATCTTGTATTGCCCCAGGGTCTTTTCCCATCCTGATGCCTTTTATACTCATGTCAGGGTTTCTCCACAACCCTAAGTTTATCTCATTGTCTGTCCCAATACTTTTTTTGGTCCTTATCTTGTTTATAAGGATTGCTAGCTTTGACTCTGTCCAAATATAGTCTGTACTATGCAGCAAAATAGAGACAGAGTAATCTAATTACAATCCAAATTGCCCAACCAAGTCCATACCGTCCATACTCTTTTCTTATTTATTCATCATATGATGACCTGTAAGTAATTTCTGTTGTATTTATTCATAACCAAACCTTTCTAATTTTCTATTTGGGAAGTTGATTTTTCCACTTCTTTTACTTGCCATGCTTTGATCACTCACGTTAACATGTTCAGATTGATAGTAAAAAGAAACCTCATCTCTTCCACTGATATTCTCTGGAAAGCATCTGATCTTCGTATGGCAGCACATTCTATTCAATTTGACCTTTAAAAGGAGGAGGTTGGGATAGGAGAGATTTGATGGAAACAAATTATCAATTGCAACAAAGGAGGAAGCTCAACATAATGTACTAATTGCTAACTGTGATTCCAAAACATGGGTTCAAGTCCCTCCTTTGACAGATCCTGGCTGTGTGATTTTGTCTAGTCATTTTTTACACACTTCTCAAAGATTATAAATTACACAGTAGGAATTGATAGAAAGATATCCCATACCTGGGAGTTTCCTAAAGCAATGAAGTCCTAAGTAAGTTATTATCCAGATTCTTGGCATTTGATTATAAAAATTAAACTTCTACCCCAAAAAGACAGGGGGGGGGGAAACCAAGGAAAACAGTTGCAAAAGAAAATTAAGACTGAAATATTGGTTTCCAGTTTTGCTGCTCCATATTTCAGCCAGATAACTCTCTATCTCTGCCTCCATTTTTTCTGTCAATGAAATGAGGGAAGAGCTTATGTGAAAAAAAGGGAATAGACTGAAAACTTCCCTACTAATTATTCCCCCTAACTTTGGGGAAATAAAGCATTCATCTTCCATTCTTGCCTTTGAAAGCTCAAAGTAGGCTTTATCTTCAGCAATAGTTGTTAAGTAATTTTTCTTTCCCAGCATCAGGATTCCTCCCCTTGATGTTTATTGGGCCTGAATACTTGATAAAAACAAATTTGTTATTCTCAGAAACCAAATCTATTTAGTTTGCATTTTTTTTATTTTGGGTTTTTTTGATATTCTTTTGTGCTGTCTCCTGGAAAAATAAATTTGGGGATGAGAATTTTCTTTCATGTTTATACATTGAAGAAGAGAAATAATTTTGGATTTTAAAAAAAGTAAGTTTCAAAAAGAGTTAACATACATACATTCTACTTTATCAAATATATTTTTTGTTTGATGACAAATACCTCTTTCTCCCCTTCATTGCTTCTTTATAACTAAATTAGTTCTATAAATAAAACTGAAAATATATAAACCATAATGAGTAAAGGTATTTCTTTTTTCAAATATCACTATAGGATGACTTTGATCAGGGACAAAACTATCACTGTCTTAATATAGAATCAGAGAACTGCTGGGTAGAGCAGCCAGAATATTGACATGTGTTGGTTCTAAGACAGAATGATTGCACAAAGTAGAGTTTAGAGGAATTTTCTTTCCTTGGAAGGGTGTAGAAATACAATAAAAATATCTTCTTTCTCTCACACACAACAACTACAAAGCATTGATTCAAGGTCATCACAGACCCAAGAGACTTGGAATGTGATAGAGTATGCAATTATTCATAAAAACTAATTCACTGGTTAGGAAAACAAAAACTTCAAATATATGCATGCTCAGTATTTTAAGGTAAGAACATTACTCAGATATGTGGTTAAGCCTTGCATTGTTTAACTAGACTGAGGGATTTTGCTTTTTTTTTGTTTGCGTCTTTAATGTGATTTCCTAATTTCATGCCTCCAAAATGTCAACAAGGGTAATAAAATAGCAATTTAAGGCCACATTAAAAGCTGAACTAAATGGCAGCATTCTACTGAAGACATTAAAATAAAATTACAGTGTATCCTCCTATCAGCAGACATCTTTGTAACTTTCATCCAGAATGTAAATCTATCTTACTTCTCACCTTTATAAACCATCCCTAACTATTCTGCCTGGAAGTTTTGGCACCTAAGTGAGTCAATTAGACCAATTTTCCTTTCAAAATGAGTTCAAATAAAGATTACACAATTCTCTTTCTACTGAGACTAATTTCTTTCCTTGAGATAATTTTGTGAATTATGGGAAATGATGATAATGATGAGGGTAAGAATGATGATAATGGTGCTGATGATGTCAGTGATGATGATAGCAAATATCCTTTGACTCAGAGATTTCATTGCCAAGCAAATATATTAAGGAGGTTAGAGATCAAAAGAAAGAACCTGCATTCATATTTCAAAATATTTATATTCCAATTTTTGGTAGTAATAATATTAAAATATGTGCTTTATGCCATCTACTGTGCTGGGTGATTGATTAATACTAACTCATCTGATCTTTACAAAAACCTGAGAAAGTAGTTTCTGTTATTGTTTCTTACAGATGCAAAATTGAGTCAAACAGAATAATCACAAAAAAAGGAAACTGAGTCACATAGAGTGATTTGCCCAAGGTTACAGAGCATGGAATTATCTGAGGCGTCATTCAAACTCAGCTCATCTGAACTGTAGGAACAGAACTCTATTCACTTTACTTCAGTATCAAAGAGCCTAAACTAAGTAAAAGGACATAAATTAGGGAATAACTAAACAAGACACGAATATAATAGATATTACTATTTTATGAGAAATAAGGAATATGAAAACTACAGAGAATCACAAACTCTCATATGAAGTGATGCAAAACAGATTAAACTAAACCAAGCTTTTCATAATCATGATTACAACAATGTAAAACGCAAGAATAACATTGAAACAACTAAAAATGAGGACTGTGAAATTGTATTGACTAAATTGGATTGCAATTGGATTCAATTCCAATGGATTCAAAGATCTTGAAGAAAGAACTTGTCCCCATCTTTGTACTAGGGGAAGATTATGGATATGGAATATTAGAGATAATGGCAGATTTTTTTAATGTGTCTTTAAGTTGTGTCTTTTTTTTGCTTGTTATTGTTACACAGAGAGAGGTTTACACTAGGAAATATAGGTGATGAAAAAATAAGGCATATAAAATATATTTTAAAATAATAACTAACTTGTATTTTTAACACTGTTTGCAATATACTTTATATACAATATTTTATTTTATCATTAAAACAATTCTGTGTGGTAGATGTTATCATTATGCCTATTTTATAGATGGGAAAATGAGGAATGATACGTTAGATTTTTTTTTTATTGGAAAAGGGATGCTAGCAGTGTAATTAACTGGATGTTCCAAACAAAAACCCACATTTCCCTTTGTTCATATTAATTTAGTTCATGATTTACTAGGACCAGTTCCCTTAATCTCTCATTATATAAAATGTTTTCTCTGCTTAGATATCTTCATCTTTAATAAAACTGTATCACAATCTGTGAATTAATTTGGGCATTCATTCTAAAACATACCACTGTCTTTTATATTATTCCTTTCATTCCTTTCATATTTTCTGTCTAGTCTTCACTACTGTTTTGCATGCAAGTTCTCCCTTGAATTGTGTATATACATACATATATATATATATATATATATATATATATATATATATATATTTATATATATATATATTTAAAATTCTAACACAACACAAATACATTGTGTGGTAACTGTACTAAGAGGTGTGAGACTGGAAGAAAAATAGCAACATCAGGTAAAAGGAAGGAAGAAAATGATATAGTATACTCTTTGGTCCCTTTAAAAATTTTTTGAGTGTCCATAGTACATGGCAAGTTGTATTGGGGGGTGGAGGTTCAAGTGTAAATCTCAGATCAAGTGAGGAATGATTGGAATATGCATGAAAGATTACCACCTTTTCAATGTTTCTCATCTATTTATTTTCAGACCAAAAACAAGACTCAGAGAAGTAATGACCTGCTTAAAATTGCATGCTTAGTAAAAGGCAAGTCTAGGATTCAAATTCAAGTCTTTTCATTCATAGAATTTTAAGATCATTTATCTAGAGATTAAGGGAACCACAATAACAATTTAGTCCAACAATTTCATTATATAATTGAGTAAACTGAGGTCCAGAGAGATCAAGTTATTTGTCCAAAGACACATAGCTAGTAAATGTCAGTGGTATGACCTGATGATACTTCTTCTGACTCACATTGGCTCTATAATATTATTGTTGTTTACATATGTCTGATTCTTCATGGGGCTTTCTTGGCAAAGATACTGGAGTGATTTCCCATTTTCTTTTCCAACTCATTTTAAAGATGAGGAAGCGGAGACAAACTAAGTTAAATGACTTCCCAGGGTCACATATGAAGTGTCTTCAGCCAGATTTGAATTCAGGAAGATGAGTTTCTCTGACTCCTAGCCTAGTGCTCTATGCACTGAAATAACTTAGCTTCCTGGAAATGAATATCTATGTTTTCCTCAAATGAGGAAAGGAAGAGGAACAGGTTATTGTTGCTTACCAGTTGTGTCCAACTCCATTTTGATTTTTCTTGACCTAGATACTAGAGTGATTTGCCATTTCTTTTTCCATAACTTAGAATTGGCCAAAGTTAGATATACTGGAACAAAGATTAAATATGCAAGCAAATCTTTCTGGATTAATTCAAGCTCATGGTACTTTCCCATCAAGGTTTTTGAACTATTTCACCTATGTCAAAATATATTAAGATTTGGCAATTGTCACAGGATTCTGGTATTCTCTGTTTTCCTGATTTCAAAATTAACCTCCCCAACACCTTTATTAAAATGTCACTTAATATACTGTAAAACTGTTTATTATGTTGAAGAAGACAGTTCAAAAGTACCCTAGCAATAAATTTATCTCTAAGGGGAAAAAGTATATTAAAATTAAGGTAGATGAATATAAAAGGAGAGAGTTCTACAATATAATGGAAAGAACAGTTCATTAGGCACCTAGTAATGTGTTTTGATTCTGTCTTTTCTATAAGCTAGCTGTTTGATGTGCATTTAAGTTACTGAATGTCTCTTAAACTCAATTTTCTAGTTATAAAAATGAAGTTTGGACAAAAGAATCTTGAAGAATGATTCCCGTATAACATTTTATAATTCTATGAGAAACTTAGCAAATCTATTTCACAAGTCAGATGTTTGGAAAAAGTCTGGGGAAGAGCATGGCAAAGAGAGGAAGAAAGAAAGGAAGAAAGGATGTTAAGAACCAAGAATGGTAGGATGGAAGGAAGGAAGGAAGGAAGGAAGGAAGGAAGGAAGGAAAAAGGAGATGGAGGGAGAGAGGAAGTATACTACTAAAAAGTACTTACATAGTAAACATAACCCTGACCACATAAAAATATTAGAAACTAGATGCATATTAGTGTGAAAAATGAATTCACTTAGGTAATCACTTCATATTGCCACTATTTGAATAAAACTTTGAATTATTTAAAATTTTGGTAACTTGCACCAGCACAATGGAAATGCTTGGTGGGTATTTGGATACATCCTATTTTGTGAGGATAATTAATCTTCTAAAGTAATTTCATTATTTGAATTTTTAGCTCATATTTCCATTGGTCTGTTAGCAATAACTATATTTTACACGGTTTTAAGTTTTAGCAGTAAAGCTTCAAGTATATAAAGGATACTTCAAAGGATTCATTATTCACACTAATCAAGATGACTGATTTCATTAATGATTAATAATGAGATAAATTGGGCAATAGGAACCTTTGGTGGATGTGGCCAAAACACTTAAGAAAAACTCAAAATACCAAGTGCTGGTACATGTATTATTACATATGGAAAATCAGATGTTAACCAAAGGGAATAGCTTCAACTCCTTTTAATAGGGATCATGATTACATTCATTAGTGATCAGAATGAAAACTGACTTTTAACAATAGAAGTAAATTTTATACGATCATTTTATCTACAAATTAATAAAAATTATCTATATTTTGTTCATTAAATTATAAATTCATATCTGACTGGGAAAATCTAGGTTATGTAGGCTAATCCCTTTAATTTACAGAAGAGAAAATTGAGGCTGATGGAGGTTTAGTGATTGATTATGCTTGATTGAATTTAATTCTAGGTCCTTTGACTCCAAAAATATTCAGAGAAGGGGAAGACAGACACTCAGACAGACAGACACACATACAGAGAAGTAGAGGGAGAGTGACAGAGAGACAGAGAGACAGAGAAATAGACAGGCAGTGGTGGGTGGGGTGGAAAGATGGTTGCAATTCATTCTAACTGAAGAAGGTGGGAAGAAAGGGAGAAAAAAACTGTAGAAGGCTAATTAGAAGAAAGTCATTTGAGAGCAGAGCTCACTATAGAGAGGTTATTGACCTAATCAATTTTAGTTGAACAAGGGCCAAAAATACATTTTTAGAAGGTGATATGCTAAAAAAAATTATTTGTAATGAATATCAAGGTGACATGGTTTATTTGTTTGATTTTAGGCCAGGCATTTAATATTTTTGAACTTCAATTTAGTTCTTTTTTTCTCTTTGATTAAAGATTTTATTTGAGTTTTACAATTTTTCCCTCAATCTTACTTCCTTCCCCCCACTCCCCAAAGAAGGCAATTTGTCAGTCTTTACATTGTTTCCATGTATACATTGATTCAAATTGAATGTGATAAGAGAGAAATCATATCCTTAAGGAAGAAACATAAAATATAAGAGATAGGAAGATCAGACAATAAGATATCGGCGTTTTTTCTAAATTAAAGGTAATAGTCCTTGGTCTTTGTTCTAACTCCACAATTCTTTCTCTGGATACAGATAGTATTCTCCATTGCAGACAGCCCCAAATTGTCTCTGATTGTTGCACTGATGGAATGATCAAGGACATCAAGGTTTATCATCACCTCCATGTTGCTGTTAGGATGTATGGTGTTTTTCTGGAGCTGCTCATCTCATTTAGCATCAGTTCATGGAAATCCCTCCAGGATTCCCTGAATCCCTTTCCCTCCTGGTTTCTAATAGAACAATAGTGTTCCATGACATACATATGCCACAGTTTGATAAGCCATTCCCCAATTGAAAGACATTTACTTTATGTCCAAGTCTTTGCCACCACAAACAGGGCTCCTATGAATATTTTTATACAAGTAATGTTTTCACCCTTTTTCATTATCTCTTCAGGGTAAAGATGCAGTATTGGTATTGCTGGATCAAAGTGTATGAACATTTTTCTTGCCCTTTGCGTGTAGTTCCAAATTTCTCTCCATAAAGGTTGGATGAGGTCACAGCTCCAGCAACAGTGTAATAGTGTCCCAGATTTACCACAACCATTCCAACAATGATCATTATCCTTTCTGGTCAAATTGGCCCATCTGAAAAGTGTGAGGTGGTACCTCAGAGAATCTTTAATTTGCATTTCTCTAATAATTAATGATTTAGAGCAATTTTTGATATGACTATGGATTGCGTTGATCTCCTCATCTGGAAATTGCCTTTGCATATCCATTTGTCAACTGAGGAATGGCTTTTTTTAAAGAAATATGACTCAGTTCTCTGTATATTTTAGAAATGAATCATTTGTCAGAATCATTAGTTATAAAGATTGTTTCCCAATTTACTATATTTCTTTTGATCTTCGTTACAGTGGTTTTATCTGTGCAAAAGCTTTGTAATTAAATGTAATCAAAATCATCTAGGTTGTTTTTGATGATGTTCTCCATCTCTTCCTTAGTCATAAACTGCTCCCCTTTCCATAGATCTGTCATATAAACTAGTCCTTAATCTTCTAATTTGCTTATACTATTTTTATGTCTAAATCCTGTATCCATTTGGATCTTATCTTGGTAAAAGGTGTGAGGTGTTGGTCTAATATAAGTTTCTTCCATACTAACTTCCAATTTTCCCAGCAGTTTATGATGACCATAGGAGATAAGAATAATACTAATTATACATTAATATTAGACTTTTAATTTTGGGATAAGATGGCAGAGAGAAGAGAGGTACATTGTGAAATGCTCCTCTTTCCCTTCAAAAAACAACGTGAAAGATGGGGACAGCTAGGTGGTGCAGTGGATAAAGCACTGGCCCTGGAGTCAGGATTACCTGGGTTCAAGTCTGGTCTCAGACACTTAATAATTACCTATCTGTGTGGCCTTGGGCAAGCCACTTAACCCCATTTGCCTTGCAAAAAACTAAAAAAAAGAAGAACCCAAAAGAAACCTCTAAACAGAAATTCAATCAACAAGTCCCAGAAAGAGAAACTTGGAGAACACCTACCAAGAACATCTGTGTTAGGGGACAATGGTGGGTGGACTAAGAGTAGAGGATCATCACCAGGACAACAGCTGAAATCAGAGGGCTGGCCTCAGCCATAGAGACTTTGGTGAGTCATGGGTTCAAAATCCAACTTTAGCTGCCAAGTCTTTGAGTCTTTGGCCAGGGGGAAAGGAGCTCCAGGAGTGTGAGTTCCACCACAGAGAATTTCAGAGGATACCTGGAGAAAACCAGCTGGGCCAGGGACCTGAGATCCATGCTATCAACAGAGCCCTTTGCCCAAAACAAACAATAAGCAACTCCCCATACCCTCAGGCTAAAGGTGGTCAACAAAGTTAACTCTACAGAATGAGATTAACTTCATCCCCAGACTCAGGACATTATTCAAGGATAACTCAGACCCTGCTGCTGAGGGCCTCAAACAATCCAGAGAAAGCAACCAGAATGTCCTACTGGCTGCCCTGGGAATTACTAAGATAAGTGAAGAAAGCCTCTGGGATCTTCAAAAGCAAACCTCTGAGAGCCAGTGCCCTTCCAACACAAGATCCTAGAGATATGAAGAAAGGTCAGTGAAAAGGGAGGGACAATGGAAAAATACTGAAAAGAAATAGATTCTAACCCAATGAGATCTAGCACTTCTAAGGGGAATGTGAATTGATCACCAACCCAGAAATACATCCTTGACGAAATCAGGGATCAGGGAGGAGTTTAAAAATCAATTGGGGGGGGCAGCTAGGTGGCGTAGTGGATAAAGCACCAGCCCTGGAGTCAGGAGTACCTGGGTTCAAATCTGGTCTCATACATTTAATAATTACGTAGCTGTGTGGCCATGGGCAAGCCACTTAACCCATTTGCCTTGAAAAAAGCTAAAAAAAAATCAATTGGAAAACTTGGGAGAGAAAATTAACACCTTACAACAAGAAAAAAAATCCTTGGAAAATCCAATTGGACCAATACAAAATGAGAATAGCTCTCTCAGATCTTCAATTGGACAAATGTAAAATGAAAATAAGTCTCAAATCCTCAATTGGGAATATGCAAAAGGAAGTTGATTTTCTCAAAACTATGCTTGGGCAAATGGAAAACTCCTTCAAAAATAGAAATGACCAACTGGAAAAGGAGTTGCAAAAGGTAAATGAAGAAAATTCTTCTCTAAAAAAAAAAGAATGGAATCAATAGAAACTAATGACTTCATGAAACGACAAGGTTCTGTTAAACAAAACCAAAAGACTGAAAAAATAGAAAAAAATGTAAAATACCTCATCAGAAAAACCACTAACCTTGAGAACAGTTCAAGAAAGGACAACCTGAGAATTATAGGCATTCCTGAAAACATCAAGTAGAAAAAATTCCTGAACTTAATATTACAGGACTTAGTGATGGAAAATTTCCTTGATATCATGGAACCAGAGGGCAAAATAGTCATTGAAAGAATACATGAACCCCCTCCAGGAAAAGATCCTAAAATGAAAACATCAAGGAATGTTGTGTTCAAATTCCAGAACTATCAGATAAAAGAGAAAATCCTGCAAGCCGACAGAAAGAAACAACTTAAATGCCAAGGGCCACAATAAGGATTACTTAGGACCTGGCCACATCAATATTAAGTAATTGAAGGTCCTGGAAGGAGATATTCTGAAGAGCAAGAGACCTTGGATTGCAGCAAAGAATCTACTACCCAGCAAAGCTGAGCATTCTCTTCCAGGGGAAAAGTTGGAAATTTATTGAAATGGGAGACTTGCAATATTTCCTGATGAAAAGACCACAGCTAAATAGAAGATTTGGACATCAAAGAGGAGGTCCAAGAGACACATTAAAAGGTAAAAAAATGGTAAAGAAAAAAATCTGCTATCCACTAAGATGAAACTGGCTATATACCAACTTGGGAGAAAGAGTCTCATAACTCCTCAGAGTCATAGCTCTATAAGAGATAATTTGCTTAGCCAGAAGAGATGGACACTCATAACTTTTCTGTGACCCAGAATGATTTAAAAACAATAGTTCCTTAATAAGGGGGACAGTAAGGAGATAGGAGAATGTAGGAGACTGAATGGGGTAAAATTCATTACATGAAGAGGTAGAAAAGACCTATTGCAATAGAGGGGAAGAAAGGAGGAGGTGAGAACCACCTGAATCTTCATCTCATCAGATTTGACTTAATGATAACTTAGACACAATCACTTAAATTAAGAAATTTATCTTATGAAAACAATATAAATACTGACGGACAAATTGTTTTCTGTGGGGGCTGGAGTAAGACTGGGGGAAAATTGTAAAACTAAAAATAAAATCTTTCATTAAAGAAAAAATATGCTCTACCTATGGGCACAGAGCAAGCAAAAAAAAAAGAAAAAAGAAATTTATCTTACCTTTGAAGTATTAAAATGGGAGAAAAGGGAGGGGCGCAGAGAGGGAGAGAAAATGGGAAACTAATAGAAGTAAGGGAAACCATAAAAAAGAGGGGGCATTGATATAGGAGGGAAAACACATTGAAGGTGGTAATATTCTGAAAGAAAACACTGGATTTGAATAAAGGGAAAAAAGGGGGAAATTACAAATCAAAGGAAGATAGCATGAAGGGTAATAAAGAGGTAGTTATTATAATTTTGAATGTGAATGGGATGAACTCTCCCTTAAAACATAAGTGAATAGCAGAGTAGATTAAAAATCAGAATCCTACAATATGCTGCTTACAAGAAACTCATTTGAAGCAGAGAAATACATGTAGAGTAAAGGTAAAAGTTTGGAGCAAGCCATATTTTGCTTCAGCTGAAATAAAAAAAAAGCAGGGGTAGCAATCCTTATCTCAGACAAAGCATCTGCACAAATAGATAGCATCAAAAGAGATGAGGAAGGAAACTATATCCTCCTAAGACAATAGACAATAGACAATAAAGTAATTTCAATATTAAATATGTATGTGCCCAATTGCATAGCATCCAGATACTTAGAGGAGACTTTGAAAGAGCTACTGAAGACATAGACAGCAAAGCTCTACTATTGGGAGGGAGTAGGAATAAATGGATTGTTCCTCAGAATAATAAGCAGTATCTATCTGAAACCATCAACAAGCATTATATTCAATGGAAATACAATAGAAGCATTCCCAATAAGATCAGGGGTGAAACAAGGATGCCTATTATCGCCACTATTATTCAATATCCTATTAGAAATGTTAGCCTCATAGGGAGGGTGGCTAGATGGCACAGTGGATAGAGCACTGGCCCGGGAGTCAGGAGTACCTGTGGTCAAATCTGGCCTCAGAAACTTAATAATTGCCCAGCTGTGTGGCCTTGGGCAAGCCACTTAACTGCATTTGCCTTGCAAAAACCTAAAAACCAGATAACAAAAAGAACCACAACAAAAAAATAAAGACTTTTATTTTACAAAGCTATTTATCCTAACTTCTATTTTCCAGCATTAGAATTCTGAGATATTCTCTTCAGTCCCTCCCTTCTTTCTCAATGTTGATACATTCTATAAAAAATTCTTTGATTTTTATTAACAATTTATTTTGCCCCAATTACAAGTTCAAGTAATTTGCAACATTCATGCTTAAAATTGATTTTCAAATTCTAACCATATATCCCCACCCCCTCATGGAGAATATAAGCAATTTGCTGTAAGTTATACATGTGTAATATTACAAAAATTATTTTCCATATTAGTCATGTTGTAAAAGAAAACAGATCAAATTAAAAATGCAAGAAAAGCAATGAAAATTTTAAAATTAATCTGTATTCAGACACATTTACTTGTTTCTCTTGGGATTGAAAGCATTTTTCATCATAAGTCATTCAGAGTGGTATTGCATCATTGCACTGCTAATAATAGCTAAATCACTCAAAATTGATTATATTACAATATTATTGTGACTGTGTACAATATTCTTCTGGTTCTCTTCATTTAACTTTGCATCAGTTCATGTAAGTCTTTCTAGGCTTTTCTAAGTGTATGTAACTTATAATTTATTATTATTGAAAAATGGTTTTCTATCAAAATTATATGCAATAAATTTTTCGGTCATTTCCCAGCTGAGGAGCAACCCATCAATTACTAATTCTTTGACACTAGAAAATTAGCTGTTATAAAATATATATATATATATATATGTGTGTGTGTGTGTGTGTGTGTGTGTGTGTGTGTGTGTGTGTACACATTATATATATATGGCCTTCACCTTTTTGTTTCTTTAAACTTTTTAGATACTGGTATTGGTAGGTCAAATGGTATGCCTGGTTTTATAGTCCTTTGGGAATGTAAAATGCCTGAGGTTCTTTTTTGATCACTTCACCACTTCACCAAGAGTGAATTAGTACCTCGAATTTTCCCATATCTCCAACATTTGTCATTTTCCTTTTCTATTAACCAATCTAAAAGATATAAGGCAGTATCTCAGAATGCTTTTAATTTGTTTTAATTTCAACTAATAATGATTTAGACTTTTTAATATAGTTATAGACAACTTTCATAACTTCATCTGAATATGGCTGTTCATAATTTTTATCATTTATAAATTTGGGAAAGGATCTTTATTTTTTTATAATTATGAGTCATTTCTCCAAATATGTATGAGATGAAATCTTTAGCCAAGAAGTTTTTTCCAAACTTTTTTTCATGGTTATGATGACTAACCATATTTCTTTCCATCCTATTTTTCCCATTTTTTCCATTCTTAGTCTTTTCAACCTGTCACTCTTCAAAAGTGTTTTGCTTCTAAATTCACTTTCCCCAAACTGTTCTCCCTTCTATTAGCACCCTGCTTCTTTTATCCCTCTTTTTCCATACTTTCTTCAATATCTCTCTTTGTGCCAATTCTAATGAAAGTTTCAAATATTCCCGGCTACCTTTCCCATCTTTTCTGCCACTATAAAACTCTTTCATGATCCTTTTATGTCAGATACATCATCTCATTGTGATTATCTTTTTTTATTCCTATCTCAGTGCATTCCTTTCTCTCATCCCTTAATTTTTTTAGATATCATTACATTATATTCAATTCATACCTATACCTTCTGATTATATTTATACTTCTGCCTCCCCTAATAATGAGAAAAATTCTTATCAACTATAGGTGTCATCTTTTTCATGAAGTAATGGAAATGGTTTAAACTTATTCAATTTCTTATGATTTTACTTCCTATTTCCCTTTTTTTTCAGTCTTATATATTTGAAAGTAGAGGGGTTTTTTTTGGTTTGTTTTTTGCAAGGCAATGGGGCTAAGTGGTTTGCCCAAGGCCACAAAATTAGCTAATTATTAAGCATCTGAGGCCAGACTTGAACTCAGGTACTCCAAACTCCAGGACCAGTGCTCTATCCACTGTGCCACCTAGCTGCTCCAAAAGTAAAGTTTTATATTCACCTCTAATCTTTTCATCAAGAATCTTTGAAAGTCCTCTATTTCATTGACTAGCCACTTTTGCTTTAAAATTTTTACTCGTTTTTTTCTGAATAGACTATTCTTGGCTGTAATCTTAGTTCCTTTGCCCTCCAAAGTATCATATTCCAATTCCTTTGATCATTTAATGTAGAAGCTATTAAATCATGAGTTTATCTGACTGTGGCTCTATAATACTTCTTTCTTTCTGGTTACATGCAATAGTTTATCCTTAATGTGGGAGTTTTAGAAATTGATTAAAATTTTATTTTGTGATCTCTTCCAGGAGATTATTGGTGGATTTTTTTCAATGTCTAATTTACCTTCTGGTTCTAGAATATGAGGGCACTGTTTTTTTTTACATTTTTGCAAGGCAATGGGGTTAAGTGGCTTGCCCAGGGCCACACAGTTAGGTAATTATTAAGTGCCTGCAGCCAGAGTTGAACTCAGGTACTCCTGACTCCAGGGCTGGTGCTCTATTCACTACTGTGCCATCTTGCTGATCCCAGGGCACTTTTACTTGATAATTTCTGAGGTTCTTTTTTCATCATGTCTTTCCAGAATTCCAGTAATTTAAAATTTTTTTTTCCTGAATCTACTTTTCAAGTCAGTTGCCAAGTTCACATTTTCTTCAAATTTTTCATTATTTTTTTGGTTTGTTTTTTGATTTCTCACAAATTCATCAGGCTGCTTTTGCTTCATTCTACTTTTTATGGAATTATTTTCTTCAGAGAGCTTTTATATCTCCTTTTCCATCTGACCTTTTTAGCTTTTTAAGACATTCTTCTCATCATTGTAGTTATGAACCATTTTTTCCCCTGTTTGACCCATACTGCTTTTTAAGATATTATTTTTTCAGTATTTGTTGTATCTCCTTCACCAAGCTGCTGATTTGATTTCCATGATTTTCCCAAATCATTATCATTTCCCTTCCCACTTTTTCCTCACCTTCCCTTAGTCGAATTTCAGAATCGTTTTTTGTGACCAATTCATATTTTTTGAAGGCTTTGGATTCAGAAGCTTTTAATTCATTATGTTCTCTCTCTCTCTCTCTCTCTCTCTCTCTCTCTCTCTCTCTCTCTCGCTCTCTGTTTGTTTGTGTGTGTGTGTGTGTGTGTGTGTGTGTGTGTGTGTTTGAACCTTAGTGTAACAGATGTTCCCATGGATCTTGCAAGTTGTCTTGAGCTGGAAAATTGTTTCACACAGTCTTTTGGTGATACTCTAGAATTTGGTTGTCATTATTTAAAAATATTTGGTGTGGTTTGGCAGTTTGCTTGTGGGAGTCCCTGCCTTTATTACACCATCTTGACTTTGACCATCTCTAGTCCTTTTTATTTTTTATGAGGTGTAATCTTCTTCATATTTTTGTGTCTCCTTTACCAAGAGCTTGACTTGTTTTTCATGATTTTTTTGGATAATTCTTATTTCTCTTCCCAATATTCCTCAACCTTTCTCACTTGATTTTCAAAATTGTTTTGGAGCTCTTCTCTGATCTGAGACCAATTCAGTTTTCTTGGAGCCTTTGGTGACAGAAACTTTGACTTTTTTTTGTCTTCTTCTGAGATTGGGTTTTTATCATCCTTATCATCAAAGTAACATTTTATGATCAGTCCAAAATGGTATAGTTTTTGTTACATCTTGTGATCAAGTCAATATTGGAAATATACCCTAGCCTATGTTCACTTCTCTCCATTTCCCTTTGAAATACTGACAGAAATTGTTCTTTTCTTCATTTCTCACTTGATTGTACTCCTGGTTTTCATCATGTACCCATGCCTTTTCCCATCTCTCCCTTCTGTATTCTTCTTACTTTTCAGCTTCTTCTTAGTGTTGTCTTCCTTAATTAGATTGAGAACTTCTTGAAGATGATCTTTTGTCTTCTTTGTATCCCTAGTGTTTAGCATTGTGTGTATTATACAACAAATGCAAAATAAATGCTTATCAACTAACTGGCTACTTTATGAATTAATTACATAGTGTCATTGGAAAATACACTTCTAGTTTTTTAAATGCCAAGAATCAGTTAGGACTCATTGCATGAATGAAATCCAGATTTTCCTTTGAATTTTTATTTTTAACTTCTTTAAACAGGTCACACTTTTATGTGAAGCATGGAGCAAGTGTAATGTAACTATAGATGTATGGCTAGCTTGCTTGACTACAGAGATTTTATGAATCAATAAAACTGAGCCCTTTTAAGCAAATTTCATATTTGCATCAATTAAATTCAAAATTCAGTTAACATTTTCTTAGACTTGGTTCTTATATTTTAAATGATATTTCCAATGACCTAGTAATTTTAATCAATTATCCATAATAATACCAAATTTTTAACTGGCCATACTCTTATTAAGATAAAGTTAAAATGAAAGAGAACAAGTGGGATTTTGATCCTGAACTGCACAATTAATTAAATCATATTGAATTCATTGAGTTATATTTCACTTTATTACCTACATTTATCTTACTATTTTATTTGAAGAGTATTACTGATTTGTAAATCAAAGACATGAGGTCAAATCTTGCCAGCACTAATAAGGTAGTATAATTTCAAAGGGAAAAACAAATTAGATGGGTAATCAGAATGATAGGATGAGGTCATAGTCACATTTAACACCAGCAGAATCATTTACTGAATGCTAAGAATGTATCTCTCAGTGCAGTGGTCCAGAGACAGATTGCAAGTATTACTACCCTGTCCACTATATATTGTCACCCCAGGCACCAGTAATTTAGTGACTTATTTTTGCAATGAGCATTATGGTTTATAAAGTGCATTTTCCCACCATCCTTAAATGGCTAGCAGTGCAAATGTATTTTCCTTTTACAGATGAGAAAATTGAGGTCGAGAGATTGTTTCATATGCAGTCATTTAAATAGAAACAAGTCCAGTTGAATAGAATTGAAACAAGATCCTCTCATCTCTTTATTCATTTTGTTGCCTTTATGCTAGAAGACTTCTGAAAAATCATGAATGTGATGATTTGCATGTATTTTTTGTATCTCGTTCGCCAGGCTGCTGATTTGAAAAAAAAAATTCCAACGAGATAAGAATATGAGCTAGACCTTGGTTTTCTTGGTAAAGAAAACTCTCTGGTGGGACAGCTAGGTGGCGCAGTGGATAGAACATTGGCTCTGGAGTCACGAATACCTGAGTTCAAATCTGGCCTCATACACTTAATAATTGCCTAAGCTGTGTGACCTTGGGCAAGCCACTTAACACCATTGCCTTAAATAAAAAAAATAAATAAATAAATTGAAAACTCTCTGGTGGGAAACTTTTATCAATGCAGGTTGGCACCTTCTCTGAAATTTACAGAGTCATCTAAGAGAAGTGACTTGAACAGGGTCACAGATAGTTTGTTTCAAAGACAGATTTTTAAGCAAGGTTTTTCCTAGGTTTAAAAGCTTTTCTCTGTCCCTTATGGAAGGGAATACAAAATTCTACAGAGAAGACAAATAAAAAAAATCACTGGTCATTAGTGACTCTGAGAGAAAATTTTAAATATAAAAATTTCGTATTAGGATATTTTCTACGAGAATATAAAATACAGTTTTCCATTACTGATTTGTGATACTATCAAAAATAATTTTATCAGATTTTCTTCTTGTTTTTGTTTCATTTTCAGTCATGTCTGACTCTTGGTGACCATATTTGGACTTCCTGCCAAAGGTACTGTAGTGGTTTGCTATTGTGTTCACCAGGACCAAATGTAACCAACAGTATAATTTGTGGAAATAAAAATAATATATGATTAAAAATATATATATATATATATATATATATATACATATATATATAATTAGAAGCAATGAATAAAATGATTAGAGTTTGCATAAAAATAATCTGATAAAAAATTTTGTGGGAAATTATAGTGAAATCTACATTCTAATGATTGAACCTAATTGTCAAAATCATAGGCTCTCAGAAACACAAAAAGATTAGGAAACATATACAAAAGTGATCTCTATTGATTAGTACTTCCTATCACAAAAATGATTACATCCTTATGGTAGTTCCTTCTATCAATTTAGAAACCAATAATACTTTTCAGAAACAAGACTTGAAGTATAGTACACAAGCAAAGACTTGTTTTAATTTCATGATAGCCTCTCTTAAATGATTTCTAAGAATATGGAATAGAGTATATTTAATTTGATAAAAGTAATACATTTCCAAATAAATAGTTAGTAATAGATGTTACTTGTTTAGAGCAAAATATAACTACCATAAATAAACAATGAGAAACTTCCAAATAAAGAATGCCAAAGTTTATGTTTTTCCATCTTTTTTAGAGTAGCAAATTTCAGTGATATCCAAAAAAAACTTCAAAGGTATGTTTTTTCTAAGGCTTTTTCAGCCCTATAGCTTACTTGTCAGTTATCTTCCTCAATAAAATGAAGAAATATATAATCATACCCAATTTCATACTTGAGAAATGTAATATTTTTGGAATAAGGAAATAATTTGCCCATTAGGAAAACTCCAATCTCTTTTAAATAAAAGCTGCAATTCAATGAAATGATCAGATAGGTTATATAAGATCATATCTACAGGGATGCAGATATGACCTAAATAATGGGTATAAAAAAAGATTACATCACCATTTAAGGGCACTGAAAGTAAATGGGAGTTGGAAAATCAGACAGTGTGAATTAGCAAAAAGTATGAATTAAATTTCCCATATGCTGAAATAAATCAACCTTATAACATTTAACTGCATATTATTAATAAAATATTTTAGTTAAGAATTGCCTTGGATAGAAAGAAGTTGATATCAACAACAGAGATTTATGCTTTCAATTGAGTATGTGAGAACAGTTATACCTAAGGTGCTTTAACACAATTTGCTTTTTAAAGTAGTTTGAGGATGACCCCTTAAATCTTATTGCATCCTATTTAAAATTTTTAAAATTTATTTAGAGTTTTACAGTTTTTCCCCTAATCTTATTTCCCCTCCCCCACCCCCCACAGAATGCAGTTTGCCAATTATTACATTGTTTTTAGTGATGTTCTCCATCTCTTCCTTAGTCATAAACTGTTTCCCTTTCCATACATCTGACAGGTAAATGACCCCTTGATCTTCAGATTTGCTTATAATATTGTTTTTTATGTCTAAATCCTGTATACATTAGTACCTTATCATGGTATAGAGTGTGAGGTGTTGGTCTAATCTCAGTTTCTTCCATACTAATTTCCATTTTTCCCAGCAGTTTTTATTGAAGAGAATGTTTTTACCCAAAAAGCTGGATTCTTTGGGTTTATCAAATGGCATATTACTATAATTGATTCCTGCTATTGCACCTAGTCTATTCCAGTGATCTACCACTCTATTTCTTAGCTAATACCAGACAGTTTTGATGATTGATGCTTTATTAATATAATTTTAGATCAAGTAGGGCTAGCCCACCTTCTTTTGCAATTTTTTTCTTTGAATACCTGGAAATTCCTGACTATTTTATTTCTCTATATGAATTTACTTACAACTTTTTCTAACTCATTAAAGTAATTTTTTGGAATTTTGATTGGTAGGGCACTAGACAGGTAGTTTAGTTTTGGTAGAATTGTCATTTTTATTATATTAGCTCTACTTATCCATGAGCAGTTGATGTTTGCCCAGTTATTGAAATCTGATTTAATTCATGTGAGAAGTGTTTTGTAAATGTTTTCAAAAACTTTCTGATTCTGCCTTGGCAAATAGACTCCCAGGTATTTTATATAGTCTGAGGTTACCTTGTATGGGATTTCTCTTTCTATCACTTCCTGCTGTATCTTTCTAGTCATACACAGAAAATTTGAGGATTTATGAGGGTTTATTTTATATCCTGCAATTTGGCTAAACTTGCTAATTGTTTCCAGTAGTTTTTGAATGATTTCTCGGGATTCTCTAGGTATACCATCATGTCATCTGCAAAGAGTGAGAATTTTGTTTCTTCCTTCCAAATTCAAATTCCTTCAATTTCTTTTTCTTCTCTTATTGCCAAAGCTAACATTTCTAATATGATATTGAATCGTAATGGTGATAATGGGCATCCTTGTTTCACCCGTGATCTTATTGAGAATGCATCTAGCCTATGCCCATTGCATATGATGCTTATTGATGGTTTCAGATAGATACTTATTCTTCTAAGGAAAAGTCCAATTATTCCTACACTCTCTAGGGTTTTTAGTAGGAATGGGTGCTGTATTTTGTCAACAGCCTTTTCAGCATCTATTGATATACTCATATAATTTCTGATAGGTTTGTTGTTGATATAATTAATTATACTATCAGTTTTCCTTATATTGAACCAACCCTGCATTCCTGGGATAAATCCTATTTGGTGATAACGTATTATCCTAGTTATAACTTGTAATTATTTTGCTAAGATTTTATTTAAGATTTTTGCATCTATATTCATCTGGGAGATAGGTCTATAATTTTCTTTCTCTGGTTTAACTCTTCCTGGTTTAGGTATCAGCAACATATTAGTTTCGTAGAAAGAGACAGAGTTCCATCTTGCCCTATTTTTCCAAAGAGCTTATCTATAATTGGAACCAATTGTTCCTTAAGAGTTTTGTAGAATTCCCTTTTGAATCCATCATGCCCTGGAGATTTTTTTCTTAGGGAGTTCAAGGATGGCTTGTTGAATTTCTTTTTCTGAGATAGGTTTGTTTAGGTATTTAGTCTCCTCTTCATTCAACCTGGGCAACTGGTATTTTTGTAAATATTCATCCATTTTGCTTAGATTGTCAAATTTATTGGCATAGATTTGGGCCAAATAATTTCAAATGAATGCGTTAATTTCCTATTCATTGGTGGTGAATTCACATTTTTCATTTATGATACTAGCAATTTGGTTCTTTCTTTTTTAAATTAAATTGACCAGAGTTTTATCTATTTTATTGTTTTATTTATTAAAAGCAACTCTTGGTTTTATTTATTAATTCAATAGTTTTTTTGGTTTTGATTTTATTAATTTCTTCTTTAATTTTTACAATTTCTAATTTGGTATTTAATTGTGGGGATTTTTAATTTGTTCTTTCTCTAATTTTTTATTGCATATTTAGTTCATTGATTTCCTCCTTCTCTAATTTATTCATGTAAACATTTAAAGATATTAAATATCCCCTGACAGCCGTCTTGAGTGAATCCCAAAAGATTTGGTATGTTGTTCCATTATTGTCATTATCTAGGATAAAATAATTAATTACTTCTATAATTTGTTGTTTGAGCCACTCATTCTTTAAAATGGGGTTGTTCAGTTTCTAATTAGTTCTGGGTCTGTACCTTCATGGCCCAATATTGCATATGATTTTTATTTCATTGTGATCTGAGAAAGATGTATTCAATATTTCTGCCATTCTACAATTTATTATTAGGTTTTTATGCCCTTATACATGGAAAATTTTTGTATAAGTGCCATGCACTGCAGAGAAAAAGGTATATTCCTTTCTATCTCCATTCAGTTAGCTCCATTAGTCTATCATATGTCGGTTTTATAACAATCTATTTACCTCCTTAACTTCTTTCTTGTTTATTTTATGATTCGATTTATCTACATCTGTGAATGGGAAGTTGAGGTCTCCCAGTAGTAGAGGCTTAATGTCTATGTCTTCCGTAGTTCTTTCAGCTTCTCCTCTAAGTATTTGGATGCTATCCCATTGAGTGCATACTTATTCAGCATTGAAATCATTGTATTGTCTATGTTACCTTGTAGGAGAATATAGTTTCCTTTCATATCTCTTTTAATGCTATCTATTTTTGCAGTTGCTTTGCCTGAGATAAGGATTGCTACCTCTGATTTTTTCACTTCAGATGAAGCACAATATATTTTGCTCCAACTTATTACCTTTACTCTATGTTTATCTCTCTGCTTCAAATGAGTTTCTTGTAAGTAGCTCATTGTAGGTTTCTGATTTTTAATCTATTGTGCTATTCACTTATGTTTTAAGGGAGAGTTCATCTCATTCACATTCAAAGTTATAATTACTAACCCTTTATTGCCCTCCATGCTATCTTCCCTCAATTTGTATTTTCCCCCTTTTCCCCCTTTATCTGTATTCCCCAGTGTTTTGTTTCTGAACACCAGCCCCTTCAGTGTGTTTGCTGTCCCATATCCACCCTCTCCCCTTTCTTTCCTCTTTCCCTTTTCCCATCCTTTCCTTCTGTTAGTTACCCCTTTTTTACACACTATGTTTAATAGACTTCTTGTAACAGATCATATAAAAACAACTATTTCCAGAGGATCACTATTCATGGGTAATGGATGGAAAGAAGGAAACAAACCTTTATTAAATGCTTACTTGCTACATGCCAGACCTTGTGCTAATCCCTTTACAAGTATCATCTCATTGGATCCAAGACTGGACTGTGATTGCTATTATTATCATCCCAAGTTTGCAATTGAGTAAACTAAACCAGAGAGTGATAAATTACTTTGCTGAAGATAATTTTTAAGTTTCTGAGGCCAGATTTGTACTTAGTTCTTTGTGGCAACAGGCTATGTTATAGGTGCTGTCTATGTAACTGCCTCTAAGTAATGAATGTTACAAATTTAAGTGAAAGAGGGATGTATTTTGGATCAGATAAGTTGGATTTCAATCCAATTCTATCACTTTACCTCCTCAAGTGTGAAAATATGTACAAGGTCATAAAAGTTTTCAGGCCTCGATTTCCATATTTGAAATGTAGAAGAGAGAGAAAATTTATACTAACTGAGCATTAATCTCCTTTTTAGTCCTAGACTTTCAATACTATGATCCTATGACTCACAGAATAACTGAAATGCCTTCATCACTTATAGTTTTCCACAAATATGCCCTTAGTATTATCATTAATATAGCAGCTGGGGAATTTCTTCTCTGATGGAAGTTTAAAACTTGTGCTTTATAATTAAATAAGAATTTTACTATTAAAATAATTCAGAATCTGCTTAAATGAATTCTCTAAAAGTTCTAATAAAGTAGAACAATAAAGATAATTTAAAAAATAACATTTAAACCACCACACGAATGCAACATTTCAATTTCTGTATAATATACCCTCTGTCTAGTTTAGCACTATAACATAAACTAATCTATGCTAATTTATTGACATAAAAACTGCTAGGATATGAACATCCTTGTAAAATAACATATTAAGGGGTGTCCAGGTGGCACAGTGGATAAAGCACTGGCCCTGTAATCAGGAGTACCTGAGTTCAAATCAGGCCTCAGACACTTAATAATTACCTAGCTGTGTGGCCTTGGGCAAACAACTTAACCCCATTGCCCTGCAAAAACCTAACAAAATGAAAATAAAATAAAATAACATATTAAGTGGCATTTGAGGGGCAGTTAACTAAGTAAATATAAGTGCTTAATTACAAATCCTTTACTACTTTTTTTTATGAGTGTTTTGATGTACCGGTGCTGATGAAATCAAATCTAACAAATTATTTGGTGAAATAAAAACAACCTATCTTTTCTTATACCGTTGGATTATGGTACTGAAAAGTGCTGACTTGAATCACTCCCAATACCTTCAAGGACACTTATGTCAAGAAAATAAATTGTTAGGGACCAGTGCTTGGAGGACACAAAACCTCGATAGATGATAAAGTGTTTTTTTCCCTTTCCTTCTATGTAATTGATTTCATTTTGTTTCCACTTGTTCTTTCTTCTGGTAACTGATCACATTCTCATTTTTCCTGTTTTCCTTCTCAGAAACAATATTTCATCTTCTCAAAATTCTGAATGGGTATACTAACTTGTATAATCTCTAGCTCTAATGAGTCCAGATAAGGAAGAATTATAAAGTCTCTCTTCTCCCATTTCCTCCTCTTATGTTCTTAGTTATCTTCAATCCTAGCATGTATCTGTGATCTTATTGATGAGGAACCTCCTTTCTACCATTTCAGATCACAATTCATTACTTGGCCATCCTGTGAAGCACTTGTCTACATTCTACCAATAGAACTCCAAGGAAAGTGACCAAATTGCTAAGGACTTTCTTCTAAATCTCTCAGTATTGCATGGGGACCAATAGTGCATGAATGTTTTATGTTGTTTGTACTTTGTTCTTGTTATGTTATTGACTGATTTATTTTTTCCCATTTCTCTGATGATATTCTTCATACTACTACTACTGCTACTACTACTACTACTACTACTACTACTACTACTACTACTACTACTACTACTACTATACAATTCCTGACTGTAGTTATATTGAATATTTGTTTAATAATACTGTTTAGCTAATTGGTACAGGGGATAACAGTGTTGGGCCTGAAGTTCAAATCTAGCATTGGTAAGTCACTTTACTTTGCCTTGGTTTCTTTATCTATAAAAGTGAATTGGAGAAGAAAATAGCAAACCAGTTGTAGTTTTTTTACCGAGAAAACCCAAATGGAGTCACAAAGACACAGGTACAAATAAATTGATAACTGAATAATAATAGAATAAATAATAAGCTTCTCCATCTAGGTATAACTTGAAGGTTAACCTAATGTCATGGATAGAGAATTGAATTGTGAACTCAAGAAGCCTTGTGTTTCCGTAGTACCCTTGTCATCCACTAACTATTTGACCCTGAGCAGGTTCTTAACCTCTCAATGTTTCCAGGCAAGTCTCTAAGAGTATGAGTTGAATAATAGATGCAGCTACATATGGTTCATTTCCCAACTGAAATCATCATCCAATTAAACAATAAACAAAAACACAAATATTTCAATAAAAGTAACAAAAATACTCATATGAGAGTGCATTTAAAGAGGAATATAAATTCAAAATACAGATGTAATAACTTTTTAAAAGAAAGTAATTTTATTTGAAAATTTAACCAACTTAATACATTGCCAAGTATCACAAAGTAAATATAACTTTCAGTGTTCAATCTAATTCAAAACAAAAACACAGTACTAATCAGCTTTATTATTTGCTTTCCCAGAACCCAGAAAACCAGAAACAAGATGTTAAGGGCTTATAGAAATTTAGAATAGGAAAATACCATTTAATCTAATCTGAAGCTTTGAGAAAATGAAGAAAATGAAGCTGAGGGAGGACAAGTGATTTGCTCAAACCATATAGTTAGAGTAAGAGATTGATTAGGAAGAAAAGAATGGGAAAAAGAAAGAAAGAAAGAAAGAAAGAAAGAAAGAAAGAAAGAAAGAAAGAAAGAAAGAAAGAAAGAAAGAAAGAGAGAAAGAAAGAAAGAAAGAAAAAGAAGCGCTTATCAAGTACTTTCTATATGTAAGACTTGGTACTAAATACTTTACAAATATTGCTATCTTTACAACAATCTTGAGAGCTATATGCTATTATCATTTTCACTCTACAGTTGAGGAGGTTAAGTGACTTCCCAGGGTCATGTAGGTAATAAGTATTTAAGGCTGAATTTGAACTCAGTTTTCCTAATTCTACATTCTTTCCTCAATCCATTAAGAAACCCAAGTGTCCAGAGTCCAAGTATCCTGACTTTAATATAGCTATGATTATAATGCTTCTTTTACATAACATTGGGAATTAGGTAGCATAGAGCCCATCATATATATATATATATATATATATATATATATATATATATATATATATATATATATATATTACAGCTGTTACAGTTGCTTCTGTTGATACTACTACTACTACTACTACTACTACTACTACTACTACTACTACTATCACTACTATTATTTACTTCTTGTTCTATTACCACTAATACTAATCACTACTACTACTATCACTACTACCACTACTGTCACTATGACTACTGTGATTACTACTACTTTTGCTACTATTTCTGCTATTTCTACTAACATTTAAATAACACTTAAAAAATGCTAGGTACTGCTCTAATCTCATTATTTTTTTTTCCATTTGGTCTTCATAGCAGCCCTGGGATGTGGGCACTCTTATTATCCTTGTGTTTAAGTTGAGAAAATCAAGGCAACTGCTACAACTAACTACTACTGCTACCAACACTATTATTACTTACATGTTTTCCTATTATTAGTACTACTACTAATCACTACTACTAACTCGTACTCCTATTATAAATACTACTGCTACTATCACTACTGTGACTACTGCTACTACTACTACTACTACTACTTACTTCTTTTATTACTATTACTGTTCCTATAACTATTATTACTACCACTATTCTTATTGATACAGAGAATTATGAATGTAGAAAATTTATGATCAGAAACAAATTCTGTAATCTTTAATGCTGGTAAATCTTTTTAAAGGGTGTAAGACTCTTTGCTCTTGAGATTTAAATTGACCTCTATTGTTTCACTGTAAATGTAAAATTTGTATCCTGTCTCCTCATTCCCAACCCCCAGCTTCCAACTGTCTACTTGATTTCAGTCTTGTAAGGGGGGAGGGATTGATCCTTTTGCCCTCCGTGCCCAGATAATGGGCAAAGCTATAAAAACTTAAGCTGGACCCTGCTCAGATTTGGTTCACCCTCTGGTCCAGTCAACTCTGCTTATCTGTTCTTTATCTCTCTCTCTCTCTCTCTCTCTCTCTCTCTCTCTCTCCCCCTCTCTCCCTCTCTCCCTCTCTCCCTTTCTCCCTCTCTCCCTTTCTCCCTCTCTCCCTCTCTCTGCCTCCCAAAAAACCTCACCTTGCCTTTTGTTATGTACTTTGTCCTAAAATGCTTGTAGACTCTCTTGGAAGAGAAAAGTTTTGACCTGCAATTAACCTCTAGTTTAACCTGCAATTAACCTGTGATATTTTACAATAAGTCCTGAAGAGCTTTAAAATCCCAGGGAGAATGTGAATTCCTTTGTTTTTCAGTAACCCTTGATTTCAATCTTTAATTGCTTCCCCGAAATCCCATTGGCAACACTACTACTTACTTTTCCTTCTGTTACTACTACTAACAATCACTACTACCACTACTACTACTACTACTACTACTACTACTACTACTACTACTCTGTTACTACTACTACTACTACTACTACTACTGCTGCTGCTATTACTACTATCATACTACTATTACCACTAACACTACAATTACTGCTTTTTCTACTAGCATTTATCTAGCACTTACAAAATGCTAGGCACTGTTCCATCTCATTACAATTTTTTATTTCATATGATCTTCATGGCAGTTCTGGAATGTAGACACTCTTATTATCCTTGTTAAGTTGAAAAAAAAAACAAGGAAAGCAGGTAAAATGACGTGCCTAGGGTCACATAGCTATCAAGTGTCTAAAGCTAAATGTGAATTAAGGTCTTCATGACTCCAGGTCCAGCTCAGCAAAACATTGAACAGAAACTGAGAGATGACAATTAAAGTATAAAAACCTGATACATAACAGTCTAATTATGTGTGTGTATATATATATATATATATATATATATATATATATATATATATATATATATATAACAAGTAATTATAGGACAATTGATCAATAATTATTTGTTAAGCACCTACTCTATTCCAGGCACTGTGCTAATCTTTTAGTCAACAGCAGTGACAACAAAACCCCCCATTAGAATGAAGGTTAGGAAAAGATGTAGGAAACCCGGGAAGCCTGAAGGCAAAATTGAGGAGGGAGAGAACTGGCATTGGAGGAGAGCCAAGAATAATACTCAGAATACAGATAAGGAAAACAATGTGTTTTTTTTTCATTCTTGAAGAACAACATGATATCATGGAGGTGATAACTAGGAGAAATTTGGAGAACATGATTGAATAAATTGAAAAATGTTGGAAAGTGAAGGTGATACAGGGTGTATGAGTGTAGCTTTAATGCATTAAAATCTTGTTCATAAAGGAAGGCAGTTTTCTCCTGAGAGGTAAACTGACCCCTATTGGTTATATCCTTTCTCCCTTTGACCCTGTTGTTTGTATCTCATCCCCCCATTTTCCCCTCCATTTAACCTTGGGACAGGAAGGACCATTACAAACTGGCATAAACAGAAATGACATGTTAAACTTAGTGGTGTAGCACTATAGGACAACAAGAAGCAGTATGTAGCTTGTCATTGGAAGATACCTGGCCCAAGGTGTAGGACCAATCCCAAACCTACCACAGAAGGGTATTTAACAGGAAGTTCCACTGCTTCTTCTTTCCTTCTTCTTCTCCTTTGACTCCTCCAGGATGGGTTTTTCTCACAGTCTTTCTTAGACCTTGTGGAGCACCATGGGCCTCCCCCATGCCATGTAGGCAGACCAAGCCAAGCCTCATGGCTGCCTGCCCTTCTCTGTCTCTTTATCTCACTCTCTTTTTCTGTCTAGCCCAGTCAGCTCTCTGACTGTCTTTATCCCTGCCTCTCTTTATCTCCCTCTCTCTGTCCCACACTGTAAAACAAACAACTATGTCTAGCCATTTGTTATTCACTCCCTGTCCTAAAGTCACTGTTGCTTCTTCAGGAGGGAAAGGAAATTTTTTTAAGCTGTTTATATTGCTATATTCCATAATAAAATCCTTAGCAGTTTTAACATCCCAGAGAGCTCAAATTCTTTTGTTTTTCGCTGGGCCCTAAATTCTTATATGTATCTGGTTATCCCAGATCCCAATGACAACAGAAGAAGTGAAATGAAAATGAATGAAAATCATTTAAGCTCTTACTCCTGGTCAAATATTCTGGTAAGTACTGGGAAAAAAATGACAATCTCTATTTTCAAGTAATTAGCCGTTTAAATAAGAGAGAAAAACACATATAAGGTTGCTATTGTTGTTTTACTATCAAAGAAGACCATAATATCAGGGAGGTGATACCATGACTTGCAAGTGAATTGGATTTAAGTGAGGGAGATCTATGCAAGTCACCAACCTCACTTTCTCCTCTTAAGCCTTCTTCATCCTGTGACCATATATATGCATCAGGATGATTGAAGATGTAGTGGGAGATGTAGTTGAGATCTTGACCTTTTTAAAGTAAGGGTTTTTAAAGTTCTCAGTTTTAGTGAGGCAATGACTAATCAGTGATTAAAGTTACATAAGAAAGAAATTAAAAAAGAATTCATCTACTGGAATAATAAAAGGATCTAGTCTTTCAAGGAAGCAATAAAAAAAATCCAGGGTTCTTAGAGTATATTAGTCAGTCATGTGGCATTTCTTGGGGATCTGACGTATTTAACAGTAAAGCTGATGGCAAGTATTCTTTTATACCATATCCCCTGGGTACTGGGAATTTCTAGGTACTTGGGAATGAATGAAGAGAGAAAGAAAGGAGGCAGAAAGAGGCCATGTCTTTGTGCAATTGCTTTTCCTATCTTATTGAAGAAAATGGAGTTATTTTGATAGCACTTATAGATTGGGATATTACTGGAATCAACAGACAATGAGATTTTTGGGTAAAAAGAGTGGTCAAAGCAAAAAACTATTCACTGATACTGTTACTCCATGATGATGGTATTTGTATTAAATGGCAATTACATTTATTCTTGCTGAAAAAAACAGCAATGAGAAATTAGTAGAATAGCAGTTTGCTGACTAGCATGGTTTACTGATTACTTCATTTCTAATTAATTCAGTAATTCATTAACAAGCCTTATTTCTTCATGCAATGCATTTCAATTACAGGAAGCAATGAATGAAGGACACTTATCACCAGCTTAAAAGCCAGCTTTGCCAGCATCTGCAAATATGCCCCCCGATCCACATTTTAATTTGAATGGCTGATCTCTGATTATTCCTGTAAGGGTCTAAGGCTTTAGTTTTGGCACCCTGAGGGGATCCTTCCAGAGTCTTATCTTTCAAAAGAAAGGTGCTCAGTTATTTTTTTTTTTTGTAAAATTGGAGTGGACTGGACCCCTGATGTCTGAAAATGAAAAATCTTATGGAAACTTTTCCAGTTGCTGCCTCTTCAGAGGAGGACCTCAAGAAGACTCAAGACTAAATTTTATCATCCAGCTGAATAAATAAAAATGTTTTATTATTTCTAGATAATGATTAGATTTTATCTCAGCATTCTGCTCTCTGAATCTTTTCTTGAATGATCTGTGATTTCATTGCTGTGATTATTCCATTTACCAACAAAGATCATGGTTGCTTTACAGTTTAATAAAGGCTTTTAGAGGTATTTGTTATGGCTAAAAAATGTGCATGTTAGATATATTTGTTGAACAATATGTTTATGTCATAGGATTCCAGATTTAGAGAAGAAAAGCACTTTTGACATATGAGTGTATATATGTGACACCTATGTATGTGCATATAACTATATCCATATCTATATCTGTATCTGTATCTGTATCTGTATCTATATCTGTATGTGTATGTATATATGTATATGTATGTGTATGTGTATGTGTATGTGTATATGTATATGTATATGTATATGTATATGTATATGTATATATATGTATATGTATATGTATATGTATATGTATATGTATATGTATATGTATATGTATATGTATCTGTCATAGGCAGTGTGACAATGGATAGAAACTGGTCTTAAATTTAGATAGATATAGGTTCAGGACTTGCTTTTCCACCATACAGATTGTATTTCATAAGACAACTTAATCACAAATCATCACAGTCCAAGATAATTTCCTAAGATGACTTTTCCGAATAATCAAAATACAGTTCAAGCAATTTTCTCATTGATTATTTCCTAATTGATGAATTAATAGGTCTAGACTACTGCCCCTCCCCTGAAAAAAGTAATATATATATATATATATATATGTATATATATATATATATATATACATATATATATATATATATACATATATATATATATATACTCACATTTGTCCCTGTGTCATAGAGTGTGTAAATACATATGCTTTGATGTTTGATGTATATATTTTAAGGGCTTATAATTTCATTGAAGTGGATACTTCTTAAATGAATTCAGATTGCAATCTTTCTTGAGCATAGTAAGTACAAACCCAGTTAGTGATGAAATCTTCAGTACCTAACCAGGATAGTCATGGTGGTGCCAATATTCATTCTATTATGAAGCTTGCATTTGAAACATTTCCAGAATTATCTGTCAGTTCAGTTCCCCTATAATCCAAATCCATTTGGTCTTATTTGATAAGCACCTTTTACAGGTACAGTTAATGGAAAATTAATGAGTAGAATTATGACAATTTTTATTTATATTATAAGCTTCTTTATTATCAACTTCTCTTCTTGCCTTTTCCATTTCAAAGAAATTTAACTTCTCACTAGTCTTTCCTTTCTTCAGGTAATTATTTGTATCATCCTCTCTTCTAAAGTTGTTCTTTTGCACAAGACCCTGTGAAATAAAATAACTATGGCAATATGTAGAGCAAAGGCCATACAATCAAATTCAGTTAGATAGTTGCTGCTGTGTGTGTGAATAGGTGTGTATTTTAACATACATGGCAACTTGTTTATATACACCAAATAATTTTTTGCAGGTCTGACACCAAGTTAGTCTTTATTTTTATTTGTTTGGGGTGTTTTTTTTGGGGGGGGGGGGTGTTGCATGACAATGGGGTTAAGTGACTTGGCCAGGGTCACACAGCTAGGCAATTATTAAGTGTCTGAGGCTAGATTTGAACTCAGGTACTTCTGACTCCATGGAGGGTGCAGCCTAGCTGCCCCTTAGTCCCTATTTTAGTTCATCCTGGTCTAAAACAATATATCATTTATCCATGATATCTAAGACAATAAAAATCATTGTTCACTCTTGCATTCAATGCCCTTCAGATGTACTTTGCACTATTCCAAACATATACTAGGTACTTAATAAATTCTAATTTACTTTCTTCACAATCTGACCCTCATCTACGTATCTAAACAATAGTAATCAAACTTAATACAATAGGCATATGCTTTAATTTCATTTCTCTGAACTTACCTTATATTTTCTTGCCTTCACATCTAGCTTGTAATGTCTCCTCCTCTTTCCTATCAAGATAGGGAATGATTAAAAGAACAATGTACACATTAACAACTTTTTGAGATGATTAACCTTAAGGAAAGCAGCTCCTCTCAGCAGTCCAGAGAACTAGGCCAATTGTATTAGACCTGCAATGAACAATGTTATCCCCATCTAGAGGAAGAAAAACAAAACAAAACAAAATTAAAAAAAAATCTCATCAGAATCTGATGAAAATTTTATTAAAAAATATCTTGTGTCTTTTCCCCTTAATATTAATTCCTCATATTGAAAATGACTACTCTGTAAACATGTTTATCACAAATAAGTATATCATATCACAAATATGTATGTATAATGTTAGCCTGACTGTACACAGCTGAGGGGAGGAAGGTGGTAAGGGAGGGTAGAAGGAAACTTTGTCACTTAAAATATACATATGCATATGTTTGAATGTTGAAAAGCTTTTATATTATGTATTTGTAAAAATAAAATACCAATAAAAAGCTAAAATAAAAAGAGAGGGAACACACCAAGGTAATAGACAATTATATATGCTATCAAGCAAGGTTGTTACATCAATTCATTTCACTGATCTTTTTTCTGCATTACACAGGGTGGCTTTGCACATCTCCAGGATTGTCCCATGATATTTTTCACACCCAGAATTTGTTCATCCTTTTCTGCCTTCATTTTATCTCTGCCTTTCAGCATCCTACCTATCTAAATGTTTCTCCTCCACTAAACTATTGTTCATCACCCTAGCTGTAAGTTATTTCTCCTCACTTTGAATTCTTTTAGCAGTCAGTACCATTATATGACCTGTCACATAAGATACTACTGTGTATCTATCTCTGTGTCTTCTCTCCCATGCATAACAGCAAGTTCTTTGGGATATGATATATTTTATCAGATTAAATCAGCATTCTACACTACACCTAGCATGTGATAGGCATATAGGTGATATCCAGTAAATGTTTGTTGAAAGAATGAAATTATAAATATGCCAAATCATCATGGAGATAGGCAGAATATAAATTGTAAAAGGCCGATTCTACAAGAGGTAAGTGCCCCCCAAATATTGATAGATGGGATGTAATCACAGGATTATTTATTGAAATTTGTGAATTCAGGGGAATGAAGGTGAAAGTTTTAAAATATTGAAGAGAATGTACTATTTATTAATAAAATAATGTAAGTTCTAACATACCTTACAAAATTTTTTAAAAATGATTTTTGTTCTTTATGACTTTGTAATCTAAACACCTAGCCCAGTATAGAACACATAGTATGCATGTAATAAATTGTCATTTAAAGATGGCAGAATTTATTCTGCCTTGCTCTGACACTTATAAACTCTATTTTCCCTGTGATCTTATCTCCTCTCATTTTTTTTCTTCTTTTGACCTTCACTTGAGACCATTTATCTTTTGCTCATAAAAGATCCTTCCTGATCCCCACTAGACTCTGGCCTTGTCTGCCCTCAATTTGTTGAACCTCACCATGAAACAGAGCAGAATAGAAATGGATGGAAGACAAAAGCTATCTAGGAACAGATAGAAAAAAAAAGAAAAGTGTGCTATCACACACAGAGATTTCTAAAATTTACTCTTTATTTACTCCTAAATTTTCTATTATGAATTTATTGACTTTGTTGCACTGCAATGAAGTATACATTGAAGTATCACTTCAAAGGAGAAATTTTTCAAGTAAAATAAATTAATTATGTGTTAGCAATCAAAACAACTTCTAAATGGGTTCACCGAAAAATAAAAGAAAAACACACATATGCACAATATATAAACATGCTCACAAATCATATACTCATAAATACTACAGGTTGACCACATTCATGTGAGTGAATCTAAGCACTATTAACTATTGATTCTCTTGATTAAAACATTTCAAATAAGATATCCTGAAAGCAGCTCAAATTCGGCATGGCACAAGAAAAATTCATTATCTTTCCCCACTAGCCTTCTCCTCTACAAAAGTCCTCTATTTTTAAGGAAAATACCAAGATTCTTTTCAGTCTTTCAGGTTCATAATCTCATGATTTCCCGCAACTGCTTACTTTCTCTTATCAAAAATATTCAATCCTTTGTCAAATATTGATTTTTAGTGTCTTGACAATATCTCTTGCATTCTGACTCTTACTCTTTAGTGATTCAGCTGTACTACATTAGAGCAGACCCTCATATTCCTATCCAAGACAATTGTAATGCTCTTCTAATAAAACTCACAGTCTTAATAATAATTGCTTATATTTATAGAGTGCTTGAAGGTTTTCAAAACACGTTATAAATATTATCTCATTTCATTTCAGGACAATCCTGTGAGACAGGTGCTGTTGTTATTGCCATTTTTTTTTCAGATGAGAGAACTGAGCAAGACAGAAGTTTGCTGACTTGCTCAGAGTCACAAAGCCAGATTTGAACTCAGATATACATAACTCCAGATCCAATACCACACCACTGCTTTGCTTTAAGTCTTTTCCCATTCTAATGCAGTCCATTCTCCACAAATATGCTAACATAATTTTAACAAATTCAAGATCTGGTCATGTTTTTCTGGTCATTAATAAATTCCAGTAATTCCCTATTGACTGTTAGATAATATATAAAAATCCTTTGCTTATCTTTTGGGACCTTCAAAACTTGTTCTCAACTTAATATTCTAGCCTCATTAACATTGCTACCATTATCAAGATCATGTTTCTCTGTCCAAATAAACTGATATCTTCCTTGTTTCTTAAAAAGGAACTCCCTCAATGTCAATGCCTTTGCACCAATTGTCCCACATATGTGAAAGTCAGTTTCTCCTTACATTTGACTTGCAAAAAACTTTATTTTGGTCAAGTCTCAACTCAAGTCCTGCCTTCTTGATTTCCATTTGAATTTATTGTGTATGTATTATACATGTACAGCTTGCTTCCCCCAAAAGTACTTGAGCTACTTGGGATTATATATTTTCTTTTCTTTTTCTTTCTTTTGTACTTCCAGAACTCTAGCACAGTGCCTGGCACACTGGAGAAGATTAATAAATGCTTGTTGATTATTGAATGATTGATATAGAGTCTCAGTTTTACTATCTCTATATTGATTTATCCATCTCAAATCCATCCATATGAGTGTTTCCATATAAATCCTTATAATTTTTATTAAAAAACAATTTTATCATTCTAGTGATACTGAAAACTTAAACTTTCTTTAGAGGGTAGAGAAGAATGCTGGATCTTATTCTACTTCTAATTCTAACCCTTTCACTAATAAGTTTAGCCTTCAAATTCCAGAAATTGGTTGGGTGTTTTATTTGTTTGTTTGTTTTTGTGGAACTGAATCATTTTATCAGGTATTCTACAGTTGGTGAGTGAGTTCAATTTACTAGTACAGTAAATTCACAGTAGTTTTCTGATTTTCTGTAATTAATAACATTTTTTCATTCTGATGACCATTCAGGGACTAAGGGAAATGTTTAGTTTGTAGGTGACCTTGGCAGATCATTGAGTTAGTAAATTTCAAGCAGCCCAAAATAATCCCGAATTTTACCTAAACAAGATAAAAATTAAATTAGAAAATGTTTTTTTAAATTTTTTTAACAAATGAGTCAAGATGACAGAGTAAAGGCAATAATTTGTCTGAACTCAACCCCAGACTACTCCAAATACCTTTAAATAATGATTGTAATCAAATTCTAGCATGGTAGGACCCACAAAAACAGAGAGTGAAACATTTTTTCCAGCCCATAACAACTCGGAAAATCAGTGGGATTTTCCACGGATGGAAAGGAACTGAAATGAAGCCTGGGTTGCACCAGAATGAACTGGACCCAACCATTCAAGAACAGATAAGCAGGCTGCCTGGACGTTGCCAAATCATTCAACCCAGAGATTGCCACGAACAAATTGGAAAGTCATCAGGAAAAATCTGCCACACGGAAATCAGAGTAGAGCCCTGTCCAAGGAGGTCTCAGCAGTGCAGACTCAAGTCCAGGGACTCAGACCTGATCACAGAAGACCAGGAGAAGACCTCAAGAGCCACTGAATCAGTAGCAGCAGCAGAAGCTGCTTCCAGAGCTCATAGTCCACAGATAGTAAGGGATTCAGAAAGAGATCATAGGGATCTCATTACTACCACTGAAGCAGCATTCTCTGGCTTTGCCCTTTCTCATATCTGAGTCTCAGTCTGGAGCCATGGTCCCAGGAAGCAGAGCAGAAACACAAAAGAGCTTACTGCTACATCATAGCAGGGACCCTCCTCACAGTTCCAGGGCAGAAATGAGTGCTTGTGGGCGCTGACAGACAAGAGCAGGCCAGGAGAATAGACATTAACTCTCATAAGACCCAGGAAGCAATGAAAACTTGCAGGACCCTAGAGGTAGTCTGAAAACCTCTGTAAAATACCTTGAAATTTGAGGCAAAAATCTTCCACCCTAGAAGCAGAGCCCTACATTTACAAAGAGTTAAAATTAAGTCATAAACTGGAAAAATGAGCAAATAGCAGAAGGAAAAAAATCAAACCATAAACTTATTATGGTCATGTGAAAGCTCATAATATACACTCAGAATGTTACAAAGTCAAAACTTCTACATCCAAATTTACAAGAAATATATGACTTAGTCTCAGGCTATGGAAGAGCTCGAAAAGAATTTTGAAAACCAAATAAGGGAGTCACAGGAAAAATAGGAAAGAGAAATGAGAGTGTTGTGGGAAAATTCTGAAAACTGAGTAAGAAGCTTGCTGAAAGAGGTACCAAAAGAAGAAAATAACTTCTTAAAGACAAGACTGGGTCAAATGGAAAATGAGGACCGAAAAGTCAATGAGTAGAAGACTATTTTAAAAAGCAGAATTGGACAATTATAAAAGTAGATACAAAAGCTCACTGAAGAAAATAATTTCTTAAAATGTAGAGTGGAGTTAAAGAAAATACTGACTTTGTGAGAAATCAAAAAGCAATGAAAGAAAAGCAAAGAAATGAAAAATTAGAAGAAAATGTGAAATATTTCTTTGGATAAACAACTCACCTGGAACATAGATCCAGGAGAGATAATTAAAAAAAATTTTGGACTGCATGAAAGCCAGGACTAAAAAAAAAGAGTTTTTACATCATTTTTTCAAGATATTATCAATGAAAACTGTCCCTTTATTCTAGAAGTAGAGGATAAAATGGAAGATAAAAGATCAACTCCTGAAAGAGATTCTAAAATGAAAACTTCCAGATATATTATAGTCACATTTCAGAGTTTCTAAATGAAGGAGAAAATATTGCAATCAGTCAGAAAGAAACAATTCAAATATCAAGGAGCAGCAGTCAGTATAACTCAAGGTATTAAGAGATTGTAGTGCTTGAAATGTGGTATTCTGGCTGCCAAAAAAAACTAGGATTACAACCAAGAATCACTAACTAGCAAAACTGAATATAATCTTGAAATAAGGGACTTTCAAATTTTGCTAATGAAACAATCAAAACTGCAAAGAAAATTTCTCAAATACAAGACTCAAGTGAAGCAGAAAAAGGTAAATAGGAAAGGCAAGAACACATTGGAGACATAATAGCATCTTGCAGGGGAAGATGACACTGGATGAGTTTTTATTTTTTTCATTTATTGGAACAGTTATTATTAAAAATATTTAATAGCAACAACATTGTGAGTTGATCAACCTTGATGGAGGTAGCTCTTCTCAGCAGTTCACAGAACTAGGACAAACCTAGGAGAATAGCTAATGGACGATGCTATCCTCATCCAGAGGAAGAAAAATGAAACAAAACAAATAAAACAAATAAAACAAACAAAAACATTTCAGAATCTGAATGAATGTTGCTTTCAATTTTTAAGAATTTCTCTTAAGTATTTCTTTCCTATCTTGTGGCTTTCTTTCTTTCCATTAATCCTAATTCCTCATACTGAAAATGACTAATCTGTAAGCATGTTGAATTCAAATGTGTATATACAATATTCACCTGACTGCTGCTGAGAAGAGGGGAGTGGGATGGTCGGGTGAAAGGAAATTATGTACCTTAAAATATGCCTATGCATGTAGATGAATATAAAGAAAACTTTCACACATGTAATTGGAAAAAATGAAATAAAATATCAATTGAATAAAATACTGGGAAACAATCTTCACAACCAGGAGTTCTGATAAAGGTCTCATTTGTAAAATATAGAGAGAATTACATCAAATTTATAAGGTCTCAAATCATTCCTCAATTGATAAATGGTCAAAGGATATGAACAGACAGTTTTCAAATGAAGAAAACAAAGCCATATGTAATTATATGAAAAAATTGTCCAAATTACTATTGATTAGAGAAATGCAAATTAAAACAACAATGAAATACCATTTCACACCTATAAGATTAGCTCAGATGAGAGAAAGGGAAGATGGCCAATGTTGGAGAGGTTATGGGAGGATTGGGATGTTGAGACATTGCTGGCAGAGTTGTGAACAGATCCAACCTTTCTGGAGAGCAATATGGAACTATGCCCAAAGAGCAATAAAACTGTTGATATCCTTTGACCAAGAAATTCCAATTCTAGGACTATATACAAAACAAATTGTAAAAAATGTTAAGAGTTCTACATGTTCCAAAATATTCATATTTAACAAATTGGAAATTGAGGGGAATGCCTGTCAATTGGGAAATGGATAAAAACTTTAAGGTACATGAATACTATGGAATATTATTATTCTATAAGAAACCATGAATAGTCGGGCTCTAGAGAAGCATGGAATGACTTGCAGGATCTGATGCTAAGTAAAGAGAGTAGAGCAAAGAGAACTATGTACACATCAACAACATTATGAGATGAACAACCTTGATGGAAGCAACTACTCTCAACAGTCCAGAGAGCTAGGACAACTCTATTAGATTGGCAGTGGTCTATATTATCCCCAACCAGAGGAAGGAAAATAAAACAAACAAAACACACAGAAAACAAGACTCTTACCATATCTAATGAACACTTTATAAAAATTATCTCAGGTATCTCTTTCCCTTAATCCTAATTCCTCTTGTCCATTTGTAAATATATTTAACAAAATATGTATGTAAAATGCTAATCCTGACTGTACTGAGGGGAGAGGGGTGGGAATGAAGGGTGGAGGGAAATTTTGTAACTTGGAAATATGAATGTATAAATGGATGAAAATCAAATAAACAAATAAGTTAATGGATGAGAGAAGAATGTACTGGAAGAAAGGGAAAGGGAATGAAGAATGAGGTAAGTTATTTTACATGAAAGAGGCAAGAAAATGCTTTTGCAGTAGATCAGAAGGCAGGTAAGTGAGGAGTGAGTAAGCTTTCCTCTGGTTCAGAGAGTGAATAACATACTTACTCAATTCGCTAAGAGTTCTATCTTATCCTAGAGGAAAGTGGGTGAGGAAACGGTTAGGAGAAAGGGAGAGACAGGAGAGGTGACAGAAGGGAGGGAAGATGGTGGGAGTGGATAGTCAGATGCAAAATACTTTTGAGGAGGGACAGAGTAAAAGAAAAGACAATAGAATAATATGGAGGGAAATTAAGCAATAGTAACTGGGAAAAATATTGAAGCAATTTGCTTTAATAAAAATCTAATTTCTCAAACATAGAGAAGTGAGTCAAATTGTTAAAAGATAATTCACATCCCAATCGATAAACAACCATGACATATAAGTAGTTTTAAGTTGAGGTTATCAATTATATCTATTTAAATCATTTAAAAATTTCCCAGTTCACTAGTGATAGAAGAAATGTAGGTAGAGTAATTCTGAGGTACTACCTTATACCTCTTGTATTGGCTGATAAGACAGAGAAAAATGTCAAATGTTAAAAGGGATGTAGGGAAAATGAAGCATTAATGCACTTTTGCAGGAATTGTAAAATGAGTCAACAATTCTTTAGAACAATCTGTAACTAGCAAAGCAACTACTAAGTCTATATTCCAAAAGAGCTGAAAAACAGGAAGGAAAAGAATATATATATATATATATATATATATATATATATATATATATATATATATATATATATGTATATATCGAGAGAGAGAGAGAGAGAGAGAGAGAGAGAGATAGTTATAGCAACTCTTTTCTATTGGCAGGAAGCTGGAGATTGAGGGGTTGCCTATTGATTAGGGAATAATTTAACAAATTATAGTATGTGATTCAAATGAAATGATATTCTGTTTTAAGAAATGAACAGGATGATCTCAGTAAAAAAAGGGGGCGGTTATGTTTCCTTTTACATCATGACTATTTTGATAAGGTTTATTTGTATCACTGCACATTTTTACCCTATAATCAAATGACTTGGTTTCTCAATGTGGGGAATCAGGATGAGAGCAAGGGAGACAATTTGGAACTAAAGGTTTTAAAAGTGAATACTGAAATTTGTTTTAACATGTAACTGGGGAGGAGTAAAAAAAAAACTCAATAAAATGAAAAAATGAATAAACCATAAATAATATTGCATTTTTAAACATGTAAAGTTTAATGCATCTTATTTCTATTTCATTTTTGATTCCATTGATCTAGTACACCCCAATTATGATGATAGATTGATAGAAATCTAATTTCATATAGGTAATTATTGACAAATCTGGAGTTGGAACTGAGATTTAGTGATTTTTTAAAAAAAATTTATGTAAGGCAATGAAATTAAGTGACTGACCTAAAGTCACATAACTTGGTGATTATTAGATGTCTAAAGTCAGATTTGAAGTCAGATATTCCTGATGCTGGGGCCATTGCACTATCCATTGCACCACCTAGGTGTCTGATTCCCTATCTTTTAACTCAGTGTTGTTTTACCTATACTATAACATTTCCTTGTGTTGGGATTATTTTCCTAAGGGAATAATATATGCTAGTATATGTGTGCTTGTGCATATTAACATCTCCAGCATTCAGGATGAAGGTCAAACTCCCCATAAGATCCAAATGGTACTTATGATAGGAAATAATTAAAAAAAATAATGAAAAGATGAGACAAACACCTGGAGATCTTTACCAGAAATACACATAGACTTAAAGGGCAGCCTAAAGCAAGGTCCAGGGTGCATTCTCTGGGTTGAAGGAAAAATACAGGAAGCTCTTGATACCTTGACCTAGTCATTCCCCCTTTTTTTTACTTTCTATATTGTATTAAGAAATATTAGGTTTCATGTGTCTAATATTATCCCTAGTAACAGCAGGATATCTAACAACCACAATAAATAGATTCAAAAGTAAAGGTGACATTGTGAGGTGGTTAAAAATATCTATCAGGGCAGATGGTTTTAGGAATCTTTATTGAATTCCAGTTCAGACTTTTTAGAATTCCACTTTTTCAAGAAACTTGTAAAATGTTGCACCCATTACTCATTTTTTAGGAAGGGAGAAATGACCAGGAAGGAAGGAATAAAATAATAACCATGCTATTCAAAAAGGATATTTTTTTCATCTAACTATAGAGAATACTTTTTGTTGGTGGAATGTTTTAGATAGTTGAGTTTGTAGGGGGTAATTCAATTTAATTCATCAAGAATTTACTAGGCAGTTTTATTACATATTTATTATTGATTTATTAAGTATACATTAAATATTAATTTATTAAGCATTTATTATTTATTGTCAGTAAATGTGAATACACTATCTTCTCTTTGTCTATTGAACACTACTTTCTCTTAGTTATCCCTGTGTTTAGGAGATAACTTCTTTTAAAGTCTGTTTACCATTTCATGATCTGTAACAGAGCTATAAATTGTAAATATACTCCAATGCACTCTTCTCCTTTGTGTCTATACCTTACATTATGGAAGTTTAGCTCCCAAATCTATCTACCATGCCTTTAGTATTTCTCTCCTTTTTTAAATTTTTTTTGTACAAATGATTTCTTATACATTACTAAAATATTTTTGTTTAAGAGTAAACATAATACCCCCTCCAGCCCCCAAAATATAGGCCCTCATGAGGAGTAAAGATAAAAAATAAAATAATAATAATAATAATAATAATAATAATAATAATAATAATAGATACAGCCAGGGATGTAGCACCGACCCTGGAGCCAGGAGCACCTAAGACCAAATCTTGCCCCCAACACCCAACAATCACCCAGCTGTGTGACCCTGGGCAAGCCACCCCAACTACATTGCCTCAAAAAAGCCAAAAAACAAAACCAAAATAAAATAAAATAATAATAACAATAATAATAGGGGCAACCATGTGGCTCAGTGGACAGAACACTAGCCCTGGAGCCAGGAGAATCCAGGTTCAAACCCAGCCTCAGACACCTAAGAATAACACAGTTGTGTGGCCCTGGGCAAGACACCCTACCCCATTTGCCCTGCAAGCCCCTCCCAAAAATAATAATAATATTAATAATAGTAAAAATGTGCTTCAGTCTGTGAAGTCCACCTCCAGCTCTGTCACAGGTGGATCACATTCTTTATGATAAGTCCATCACAAAAGCTACTTTCATATTTTTCCACTGTTGCCATTGCTGATGGTGACTCCATTCCTACTTCCCCACTGCCACATACTATATTTTCTCTCTCCTTTCACTCTGTCCCTCTTCTTAAATGTGCTGTTGGGTAGCTGAGTGGTGTAGCAGATAGATCACTGGCCCTGAGGCCAAGAAGTTCTGAGCCCACATACCATCCCTTAGGCCCAGCAACCACCTGGCCCTGTGGTCCCGGACAGGCCATCCAATGCCAGCCCCTTGCAAGAAGTAAAAAAGGAAATGTGTTATATCTGACCACTCTCCCCCACAGCCCACCCTCTCCTCCATCACTCATATCCCCTCTCCCTTCCCCCTGTTCCACTTCTCTCCTTCTTACTCTAGATGTCTATACCCCATTGAGTATATATATCTTGTTTCCTCTCCTAGCCACCTCTATTGAGAGCAAAGATTCTCTCATTCCCCCTTGCCTTCCCCACTTCCATATCAGTGCAATAGATCATTGTAATAAAAAAATCTTATTATATGAAATATCTTAGCCTATTCTACCTCTCCTTTCTCTTACTCCCATTACATTTTCCTTTTAGCCACTGACTCCATTTTTACAATGTATTATATCTTCAAATGCAGCTCTCTCCTGTGCTTCATCTATAAAAGTTCCTTCTACCTGCTCTATTAAATGAGAAGTTTCTCATAAGTATTATAATTATCATTTTTCTAATGCAGGAATACATGTAGTTCATCATCATTAAGTCCCTCATATTTTGCCCTTCTCCTCTGCTCTCTATGCTTCACCTGAGTCCTGTATTTGAAGATCTAAACTTCTGTTCAGCTCTGGGCATTTCAACAAGAACCTTTTAAATTCCCCTGGTTCATTGAAAGTCCATCTTTTTCCCTGGAAGATGACATTCATTTTTGCTAGCTAGTTGATTCTTGGTTGCATTCAGAGCTCTTTTGCCTTCTGGAATATTATATTGCAAGCCCTATAAGCTTTTAATGTAGTTGCTGCTAAGTCTTGTGTGATCCAGGTTGCAGCTCCGCGATATTTGAATTGTGTCCTTCTGGCTGTTTAAAATATTTTCTCTTTGACTTGGGAGTTCTGGAAATTGGCTATAATATTCCTGGGGATTGGTTTTTTGGATCTTTATCTGGGGGAGATCAGTGGATTGTCTCGATTTCTATTTTTCCCTCTGCTTCTAGGATATCTGGGCAATTTTCCTGTATGCATTCTTTAAAAATGATGTCAAGGCTCTTTTCCTGATCATGACTTTCAGGCATCCCAATAATTTTTAAATTATCTTTCCTGAATCTATTTTCCAGATCAGTCTTTTTATGAGATGTTTCACATTTTCTTCTAATTTTTCATTCTATTGGTTTTGAATTATTGTGTTTTGATTTCTCATAAAGTAAGCAGCTTCCCTCAGTTCCATTCTACATCCAAAGGATTTATTTACCTCAGAGAGGGGTGTAGGTCAGGAAAGTGCCCCCACTTCCATGAGTCACAGCTCCAAGGTGTCCTAGGGCTGCCTCTAGGTGGCTGAAGTTCCTTCACTCTAGCAGGCCACCCCTCCAACCCCATGGAGTGGAGCCTTTCCCACTATTTTCCAGGTTACCTTGAGCTGGAGAATTTCCTCACTTGATCCCTCTGTGGGTTCTGTCTCTTGAAAATTTTGTTAGAGTCATTATTTTATGAATTTTGAGAGAGAGCACCTAAGAGAGTCTCTTTTCCTGTTGCCAACTTGACTCCACCCCCCTGTAGTATTTCTTAAGTTCTAGTACTGAATACCCAAAATCCATTGACTAGATATTTCAATTTGTGTAGCCCAAAGACACCTGAAATTCAATATATTCAAAACTTAATTTGTAATATCCCCCCCCAAATCCAGGTTCTTCTGAACTTCTTTATTTCTATAGAATAGATCATTATCATTCTGGGCTCCCAGAATCTCATTCTCAACATTTTCCTTGACTCTTCACTTCACTTCACAAATCAAAATAGTTGCCAAATGTTGTGAGGTAAACCTCTGCAACATTGCTTTTAGTTCCCTTTCCCCAACCCCATTTTCCCTACTTTCACACTCTCCCTTAGTTCCCACTGTTACCATCGTTGACCTTTATGACTTTAATGATGGTCTTCTATTACCTTCTCTGCCTCAAGTCTCTCTCCATTATGGTTCAGCCATCTCACAGTTGCCAAGGTGAATTTTCTTAAATTCAAATTTAATAATGGCACTCTCCTATTCCAATGGTTCTGTAGTATCATTAGGGCAAATATAACATCTGATCACTTATAAAACTCTGCATAATATACTTATTTTTCCAGATTCACTATGTATTATTCTCATATTTTTCTATAAATGAAACTACCCTACTTGCTTTTCCACATACTATTGCATCTCCTGTTTTCAGAGCTTTGTGTGACCACCTCCCACATCTGTAAAACACGTTCTACTAAACTTTGAATTGTGACATCCTTCATTTCCTTCATGACATGGCTCAAAAAATTATTTTCTATATGAAATATTTGATGATTTCTACCTCCACATCTACTAATTCCTTTGCTCCTTAAAAAATCCTATCTTCGTTTTGTATGTATTCTCTATTACCATAAAAATAAATGTATGCATTATGAATAATTATACTATGCATTATGATATCTTACCAGGTATTGTATAGTCCCCTTGAGAATTGGAAATATTTTATTTTTGTGCTTGTAGCCCCAGTAACTAGTTCATTGCTGTTTAATAATTAAATTCAATGATTGAAAGATAAAACAAAATAATCTCTATACTCAACATATACTATTGAAGAGAAATAAAAATGTAAAAAATAATTGTAAATATTAAAATATTGGATGAAATTTATATTCAAGAGATATGTTCTCTCCACCAAGATGGTGACACAAATTGAATAATGAAATTGGACAACAGGTGAAGGAGATAATGTACAAAAATGTCAAAAGGAACAAGAACTTTCTGATGATAATGTTATTTATTTTTTATAAAAGAAAGATTTAATTATTTTGAATTTCACAATTTTCCCCCTAATCTTGTTTCCCTCCCATCACCCTCCAAAGGAGGCAGTCTGTTACTCTTTACATTGCTTCCATGGTATACATTAATCTCAGTTGAATGTGATGAGAGAGAAATCATAAACTTAAGGATGAAAAATAAAGTATAAGAGACAGCAAAATTATATAATGAGATAAAAGCTATTTTTAATTAAAGGCAATATTCTTTGGTCTTTGTTTATACTCCACAATTACTTGTCTGAATGCAGATCATATTTTCCATTGTAGATACCCCAAAACTGTGTCTGATTGATACACTGATGGAATGAGGAAGCCCATTAAGATTGATCATCAGCCCCATTTTGCTATTAGGGTGTAAAATGTTCTTCTGGTCCTACTCATCTCACTCAGCATCAGTTCATGCAAATCATTCCAGGCCTCCCTGAATTCCCATCCCTCCTGGTTTATAATAAAACAATACTCTTCCCACACATAGATTTACCATAGTTTGTTAGGCCATTCTCCAATTGAAGGGCATTCACTTTATTTCCAATTCTTTGCCACCACAAACAGGGCTGCTAGGAATATGTTTGTACAAGTGATGTTTTTCCCCTTTTTCATAATCTCTTCCAGGTACAGACCAAGTAGTGGTACTGTTGAATCAAAAGGTATGCACTTTTTTGTTGCCCTTTGGCAGTAATTTCAAATTGCTCTCTAGAATGGTTGAATGAGTTCATAGCTTCTTCAACAATGTATTAATGCCCTAGATTTTCCACATTCTTTCCAATATTGATCATTGCCCTTTCAGTTCATATTGGTCAGTCTGAGAGGTTTGAGCTAGTATCTCAAAGATGCTTTAATTTGCATTTCTCTAATAAGTAGTGATTTAGAGCATTTTTTTCAGATGACTAGCAATCGTTTTGATTTCCTCATCTTTATATTGTCTTTGCATATCTTTCAGCTATTTTTCAATTGAAGAATGGCTTATTTTTAAAAAAAAAAATTCACTCAGTTACCTGCATACTTTAGAAATGAGTCTTTTGTCAGAAATACTAGTTGCAAAAATAGTTTCCCAATTTACTACATTTCTTTTGATCTTGGTGACAGTGGTTTTATCTGTGCAATAGCTTTTTAATTTTAATATAATCAAAACTGTAGTTTGTTTTTAATGATGTTCTCTATTTCTTCCTTGGTCATATACTGCTTACCTTTCCATATATCTAACAGGTAAACTACTCCTAGGTATCCTAGTTTGCTTATAATAGTATTTATATGTCTAAATTCTGTATTAATTTTCATCTTATCATGTTATAGGTTTTAAGGTGTTCATCCAATCCAAGTTTCTTTCATACTAACTTCCAATTTTCTCAACAGTTTTTAATCAAAGAATTTTTATCCCAATAGCTGGACTCTTTGGGTTTACCAAACAGTACATTTCTAGAATCATTTCCTGCTATTTCACCAAGTCTATTCCACTGATCCACCATTCTATTTCTTAGCCAATGCCAGAATTTTTTTTATTATTCAGATCTTAAGCATAATCATTTTTTTATCAAAGATTTTATTTGAGTTTTACAATTTTCCCCCAATCTTCCCTCCACCACCTCCCACCCACTGAAAGCAATCTGTCAGTCTTTACTTTGTTTCCAAGTTGTACATTGATCCAAATTTATTGTGATGAGAGAGAAATCATATCCTTAAGGAAGAAACAAAAAGTCTTAGATATAAAAAGATGAGACAATAAGATATCTGGTTTTCTTTTCTAAATTAAAAGGAAGAGTCCTTGAACTTTGTTCAAACTCCATGGGTCTTTATCTGGATACAGATGATCTTCTCCATTGCAAGACACCCCAAAATTGTCCCTGATTGTTGCACTGATGGAACAAGTGAGTCCATCAAGTTTGAACATCACCCCCATGTGCTGTAAGGGTGTACAATGTTTTTCTGCTTCTTCTCATCTCACTCAGCATCAGTTCATGCAAATTCCTCCAGGCTTCCCTGAATTCCCATCCCTCCTGGTTTATAATAGAACAATAGTGTTCCATGATATACATATACCACAGTTTGCTAAGCCATTCCTCAATTGAAGGACATTTACTTGATGTCCAATTCTTTGCTCCCACAAACAGAACTACTATGAATATTTTGGACAAGTGAGGTTTTTACCTTTTTTCATCATCTCTTCAGGGTATAGACCCATTAGTGGTATTGCTGGGTCAAAGGGTATGCTCATTTTTGTTGCACTTTGGGTGTAGTTCCAAACAGCTCTCCAAAAGGGTTGGATGAGTTCACATCTCCACCAACAGGGTAATAGTGACCCAGATTTCCCACAACCCTTCCAACAATGATCATTATCCTTTCTGGTCATATTGGCCAGTCTGAGAGGTGTGAGGTGGTACCTCAGTGACGGTTTAATTTGCATTTCTTTAATAATTAATGATTTAGAGCAATGTTTCATATGGGTATAGATGGCTTTGATCTCATTATCTGTAAATTGCTTTTGGATATCCTTTGACCATTTGTCAATTGGGGAATGGCTTTTTGTTTTAAAAATATGGCTCAATTCTCTGTATAATTTAGAAATGACTCCTTTGTCAGAATCATTAGTTGTAAAGATTGTTTCCCAGTTTACTACATTTCTTTTGATCTTGTTTACAGTGGTTTTATCTGTGCGAACGCTTATTAATTTAATGTAATCAAAATCACCTAATTTGATTTTGGTGATCTTCTCCATCTCTTCCTTAGTCTTAAAATGCTCCCCTTTCCAAAGATCTGACAAGGAAAACTAGTCCTTGATCTTGTAATTTGCATATAGTATTATTTTTTTATGTCTAAATCCTGTAACCAGTTTGGATCTTATCTTGGTAAAGGGTGTGAGGTGTTGGTCTAATATAAGTTTCTTCCATACTAAGTTCCAATTTTCCCAGCAGTTTTTTTTCAAAGAGAGAGTTTTTATCCCAATAGCTGGACTCTTTGGGTTTAACAACCAGCAGATTACTATAATCATTTCCTGCTAATGCATCTAGTCTATTCCACTGGTCCACCACTCTATTTCTTAGCCAATAGCAAACAGTTTTGACAACTGATACTTTATAATATAATTTTAGATCAGGTAGGACTAAGCCCACTTCTTTTGCACTTTTTTTCATTAAATTCCTAGAAATTCCTGACATTTTATTTTTCCATATTAATTTACCTACACCTTTTTCTAACTCATCAAAGTAATTTTTTGGAATTTTGTTTGGTAGGTCACTAAACGGATAGTTTAGTTTTAGTAGAATTGTCATTTTTATTATGTTAGCTCTACTTATCCATGAGCAGTTGATATTTACCCAGTTATTTAAATCTGATTTAAATTGTGTGAGAAGTGTTTTTGTAATTGTTTTCAAAAAGTTCTGAATCTGTCTTGGCAAATAGACTCCCAGGTATTTTATATTGTCTAAGGTTCCTTTGAATGGGATTTCTCTTTCTAGCTCTTCCTGCTGTATGTTGCTAGATATATGTAGAATAGTTGAGGACTTATGTGGGTTTATTTTTTAACCTGCAACTTTCCTAAAATTGCTAATTGTTTCCAGTAGTTTTTGGATGATTGCTTGGGATTCTCTAGGTAGACCATCATGTCATCTGGAAAGAGTGAAAGTTTTGTCTCTTCCTTCCCAATTATAGTTCCTTCCATTTCTTTTTCTTCTCTAATTGCTGAAGCTAATGTTTCTAACACAATACTGAATAGTAGTGGTGATAATGGGCACCCTTGTTTCACCCCTAATCTTATTGGGAATGCCTCTAACCTCTTCCCTTTGAATTTAATATGTGTTGATGGTTTCAGATAGATAGTGCTAATTATTCTAAGGAACAGTCTATTAATTCCTACAGTATTTAGTGATTTTAACAGGAATGGGTGCTGTATTTTGTCAAAAGATTTTTCAGCATCTATTGATATGATCATTTAATTTCTAATATGTCTTTTTGTTGATATTATTGAGTGTACTAACCATTTTCCTAATATTGAACCAACCCTGCATTCCTGGGATAAATCCTGCTTGATCATAATGTATTATCCTAGTGATAACTTGTAATCATTTTGCTAAGATTTTATTTAAGATTTTTGCATCTATATTCATTAGAGAGATAAGTCTTTAATTTTCTTCCTCTGTTTTAACTCTTCCTGGTTTAGGTATCAGCACCATATTGGTTTCATAGAAAGAGTTATGCAGAGTTCCATCTTTCCGTATTTTTCCAAAGAGTTTATATAGTATTGGAACCAATTGTTCCTCAAATGTTTGGTAGAATTTACTTGTGAATCCATCAGGCCCTGGAGATTTTTTGTTAGGGAGTTCAATAATGGCTTGTTCAATTTCTTTTTCTGACATAGAGTTGTTTAGGTCTTTTATCTCCTCTTCATTTAAGCTGGGCAACTTATATTTTTGTAAATATTCATCCATTTCACTTGGATTATCAAATATATTGACATAGAGTTGGACAATATAATTTCAAATTATTACTTTAATTTCCTCCTCATTGGTGGTGAGTTCAGCTTTTTCATTTTTGATACTAGCAATTTGGTTTTCATCTTTCTTTTTTTAATCAAATTGACCAGAAATTTATCAATTGTATTCGTTTTTTTCATAAAACCTATTTTGGCTTTATTTATTTATTCAATAGGTATTTTTTGCTTTTGATTTCATTAATTTCTCCTTTATTTTTTACAATTCTAATTTGGTATTTAATTGGAGGGTTATTAATTTGTTCTTTCTCTAATTTTAGTTGCATATTTATTTCATTGATTTCCTATTTCTCTCATTTATTCATGTAAGAATTTAATGATATAATATACCCCCTGACAGGTGCTTTGAGTGACTCTCATAGGTGTTGATATGATGTTTCATTATTGTCATTATTTAGGAAAAAAAATTTAATTCTTCAATAATTTGTGTTTTGGTCCACTCATTCTTTAGAATGAGGTTATTCAATTTCCAATTGGTTCTGCCTTTATATTTCCTTGACCCAATATTTCATATGCCTTTTATTGCATTGTGATATGAGAAAGATGTATTCAATATTTCTTCCTGTCTGCTGTTGATCATTAGATTTTTATGTCCTAGTTCATCATCTATTTTTATATAAGTTCTATGTCTGCAGATAAAAAGGTATATTCCTTTCTATCCCCATTAAATGTCCTCCATATGTGTACCATATCTATTTTTTGTAACAATCTATTTAGCTCCTTAACTTCTTTCTTGTTTATTTTATGATTTGATTTATCCAGATCTGAGAGCAGGAGGTTGAGGTCTCCCACTAGTAGAGGTTTGCTTTCTATGTCTTCCTGTAGTTCTTTGAGCTTCTCATCTAAGAATTTAGATGCTATCCCATTGTGTGTGTGTGTGTGTGTGTGTGTGTGTGTGTGTGTGTGTGTATTCAATATTGAAATAACTTTATTGTCTATGGTACCTTATAGGAAGATAAATGGATAAATTTCCTTCCTTATCTCTTTTAATGCTATCTATTTTTTTTACAGCTGCTTTGTCCAAAATAAGGTTTGCTACCATTGATTTTTCACTTCAGCTGAAGCAAAACATAGCTTGCTCCAACCTTTTACCTTTACTCTATATGTATCTCTCTGCTTCAAATGAGTTTCTTGTAAGCAGCATATGGTAGGATTCTGCTTTTTAATCCACTCTGCTATTTGCTTATGTGTTAATGGAGAGTTCATCCCATTCACATTCAAAGCTATGATTACTAATTCTTTGTTGCCCTTCATGATATCTTTCCTCTGTTTGTATTTCCCCCTTCCCCCCTTTATCTGTATTTGCCAGTATTTTGTTTCTGAGTACCACCCCTACAGTGTGTTTGCCCTTCTATATCACTTCCTCCCCTTTCTTTCCCCTTTTCCTTTTTCCCTTTTCCCTTCCCTTCGTTTTGTTAATTACCTTTTTTCCTCATTCCCTCTCCCTTTCTCTTTCCCCCCTCCCCTTTTCCCCTTTTAATACTTGAATGGTTAGATAAATTTAAGTTAACTGAGTATGTGTTTAAGTTGACTTTAAGCCACGTCTGATGAGAAGCAGATTCAGGTTTTTCTCAACTCCTCCCTTCTTCCCCTCTATTACCATAGGTATTTTGTACCTCGTAGTGTAATAATATTTAGCCCTTTCCATCCCCTCCCTCCTTCTGTTTCCTTGCTGTCCCCCTTTATAAGGATGTAGGGTTTTTAAAATCATTCTATCTGAGTCATAGAGAATTCTGAGTATCTGTCACTTCTAGCTAAGTGCATTCTATTTAATACAGTTAAAATGCTTGAGCTTTATTAGAGTTTGTCTCCCAAGTGGGGTTAAATCCAGTTACAACCCATTGGATAGCAGTCTCATGGATAGGTCATGAATGTACATCACTTCGGGCTAGGTATATTCTCTCTGTTATTGCTACAATTCTCCAGATTTATGAAAATCTTTTTCCCATTGCTGCAGTATAGCCAGTTTCAACTTATTGGATAGCAGTTTTTTTCCTTTTAACCCCCCCCCCCAATTTTTTAACCTTTCATGTGTGTCTTGAACCTCTTGTTTGATGTCCAAATTTTCTATTTAGCTCTGGTATTTTCATCAGGAATTTTTGAAATTCTTCTATTCTTTTAAATGTCCATCTTTTTTCTGTGCAAGAGAAGGCTCAGCTTTGTGGGATAGTGGATTCTTGGCTGCATTCCAAGCTCCCTTGCTCTTCGAAATATCTTGTTCCAGGCCCTTTGATCCCTTATATGTTGATGCAACCAGGTCCTGTGTAGTCCTTACTGTGGCCCCTTGATATTAAATAGTTTCTTTCTGACTGCTTGCAGGATTTTTCTCTTCTATCTGATAGTTCTGGAATTTGGCACACTATTCTTTGTTGTTTTCATTTTAGGATATTTTACTGGAGTGGATTGATATATTCTTTCAATAACTACCTTGCCATCTAGGTCCATGATATCAGGGCAATTTTCCATCACTAGGTAATGTAATATTAAATCCAGGCTTTTTTTCTTTTCATTGTTTTCAGGAAGTCCAATAATTCTTAGGTTGCCACTCCTCTACATATTCTCTAGGTCAGTGGTTTTGTTGAAGAGGCATTTTGCATTTTCTTCTATTTTTTCTATTTTTTGATTTTGTTTAACTGTCTCTTGCTGTCTCTTACAGTGATTAGTTTCTGCAGACTCCATTTTTTTAGGGAGGAGTTTTCTTCATTAACCTTTTGCATCTCCTTTTAAATTGATCAATTCTACTTTTGAAAGAGAATTCCATTTGACCAATTGAGGTTTTGAGAGAATTGTATTCTCTTTTTCATTTGTCCAATTAGGGATCTGAGAGATTTATTCTCATTTTGTATTTGTCTAATTGTATTTTCTAAGGATTTGTTTATATGTTGCAAGGTATTTGTTGCCTCTCCCAAATTGTTGAGTTGATTTTTAAGCTCCTTCCTTATTTCTTCAAGGAAGTCTTTCTGTGCTGGAGACCAGATCATATTCTCCTCAGAGGTTCTAGGTCTGTCTGAGTTAGGGTATTTTCCTTCCAAGAATTTTCTATGAATCCACCTTTCAGCTCACCTTTCTTCATTTTGCTAAAACCTTCAGTTTGGGAGGGGCTGGTTCACAGGGCTTTGGTGTTGGCATCACTAGAGTCTTTACTCACTGAGTGAAATTTATTTTGGCTTGCTAGTAGTAAGTGCTGTTTGCCCTCTCTGGAGTGATTGTAACCTTCATTGAGGCCTTCTCTCTTAGCTTGAAGGGAGGTGTTGGAGCTATTGAAGCCTTTTGCCTTCAATCAATGGTGGGCTTTTCCCTGTGTTGAGGACATACCTCTCCCTATCATCAGCTGGGCTGGTTCTTCTGCTCACATACCTGTGCCTGATGCAGACATAGTCTGCAATTGTTTCTTTTAGGAAGAGGCCTCAGGTGTAATGGAGGCATGGACTTAGAGTTCCTAAGACCAGAGGAGACCAGGGATGGTATCCACAGCTCTCCTGCACCTAAACTCTCCCTGAGCCCTGTTGGAAAGCTCCAGAAGGTCAGCACCAACACCAGTGCTCCCTAGTTGACTTAAGTCCCGGTCGTCTATCCCCATTGCTGATCCAGCAGGTCTGGCTCTCAGGCCCTCAATCTCCCTGGCTCCAATTCATCTGCTAATCCAGCTTATCCAGGACTGACCTTCCCTCTATGCTTGGCCTCACCCACCAGGATGCACCAAGAAAAATCCTGTGGTAGATGTTCTTTCTCTTGGCTTTTCTTTCTGGGTTTTGTGGGTTGGATTTCTGTTAAGAGGTTTGTTTCATATGATAGATGGGGAAAGATCAGGAGACTTTAGAACTGTGCTTTTATTCTCTCAGACATCTTGGCTGGAAGTCTCCAGAAAATTTTAATCACCATTGTTTTATAATATAATTTTAGTTCTGATAGGGCTAAGCCACCATCTTTTGCACTGTTTTCATTGAATTCCTGGAAATTGTCATCTTTTTCTTTCTCCATATGAATTTATGTACAATTTTACTATCTTATTAAAGTAATTTTTTGGAATTTTGATTGGTAGGGCACTAAACAACTAATTTAGTTTTGGTAGGATTTTCATTTTTTTTATTATTAACTCTTCCTATCCATGAGCAGTTGATGTTTCCCCAGGTGTATAAATCTAGTTTTATTTGCGTGAAAAGTGTTTTTAATTGTTTTCAAAAAGTTTCAGAGTCTGGTTGACAGATAGATTCCCTGGTATCTTATATTGTCTGAAGTTACTGTGAATGAGATTTCTCTTTCTATCTCTTTCTGCTGTAGCTTGCTGGTCATATACAGAAATGAAGAGGATTTATGAGTGTATCTGTTATATTCTGAAACATTGCTAAAGTTGCTAACTTTTTCTAGTAGTGTTTTAGATGACTTGTTGGAGAATCTCTAGGTATACCATTATGTCAATTGCAGAGAGTGAGAGTTTTGTCTCTTCTTTTCCATTTCTAATTCCTCCAATTTCTTATTTTACTTTTATTGCTGAAGCTTACATATCTAATACAGTATTGAATAGTAGTTGTGATAAGGGGAATCCTTGATATTACTGGGAATGTCTCTAACCTATTCCCATTGCATATAATACTTGTTGCTTGTTTAAGATAGATGCTGCATATTGTTCTAAGGAAAAATCCATTTATTCCTATGCTCTCCATTGCTTTTATTAGGAATGAATGCTGTATTTTGTCAAAACCATTTTCAGCATCTATTGGTATAATGATAGGATTTCTGAAAGATTTGTTATTGATATAATTATTTATACTAATAGTTTTCCTACTATAGAATGAATCCTGCTTTCATGGGATAAATCCTACTTAGTCATACAAGATAACTTCTTGTAATTGTTTTGCTAATATTTTATTTAAGCAAATCTTCACAGAGATAGATCTATAATTTTGTTTCTCTTTTTTTTTTTTAACTCTTCCAGGTTTAGGTATCAGCACCATTTTGGTATAATAGAAAGTTAGGCAGAGTTCCATCTTCACCTATTTTTCCAAAGAGTTTTAGAACTGGAACCTATTTTTCGTCAAATGTTTGAAATGTGAACCTATCATGCCCTGGAGATTTTTTCTTAGGGCCTTCAAGGATGGTTTGCTGAATTTCTTTTTATGAGATAGGTTTGTTTAGGTATTTAATCTCCTCTTCATTTAACCTGGATAACATGTATTTTTGTTAATATTCATCCATTTCACTTAGATTGTCAAATTTATTGGCCTAGAGTTGGGCAAAATAATTCTGAATTATTACTTTAATTTCCTCTTTATTGGTAGTGAATTTACCAGAGTTTTATCCATTTTAACTCTTGGTTTTATTTGTTAATTCAATACTTACTTTGCTTTTGATTTTATTAATTTCTCCTTTAATTTTTAGAATTTCTAATTTGGTATTTAATTGGGGATTTTTAATTTGTTTTTCTCTAATTATTTATTCTATATTTAGTTCATTGATTTCCTCTTTTTCTAATTTATTCATTTAAACAAATAAAGTTGTAATCTATCCCCAAGTTGGCTTGAGTGTATCCAGTAGGTTTTGGTATGTTGTTTCATCATTTTCAATATCTAGAAATTATTAATTCTTTCTATAACTTATTGTTTTATCCACTCATTCATTAAAATGAGGTAATTTAGTTTCCAATTTGTTTTGAGTCTATATCTCCTTGTCCCAATACTGCATGTGATTTTATTGCATTATGATCTGAGAAAGATGTATTCACTATTTCTGCCTTTCTGCAATTGATCATTACCCTTGTATGCCCTAGTACATGTTCAATTTTTGTGTGAATGCCATGTACTACAGAAAAATAAAGTATATTCCTTTCTATCCCCATTTGCTTTCCTCCATAAGTATGTTGTGTTTAGGTTTTCTAACAATATATTTACCTCATTAACTTCCTTCTGTTTCTTTTATGATTAGATTTATCTAAGTCTGAGAACAGGAGGTTGAAGTCTCCCAGTAGTAGAGTTTTGTTGTCTATGTCTTCCTGTAACTCCTTCAACTTCTCCTCTAGGAATTTGCATGTTATACCATTTGGTACATACATATTTAGTATTGAAATTTCTTCATTGCCTATTGTACCTTTTAGGAGGATATATTTTCCTTCCTTATCTCTTTTGATGGTATCTATTCTTGCAGCTGCTTTCTCTGAGATTAGGATTGCTACCTCTGCTTTTATTCATTTCAGCTGAAGCAAAACATAGCTTGCTCCAACCTTTTTCCCTTTACTCTATATGTATCTCTCTGCTTCAAATGTATTTCTTGTTAGTAGCATATTGAAGGTTCTGTTTTTTAATCCACTCATCCCATTCACATTCAAAGTTATAATTATTAACTCTTTATGGCCCTCCATTGCTATATTTCCTCAGTTTGTATTTCCCCCTTTTTGCCCTTTATCCATATTCCCCAGCATTTTTTTTAATATTTCCACCTTCAGTGTGTTTTCCCTCCTATATAAACCCCCTCCCCTTTATTTCCCTTTTCCTTTTTCCCATTCTTCCTTCTCTTCTTTCTGGTAATTCCCCTTTTTCTCCCCCTCCTCATCCTCCCTCCCCATCCTCTTTTTATACTTGAAATGTAAAAGAAGTTTCTTAACCTAAATGAGTGTGTGTAAATTAACTTTATGCCACGTCTGATGAGAAGAAGATTCAGATGGTTTTCACCCCTTCCCTTCTCCTTCTCTATTGCAATTGGTCTTTTTTACCTCTTAATGTGATGAGATTTTCCCCCATTCCATCTCACCCTCAGGTCTCCTTACTGTCCCCCTTTTTAAGGAGGTGTTCTTTTTAAATCATTCTATCTGAGTCACATAAAATTCATGAGTATCCATCACTTCAGGCTAATTATATTCTCTCTCATAGAGTTCCAATTCTTGACAGTTTTTAGAGTCTTTCTTATTGGCTTGCAGCTTACCAGATAATTCAGGTGTGTCCATCACTTCTGGCTAAGTATATTCTCTCTTATAGAATTACAATTCCCAAGAGTTATGGGAATCTTTCTCCCAGGTGGGGATATAGCCAGTTTTATATTATTGGATAGCAGTGTTTTGCCCCTAAACCCCACCTTTTTTAACCTTTTCCTGTGTCTCTAGAACATCCTGTTTGATGTCTAAGTTTTCTATTTATACTGGTCTTTTCTTCAGGAAATGTTGGAAGTTTCCCATTTTCTTAAATGTCCATCTTTTCCCCTAGAAGAGAAGGCCCAGTTTTGCTGGATAGTGGATTCTTTCCTGCATTGCAAGTTTCCTTGCTCTTCAGAATATCTCATTCCAAGCCCTTCGGTCTCTTAATGTTGATGCAGCCAGGTCCTGTGCAATCCTTACTGTGGCTCCCTGGTATTTAAATTGTTTCTTTCTGGTTGCTTACAGGATTTTCCCTTTTATTTAATAGTTCTTTAATTTTCCCATAATATTCTTTGGTATTTTCATTTTAGGATCCCTTTCCAGAGGGGATCAATGTAAGCTTTCAATAACTATTTTGCCCTCTGGTTCCAGGGCAGTTTTCCATCACTAAATCCTGTAATATCAAGTCCAGGCTTTTTTTCTGTATAATATTTTCAGGAATACCTATAATTCTGAGGTTTGTCCCTTCTCAGTCTATTCTCAAGGTCAGTACTTTTGCTGATGAGGTATTTTATATTTTCTTCTATTTTTTCCATATTTTGGTTTTAATAGAATATTGTAGCCTCATGAAGTCATTATTTTCCACATATTCCATTCATTTTTTTGGAAAGTAATTTTCTTCATTTACCTTTTGCAACTCCTGTTCCAATTGGTCAGTTCTATTTTTGAAGGAGTTTTCCATTTGCCCAAGGTCAATTTTGAGAGAATTATTTTCTTTTTTGCATTTGTCCAATTGAGCATCTGAGAGATTTATTCTCATTTTTGTATTTGTACAATTGTATTTTCAGGGATTTGTTTTCTTGTTGCTAGGTGTTAATCTTCTCTTGGGTTTCTTTTCCAAAATTTTCTGATTGATTTTTACACTCCCTTCTGATTTCCTCAAGGAAATCTTTCAGGACTGGAGACCAATTCATATTCTCCTCAGAAGTGCTAGATCTCTCTTGGTTAGAATCTGTTTTTTCCTAAGTGTTTCTCCATGGACTCCACCTTTCTTATCAGGTTTCTTAATTTTCCTAAGATCTTATGTTGGTGATGGGGCTGGCTCTCAGAGATTTGCATTTTAAAACCCTAGAGACTTTGTTCACTTGGTTTATTAATTCCAAGTGGGCCAGCCAGTAGGATATGCTGGCTGCTTTCTCTGGAGTATTTGAGGCCTTTTCCCTAATCCTGTAGGGAATGAGGAGGGAGTGAGGAGGGGCAGTGGTATCTGAGTTGATCTTGACCAAAGGGCTGGTCCCTGGGGAAGGAAGTTAATCTCCCTTTCAGCTGAGTGAACTAAATTGCCCACACCTGAGCGTGAGGGGAAGGGATGGTAATGAGGGGGGGCTTTACCATTCATTCTAGAAAGAGTGCTCTGTAAAAATATAGAGCTCAGGTCCCTTGCCCAGCTGGTCTTTTTCTAGGTATATTCTGTAACTCTCTGTTCTGGAACTCAACCTCTTGTAGACTGGGACTCAACAGAGCTCCTCTCCCCTTGCCCAAAGATTCAGCTGATAAAGTTGGTCTGTGGACTACCATTCTTCAAAGTCTCTTTGTCTAAGGGTAGTCCTCTGCCTTCCCCAGGCTTCTGTCCCTGCACATGCCCTCTGCTCTCTTTTCCCAGTTCAATCATGGTTCCCTGAGACAGACCATTTTAGTAGGTGTTCTCCTAGCTTCTTTTTCTGGGTTTGTCAATTGAATTTCTGTTGAGGTTTCTTTCATGTTATTTTTGAGGGGGAACCAGGAGTACTTAGAATAGTGCCTGTCTTATCTCTGCAATCCTGGTCAGAAGTAAGGAGAAGTTATTTATCAAAATATGAATAGCAAATCAATGTAATATAATTCAGGTCATGTGACTTCAAATCCACCATTCTTCCACTGATTTTTCACCAAATCAGGATTTATGTCCAATGACACATGAATATCTTCTGAGTAGCATAAGGAGTCTGGTAAACTTTGTCAAAATACTAATTCATATTCAACACTTAAACTAAATTTGGCTAATAAAAGTCTAGTCATTGATTGACTTCTTTCCTTTATGCTAAGGATTTCAAAAATAAGAGTTGAACACTCAGTAAAGACACATCCTTTTTAAAAACATATTAATATTTGCTTCCTTGCCACAAATATTTTCTATTTAACTTTGTCATTCATCTCGGATTCAGATCTTTCATTTTGCATTTGCTATAGAATAAAATTTTCTTTGTTAACACAAACTAAGTATTCACATTCAAAACATACTAAAGTTAGATAAAAATTCAGCTAATGCCACTAGTATTTCTGATTTTATCACATAGTTATTACACAGCTGAGAGGAACCATAGGACAATTAATTAGCATGAAGATGATCTGGGTTCAAGCCCTGCTTTTGTGATAAATACAGGCTATTTAACTCTGAATAAATAACTTAACCTCCCTTTGCACTCAACAAATATCTTTGATTATAAATTGCAGAATAGTTCAAAATTATTGAGAAATAGTCTCATTAGTATTTTCCTATGCCTATTAAATCACAGTTCTCATTTTTTCTGTTTCAAAAAATTTATAAAATACCCAAATTTGAAATAATTTTCAATGTCATATAATGCCTTCCATCAATCTTTATTTTTATCTCTCCATAGGTATTTAGGTTTTTCAAAACCTTGTTACTCAAGTGTCATTTCTAGGACTATTTGACTTTTATTTTTAAAATAAATTTTATTGATTTTTTGAGTTTTTATGACATATTATTGAATATATTCTTCACTTCTGCTCCAGGACAGGCATGCATTTTAATAAATCATTTTTAAAAGATAAAAAATACATAGTAAAATTAGCCAGTTTTTCTTCACAATCATAATCTCCCATTTCTGTAAAGGAGGTGGAGAAAAAAGTTCTATCTTTGGACTCAATTTTGATCATTCAGTTTGATAGTTTTCTTTTATGTTTCCATTTTCATCACTTTAGTTAATTGCATGTTTTCTTTATCTTGTTTTAATTCTTGGAGTCTTCTAGTCATATAAGTCTTCTATAATCATGTAAGCCTTTCATAAAATTTTCTAATGTTACTCTTTTTTTATTTTGTCCATAATTTTATATCATTAAGCATTATATGTAAGAAATAAGAGAAATATATTGCCAAAAGTTATTCTCCAATAGATAATTGATCAAAAGGATTTTTAAAGATATTTTTCTAAATTAGAATTACAAATTCTTAACCAGTACATAAAAAGTGCTCCAAATCATTAATAATAAGAGTAATATAAATCAAAGGAATGTTGAGATTATACCTCACTAGCTGGCAAATTGGCAAAAGATGACAATTGGCAAAAATTTCCAATTCATCTTGAATGTTGCTTTTATTTTTTTAAGGTTTTTTTTTTTTTTTTTTTTTTTTTTTTTTGCAAGGCAATGTAGTTAAGTGGCTTGCCTAAGGCCACATGGCTAAGTAATTGTTAAATGTCTGAGACTGGATTTGAACACAGGTACTCCTGACTACAGGGCTGGTGCTTTATCCACTGCTCCACCTAGCTGCCCCATAATTTTTGTGAATGTTGCTTTTCTATACTAATTGTTTATATTTTATCTTCCCTATTAAATTTTCAACATAGATTTTTTTTTAAGTTTCTTTATATCTCTGGCACTTAGCACAATTCCTATTATACAGCAGGTAATATATGCTTCCTAACTGACTGATTGACTGGAAATTACCAGTGTGGAAAAGGTCATAGAGACACAGCTACACTAATATCCTGTTATTGAAACTGTGGAAATGCTATATACATTCTAGAAAATAATCTGGAATTCTGAAGAAAGAAAACAAATTAACCATATTCATTGACTAAGAGCTTCTAATGCTAAGTATATGCATAAAGGACATACAGTGTCAAATTGATATTTGTTGTTTAATGAATGGCAGTTCAAGTTATGATATTTGTATTAAATGAAAAATTATATTGCCTCCAATTATTTAAAAATATTTTATAAATTCCATGTTTTTATTATTTCCATTTTTCTTTACATATGAACATAAATATGTATGTATACATATAAAAATATATTTCTGTATTATTCATTAACATCTCTCTAAATGAGTATCTTTCTTTATAAAAAGAAAAATAGCTGAACTTAAGTAACACAATGAACCTATCTGGCAATATACTTAACATTCAGCAACTATAATCCCATATCTCTACCAAAAGGAGAAGCATGATTATTCAAGTTTTCTTTAGGAAAGCAATGATCATTCTAATTTATTAGCTTCATTTTGTTATTTTCATTTACATTATTGTGTTCTTATAAATATCATCATTATTATTATAATATTGCTAACAAGATTTATGTGAATTTATGCATGTGTGCTTAGGTTTCTGTGAACTCATTCTTCATTTCTTATAGCCCAATAGCATTCCATCATATATGCACATTTTTTTTAATTTGTCACTCATTTAAAAGCTTATACTAAAGTCCAAGTTCTTTTTTACATCAGTCAATCTAATGGTCAAGTGGGTGATTTACTGAAGTTTTCTCTGTGTTCCCTATTTTATTCTTTCTTTCTGAGGACAATGCTGTTACCTACCAAGAAATCCCAGGATGATGTGGATTTCAGATGCTCAAAATATTAGTCATGTGCATTCCTATTTTCAAATCTCCTATGAAAGCATAACTTTTCTAACTACTGACTACACTTCAGTTACTTGCTTACTCTCCTGCTATTTTTATTTTAACACCATAAATCATTTTATGTTTGTGATTTTATAAGAGATACAAAATGAAGCTGTGTTGTATTATTTTTGTGATATACCTGTCAGACCATAAATGCCATAAAGACAGCTTTTCTCCTGACATTTTAGAACTTCTGTCTTTAATCTCACATTCAAGAACTATATCAAAAAATATGTCTTTTTTTAAATGGAAAAAGGCATCTATTTTTCGAAGCTTAAAAACTTTTTATGTTGTTCTATCATCGGATTTATGTTTGAGTATACATGTTTCAGGTGAGTTCTTATTTTCCTCACCTAACTTAGTGCACCTTTAAATAATTGTTATGAAGTTATCAAAAAGCACATGAAATTTAACAATAAAGTACATTGCTAATTTCCTTTCTAAATAAAATAAAGCTAAACTATGGTAGTTTTTGTTACACTTTTGAGAAATAAATCTAAGAAAATAGGATCATTTGTTATTTCAATGATTAAAGATTTCACAAGTAGCAGTACTCTTTCCAGGGTTGTACTTCAAATTTAGGAAGATTTATTCAAGTTCTAGGCTATAACACTTATTATTTCTGCAACCAATTCAATTAGTCTCTCTGTTTCTCAGTTTCATCATTGGCAAACTTCTTCCTCCATAAGATACTTGTGGATTCAAATAAAATATATTTGGTGTCTTTTCCAAACTTTAAAGCTCTATAGACTGACCAATTATAGTTAATACTATTGCCATGGGTGTTGCTACAGATTACAATCCTTCCTTGATTTAGTATAACACCTTGATGAAATGTTCAAATCCAATATATTCATAATTTAAGTGATCAGTTTTCTAAAGTTTTCTATTTATATTTCTATTTTTCTATTTAACAAGACTATTCCTTTTTTCAATAGACAGTGTTTCAAATAGATAAATTCAAAGTTTTTCCAAGATTTTTAGAACAGCCAACATTTGTATTCAATTGACATAGCCCTTGAGATGCCCAAAGTTAAATATACAACATGATGAGAACAGGATAGTTTTAGGTCAAGGGAGTGGAGAGGAAGCTTTAAGAATCATATGACAAAATTATCAGTTTTTTTAATTCTATGACTCAAGATAATAATGAAGAAAAATTCTGTCTCAAGTGTACATCTTAAAAATAAACTAGGACAAGAGTTTTTATAGTTTATTGATAATCAGACAACAGGCATAATGAAAGATATAACATCATTTTTCTAGTTTTTGTTTTCAAGGACTTTATAATACAGGGAAAAAGCATATATCTAAATTGATACAATTAAAGTGAAAACTTTGTTCCACTCTTTTATTATTACCATTATCATCATATTTTCATCATCATCATCATCACCATTATTATTAATTTTTGTCAAGATTTATGATTTCCTTATAGAGCTCTCCCTTTGGGGATGATTCCCATTAAGGCAGTTGGGAAAGATCTGTATAATATAAAGTCTTTGACAGTATTCTCTGTGAAGTTAGAAATCTACTGATTTTAATTATTTTATATTCATTGCTTAGTACATTCTAGGTGATTAACAAATGCTTGCTGATTAAACTACCTAATTTTGCTTATTTTCTCACAGTCATGTATTAATTATATATCAGAAGGATCACTAAAACCCAATTCTTCTTGAATCAAAAAACAATCCTATATCTACTACGCAAAGTTTCCTGTCATAACTACCACATTCTCTATAATATTGTAGACGTGAAAGATTGTTGTGAATGGAGTAGGGAAGAATTCATGTAGGAGTTGACACATGAAAAATAATTTGAAAAATTAAAGATTTATTTCTAACTATTGGGAATCAGTCTAGATCCATCATTCATGAACTATACTTTTTAAAAAAGTTATTCTATTTCCCTTAATTTGAGGATCTTCACTACTAAAATGAAAGGATGGGAGCACTTGATCTCAAGGATCTCTTAAAATGCTATACTCATGTGAATTCTAGAAAATCACAAATCTTAAAGTTTCAATGAATGGTTTTGACTTTAACAGGATCTATCCTCAGACATTATTTGTTCTTGGACATGTCCCTTTTATGGTCCTCAGTCATAAAACGAGAAGTTTGGATTCCATGAAATTTAATTATTTCTAGCTCTAAAATGATAACCCTATAATACTATGAGGTTATGTTTTTCTTAATTTTAAATTGTTTTCTCTCATTTCCAAATTTTTTCCCTGCCATTTCTGTTCTCTCTCTTAACCTGGGATGGCAAGAAAAGCAAAACACTTGTCTGTGTATATATATATAGTTAAATAGAACAAATTCCCATGTCACATTTTCTTACTGTGTTATTCTTCTATGTTTTTAGTGTGGAAAAGTTTCTATTTTATTTGCATGGACGATGTGGATTTTCTCAACCCACTCTCTCCTACTTCCCTTGTAAGGTTTCTTCTCTCTTATGAAACTTTCCAAGGTCACATAGATAGAAAAAATTGGAAAGTAAAAATACAAACTTGGCCATGACTCCAAATTCATGATCTAAATTGCAATGTTCTTTATATTGCTTCATGATAACTTCCTGGACTGAAAATCTAAATTCTTTGTTGTGTTTACTAAATGAATTCAATTAGTAATATTAGATGAAATATGGAACAAAGTAAATGTTTATATTGTGCTTACTATGTTACAGGCTCTGAGCTAATTATTTTTACAAATTTTAGTACTATGATTTCTTTAGCCATCAGATCTCTCTCTATTCATGAAGATTAGAATAGTTCTATATCTTAGTAAGAAACTTTCTTGGATGTATTAAAACAAAATATTCATTAACAGCAGATTAAACTTGTGGTGATTATATAATCATATATATATATAATATACTCACATCATAAGATAATCATTTATCTTAAGTAAAGATTATATTTAGACAATAAATTTAATTTGAAGGAAAACTCTCCATTGACATTGTACTTTTATAAGTCATCATCATACCTTGACTCTTTTTTTTAGGCTTTTGCAAGGCAAATGGAGTTAAGTGACTTGTCCAAGGCCATACAGCTAGGTAATTATTAAGTGTCTCAGCCCAGATTTGAGCTCCTGTACTCCTGACTCCAGAGCCAGTGCTCTATCCACTGTGCAACCTAGCCACCCTGTATACATTGACTTTTTAATAAGATCTGAGATTAATAGCTGAAAGGAATTTGGTGTCCATTTAGTCCTAGTATTTCATATTTATAAAGGAAAAAAGTGAGGTCCAGTAACGTTAAAGATTTGACTATAGTTCACATAAATAGTAAGGATGAGAGGTTATACTGATTCTACATCTATTACTCTGTTTCCTTCCAATCATGATTAATATGAAGTTGAATCATTAGTAGAGGGAAGACTTCAAATGATTGTGGCTGGGATATAAAGAAAGTTTAGTAAAAATTTAAGAAATTCCTGGGATTTCTCAATAGTATAAGATAGCCTAAAAGGTAGAGGAGGGAAGATCCCATCCTTCTGGGTAAATTAAAGCATATTCTTTTCTTTTTAGGTTTTTACAAGGCAAGTGGGGTTAAGTGGCTTGCCCAAGTCCACACAGCTAGGCAATTATTAAGTGTCTGAGACCAGATTTGAACTCAGGTACTCATGACTCCAGGGTCAGTGCTTTATCCACTGTGCCACCTAGCTGCTCCCTCAAATTAAAGCTTATTCTTAATGCAATTCAAATTAGGCATCAAAAAAAGTCTAACAAAACTCCTAGTGCAATGACCAAGATTTGTTCCTTTTGGGCAGCTAGGTGGATACAGCACTGATCCTGAAATCAGGAGTACCTGAGTTCAAATGTGACCTCAGACACTTAATTACCTAGCTGTGTGGCCTTAGGCAAACCACTTAATCCCATTTGCCTTGCAAAAAAACCTAAAAAAAATTTTGTTACTTTTGTACATCTTCTCTAAGCTGTTTTTGCTTTCTGGGGCAAACTTAAATTTCATGAAAGAATCTTACTTTTGTATGTCTCACTGATTGCTGAACATATTACTTTGGGGAGTGTCTTTTTTGAGGGGATATTCTAAGACAAGATGGAGGATCTGAATTAACATCTGTGATTTTCCAATTTTTTTTATTGTCAAACAAAGCTTGTTACTTTTCAAATCCTCATTTGAATTGAAATAGCTGAAAATCATTGATTTTCTTGACTAATTCCTGAGATCAATTTGAATTCTGCTTTTTTGTATATGAATGTATTATTCTCCATCATTAAAAAAGTAGGCTCCACTTTTTGTCTTTGTAAAGACAGGTTTACATAGTGGTTGAGGTATAGAATTAAAGAGAACTTAAGATCAATTTCTACTTATGATGTTTCCAATCCCTATTATTCTTAACCTTAAAAAAACTACTTACTAGAACTTATAAAAGCACAAAACTTTTCCAATCTGCTAATGTTGGTAGACATCCTCATAGTATATTTCAAGGGTGAGATATCTATAATTTTGTACTCCATAAAATGATATAGAAACTCAAAATAGACACTATTAGGGATTATAAATGTTTGATATTAGCTTCCTTATCAAAGATTAGAATAGAAAATTCTCTTTGATTTTGGTTTGATAATTATGAACTTCTTTACCAGCCCTTTCTATGTAAAAAAGAAGAAGGATGGAAATAAGTGAGTCTTGCATTTACACTATTACCTTGAGATGTTTTTTTGAATTTTCAATTGGGAGGGAGAAGCTATTCTTCGAAGTAAATAAAGGATAACATTATAGTTTCCAAATTTTCCTTTTTTTTGAATCATTATTAAATTTCACTTTAATTTATGGAATAAAACAAGCATTTCAATAATATAGGACAATAGAATAGATGATTGCACATGAAACTTCAAATCTACTTTGTTCAACGTGCTATTCCTTTCAAATTTACAACAAAATTAACATGTAAATATTTCTTTTTCCTTCTCTATTCCCCTCCCAGAGACAGCTATAATTAGGACCAAGCAGGTGTGTGTCTGTGTATGTACAATTATTTTATAGATTCTTCTATTTATCAGGTCCTTCATTAGATAAATATATCATCTTTCTTCATTTGTACTGTATGGTTAATATTGATATTTATAATTGTCAAAACAAATTATTAATTCAAAGTCATTCTTAAAACAATAATGCTGGGGCAGCTGGTTGGCACAGTGGATAGAGCATCAGACCTGGAGGCAGGAGGACCTGAGTTCAAATACTGCCTCAGATACTTAATAATTACCTAAACTATGTAAAGTTGGGTAATTCACTTAACCCCATTGCCTTCAGTTAAAACAACACAAAACAAAAACCTAATTAGTATTATTACATACAATATTCTCTTGGATTTGCTAATTTCTCTTTCCATTATTTCATGCAAATCTTTTCCTGTTTTTCTAAAGTCCCATTGAGCCGACTAATTCTTACATCACAGTAATATTCATTCATAATCATATGCCACAACTTGTTTAGCTATTTCCCAATTGATGGGCATTTTAGCATTTTCCAGTTCTTTGAATCCTAAACAAATTTTCCTTTTTCATTTTTACGGAAGCTAGAATTCTTGATTATTCATTATATTTTTTGAGAGTAATGTGGTTCTACCAACCTTTATTTCAGCAATTATAGGAGAGTACAGAATTTTTGAATCGTATCTCCTCAATTCTGATCCCTTCTTTCAAGCCTCACACACTCATACACACTCACAAACACAAAACACACATACACATATTTATAAACATATTAATATAACACAATTTTAGGTACAATTTTACCAAAGTTCCTGGGTTCCCTTAGATTTTACATTGTCCTGCTTCTTATAATCACTGCTCTGGCAACAGAGGGGGGAAAGGGTAAGTTCATAGTGAGATTTTTCCCTACCAAATACAGGCTCATTTCAAATAAATGTTATGATTTAAAAGGAGCACCATAGATATCTATATAAACATAGTTAATCAATAAGTAAATAATCATGTATTAAATAACCACTATTTGTCTGTCACAATGATAATGATATGAAAAAGAAAAAAAGAACAGTTCCTTATCTTAAGATACAGTTTATTAGAAGAGAAAACAAAAACAATTATGTATAGAAAAGATGTATACCAAATAAATTGGAATTAAATTAGAAAGGGAGGGCACTATCTTTAAAAGGAATCAGCTGAGACTTTTTTTTGTAAGGCAATGGGGTTAAGTGGCTTGTCCAAGGCCATACAGCTAGATAATTATTAAGTATCTGAGGTCGAATTTGAACTCAGGTACTCCTGACTCCAGGGCTGGCGCTCTATCCACTGCTCCACCTAGCTGCCCCCTAAGACTTCTAATAGAAGGTAAGATGACATTTAGCACTTATCACACTAGATTTGGAAATAAATAAGGTCTTAAATCTGAACCCCTCATTTTAGAGATGAGGAAACTAATATCCAAAGAGGTTTAGCAGCTCATCCAAAGTTATGCAGTTAATAGGTGGGAGAATAAATTAAATTATGCCCTGGGTCTTCTGATTGCAAATGCATTTTAGTCAAATTGGGGTATGTATGTAACATATTGAGATCAATATAATAACTCATTTTTTTACCTGACACATTAATCCAAATTTCAGATTTTGTTTTTGAGATCAAATATTGGAAAAAGCATCATATTTTGAGATATGGTATTGGAAAATTGGACATGTTTCACATGTCTCTTTGAAAAGCAGGGAAAATAACATTGTAAGTTACTAGAATCCCTCTCTCAGCAACAACTATTGCATCCTTTCTTTCTTTCCTCTTACTATCCACTGACACATAAATTATGGTGAAGATCTTCATTACTACTGCCCTTGGCTACGGTTATAAAGTTAAATATATTCCTATTTCTATTCTTTTTAAAATAAATGGAATGAATGAATAAGAAATATATTTTAATAAGCAGTAAGGATTCAAAGAAAAAAACAAGAAAGTGTCTGCTCTCAAGGCACTCATAATTTTAAGAATCAGAGCATTAAAAGATTTGTAAATTTATGAGTTTCAAATTTTTCTACCACCCACCCCCATTCTCATGGTGGCCTGGTAAAAGTTGTATAGATACATTTGTGTTTAAGATATTTCTCTATTAGTCATATTGTGAAAGAAGAATTAGAAATAAGGATAAATAAGGAAGCTATGAGAAAGAAAGGAAAAACATGAAAGAATTTCTAAAAAGTGAAAGTAATATGCTTTGTTTCTACTCAGACTTTAGTGCCCCCCCCCCCAGATGTGCATAGTAGTGTCTATAACAGGTCTCTCAGAGTTGTCCTTGTTCTCTGATGTACTGAGAGGAGCTGCCTCCCTCACAATTGATCATCTCACAATGTTGTTGTTTATATTTACAGTTTTCTCTTGGTTCTGATCCCTTTACTCAGCATCAGTCCCTGTAACTCCAGAGTTGTGATTCCATGCTTCTCTAGAGCATGATTTCTTATAGAACTATAGTATAATTTCTTATAGAACAATAGTATTCCATAACTTGTTGAACTATTTCCCCAATTGATGGGCATCCTCACAATTTCTAATTTTTTGTCACTCCAAAAAGAGCTGCTATAAATATTTTTGAACTTGTGAGACATTTCCCATTTTTTATGATTTCTTTGGGATATAGACCTAGTATAGGTATTGCTGGATTGAAGGATATAATCAGTGTTGTTGCTCTTTGTGCATAGTTACAGATTGCTCTCCAGAAAGACCAAATCAATTCACAACTCCATCACCAGTGCATTGGTATCTGAGGCCAACTTGGTGGTGCAGTGGATAGAGCACTGGCCTTGGAGTCAGGAGGACAGGAGTTCAAATCTGGTCCCAGACACTTGACACACAGACTAGTGTGTGACCTTGAGCAAATCACTTCACCCTTATTGTCTTGCATGCAGGACCATCTCTAGTCATCCTGATTCACATTTGACCACTGGACACAGATGGCTCTGGAGGATAAAGTGAGGCTGATGACTTAGCACAGCCAACCCCTCCATTCAAATTCAATTCAAGTACTTGTCAGGGTGGCATAATCTCCTTCATGTCAAGATCTTCTTTGAGAATGAAGAACAAACACTATTATTAATGTCTCAGTTTTCTCACAACTTCTCCAACATTACGTTCCTTTTCTTCCAATCTGATAGGTGTTAGATGGTGTCTCATAGTTATTTAATTTGCATTTCTTCAATCACAAATTATTTGGAATAATATTTTGATATATATATATATATATATGTATATAGCTTTAATTTCTCCTTATGAAAACCAAATATAGATATCTTAAGGATACAAAGATTGTAGCTGGCACTGACTTTTAAGTTGTAACACAAGGTCAGGTGAACAGATTGGGAATCTGGTAGTTATAGAACCAAAGAAGATGACAAGGACCAGTTGACTTCAACAAGGCAAAATAGTAAGGAAGGTCTAGTGTTTTCTATTTCATTAGAACGAATAGAATGAATGATTCCTTTCTCATGCAAGTTGAATAAAGGTCAAAGGATATGTTTTGGGTGACTGGGACCAAGAGAGGGATGAAAATGGAGGAGGGTGTTTTAGTAGTGGTTTTGGAATATCTGGGGGCTACCTAGGGTCCAAAATGTCATGATATTACCTAATCTGTTCCAATTTCATTAGAATTTTTCAAGGGAAGACAGTATGAGGGATTGTATTAGGAGCTGAGAATTTTAAAAAACAGGAAAGGTAGTCCCTGCTCTCAAAAGATTATTTCATAGTGAAAATAAAATTAGACAGAGAACATACAAAGTAATCCATTTGAAATCCTGAGGCCAGAATTGCTAACTTTCTTATTCCTTGTATTTGCATTTTTAAAGACCAGCTTTTAACTCAAATGAATGTCTAATATGTGCATTTTCAGACAGTATAACAAAGTAAGAGTTTTCAGACTCTCCTATGATGTAGGGGATATTTGTGGGTAGAGAAGATAGGCAACATGTTTGATATCCTGCTAGAGAATAAGGTTACTGAGGTTTTGGGCAGACCTGTATTACAGGAATTTGTAAAGCCCTCTGTCAGGTCTTAGATCCTCTTTAGTCCCTCTCTGTGCCTTAAGATCTGGAAAGAATTTGAGATATAGAGCCCTGTTTTGTACTATTCAATCACATTAAGTCTTACATTGTGTCCTAAAGTCATTTAAGAGAATGCCTTACCAAAATAAAGAATTAATTTCAGTAGTCTTTAGTATTATTTGTTATAAATCAGCTACTAACCTGGATTGACATATCTGCTTCAAAGAAATAGTAAATGGCTCTTATAAAATTCCCTAACTATAAGTAGAAAGGACATTGACTTAAATATTGAACAAAAAAAGTATACTTTTATTTTAAAATGAGTTTTATTTTATGTTTGATAAAAGAAAGACCCTTTAAAAATTTTAATACATAAAACATAAGATTTTATTATCCCAAAGAGAGGCATCTTATTATGCAAATATATTTAATTCAGTAGCTAGGATAGAAACTTTGAATAGAGAAAGAGATAAATTTTAAATATAGAATTTTATGTTGAGGGATTGCTGTATGCAATAATGGCCTTTTTGCAAGTTCTTGGGTACATGTAGGTTTTAAAAGATGCTTTATTATGACCTTTTAGCTGCTTAAGAATGCAAACTTACACCTCTGACTATAAGCTCAACAGCTTTGTGAAATGGGAATCGTTATTAGCAGATATATGTTAATCATGTCTTTAACATGACAGTTATACTTTATGTTCTGAACATAAAGAGACTGATCATAACTGTTATATGATATTCATATTTGATCAAACCAATAATATGAATACTGGAAGAGAAGATTCTTTTTTAAGATAGAACTACTGGAATACCTGGAAAGCAAATTGACATAAATAAGGTTTAGACTAACAACTTTTATGATAGGCCACAATTTCAACAAAATAGATGTGTGACTTGAATGAAATGATCATATAAAATAAAATAGAAGAGAAAAAAATCAATTATTTATCTCTATTACGCCTTAGTGTTGAATTGTTAACCAAACAGATGAGTCCATAAAAGATGAAACAGACAATTTGATAATTTGATCGCATCTATCAATCTATCTATCTATCTATCTATCTATCTATCTATCTATCTATCTACATCTTTCTGTATATTTATAAATTATCAATATCACTTTTCTGTCACATTTATTTAAATATATATGTATATACACACACACACACACACACACACACACACACACACACACACACCTTTCCCCATTCCAGATAAGCAAGTTTTTATAACGAATAATAAAGAAAAACAAATCAATGAGAGCAAATCAGAGGAAACAACCAAACATAAGCTTCTCCCGAAAAAAGGGAAGAAAGTTCAATTTTTAGTTCTTCTCTAAAGCTAAGCTTATTCACTATTATAAGACATGTCATTTGCTATAAATAATTATCTGTATCATTTTCCATCTATTTATCTCACTGTTTCAATTCAGATTTGTCTTTCCATACTTCTCTGAATTCTTCCTATTCATCATTTTTTTTGTCTACAGCAAAGTAGAAAGTGTTTTTTTGCCCAAAGGAACTAAATAAGAAAAATTAAAGAAGAAATGGAAAAGAGGAAATATATTTGAATCTAATGATTGTTTTAAAAGTTATATAACCTTTATAGAATTGACAATTTTTCCTAATTATATGCAAAAACAGTTTGTAACATTCTTTTTTTTAAATTTTGAGTTTCAAATTCTTTTTTCCCTCTACCCTCTCCAATTTGAAAAAGCAGGCAATTTGTTGTAGGTTATACATATGCCTTAAATATTACCATATTATTCATGTTTTAAAAATAAAAAATCAGAAAAAATATATATTTTTGAAAAAAATGCTTTGATCTGCCTTCATCAGTTTAGTTCATTTTTCTGGAGATGGATGGCATTGTTCATCATAAATCTGTCAGAATTGTATAGGATCATTATTCCTGAGAATATCTGTAATTCACAAATGACCATCATACAATATTGCTCTTATTGGTACATTGTTCTCCTGGTTCTGTTCACTTCATTCTGTCTCAATTTATTCTATTTTGCTTGTCATTTCTTATGGCACAATACTATTTCATTACAATCATGTACTACAACTTGTACAGTCATTCCCTCGATTTCCAATTCTTGGCCACCACAAAAAGAGTTACTTAAATGTTTTTAGATATGGGTCATTTCTTTGGAATACAGAACTAGTAGTGTTATTACTGGCTCAAAGGGTATATGTATGGTTTTATAGCCCTTGTTCATAGTTCTAAATTGCTACCTAGAATGGTTTGATTGATTGACATCTTTACCACAGCTCTAATTTTTTTCAGGATTAGTCTTTCTTCATTTAACAATCTATATTTAAGTCACATTCTTTATACCTTCTCAGAGCCTCCACCTGTCTTCCTATTTTTCTTCCTTTTTGCTAGAACTATTTGAATCTGAAATATATTATAATTATGTTTGTCTCATCAAGGTTAGATATTTTCAGTTTATAGATTAATTGGTACCTATGCTCATGACCTTCAGAGGTGGGAATCCAATCAAACTTTATTTAGTGGAACCTAATTTTTTTTCTACCAAACACCTGAATTGCTATGATATATAAATACGACCCTAGAAATCCTAGCAAGAGCTTAATGTAAGGATATGTCAAGCACTTTGAATAATCTTCCACAATAGATAATTGTGATCTCTGAAACTTAATTTTTTCAAAATCCATCTCTGAAGTCCATAGAGATATTCCCAATTCATCATTTTCTTGTCCATCTGTGTTCCATTTTTGTAGGTATAATCAACTTAATATAGGAGTTATTGAGATGGCTTAATTTTAATGCCCTCAGGTATTAGCACAGCCTGGAGGAAAATGGATGGTATATTGCCCTACAAACCAGTGACTACTAACTCATTGATGATTTTGAAACCCCAATGATCCCAGCCTCAGTCTCCAGAACTCAACTGTCTTAACTCTTTGAAGTCAAAGTTGATAAGGGGTTTGTGAATTATATGTATCTGGATTGGTATTTCATCACTTTATTATATTTTAAGAATTAGTGATGTCCACTAAAATGTTTGCTAGAATTGGAGTCAGCCAACTTGGACTTGAATTCTGATTCAATTGGTTATTATCAGAATCACCTTAAGTAAATCACCTGGGTATTCTCTCTATTCTCATTTTTGTTACTAATAAAACAGGTAGATGACTGGATAAATATGTTGTTCTAAATTATTGATCCTAGAGGTCAAAAATGTTCTTGATTACAGAGCCTTATAAATTCCACTCCCTCAATATTTTTCATATTTCTCTGACCTGCATTTGAGGAAAATCAATTTAGTGTCTGAATGGAGAATGAATCAGAGACTTAGGAAGAAAGCCTCACCAGGAGGCTATTGCAATAATCCAGACATAAGGTAATGATGGTCTGAAGTAGAGTGATGGCAGTATCAGTAGGGGAGAATGGGGGATATTCAAAAGATGTTTAAAAGGTAAAATAAAAAATAAAAAAAAACTCCTTTCTAACTAATTGTATATCGGTAGTAAAAGATAGTGAGGTGTCTAGATAAGTCATAAATTGCAAGCTTGAGTTACTGGAAGAATGGTAATAGTAATCTATAGTAATAAGGAAGTTAGGAGATGGGGAAAATTAAAGAGAAAATGAGTTCTGTTTTGTACATATGTGTTTAAAATGTCTAATGGAAAGAACAACAATGTGAGTTGATTAGCTTTGATGGATACAACTCTTCTCAGCACCTCTGAGAGCTACGATAACCCTAGGAGACAGTGTTATCCACATCCAGAGGAAGAAAGCAAAACAAAACAGAAAACTTACAGAATCTGAATGGACACTACATTCACTTTTTGAAAATGTCTCCTATATTTTTCTTCCCTATCTCATGATTTTCTTTCTTTTCTCTTAATCCCAATTCCTCATACAGAAAATGACTAATCAGTAAACATTTCAAACATGGTTGTGTCTGTACAATAGTCACCTGACTTTTCACTACTGCAGGGACAGGGATGGGAAGGGAGGGTAGAAGGAAATTATATAACTTAAAAGTATGCATATGCATGTGGATAAATGTTGAATAAATTCATAAAATGTCATTGGAAAAATAAAATATCAATTGGAAAAAATGTCAAATGGATAATCAGTTTGAGATATCTGAAAAGATGTTGGAGATAAAAGCTTGAAAATCAGCAGAGAATTTGGGGCTGGATGATAGCTTTGAGGTAAATAAGTCCATGGAAGGTAAGGAGATCACCACATGAATTTCTATAGGGGGAGGAGAGAAAAAGGATAAGAATAGAGCCTTGAAGGACAAATATGGTTAGAGGGCATGATTCAAAAGAGGATCCAGCAAAGGGGAAAGATAGATAGGAAGATAACTATGAAAAAGTGATATCCCAAGAACCTAGAAAGAAGAGATTATAAAGGAGGAGAAAATGATCAATAGTATCAAAGACTACAGAGAGGTCAAAGAGAATTAAGTTTGAGAAAGGGTCACTATATTTGGCAACTAAGAAATCATAGTAACTTTGCAGAGATAAGATTTTGATGGATTGAGAATGACTGAAATTGAATTATAAGCAAGTAAGAAGAGAGTTAGGGAGAAAATTCTATTCTACAGTGCCTTTAAAAGGAATTTGGCTATGGTTATTTAGCAGGAATTTTTGAGGGTAGGAGAGACCTGGTCATATTTGTAGTTAGTAGGGAAATGGTTAATTGAGACAGGGATTGAAAATAAGTGAAACAATGAGGATGCTATTAGATTCTATTATTTAGAGGAAATGAGATGCAATGGAATCACTTGAACAGATAGAGAGGTTAGCCTTGGTACAGAGTAAAGGTCACAGCTTGTGAGATATGGGAATGGATAAGAGAATGACAGGAGTTTGAATAACAGGAGATCAAGAAGAGTGGAGAAGAGGGAGCTTACAGTGAATGCTCTCAATCACTTGTTTGTTTGTTTTTTAATTCAAGGAAAAGTTCTTGACTGAGAAATAAGGGGACAGAGTTCCATGGAAGTCTTGCGGATGAAAATGTTTGAAAAGCATATTGTGGAGAGTGGAAGAGTAAATTGACAAGAGATATAATGTGATTGTTAAATTACAATGAATTGATTAAGATTGGTGGGAGAAAAAGCTGTTCATTTATGGCACTAAAATCAATATATTTTCAATTTTCACCCTTCTTCTAGATGAACTTGCATAGTTACCCCATACTGAATTCCATTTGATTTTTAAAGATATACTGAATTAGATGCTCATTAAATGTGCAATGGAACCAAGACCATGCTTAAGATAGAAAATGTGGATGGCTAAAGATTGTCCTACAATTATTTTTTAACATCATTGAGGAATTTTTATGATTCTTATATCATTTCAGTACATCTAAAACCATTTCATCATATTGTCATTGTTAAATAAATATAGGAATAGATAAGCAAACAAATGAATGATGAAATGATTGGTCACATAAAAATTAATGAGTAAGAAAATAGATGAATAAGTATATAAACAAGCAGATACATATATGTCCGTGTCACACACATATTTTGATCTAGTATAAAGTTAGAGTGTTGACAGCAATCGAGAATTTAAACACTGGGGGAGAACTTGCAACTTACTTATTAAAGGAAAGGGTTACAGATTTTGAGCTAGGAGAGATCATAGAGATCATTTAGTCTGGATTCTGTGCCACTCAGTGCCCACATTTCATTTTTTTCACAAGTGCAAACTGAGAAGGTTAATGGCTTGTTCTAAGTGGAAAATCCAGTAATCAGACTCCAGACTGATTCTAGAGTCAGGGCTTCTTCCTTCCCCAGTATAACCCATGAGATAGTTCAGCCTTCTTGCTTTAAAAATAATATCATAAATTGAGAGTAGCCAGAACCTTGGAGGCTAGGTACTTCAACCTCTTCAATTTACAGTTGAGCAGTGACCAAGAAAAGTTTCAAAGAAACAATTCCAGGGATATGATTTGCCCAAGGTCACACAATTTGATAGTGGTAGACTGCAATGAAAATTCAGATTTTTTGAGTTTCTTCCCACCTACTTACCTTCCCACCACTGTGCTATTTTCATTTCACCAAGTTCCCTCTCAGGAGATATCACAGTTGCCATTCACTTCCCAAGAGTTACAGAGTATTTCTAGTTTGGCTTACATGGGGGACCTTGAAGAACTACATTAAACACAAATGATGAAAAGCCTTTGTTTTTTTTGCCTGAATTTAGAGAGTCTGTGTTAGAATTCTGTCAAGAAAATGTATCTTCAAAGCTGTTTGAACCAGTTCAGTTATTATTCACCTGGGTTCATGTTGTGAATAATATTTCCTAGTTGTACCACCATTTGTCTTTCAGTGATGTCCCTGTCTAACTTAGAACAAGTTAAAAAGAGTAGAGGTGGCTGAGTATAAAATATCTAATCTACCCATTTGAAATCACTGGTTTTCCTCAACTTTGCTCCAATATCAGAATGATTCCTTAAAACATATCAAAGATATGAAAATACTAATTGTGATTGAAAAATGAAAGTACAGACTTCATTAATGGCCTATAAATATACATATACATAAATAAATGTATACATATGTATATATATGTATATATACATACATATATATGCAAAATTCCATCCTCATTCTCCTCATTACTTAATCCTTGAAATAACCATGAAGACCATGACACAACTTGACTCAGATTTGTTAGATGTAATAGATTTTATAGCATCAAATAGCATTAATTAACTTTGTAATGAAAGTGTCTCTTTCTCCCCCTAATTGAATTAAGCAGGTGAGTTCCATAGGTCTATATAAATGACAGTCTATTATGACTACCTACCTACCACCAAAGAATGAATATGCGTTAGTCTGTGTAAATGAAAATTCATTTTTTGAAATGTTTTATGTTTTAAGTTTTATGCTACTATAAGTAGCAATGATCTTCCTCCCTCTAACCCAGTCTGCATTATGCATGCCATGTCACCAATAGCAGGTTTTGTCAGATGAAGGGCTCTGAATCTGTTTATCCTCAATATAATCATTTACCCATGCCTTCTGCCCTATTAATCTAGGTAATTCAAATGCAGCTCAGATACCCTGAACACAGCCAGACTGCCAAAAGGATTTTAAGCTTATTTGTACTAAACAGCTAAGTTTATTCCTCTCCTTCTGTATAGCAGGTTGGGCTATCTGGAGGATTCTTTGGGTATTGCATGTGATTGCAGTAGGAGGATAGCAATGATGTTTATGCCTGTTTTGTTTGTTGTTTTGGTTTTTCTTTATCTCTGTTAAAATATAAGACTCCAAAAGAAAAAAATATATATATTTGAAAATGTCGTTTGGGATTGAAAATCAGAAAAAGAAATATAATTACTGGCAAATGTTGGGAGTAGGGAGAAAATGCTTAAAGGTAGGAAAGGGAAGGGGAAATTGTTCCAGTTGGGTGTGATGATTTGTTGATTTTCCAAATGAAATCTTAAAAAATTGGGGTTAGGTGAACTATTGATTTTGTCCTTCACAAACTCTAATCATTTCTTATTTTTGCTTATTCTATTCCTTGTCGCTTGAGAAACTTTATGAACTACTGTCTGAAACATGTAGTCAGAGATCCCTCTCAAATGGGAGGATGATACTTTAAAAGAAACCCATGGGAGTTTGATAACCTTTTATTGTCAAATGGTAGCTAATGCAAGAAGGTCCCTAGAAAGGCAAATGCTTGTCAAGTCTGAGTTATATATACATTGGAAGTTAGGCTGAGAAAAAGATAAATCAGATTGGGATCCATTGAATTTATTTTCCAACTTAATATGAAGACAGGGACAAAGGAAACTTGAATAGAAGACATCACCCTCCATAGAAAATTATTGATTCTCAATGAAAACTTCTTGTTAGAGAAGCATTAGGCAACAGGGGTTAAAATTAAATTCTGAAAATATTGTAGACTGTAAGGCAGAGTTCAATATTACTGCACTGGGAATGATCAGGTATTAGAAAGAAAAAGGGAAATACTTATTTCCATTGTGGTATGTATAGAGTAGACTGAATTGAGAGGAGAAATGAAAATGCCATTAGAAAAGCAGTTCTGCTGGTCTGTAGTTTAATCAGTATCTGGAATTCAATGAGATTCTTATTCTGATTTTGAACCTTTTCAAATTCAGATCTCTCCAAACTGCTGTAAATTTATGAGTTTCCTTTGGTCTTTTGATAGACATTTTCTAGGAAAAAAAAATTTATAATATATTAGATAAATTCTATACACAAAAGTAGAAAAATTATTTATACTAAATTAGACAAATACATTATAATAAATTTCTTGCAGTTTGGCAATTGCCAGAAAAATCTTTTATAAACTGATTTGCATAGCCATTTATTCACAAACTTTACATTAGGTAGATAATAATGACCAAGAGTGTTCCTAATCTAACATTGGTTTGATGATGACAAATCTTCATTGACTCTTTGATTTGTTTCTTCATATGATTAATTTAGTCAAGAGTACTGTTAGTCTGAGAAATTTATGCAGCAAATTGTGTAGAGAATATGGACACTACCTTAGTCTCAGCAAGTAAGGAAAATGTTATTAATTTGGTTTGTTGTCAGTCAGAATGAACCCTTGTGTGGGTTTATAAAATAGAGACTAGATTGCAGAATAGTCTTGATATGGATAAGTATTTGGAACTTTCTAAGTGGCATAGTAAAGAGAGGACTGGTCTTGGAGACATAAAGTTCTAAGTTCAAATCTCATCTCAAAGGCTTATAAAATGTGTGACTCTAGACATGCAAATTGAACTCAATCAAGCACTTCCTTCCTTACCTTTAAATTTTGGACAATAACCCATATAGGACAGGATTATCATATAGATCAAATTTTGAGGGACAGAGGAAGCATCTGGTAAAGAGAATAGAAGACTCCAGAATGAGAAGAGGTAGTCTATAGGAAAATTAGTTTCCAGGTACTAAATCAATTTTTTTGGAAAGTCAGAAATAATCTCCTTTCCCCAGGATTTCCAGTGATTAATTTATTGGGTAAAACAAAGGGAATTTCTTCTGTATGCTGTTTGTTCCCTGTCTCTCAGTATTTCATTTCGTTTCCTTTTGACTGGATGAAATCTGACACTAAGATGTACTCACCTTGTGACTCACAATTTATTAATACTTGTTCAATAAAAATGTGTTAGTTATATCTTTATAATTCATTTTTCTAGAGAATAATTCCTCAAAAATCAATTTAAAATTCTTAGAAATAAATAGTGATGTAGATGAAGGCTGGAGACATAAGTGCATTAAAAAACAAGGTCCAGGGTGGGCATCTTAACAAAATTTTACTGTATTTTCCATATCTGCTGTCTGAAGACATGTTTACCATCCCATCATAAATTCACCAAAAATATAAACTAAAATAATAAGTACAGCATGGAATTCTGAAAAAAAAAGAAAGAAAAAGAAAAAGAAAATGTGGAAGTCTGTGTTCATATCTATTGGTAAATTTTAGCGAAAATAATCTTTTGTTAACTTCCCATAAGATAAATGTATCTAAAAATAGTATCTAACGTCTTCTGATTCTTCTTTTAAGTAATAATAGCTATTAATTTTGACTTCCATAAGAACTTGTCTGCTCACTGGTCTTGCATTTATCATCATAAACTGTTGAGTCCATTTTCCTGACTCTTATGTTGAGTCCCTGTTTGGATTCCCTCAGTCATCCCCAGGGGAGAATTGGAAAGGCAGGAGACAAGGAAGACAAGTTTATCCTAATTCACCAAGGTCTCCAAGCTTTCCATTTATTGAACCAAATACCAATGCTTAAATATCCTTCCCAATTCCTTAATCCACTTGCACTCCTGTGGCACTGCTGAAGGACACCAGGTAAAGATAATATACAGTGCTCCCATACACAACAGTCCCTAACATATTATCCCCCTTCTTGTCTTTTTTTTGAAACAAAATTATTACATAATAAATGCTACATAAATTATAGACAAAAAGTCAAAAATAATATAAACAAATGTCAATTAAACAATATTCCCAAATTCCTTGAAATACATATTATACCCAACTTACAAATATCAGTTTTTTTCTTTTTCCATCAAAAAACCTTTCAAAGCAAACAAATTCAAAATTCAAACTAAAAGGAGTAACATTTAACTTTACCTAACTATTTCAGAGTTTAGAAACTAATACACTCTCAATACAGAAAACAACTCATTTGTATTTCAAACTTATCAAAGTGAGATTGTTGGACACCCTGGCTAGCAGCAAAATCTCTAAACATAGAAACATTTTCCCACCTCTCCAGGACAGTGGAGTGATGTAAATAAATCCTACTGATGATTAATTACACATATATACAAACACACACCAAAATATTGGTCATAAGCACAGGCTTCCTTCAAAAGACAAAATCTAAATTTCCCAATCCCAGGAAAAAAAAGATCTTCCCTTTTTTCTCTTAGCTAATTGAACCATGAAGCTTCCCAATCAAAAGCCTAAGAAAAACATAGTCAATCCCCAACCCCCCCTCCTCCCTAAACCAGGAAGTAGGTATGGGGTCCCTTTATTTATAGAATAAATTTTTGTCCTTGTAGTGAAGCTTGCATTCCATCTGGGACATGACCTTGAGTTTCAAAGTTCCAAAAAGGGAGATTTCCCTTCTCTCCCTCACCTTCTGCAGAGGGTGTGAATGGCAGAGAATGGGAGAAAGCCTTTGAAATTACATGAGATGGTGACAGTACAATTTAAAGTTGTTACACTTTGTAAACAGTAGTTAACACCATTACAGTGTGAAATCTGTTGCTGGTTTCAAGGTCTGTCACCATCATCAAGGAAAGGTCTCTGCAGCTGGTGCAGGTCCAGGGCATGTTCAGGTAGGCAGCCACAGCCAAAAAAAAAAAAAAAAAAAAACAGCAGGCAGGTCCTCCGCATCTGGTTCATGGCACGGTACCAACTGCTCCATCCCCTGTGGCACTGCTCAGGGACCTTCACTTCCTCCTGACTCCTCAATGTTGAATACTATTTGTCTTTTCACTTTCCCTTTATACCTCTTTGTTTACAATCAACCCCCTAGTAACAAATCAACCTGTTACTTTCTCCAGAGTCTTTTGCTCTGGGGATGTTACCTGGTTCTCTTGCTTGTATCTGCTGTGTCCTTATTCCAGACTTCACTCAGACAACTCTACCTTCTTGTCCCTGTATGGGTGCCATATGTTTAGTCCGTGGTTGTCACCAATATGTTGAGTCCCTTTTCTGGACTCTTATGTTGAGTTCCTATCTAGATTCCCTCAATCTTCCCCAGGTGAGAATTGAAGGGGTAGGAGACAAGGAAGACAAGTTTCTCCCTATTCACCAAGGTCTCCAAGGTCTCCAAGGTCTCCACTCATTGATCCAAATACCAGTGCTTAAATACCTCTCCAGTCTCTAATCCATTTCCATTCCCATAGCACTTAGTGAGATAAGGCTCTGGTGCTCAAGGACACCAGATGAAGATCATATACAGTGCTCCCATACACAACAGTCCCTACCAATTAATTTGTGTTCTTTCTGTTGTTTTCCTATACCTAGTCACAACTGTTTTTAAGCTGGCCTCTCTTTTCCCCAGTGAAAAAGATAACTTCCAGTTTGCCTTACCTTTTGTTATTTCTCATATGAAAGAAACTGCCAAAGGTGTTGGAAAGAGGAACACAGCACTTTTGTTTTTGGGAGGAAAAGAAGGATACAAAGAAATCAATACTTCATTTTCATCTCATCACATATGTTCTCTTTAATTTGGCTTTTACATTCATGTCTGAACATATGTGAGTTATGGTTTAGGAAAAGACCTGTATTTTCTAAAAATAACCTTTCTGGGGGTGGCTAGGTGGTGCAGTGGATAGAGCACCAACCCTAGAGTCAGGATTACCTGAGTTCAAATCTGGCCTCAAACACTTAATAATTACTTAGCTCTGTGACCTTGAACAAGCCACTTAACCCCATTGCCTTGCAAAAAGCCCCCCAAAACAAAAAAAAGCCCTTTCTACTTTTTTTAGCATAACAATAATTTTTTATTTTTAAGACAGCATGACATGATTAAAAATAATGTTCTTTCTGAAATCAGAAGACCTGGATTCAAATATTACCTTTCTCCTTTACTACCTGAGTGACCTTGGGTAAGTACTTGGTTTCCCTTAGCATCCTCATTTCTAAAACTAGGTGTTAGGAGTTAACAAGATGACCTCTTAAGTCTTTTCAAGCTCTGTATACAAAATATCCAGAAAATGCCTCTGCAGATTCACTAAAAGAAAAAGCAATGACAAGAAAGAAGAAAATTGAAAAATTAGGAAAGGGACTAATCATAACAAAGAACAAGATTTTTTGTTCTAACCTTTGATATGTGACTTCTGAAAATTTTGTATCTTCTCAGCAATTGTAAAAGAGAGAAACTTTCTATATGATTGAAGATAAAGGCAAATTTATATATATACATGTATATATATGTATAAATACATATGGATATACACACATGTATGTATCTATATCAATCTGTCTATCATCTATCTGTCTGTCTATGTATCTATCTATCTATCTATCTATCTATCTATCTTTCTATCTTTTGATATAGATATCTGATGCTGATCTGCTACCAGGACTTTACCACTTAACCACAAAAATGAGCTTCTAAGTAATTCTCCAAATCAAGTCATTTCTTACATAAAACAGCAAAATTATAATGTCATTGACATCCAGAAGGCATCCTCCACCATTTTCTTTATCTTTTAAGAGTTTTCTCATGCTTCAAGGTCTGGATCCTACTCTATTTATTTACTTAACTTTTCCTTATATTTCACCCTAAAAGGATCTCTCTTCACAAATATCTCATTACATTCTTTCTGTAGTACACATAAATTTATTTACCATATTATATTTTGTACTTTTTATGTACATGCCATTTTTTTAAAAAATTCTGCAAGCTGGAGAACAAGAAACATTCATTATTAAATGTTTATAGAATGGAGATGAGTCTGAGAAAGACATTTTGGATTGACAAAGTAATCTTTTCCTGAATACAGAATACTGGACAATGAGATGGAAAGTGTGGTCTGCCTAGTAAACATTAAAATAAATCATTGCAAACTTTCATATTCTCTTCATATCTCTAATGTTGAAAAGACTCCACAATCTTCTCTCTAGGGTTACTCATGGTGAAAAAAGAAGTTTCTCTACCTCTTTCACCTATATTGGATAAACCATTCAAGGAAGAAAGAACATGAATTTATCTAGGTAAAAATAAAATGGTATCTCAAGGCATTAGAAGTTTATTCTCCTTTATGTTTCTTTCCCTGACCAGGGATGATTAAATAGTGATCCTTAGTTGTACATTACCAATATTGGGCATTATCTCATACACAGGATAGGTACAACTAGAGTCACCAAAAGATCTGAATGACATTAATATTAGATACTTTCTGAAATTACTATAATGTTTCTTGAAGAAAAAGACTAGCAATCTGAGAATGAGGCATGATCTAACTTGTCAGAAGATATAGATATGAGAGAGATGCTCAGATATTCAAGTTCTGAAAGAAATCTCAAAGAACTATTAAGCAGTCTTGCAAAATGTTTCAAGTTTTAAATATCATTCTCATAGAAGAATAAAATAGAAGCTATGGATATTACCTGAATATTTAAATTTTACTCAACTTTTTATAATTTCTTTCATTATTAGAAATGTAATCTGGTCTCAGACAATAATTATCTAGCTGTGTGGCCTTGGGCAAGCCACTTAACCCCATTTGCCTTGCAAAAAATAAAAAGAATAGGACCCAAAGCAAAATTGGCCAGATGGAAAAAGAGATAAAAAAAACTCTCTGAGGAGAACAAATCTTTCTGACAAAGAATGGAACTCAGGGAGATTGATGAATTTACGAGAAATCAGGATTCATTACTTCAAAACCAAATAAATGAAAAATTAGAAGAAAATGAGAAATATCTCATTAAAAAAACAACTGATATAGAAAACAGACTTAGGAAAGATAATTTAAAAATTATTGGAATACCTGAAAGTCATGATCAGGAAAAGAGCCTTGACATCATTTTCAAAGATTTACTACAGGAAAATTGCCCTGGTATTCTAGAAGTAAAGGGCAAAATAGAAATGGAGAGAATCCACTGATCACTCCAAGAAAGAGATCCCAAAAAGCCAACCCCTAGAAATATTATAGCCAAGTTCCAGAACTCCCAAGTCAAAGAGAAAATATTACAAGCAGACAGAAGGACACAGTTCAAATATCGTGGAGTTGCAGTCAGGATCACACAGGATTTAGCAGCAACTACTTTGGAAGTATGTAGGGCTTGGAATATAATGTACCAGAAGGCAAAAGAGCTTAGAATGCAAGTGAGAATCAACTACCCAGAAAGGCTGAATGTCCTTTTCCAGGGAAAAAGATAGACTTTTAATGAACCAGGGGAAATTTAAATGTTCCTGTTAGAATACCCAGAGCTGAACAGAAGGTTTGATCTTCAGATACAGGACATGCGTAAAGCATGGAGATTACAAGGAGAGGGGGAAAATATGAGGGACTTTATGATGAACTGCATGTATTCCTGCATACAAAAATGACACTGATAATGCTCATATGAACCTTCTCAGTTAATAGAGCAGGTAGAGGAAGCTTTTATAGATGAAGCACAGGAGAAAACTGAATTTGAAGATAAAATATGGTGTAAAAATGGAATCAATAGAAAAAAAGGCAAATGTAATGGGAGAAAGAAACAGGAGGGGGGGAATGAGCCAAGATATCTCATATAATAACTTTTTCTTTGTTACAATGAGCTATTGCAATAGTATGGAAGGGGGAAGGCAAAGGGGAATGAGGAAATCTTCGCTCTCATCAGAGGTGGCTAGGAGAGGAAATAGTATATATATATATATATATATATATATATATATATATATATATACTCAATGGGGTATAGATATCTGGAGAAAGAAGGGGGGACAGGGGGAAGGGGTTTGATGTCAATGATGGAGGGGAGGATGGACCATGGGGGGTAGAGTGGTCAGAGATAACACATTTTCCTTTTTACTTCTTGCAAGGGTCTAGGATTAGATGGCCTGTCTGGGACCATAGGGCAAGGTGGATGCTGAGCCTAAGGGGTGGTATGGGGGCTCAGGGTCTCTTGGCCCCCAGGCCGGGTATCTGTCTGCTATGCCACTCAGCTACCCTAGAGCAGAGTCAGAGTGAAAGGAGAGAGAAAATATAGTACATGGTAGTGCAGAAATATGAAAGGAGGGAGTTGCGATCAGCAATGGCAACAGTGGAAAAATATGGAAGTAAATTTTGCAAAGGACTTACCATAAAGAATGTGATCCACCTGCAACAGAGTTGTTGGTGTTGGAACAAAGACTGAAGCACATTTTTTATTATTACTATTATTTGGGGGGGGTAGGGCATATGGGGCTGGGTGGCCTGCCTGGAGCTACATAGCAGGATGATCTTTGGGTGTCTGAGGCCAGAATTTTACCCCGGTGCTCCTGGCTCAAGGGCCAATGCTCTGTCCACCACCCAGCCACCCCTTCTATTATTACTATTTTATTTTAATTTGGGTCTTTTAGTTTTGGTTTTTGCAGGGCAGTTGAGTTGGGGTGGCTTGCACATCACACAGCTGGGTGATTGTTGAGTGTATGGAGCCGGAAATGGGCTTTGGTGCTCCTGGCTCCAGGGTTGGGGCTCCATCCATTGCACCACCTGGCCATACCTACAATTATTACTATTTTTTTTAATTTTAATTTTTTTCTCTCCCCTGTACTTAATCGCTCAAGCAAGTCTATATTTTGTGGGGGGGGGGTATTCTGTTTACTCTTAAACAAGAATATTTTATTAATGTATAAAAACATTATTTGTACAAAAAGAGAATAAATAAATATTAAAAAAGTAATATAAATAGCTGTCCTAAACCTCATCTGATACATTGAATGATTTTCAATCAGACAGTAAATATTTCTAAGCTTCTACTATGTACCAGATACTGAATTGATGAAGATATAAAGTCAAATGGACAAAAAGTCATTACATGATAAACTGTACATAATCAATAGAAGAAATTAGAATTAATAGAAATTACAAATGACTTCCTGTAGAAGGTGGAATTTTAGCAAGAACTTAAAAGAGGAAGATCCAGGGGAGCCAGCAAATAGAGATGAGAAAGGAAGAATTACTTGCTATTGATTCAAAGGTTGAAGAATGAGATATTGGAGGGATACAGATTTTAAAGGGCACCTAGATGATGTAGTGGACAGAGTGCACACTTGAAGTCAGTAAGGTATAAGTTCAAATCTTCCCTTTGACACTTGTGTGATGAAGAATAAGTCACTTATGTATTTTTGCTCATTTCATCTTCTATAAAATCAACTAGTGAAGGAAATGATAAACCACTCCAAGATCTTTGGCAAAAAAACTTCAACTGGAATCATGAAGAGTTGGGCATGATTAAAATGACTAAAGAAAAGTTACACAGATTTTGAAGTAAAGTTAAAAGATTTTGTATTTGATTTGGCAAGTAATAGGAAACCACCAGAGTCTAATGAATAGAAATGTTTCATAATGAAATTTGAAATTTATTATGATTAGTTTTGCAGCTAAGTAGAAGATAGATTAGAATAGGGAAAGATTTGTTGGGAAATTGATAGGCTATTGCAGTAATTTAAAAGAGAAGTGATCTCTAAAAGGATTATTATTAGAAGAAACTCTTATTAAACCATTTTAGAAAGACCCTAAATATAAGTCAAACTTAAGTTCTGTTTATTTATTTATTTATTTAGTAAATATTCATTCATTCATTCATTCCTTCCTTCCTTCCTTTGTTTTTTAAATATTCATTTCCTTGGACTTCTGTCCTGGGGTGAATGAATAATGAGTCAGGGATAAATTAAAAACAAAAGAAAACAAACAAAAAAATAAACACCCTACTCCTTTCTTTATAGGGCAGACTCTTCCCAGATTAAACTTGGTTTATTCAAGCCTTAATCCTGGGTCCAATAGTGAGAGAGCTTGGCCTGGGTCAATGTTGTTTGTTTTTTGTTTTGTTTTGTTTTGTTTTTACATTTGAATTATTTACAGGACATATCCAGTACCTTACTGAATGTATCTTATAATGTATCTTACTAAATTGAATTTATTTAACAGGAATGAATTTTACATAACTGTGCCCCAAGTAGATATGAAGACTTGCAGAGAATTCAAAATCAGAATATTATTCTTAGGATCTTCCATATGAAAAAGTTGATTATAAATACCTCCATACTATAATGTCTTTGCTATTCAGTGTTCCATATGCATAACTAGATCTATAACCATAGAACAATTACAGAATTTCAGGGATTTTAGAATGGTTCTAGCCTATAGGAATATAGTCCAAGGGTATACCAAGGGAAAATATTAGCCAGAACCTCTACAAACTGGACAATGTTGAATAACTTAGAATTATGTATTTATGTGTTGTTGATAAATGTATGACTTTAAAAAAAGTAATTATTTGCAGTTGAACTTGAACTTTATACATCACATGCAGTTTTTTATAATTGGCAAGGATGATGCATCTTCTGACTGAGGTTACTTGAGTTAGAGAAATAAAATGGACAAACCTTTAATTGTTCCTATGTTTCCATCCATATTGATAACTGAAGTTGGTTGTTTGCTTTTGTTGCCCTGTGAGAAAAATCCAAATCTACCATGTAGATGGTAGCTGGAGTACAAGAGACAGAGGGGGATGATATCTTTGAAAAAAAGTTGTGGAGGACTGGTTTAGGGAAAGATAAGGCAAAAACCACATAACATAACCATGGCTTAGGGTAGAATCTAAGCTATTGGGAAAGGGGAAATGAGGATGGTAGGCATGGTGTAAACGGAATAGTGAGGAAATGATCGGAAATTACTTTGAAGTGGAAAGTTCTCTGATTTTAGGGTCAAAAGATCTAATCGGTTATCCTAACTTAATTATATGACCTCATGGAAGTCACTTGAATCATCTCTGTCAGATTTTCTTTATCTCTAAAAAGAGAGTAATAATAATAGCATCAAAATATGGTTGTTTTGAGGAAACTACTTCAAAAATTTAAAAATATGACAAATATCAATTATCAATTATAATAATTATTCTAGATATTTTTGAAAATGGAGATATTAAGATGGTTCTAAGTAGAAAAAAATCTAGACCTCAAAAGACACCAACAGTGTTAGAGCATTGGAAATATATATTGGAATTTTGTAGTAGTAGTAGATAGAGAGCCAGTGTAGCAAAAGGAAGAATTGGGTTCAAATCAGTCACAAACACAAATTGTCTAAGTGATCTTAATTAAGTTCTATTAGCAAACATTGTTTCAGAGAGTGTTTTAATACTGTAAGCTGCAAAGAAGGTGTCAATGTACAATAATAGAGTTTCCTCATCTGGAATTTCTATTAACCAGTGGAATCATAATTCAAACCTTATCCGTATAGAACTATGAAGAAATACTAGAACAGATACTAGAGTACACATGGTACAGAGATATAAGGAGCAAATAAATTAACCTTCTTGCCTCCTGCCAAGCAATTCATGTAGAATCCTTCATAAAACAAACATCATAAATAAGCATGAAATTTGCATTATTTTTATCATAAAATAATAAAATCATGGAACATATTGTTAATTTTACTTAAAGAGTCTTTCAATCCTTTTCCCCTGCTGACTATGCTAATTATATGTCAATTTTCTATAATACTTACTGGGATCTGTGCTAATGATAATTGTTTTTAGATAATTGTGATCTTTAAAAGACGTGCCTTTCTATTACTTGTTTTATTAGTTTAATATCAGTTAATTCCTCTTTGGGTTATTTCTCCTACATTCATAGCTGGTTGAAATAATGTTTCTGAATTGAAAATCCACCTCTATGACTCAATGAGAAGTATGTCTTTTATTGCTTTTTGGAAATACAGAATTGCCTACTGAATAGAGAACCATGCAGATTTGAAATCTCTTTCCATCTCTGATATACACAAAATATGTGCCCCCTAGGTAATTCATTTAACCTCTCAATATTTTATATGACTCTCTAACATCATAATTTTCAAAGATGATATCTTGTTACAATTGTGGAATAAATTTCCTCATGCAGGATTCTTTTTAAACCACAAAAACACTATATCACATTATGGAAAAACACATCTTATGAAATCACTATTGACTACTCTTTAAGTATCTATTAAGTACAAAAGAGAGGTTTACCTATTAAAAAGTAGCCACACAAATAGAATAATAAAGTCACTTTATACCAACTTCTACCTCTCACCCTTGGGCCAAAGGAGAAAAGCCTTGATTAAGTATTGTTCAAAAGCAGTGTTTATCTTTGAGAAAGATACAATTACTCAATGTCTCACTTTTGTCTAATTGTAATTAAATCTTTGATTCCTGACTTTCCTGCTTTTCAGAATGTTTGTGTATATTAGTAAGAGTCAAGGTTGCTTGGAAATTCAGAGGGAAATTAAAAACTATGTCATTGCTACCATAGTAGTTGTGAATGAAAATTATTTGCAAGCACTTTCCAGATATCCTCAAGGGAAATCCATTGTGTTCTCTCTCTCTCTCTCTCTCTCTCTCTCTCTCTCTCTCTCTCTCTCTCTCTCTCTTTGTAGCACTATTAAAAACCTTTTTTCACTGGAATTTTAAGTTCATTAGACTTTCTCTATTGCTGCTAAATTTGGGGTTTAAAAATTTCAGTTTTTTAATTATCAAAGGAAAAAATATAGAATTTCATTTAAATAATTTAGTGACTCCTTCCTTTTCAATTACTTATTCTCCACAAAGTTTAGCTCAAATGTCACTTACTTGATATAACTATCTCTGATCACTCTCCTGCAGTTTTTAAGACTTGCTATCTCATTTGACTGCACAGTGCTGTGTACCCTTCTAAGGTACTTTTAATATTCTCATTTACTTTATACTTATCTGTGTACATATTTTCACCCAAATGAAAATCTGGGTTCTTTTAAAATAGAGAACTGGATTTATTTCTCTATATTCCCTAAGGAGATTATTAATGCAACACATTGTTCAAAATAGGGTGCTGGGAAAATGTTTGTGGAATGAATAAATGAGCTTAGTGTGTGCTGGTAGAAATACATTCTAGTGTATGGCCTGGTTTCTTACCAAACATATTTCAGCTAATATATAAACATTATAAATACATATTATTACTCATAAACTCAAGCTGATTGGCACATTTGAAGAATGCGAGTCCCATGGACTGCTATCATCTTTGCCTCTCTCAGGATGGCTTTCTGAGATCTCTATTTCAACCACAATATTTTTTACCTATATTCCCTTCTCTGTACTCACAATTTCCACACTTATTTAGGCACTCCTTCCCTATTGTTTCAGCTATAGTAAGTGTTTCTGAATTGATTTTCCTCCTTTCCTTCTCTCATGCCTTGAATATCAATAAAACTGTCAAATTGACAACCCTAGTAAAACAGTGGAATTATGTTATTTTCTTATGCAGAAATTTTTAGTTTTCCTATTTCTTCAAGGGTAAAATACAAGATTCTCAGATGGGCATTTAAAAATATCCATTATTTTCAGTCTTATTTCATATAACTCCCATTAATGCCCTATTTAAATTAAACTAATCTGCTCACTGTTTTTCATTCATAATGATGATGATTTTGATAATGAAATGTTTTCCATAGACTGTAATAACTTATTTACAATTATTATTTCACTTTATCTTCACAACAAATATGGCAAACAGATACCTATTTATAGACACCTATTATACCTGTTTTACTGTTGAACAAACAGAAGTTAAGTTACTTGTCCAGGATCACACCGTATCTGAGGACAAAATTGAATTCAAGTCTATGTCTGGCATGCACTCCAACTTCACCTTTCTTTCACTAAAAAGCATTAACTTTATTTAAGGTACAGTTGAAGTTTCATCTCTTACATCTCTTACATTTTTCTGGTCCCTCTTTGTCCCCCCCCCGAATTCTGAGTAATTAAAGTTCACATGATCAAAAATATCATATGATTGAAAATATCACATAACAAAAAATGCCAGTGTCCTCTGATACTGGAGCTTGGAAAAGGCAGATTTTTGTCTTTACTAAACTTATTTCACAAATGTCTAACTTCATAAATAAATCTTATTTTAAATGGTTTTGTCAAGATGCTATGTTTACTCCCATTTCTGAACTTATATTGCCGCCTCACCTCCTTTCTCCCAGAGCATATAAATGTTTCTTCTGTCCCTTTGTTGTTTATATCACTGATACTCAGCCCAATGTCTAACATATAACAAATATTTGTTTGGTCCTAGCCAACTCTTTGTGAGCCTGTGGACCATAGTATGCCCATACCAAGTCCATGGAGTGTCCTTGGCAAAACTTAGAGTAGTTTGTCATTTGACTGGATTAAGATAGAGATTATGCAATTTGATCAGAGTCACACAGCTAGTGTCTGAGGCTGTAATCGAAGTCAGGTCTTCCTGACTCCTGACCCAGCACTCTATTCACTTCACCATGCAGCTAACTCTTTGTTGTTTTTGTTATTGTTATTCAGTCATTTTTCATCATATATAACACCTTCTGACCCCATTTTAAGTTGTTGGAGACAAGAATTCAATCAAGGATTCTTGGCAATTAGTTTGCCTTTCTTTAATTCCTTTTTAACTATTTTAAATAGCATCTTATAGTTTGTGTTAAACTAAAATATTCTTTTGTTGGTTAGTTGTTTCAGTTATATCCAACTCTTCATGATCCCATTTTGGAGTTTTCTTGTAAAGATACTGGAATAGTTTGCTATTTTTTTCTTCTTCAGCTCTTTGTAGAGATGAGGAAAATGTGGTAGACAATTAAGCAATTTACCCACTGTCACACAGCTAGTAAATATATGAGGCCATTTTGGAACTAAGGAATATGAACATTCCAGATTCCAAGTCAGGAATTATATTCATTGCACCAGCTATAAATGTCAGTAAAGCAAAACAATGAGAATACAACAAAAGAACAAACCAAATGAAATTATCTAGGAAAATTTGAAAATAGAAACCACTCTCATTTAGAAGAATCAGAGAGAGCTTCCGGCAGTAGTGGTACAAGTTGGACATTGATGAAAGAATATGGGTTTATCAAGCAAAGTTAGAAAATAATTCTAATATAGAGTTAGGTTTCTGATCTGGGAATATCAATCTCAAGAGAGAATGCACTCAGGGGTAAGGGCTATTTGTTTTCATTCTCAACACAAAGTCTTTAATAAGTAGGTGACATCAATTCTCCCTTTGGGGGAATTCAATGTACTACATGTGACTCAAAAGTTTCTTCTGTGTTTTTCCCTTTATGACCCTAATTTCCTATCTGATGACTTCTGACCAGCAATCTCTATGGCTTTCACCTAGCAGACACTAAGTCATATCTGTCTCATATACCTGGTTCATAGTCTTTTTAAAAATCTATAGTTTTGTAGTATTTTTTCTATTAAATTTTTTCTTTAGTTCTGCATTGACCTAGCTATCTTTCTCACTCAAACTTTTGTTAAATAATGAAAGAAAAATGAGTGCTAGGGATAGATTTCTAATATACAGATACAACTTTTCAATATTTTGTTCAATATCAAAGGAGATAGTGTCAGAGGAGAAAGCATTGAGAATTTATTGCAATTATACTAATAAAAATAAATACACATACAAACATACATACAATTATATGTATATATACATGTAGCTAAAATAAATGCATAAATATGTGCATTATAAAATAACATGTATATTCAGTTTCATATATGCTATTTCATAAAGATGAAATCAGAATCCATAAAGTAAGTTATTAATATGACTGAAAGAGGACTAGACCTAGAGTCAGGAAGACCTAAATTCAAATCCAGACACACTTATTAGGTGTGTGACTTTGAACAAGTTACTTAACCTTGGTTTGTTTTAGTTTCCTTAACTGTAAAAGAGGATAATAATATCATTTAATTACAAGAATTGTTGTGAAGATGAAATAATTCATAGTTATAAATAAGCATCGTGCCTGGTTAGAGTAGGGTTTATATGTTTGCTATTGTTATTATATTGATATATAGATTAATATTAATAATTAGCACAATTAATATATGCATACATAATGCTGCTTCTCAAATTTAGAAATCTAATGAGTTTATGAAGGAAAATATTGTCTAAAGGATATTCATTATATTTAGTTGTATAACAATAACTATAATAATCATCCAATATATTCAGTACATATGTCAGTGTCTATTAATTTTCATAGGTAAACATGAAGAAATTTTTCCTTTTACTATTAAGTTGTTTTCACAAACTTCTCACAATATACCAGGACCCATTCAAAAATTCTGCTTAAATATTTTCTCTTTTAAAATTCTTATAGACTTGATTTGGAATCAGCAATTTTGGGGGTTAAGTACCAGGTCTGCTACCCACTAGCTTTCTGACCATTGGCAATTTCTCTAGCTTTTCATTGCCCAGGGCAACTTTTTGAGACTTTGCTATAATACCAATATTCTTCAACGACTAGGATGTTCATACAGAGAATTTTCTTAATCCCAATCAAGCCATAAATTCAACATTAATAATAATGGCAACAAGAACACCAAAAACCAATTTAAAAAACCCTTAATGAGAAATATATTATTCTTGGTATTTCCAATATTTTTATTCAAATAATAGAAATGCATACTGAAGATCAGATTCCCAAGGAACTAGAAAGTAATATACTTTCCTTATTGTTTTATTTTTATCCTGTCCCTTTTCCTTAACCAACACTGAGGGTCAGCAGTGTAATGTCCCATTCTAATGGAAAGAAATCTTCTTAAACTTTAATCTCATTTTACCTCATTACTCATACCTCATTACCTCATTATCTTTTTGTTGTTATTGAAATAACATTAGGTTAGTTCATGAGATAACTAACTGATTTCTGCAAGAGTTCCTCACTGATTGAAATTGTAAGTTATAGTTATATGGCATTAAAAGATCATCCATCGCTATATTTTGTTTTTTACTAACTGGGTGATTTTGGACAAATGACTTAATTTCTACATACCTCATTTTATCATCTATAAAATGGAAATAATAATTTTCACATTATGCACATACATCTACATACACATACACTATAGAAATATAAACATAAATACACACGTGCACAATTGAAAAACAAATTAGATTCCCATCAATTAGGAATTGATTATACAAACAGTGAAACAAGAATGTAAAGGAATGTTATTGTTCTATGCAAAATGGTTTGTTTAATGAATATAAAGAAGCATGGTTGAACTGATGTAGAGTGAAATAAGCAGAGCCAAGAAAATAATTTAGACAATGATTATCATGTTCTAAATGGAAAGGAAGAATCATGAAAATCATGAAAATCAAGTGGTACTTTAGATGAAATGAAATGGAAAGACACCCCCAACACATAGCTGTTACACAATGCTCATGTTTGCAGACTTTTTCCAAAATATCAATCAGTTGTGCTAACTTTTTTGTTCTCTTTTTCCTCTCCAAAATACTATTTGTTTCATGGGATGGCTCTCTGGGAAGGGGTTGAGGAGGGATACACGAGATAATCAGGTGATATAGGTAATATTAAATATCAATAAAAATAGAATAATGGAACTTATGGTATTTGATGCTAATCAAAAGGAATAGAGCCAAGAAAATAATGTACATATCAACATTATGAGATGAACAACCTTGATGGAAGCAACTCTTCTTGACAGTCCAGAGAGCTAAAACAACTGTATTTGACTGGTTATAGGCTACATTATCCCCAACCAGAAGAAAACAAAACACCCAGAAAAAATCCTTCCAAATCTGATGAACAGTTTATAAAAATTATCTCTTATAAATCTCTTTCCTTTAATCCTAACTTCTCAGATTATTAATTTGTAAATATGTTTAACCAATTGTGTATGTAAAATACTAACCTGACTATTCCCTGCTGAGGGAAGGGAGGGTGAAGGGAAATTTTGTAACTTGGAAATACTCATATGTAAATAAATGGAAATAGATGGAAATCAAATAATTAATTTATTATTAATCAACTAAATAATTAATTAAGTAGATAGATAAATGAATGAATAAATGAATGAATGAATGAATGAATGAATGAATGAATTTTAAAAAGGAATAATGGGTGTTCAAGAATTCCAATCAAAAACAAATGTGGGTAGAATATTTGGAATGGAAATACAACAAAAAATACAAATTTGGAATTTTTGGAATAAGATTAATTTGGAAAATTTGAACATGTAGATGGGGCTAAATGAGAATGAAATGACTGAATTCTAATAAGGAAAGGATAAATAAGGCTTCCTTCTGAATTCCACTCTTCTCATGGGGCACAAAGAAAATTAAAAAAGAAAATGAATTACAGAGTCTAGAATTCATTTGTTGGTTTTTGAGAGTGAACATAAATGAAAGAAATAAAATTCTCTTAAGAGGTATGAGTAAGTGTTATAGGGAGAGATATAATAAGCATAAAAAAGAAATTATAGAAAGAAATCTAAAATAGACATAGAGGGATGCAAAGGTTGGTAGGGTTTAAAAAGAAGGAAGAATTAGGGAGTAAATAAGCCCAAGCAACCAAAAGTCATGTTCAATTAATTTACCATCCAAAAGGGGATATTGACTTCCGGCCAAGATGGCGGAGAGAAGACAGGCACAGTTCTAAAGTCTCCTGATCTCTTCCCCATCTATCACATGAAACAAACCTCTTAAAAGAAATCAGACCCACAAAACCCAGAATGAAAAGCCAGGAGAAAGAACATCTACCTCAGGATTTGTCTCCCGCAGCAGCTTGGACCAAGTATGGGTGGGTGAGTCTGGGCTCAGAGGGAGGATCCGCCCTGGATCAGACAGATTAACAGCTGAATTGGAACCAGGAGTCTGAGGGCCCAAGAGCCGGAACTGCTGGATCAGAGGTGGGGCTCGACGAAAGGGGCTTGGGTCCGTGGGGAAGCAGAGGCGCTAGTGTTGGTGCTGTCCTCCTGGAGCTTGGGGACTGAGCTGGGGGGGTGAATTCTGATGCAGGAGAACTGCAGATGCCATCCCTGGGCTCCTCAGGTCTGAGAAACCCTGAGTCCACACCTCCATTGCACAGAGGGTCTTCCCAAACAAACAAATGCAAACTACTTCTGCCTCAGGCCCAGGTCTGTGAGCAAAAGAACAAGCCCAGCTGAGGAATGACCTCAGGCCAGGGTAAAGTCCAGCATTGATTGAAGGCAAAATAATTCAATAGCTCCAACTCCTCCCCTCAAGCAAAGGGAGAAGGCCTCTTAACCAAGGTCACAGACACTCCAGAGAAAGCAACCAGCACCTCCTACTGGCCAGCCAGAGAAGCTGCACTCAGTGAGTAAAGCCTTTAGCGATCCCAAGCCCAGGTGAACAACCCCCCCCAAATCAAGGTCTTAGCATAATGAAGAAGGGTCAGTGGAGAGGTGGATCCATAGAAAAATTCCTGGAAGGGAAAGACCCCAACTCAGAGAGACCTGGAACCTCTGAGGAGAATACAATTTGGTCTCCAGCACAGAAAGACTTCCTTGAATAAATAAGGAAGGAGCTTAAGAATTTGGGAGAGACAATTAATACCTTGCAACAAGAAAACAAAACCTTAGAAAGTACAATTGGACAAATACGAAAGAATAAATCTCTCAGATCATCAATTGGACAATTACAAAATGAGAATAATTCTCTCAGATCCTCAAATGGGCAAATGCAAAAAGAAATTAATTCTCTCAAAACCTCAATTGGTCAAATGGAAAGCTCTTTCAAAAGTAGAATTGACCAATTGGAAAAGGAGTTGCAAAAGGTTAATGAAGAAAACTCCTCCTCCCAAAAAAGAATGAGTCTACAGAAACTAATGACTCCATCAGACAGCAAGAGTCAGTTAAACAAAATGAAAAAATAGAAAAAATAGAACCAAATGTAAAACACCTCATCAACAAAACCATTCACCTCGAGAATAGATCAAGGAGGGGCACCCTGAAAATTATAGGACTTCCTGAAAACATAGAAGAGAAAAAAAAGCCTGGACTTAATATTACAGGATCTAGTGATTGAAAACTGCCCTGATATCATGGAATCAGAGGGCAAAGTAGTTATTGAAAGAGTACATCAATACCCACCAGAAAAAAGGTCGTAAAATGAAAACACCAAGGAATGTTGTGGCCAAACTCCAGAACTATCAAATAAAAAAGAAAAATCCTGCAAGCAGCCAGAAAGAAACAATTTAAATATCAAGGAGCCACAGTAAGGATCACACAGGACCTGGCTGCATCAACTTTAATGGACTGAAAGGCTTGGTATGAGATATTTTGAAGAGCACGGGAGCTTGGAATGAAGCCAAGAATCGACTTTCCTGCAAAGCTGAGCCTTCTCTTCCAGGGGAAAAAGATGGACATTTAACGAAATGAAAGAATTCCAAAAATTTCTGATGAAAAGACCAGAGCTAAACAGAAAATTTGGACATCAAACAGGAGGTTCAAGAGACACATGAAAAGTTAAAAAAAGGGGGGTGGTGGTAAAATGAAAGAAAAATGCAATCCAGTAATTTGAAACTGGTTATATCCAAGCATGGGTGGGGGGGAAGATTCTCATAAATCTTGAGAAATGTAACTCTAACAGAGAGAATACACCTAGCCAGAAATGATGGACATTTATGACCTATCCATGAGACTGCTATCTAATGGGATGTAACTGCCTTTATCCCCACTTGGGAGAAAGACTCTAATAACTCTCAGGAATTTTGACTCTATTCGATAGAATATACTGAACTAGAAGGTACAGAAAGTCAGAATTTTCTATGACTTAGACAGAATGATCTAAAAAAACCCCACTACCTACCTAAAAAGGGGGACAGGAAAGAGACTGGAGGAGGGAGGGGATTGAATGGGACAAATCTCATTACACTAAGAGGTACAAAAAATCTATGTTATAGAGGGGAATAAGGGACCAGAGGAGAAACACCTGAATCTTCTTCTCATCAGATTTGGCTCAAAGTCAACATACACAAAATCAGTTAACTTATAAAACATCTAACCTTTCAAGTATTAAAAGGGGAAAAGGGGAGGGGGGGATGGAGAAAGGAAAGGGGAGTGGGGGAAATAAGGGGAAATAACAAAAGGAAGGGAAGGGAAAAGGGAAAAAGGGAAAGGGGAAAGAAAGGGGAGGGTGTGATATAGGAGGGCAAACACACTGAAGGGGGTGGTATTCAGAAACAAAATACTGGGGAATATGGATAAAAGTGGGGAAAGGGAGAAAATACAAAGAGGGAAGATAGCACAGAGGGCGATAAAGAATTAGTAATCATAACCTTGAATGTGAATGGGATGAACTCCCCCTTAAAACATAAGCAAATAGCAAAGTGGATTAAAAACCAGAATCCTGCAATATGCTGCTTGCAAGAAACACATTTGAAGCAGAGAGATACATATAGAGTAAAGGTAAAGGTTGGAGCAAAATATATTTTGCTTTAGTTGAAGTAACAAAAGTAAGGGTAGCAATCCTTATCTCAGACAAAGCAGCAGGAAAAATAGATAGCATTAAAAGAGATAAGCAAGGAAACTTTATCCTCCTAACAGGCAGCATAGACAATAAAGTCATTTCACTAATGAATATAAATGCACCCAGTGGGACAGCACGCAAATTCTTAGAGGGAAGCTGAAAGAACTACAGGAAGACATAGATAGCAAAACTCTACTAGTGGGAGACGTCAACCTCCCGCTATCAGATCTAGATAAATCGAATCATAAAACAAACAAGAAAGAAATTGGGGAGGTAAATAGTTTGTTAGAAAAATTAGATATGGTATCCTTAAGGAGAAAACAGAATGGGGATATAAAAGGATTATACCTTTTTTCTCTGCAGTACATGGAACTTATACAAAAATTGACCATGTACTAGGACATAAAAACCTAATGATCAACTGCAGAAGGCAGAAATAGTGAATACATCTTTCTCAGATTATAATGCAATGAACATCATATGCAATACTGGGCCAAGGAGATACAGACCCAGAGCAAATTGGAAACTGAATAACCTCATTTTAAAAAATGAGTGGACCAAGAAACAAATTATAGAAAGAATTAACCATTTTATCCTAGACAATGATAATAATGAAACAACATACCAAAACCTATGGGATTCATTCAAAGTGACTCTCAGGCGATATATTATAGCTCTAAATGCTTATATGAATAAATTGGAGAAAGAGGAAATCAATGAACTAAACATGTAACTAAAAAAATTAGATAAAGAACACATCAAAAATCCCCAGTCAAATACCAAATTAGAAATTCTAAAAATTAAAGGAGAAATTAATAAAATCGAAAGCAAAAAAACTATTGAATTAATAAATAAAACCAAAAGTTGGTATAATAAAAAAAATAAAATTTATAAACCTTTGGTCAATGTGATTAAAAAAAGAAAGAAGAAAACCAAATTGCTAGTTTTATAAATGAAAAAGGTGAACTCACCACCAATGAGGAGGAAATTAAAGTAATAATTCAAAATTATTTTACCTAACTCTGTTCCAATAAATTTGAAAATCTAAGTGAATTGGATGAATATTTACAAAAATATAAGTTGCCCATGTTAAAATGAAGAAGAGATTAAATACCTAAACAACCCTATCTCAGAAAAAGAAATTCAACAAGACATTATTGAACTCCCTAAAAAAAACTTTCCAGGGTCTGATGGATGCACAAGTGAATTCTACCAAACATTTAAGGAACAATTGGTTCCAATTCTATATAAACTCTTTGTAAAAATAGGGAAACATGGAACTCTAACTCTGCCTAACTCTTTATATGAAACCAATATGGTACTGTTACCTAAACCAGGAAGGGCTAAAACAGAGAAAGAAAATTATAGACCTATTTCCCTGATGAATATAGATGCACAAATCCTAAATAAAATCTTAGCAAAACGACTACAACAAGTCATCACTAGGATAATACATTCTGATCAAGTAGGATTTATTCCAGGACTGCAGTGTTGGTTCAATATTAGGAAAACTGTTAGTATACTCAATTATATCAACAACAAACCTATCAGAAACCATATGATCATATCAATAGATGCTGAAAATGCTTTTGACAAAATACACTATCCATTCCTATTAAAAACACTAGAGAGTGTAGGAATAAATGGACTGTTCCTTAAAATAATTAGCAGTATCTATCTGAAACCATCGACAAGCATTATATTCAATGGGGAGAGGCTAGAGGCATTCCCAATAAGATCAGGGGTGAAACAAGGGTGCCCATTATCACCACTACTATTCAAAATTGTATTAGAAATGTTAACATCAGCAATTAGAGAAGAAAAAGAAATTGAAGGAATTATAATTGGGAAGGAAGATACAAAACTCTCACTCTTTGCAGATGACATGATGGTCTACCTAGAGAATCCCAAGAAATCACCAAAAAAAGTACTGGAAACAATTAGCAATTTTAGCAAAGTTGCAGGTTTTAAAATAAAACCTCATAAATCCTCCACTTTTCTATATATGTCTATCAAGAAACAGCAGGAAGAGCTAGAAATAGAAATCCCATTCAAAGTAAACTCAGACAATGTAAAATATTTGGGAGTCTATTTGCCAAGACAGACTCAGAATCTTTTTGAAAACAATTATAAAACACTTCTCACACAAATTAAATCAGATTTAAATAACTGGGCAAATATCAACTGCTCATGGATAGGTAGAGCTAATATAATAAAAATGACAATTCTACCAAAACTAAACTATCTGTTTAGTGCCCTACCAATCAAAATTCCAAAAAAAAATTATTTTAACGAGTTAGAAAAAATTGTAACTAAATTCATATGGAGAAATAAAAAGTAAAGAATTGCCAGGGGATTAATGAATAAAAGTGCAAATGAAGGTGGCTTAGCACTACCTGATCTAAAATTATATTATAAACATCAGTCATCAAAACTGTTTGGTATTGCTTAAGAAATAGAGTTGTGGACCAGTGGAATAGACTAGGTGCAAAAGCTGGAGATGATTATAGTAAACTGCTCTTTGATAAACCCAAAGAGTCCCACCATTTGGATAAAAACTCCCTCTTTGATAAAAATTGCTGAGATAATTGGAAGTTATTATGGAAGAAACTTGGATTAGACCAACACCTCACACCCTTTACCAAGATAAGATCCAAATGGTTACAGGACATTGACATAAAAAAACAAAATTATAAGCAAAGGACTAGTCTACCTGTCAGATCTATGGAAAGGGGAACAGTTTATGACTAAGGAAAAGTTGACATCACCAAAAACCAGTTAGATGATTTTGATTACATTAAATTAATAAGCTTTTGCAAATATAAAACCAGTTACCAATATCAAAAGTATTGTAGTAAACTGGGAAACAATCTTTACAACTAATGATTCTGACAAAGGACTCATTTCTAAAATATACAGAGAACTGAGTCATATTTTTAAAACAAAATGGCATTCCTCAATTGACAAATGGTCAAAGGATATGCAAAGGCAATTTGCAGATGAGGAGATCAAAGCAACCCATAGCGACATGAAAAAAAATGCTCTAAATCATTAATCATTAGAGAAATGCAAATTAAAGCTTCTCTGAGGTACCACCTCACACCTCTCAGATTGGCCAGTATGACCAGTAAGGATAATGATTATTGTTGGAAAGGATGTGGGAAATCTGGGACACTATTACACTGTTGGTGGAGCTGTGAACTCATCCATCCCTTCTGAAGAGCTATTTGGAACTATGCCAAAAGGGCAACAAAAATGTGCATACCCTTTGAATCCGCAATACCACTACTGAGTATATACCCTGAAGAGATGAGGAAAAAGGGTTAAAACATTACTTGTACAAAAATATTTATAGCAGCCCTGTTTGTGTTATCAAAGAATTGGAAATCCAGTAAGTGTCGTTCAATTGGGGAATGGCTTAGCAAACTGGGGTATATGTATGTCATGGAACACTATTGTTCTATTAGAAACCAGGAGGGATGGGATTTCAGGGAAACCTGGAGGGATTTGCATGAACTGATGCTGAGTGAGATGAGCAGAACCAGAAAAACACTGTACTCCCTAAAGCAACATGGGAGTGATGTTCAACATTGAAGGACTTGCTCATTCCATCAGTGCAACAATCAGGAACAATTTTGGGCTGTCTGCAAAGGAGAGTACCATCTGTATCCAGATAAGGAGCTGTGGAGTTTGAACAAAGTGCAAGGACTATTCCCCTTAATTTAGAAAAAAACAGATATCTTATTGTCTGATCTTGTTACCTCTTAGAATTCTCTTCTCTTTAAGGATATGATTTCTCTCTCATCATATCTAATTTTGATCAAGGTACAACATGGAAACAAAGTAAAGACTGACAGAGTGCTATCTTTGGGGGTGTGGTGGGGGGAGGGAAGCAAGTTTGGGGGAAAATTATAAAACTCAAATAGTATCTTTAATAAAAATAACTTTAAAAAAAGAGAAAAGGGGATATTCAAAAAAGAGCACCCACTGTGAGCTAACTAAAAAGTGAAGGGACAAAAAAAGACGTCAAAATATTTCAATTATAGATTAAATTCCTTTTCTTTTATCATCCTCTTTTTTGTAATGTACAAAGAGCAACAATAATCAATGCTGTAGATATGAAAGGAATGAATCCACCCATATAATTGAGGAGAGTAGCAGAATATCTTAGAAAAATCATGTAATACCATGTCACTTAAAAAAAGTACTTGAGACATCAAGATTCAAACAGAATTTAAATGATGCACTAGCACAGAATCTCAAATATCTTAGGGCAGCACAAAATTCAGGAGATACAAATTCAAGCAAAAAAAAGAGATATTTCATGCCCTTACAGAGCTTATATTCTAGTGGGGGTATATAATTAAAAAGAGGAGGAAACTGGAGGTTCACCTAGGGACAAGATCCAAAAATTCTGAAAGTTAGAAGTTGAGCAGTAGTTAAAAATGACCATAGCATTTATGAATATTTCTTTATATGAAGGTTCAGAAGAGAAATTCACCAATTAGAGGGAGTGGGCATTGTCTGGAGCACCTTCACTATGAGAAGGCCACTAAAGAAGAGATAAAAAACTCTTTAGAGAGAGTCAGGAGTAGAAAAGTTACACTCAGTTAAAACAGAAATCTATTTTTCATCAGTTCCATTGATGTTCTTGACCTTTTGGTGCTCCAGATGAATTTTGTTACTGAATTGCATAGCTTGGTAAAAATAGCTATTTGATAGTTTAACTGGTATGACACAAAATAAATAATTTAATTTGGGTAGAATAGTCATTTATTATATTAACTGTACCTAACCATGAGTAATTAACATTTTTCCATTTGTTTATGTCTGACTTTATTTGTGTGAAAAGTGTTTTGTAATTGTGTTCATATATATTCTGGGTTTCTCTTGGGAGGTAGATTCCTGTATATTCAATGTTTTCTGCAATTAATTTAAATGGAATTTTTATTTCTATCTCTTGCCCTTTGTTGTTCATATATAGAAATGCTGATGATCTATGTGAGTTTATTTTGTATCAAAATTCTTTGCTGAATTTGTTCATTTTTCAAAGTAGTTTTATGAAGATGATTTTCTAGCATTCTTTAGGTATACCATCATATTTGCAAAGCATGTAAGTTTTGCTTCTTCATTGTTACCAATTTTAATTCCTTCAATTTCTTATCTTCTCTTACTGCTAAAGTTAGCATTTTTAATATCATATTGAATAGTATTGCTGATAATGGCCATCTTTGTTTTACTGCTAATCTTATTAGAAATTCTCTTAATTTATCATATATATATATATATACATATATATATATAGTTTGTTGAAGGTTTTAGATATATATATACTGCTTATTATTTAACTGCACTTATTCCTATACTCTCCAGTGTTTTAATAGGAATGAATGTTGCATTTTATCAAAGGTTAATTCAGCATCTATTGAGATAATCGTGTTATTTCTCATTGTTTTGTTATTGATATGTTTTTTTTAGGTTTTTGCAAGGCAAATGGGGTTAAGTGGCTTGACAAAGGCCACACAGCTATGTAATTATTAAGTGTCTGAGACCAGATTTGAACCCAGGTACTCCTGACTCCAAGGCCGGTGCTTTATCCACTATGACACCTAGCTGCCCTTGTTATTGATATGTTCAAACACTTTGAGTGGTTTTTCTAATGTTTAAACCATCCCTGCTTACCTGATCCTGATGTATTATGCTAGTAATAACTTGATGTATCAAATTTATTGTCATACATTTGGTTAAAATAACTCCAAATTATCTGTTTAATTTCATCTTCACTGGTGATAAGTTCACCATTTTCATTTTTTGATATTTGTAATTTGATAATCTTCCTTTTTTATTCAAAGGTTTATCTATTTAGTTGGGATTCTCTCAGAAAACCAGCTCAGTTTTATTTATTAAATCAATGGTTTTGTGGCTTCCAACTTTATTAATATTTTGATTTTCAGAATTCTTAATTTGTATTTAATTATCCTTTATCTAAATTGTTTTGGTTGTATACCCAATTAATTTATCTCCTCTTTATCTATTAATTAACAGAAGTATGTAATTGAAGATGTAAAATTTCCCCTAAAAACTACTTTGCCTGCATCCCATGAATTTTGGTATGATGTCTTATTGTTATCCTTTTTTGGATGCAATGATTAATTATTTCTACGATGTGTTATTTGATCCATTCTTTTTTCCTTTAAAGAAAGATTTTGCTTATTTTGAGTTTTACAATTTTCCCCTAATTTTGCTTCCCTCCCCCACCCCCCACCCCCCACCCCTCACAGAAGTCAGTCTGTTAATTTACATTGTTTCCATGGCATATATTGATATAAGTTTAATGTGATGAGACAGAAATCATATTTTTAGGAAAGAAAACTATAGTATAAGAGATAACAAAGTGACATAATAAGATAACAATTTTCCCCTAATTTGAAGGTAATATTCTGTGGTCTTTGCTCAATTTTCATAGTTCTTTCTCTGGATACCAATGTTACTCTCCATCACAGATAACCCAAAATTGTCCATGATTATTGAACTGATGTAATGAGCCAGTCCACCAAGATTGATCATTGCTCCCATGTTGCTTTTAGGGTGGACAATGTTTTTCTGGTTCTGATTGTCTCTATCAGCATCAGTTCATGCAAATCCTTCCATGGTTCCCTGAATGCCCATCCCTCCTGACTTCTAATAGAATAATAGTATTCCATGACATACATATATCATAGTTTGTTAAGCCATTCCTCAATTGAAGAACATTTATTGATTTCCAATTCTGTGCCACCACAAGCAGGGCTGCTATGAATATTTTTGTACAAGTGATAATTTTACCCCTTTTCATAGTCTCTTCAGGGTATAGACCCAGTATTAGTATTACTGGATTGAAGGGTATGCACATTTTTGTTGCCCTTTGGGCATAATTCCAAATTGCTCTCCAAAAAAAGATGGATGAGTTTACAGCTCTACCAACAATGCATTAGTGTCCTAGTTTCCAACATCTCTTCCAATATTGTTCATTATCCTTTCTGGTCTTATTTGTCCATCTGAGAGGTGTGAGGTGGTGTCTCAGAGATGCTTATTCTGCATTTTTCTAATAAGTAATGATTTGGAGCAATTTTTCATATGAGTATGAATTGCTTTGATTGCATAAGCTGTAAATTGCCTTTGTATATCCTTTGACCATTTGTCAAGTGGGGAATAGCTTGATTTTTTGAAAACTTGACTCAGTTCTCTGTATATTTTAGGAATGAGTCCTTTCCCAGAAATACTAGTTGTAAAAATTGTTTCCCAGTTTACTACATCTGTTTTGATGTTTATTACAGTGTTTTGGGTTTTCCAAAAGCTTTTTAATTTCATGTAATCAAAATTATCTAAGTTGTTTTTTAGTGATATTCTCCATCTATTTCTTGGTCATAAACTGCTTCGCTTTCCATAGATCAGAAAGGTATACTATTCCTTTATCTTCTAGTTTGCTTATGATATTGTTTTTTATGTCTAAATCCTGCATCCATTTTGAACTTATCTTGGTACAGGGTGTGAGGTATTGGTCTAATCCAAGATTCTTCCATACTAACTTTCAATTTTCCCAATGGTTTTTATCGAAGAGAGACTTTTTATCCCAATAGCTGGACTTTTTGGGTTTATCATACCTCAGATGACTGTAATCATTTCCTGCTATCACATGTAGTCTATTTCCCTGATCCACTACTCTATTTCTTAGCCAAGACCAGACAATTTTGATGACTGATGTTTTGTAATATACTTTTAGATCTGGTAAGGTTAAGTCACCTTATTTTGCACTTTTTTTTTACTGAATCCCTGGAAATTCTTGACTTTTTATTTCTCCATATAAATTTATGTGCAATTTTTCTAAGTCATTAAAGTAATTTTTTGGAATTTTGATTGGTAGGGCACTAAATAAGTTGTTCAGTTTTGATAATATTGCCATTGCTATTATAATAGGTTGACTGACTGATGAGCAGTTGATATTCACCCAGTTAGTTAAATCAGATTTTATTTTGCATGAGAAATATTTTGTAATTGTTTTCAAAAAGTTTTTTACTCTGCCTAGGCAGTTAGACTCCCAGGTATATATATCATCTGAGGTTACTTAAATGGAATTTCTCTTTCTAACTCTTTCTTCTGTATCTTGCTACTCATATATAGAAATGTTGAAGATTTATGAGTTTATTTATTTGTTTTACATTTTGCTAAAGTTGCTAATTATTTCTAGTTGTTTTGTAAGATGATTTTTTTGGGGGGGATTAACTAGGTATATCATCATGTCATCTGCAAAGAGCAAGAGTTTTGTTTCTTCCTTTCCAATTCTAATGCCTTCAATTTATTTTTCTTGTCTTATTGCTGAAGCTAACATTTCTAGTAGCATATTGAATACTAGCAGTGATTATGGGCATCCTTGTTTCACCCCTGATCTTATTGGGAATGCCTCTGGGCTATCCCCTTTGCATATGATGCTTGTTGATGGTTTCAGATAGTTACCACTTATTATTCTAAGGAACAGTCCATTTATTCCTACACTCTCTAATGGTTTTAGGAGGAATGAGTGTTGTATTTTGTCAAAAGCTTTTTCTGCATCTATTGATATAATCTCATAATTTCTGGTCAGTTTGCTGTTGATATAATTAATTTTACTAACAGTTTTCTTATTATTGAACCAACCCACATTCCTGGTATAAATCCTATTTGGTCATAATATATTATCCTAGGAATAACTTGTTGTAATCATTTTGCTAAGATTTTATGTAAGATTTTTGCATCTATAGTCATAAGGTAGATAGGTCTATAATTTTCTTTCTATTTTAACTCTTCCTGGATTAGATATCAGCACAAAATTGGTGTAATAGAGTTAGGCAGAGTTCCATCTTCCCTTTCTTTCCAAAGAGTTTATAGAGAATTGGATCCAATTGGTGCTTAATTGTTTGGTAGAATTCACTTGTGAATCCATCAGGCTGTGGAGATTTTTTTTCTTAGGGAGTTCAGTGATGGATTGTTGAATTACTTTTTGCTGAGATAGGTTTGTTTAGGTATTTAATCTCCTTTTCATTTAACCTGGACAACTTATATTTTTGTAAATATTCATCCTTTTCACTTAGATTGTCAAATTTATTGGAATAAATTTGGGCAAAATTATTCCTAATTATTATTTTAATTTCCTTCTCATTAGTGGTGAGTTCACCTTTTTCATTTGTGATACTAGCAATTTGGTTTTCTTCTTTTTTTAATCAATTTGACCAATGGTTTATCAATGTTATTTTTTTTTCATAAAACCAACTCTTAGTTTTATTTTTTATTTATTAGTTCAATAGTTTTCTTGCTTGCAATTTTATAGAATTTTCTTTAATTTTTAGGTTTTCTAATTTGGCATTTAATTGGAGGGCTTTAATTTGTTCTTTCTCTAATTTTTTAGTTGCATATTTAGTTCATTGACTTCTTCTATCTCTATTTTTTTCATGTATGCATTTAATGATATAGTATATCCCCTGACAGCCTCATTGAATGGATCACATAAGGTTTTGTTTGTTGTTTCATTATTGTCATTATCTAAGATGAAATAATGCATTCTTTCTATAATTTATTGCTTGAACCACTCATTCTTTAAAATGAGTTTTTTTTAGTTTCTCATTAGTTCTGAGTCTATATCTCCCAGGACCAATATTACATTTGATTTTTATTACATTGTGTTTTGAAAAAGTTGTATTCACTATTTTTGCCTTTCTGCCATTGATATTTAGGTTTTTATGCCCTAGTACTAGGTCAAGTTTTGTCTGCAGAAAAAAAAAGTATATTCCTTTCTCTCCACATTCTATTTCCTCCATAAATCTATAATATCTAGGTTTTCTAAAAATCTATTTACTTCCTTAACTTATTTCTTGTTTATTTTATGAATAGATTTATCTAAATCTGAGAGTGGGAGGTTGAGGTCCCCTGCTAGAAGAGTTTTGCTCTCTATGTCTTCCTGTAGCTCTTTCAACTTCTCCTTTAAGAATCTGGATACTATATCATTGGGTGCATTCATATTTATTATTGAAATTACTTTATTGTCTATGGTACCTTTTAGGAGAATATAAGTTTCCTCCCTCATCTTTTTTTAACTCTATCTGTTTTTGCAGCTACTTTGTCTGAGATAGGTATTGCTACCCCTGCTTTTTTCACTTCACCTGAAGCAAAATATATTTGGCTCCAACTTTTCACCTTTACTCTGTATGTATTTCTCTGCTTCAAATGAGTTTATTGTAAGCAGCATACTGTAGGATTCTGGTTTTCAATCCACTCTGTTATTCACTTACATTTTAAGGGAGAGTTCATCCCAATCACATTGAAAGTTACAATTATTAACTATCTTTCCTCTATTTGTATTTTCCCCCTTTTTTAATTTATCCATATTTCCCAGTGTTTTGTTTCTGAATACCACCGCCTTCAGTTTAATTCCCCTCCTATATAAACCCCATCCCTTTTCCCCTTCCCCCTTCCCTTTTCCCATTCTTCCTTTCCTCCCTTCTGTTAGTTCCCTTTCTACCCCTCCCCTTTTTCCCTTTTAATACTTGAAAGTTAAGATAAGTTTCTTAACTTACCTGAGTGTCGTAAATTAACTTTAAGCCAAGTTTGATGAAGTGAAGATTCAGTCCTTTCTCACCTCCTCCCTTCTGCCACTCTATTTCAATAGGTCTTTTGTGCCTCTTAATGTAATGAGATTTACCACATGCAATGTCCTCCATCTTACTGTGTCCTTACTGTCCCCCTTTATAAGGAGGTATTGTTTTAAATAATTCTATTTGGGTCACAGAAAAGTCATAATTGTTCAACACTTCTGGCTAAGTATATTCTCTCTAATAAAATTAAAATTCTCGAGAATTATTAGAATCTTTCTCCCAGATAGGGATATAGCCAGTTTCATCTTATTGGATGATAGTCTCATGGCTATGCAATGAGTGAGCATCTCTTCTGGCTAAGTACATTCTGTCTAATAGAGTTACAATTCTCAAGAGTTATAAGCATCATTTTCCCAGGTGGGGATATAGCCAGTTTCATCTTACTGGATAGCAGTTTTCTTTTTCTTTACCCTCCCCCATTTTTTAATCTTTTTATGTGTCTCTTGAGCCTCCTGTTTGATGTGCAAATTTTCTATTTAGCTCTGGTCCTTTCATCAGGAAATGTTGGAAGTTTCCCATTTTGTTAAATGTCCATCTTTTCCTCTGGAAGAGAAGGTTCAGCTTTGCTGGATAGTGAATTCTTGGCTGCATTCCAAGCTCCTTTCCTCTTCAGAATATCTAACTCCAGACCCTTCAATCCCTTAATGTTGATACATCCACATTCTTCTTAATCCTGACTCAGGCTCCTTGGTATTTAAATAGTTTCTTTCTATCTCCTTGCAGGATTTTCTCTTTCATCTGATAGTTATGGAATTTGATCACAGCACTTCTTGTTGATTTAATTTTAGTATCTCCAGTTATTCTTAAAATTAAGTTATTCAGTTTCCAATTAAATTTTGGTTTATCGTCCCATTGGCCTTTATTACATATAATTTTATTGCATCATAATCTGAAAATTATGCATTTATTACTTTTTTCCTTCCTGAATTTGATTGTAAGGTATTTATGCCCTGATATATGGTCACTTTTGTTATATGTGCAATGTACTGCAGAGAAAAAGGTGTATTCATTTACATCCCCATTCAGTTGTCTCTAGAAATCTATTATATCTAAGTTTTCTAATATTATATTCACTTTATTAACTTCACTGTTGCTTATTTTGTGATTATATTTATCTAGGTCTGAGAGTGGGAGGTTCAGGTACTCCATTATTATAGTTTTGTTGTCTATGTCTCCTTGTAATTAATTCAGCTTCATCTCTAAGAATTTGGAAGCTATACCACTAAGTGCTCAAATGTCCAATAATGATATTTCTTCACTGCTTATGATTCATTTAAGAAGATATAGTTTCCTTCCTTAGCCCTTTTAATGAGATCAATTTTTGCTTTGTTTAAGATCAGAATAGCTGCTCCTGATTTTTTTTTTTACTTCCACTTAAGCATGATATATTTTGCTTCAGTCTTTTACCTTTATCCTGTGTATCTCTCTACTTCAACTGTGTTTCTTACTGGATTTCGTTTTTAATCTATTCTCCTATTTACTTCCATTTCATAGACATTTATGTCCCATTCACATCGGTAGTTATGGTTCCTAATTCTTTACTTCGCTCCATGCTATCTTTCCTCATTTGCACTTTTCTCTTTTCTTTCCAATTATTCCTCCTCACCAATGTTTTGCCCCCTTTCCCATTTAACTTTCTTTTAAAATTTTACTTTAAGTTGATTTTTCCTTTTTCTTTTTTGTTCCCCTTTATCAGGCCTTCTTCCATTTTCTTACCCTGCTCCCCCCCCCCCCCCAACTTGCCTGTGGAGGATGAGTTTTTAAACCCAACTGGGAATGTATGTTATTCCCTCTCTGTGTAAAATCTGTTGAGTAGGATTTACTCCATGTTCTTTTTCTCTACAATAATAGTCCTTTGTGTCCCTTCATCTGGTGTTATTGATCCACTAATACATAGACCTTTTATGTTTTTATGGTTTTAACCCTGTCTTGTACTTACATGTCTTTCTCAGATTATATCCCTTTTATCTCACCTGCTAAAAGTTCTATTTTCAAAGTTTGATTGATTTTTTGGTTTGGTGAGCATTGCCTCATAATCTCTAATTACACTCTCCTCTTCTATCTCATCAGAAATACACTTCTCCAGACTCATGAGCCTCTTCCCATCATAATCACTTTATGCATTATCCCCTTTTCAAGTACCCTGCATGGAAACACAATCTTTGTAAGCCAAAACATAATGCAAAATCAAATCATTTCAAGAACCATTTATATACTGCCTCCATTTATAGCAAAATCATCAAGCATCAATCACAACAAAATTTCTTCTTGATGTTTTTTATGTTCAGTCCTTCTGTGTACACTTTTCCCCTCCATATCTATTGTTCTCCAACAATAGACCTACAGCCTTCCCCAACCAACATATCAGGTACACTCTCTCCCATTATCATTTTAGTACCGCAACTTTGCTACTAAAATCCTCATTAACTTAATTATGGATTAAGACAAATTTGCATTATGAATTAAAAAAAATCCTCATGCTATGTTTAAAGACATCAGCTCATTGCAAGATCCCATTAACTGGTCCTTCAGCTTCTGTATTTGTCTGTATTGGGAAACCTATTTTTATCAAGCTTTATGGCCAGTATTTTAACTACTATGGGTGACATCACACACAGATGCCTGTCCTAGTCCAGCTCCATTCTCCAGACAACCTTGTTACTTTGTCATTGCATTTCAGCCAAACACAAGCTTCTGTTTATACAGTAGGGGTGAACACTGATTCATTGTCCAGTCCAGCTCTGAGAAAGCCATCTTCTTCAAAATATGAAGGAAGACCAAACTGTATTATTGAAATTGATTTTGCAAAAGCCTGAATTGTAGTCTTTGTTTATATTGGATAGAAAATCCTCATAATGGAAGTCACTTTGTTGTGAAATAGTCAGAAATATAGTACTTGAAGAAAATTGAGTATTTGCATAGGTTTCAGAAAATCATTGGGTCAAATGGTGTCAGATTGGACCTATGATAATTATTATGGAAAAGAGCTACATAGAATATTAGCTTACTTTAAAAACGTTTCAACTTTTATTTTTTAAATAAACCAACTTGATTTGTACTGGAGTACATATACAGTTGTTTTCCTTGGTACTGCTTTTAAAGGTTTTCTAATTTGAATATTTAATTTTGGGCATTCTGTAATACCCAATGAATTGTTAACCTGTGAATGTTCTTATTTTTGTCAGTAGATTTTCTTATATAGTATTGTCTTAAATCAGATCATCTCTTCTATATTGAAAGAATAATTTATGTTTACTAATTTATGTTTTTTCTAATTGAAAAATTAATTTCATGTGAGTATTATGCAATAAAAAGTGAAATAGGATGTATGGTTTATGCAAATACTTTAACAGTGGAGTAAATTTTACTTTTATAAAAATTGATATATTGTACTGGTACAAAATAGTTGTCAATTATATTTTATATTTCATAATATTATATTATATGTAAATTATATATTAATTATATTTTTAAAAGTTCCAAGAAAAGGATAAGATCACTTCCTAATCTCTTTATGTCTGCCACTTTTAAGGTTGCTCCTACTCTGTCCTCCTATTTTTCAAACCTCTAGGTATCTAGTCAAGTAAAGTCACTTCTAATTTAATTATATTTAGAGCCTCTAAGTACTCTACATACTGGAATACCCAGATGATCTTTCTTAACAACTTTAGAATTGATTATAACTCAAGGGAGATACTGGCACAGGACTGGCCAGCATAGTGTGCCCTAATCAGATAAAATGCTGAGTTCTATGAAATACGAGATACATAAGTTTAGAGTAAATATCCTTGGTGCTCACCTGGAATATTTTTGTCCAACCTGTGATAGAGTATTCTAAATTCACATTGGTCTGATCAGCCACTGTTGGACTGCCTGTAATTTGTCTCAAACATACTGATGTCACGTTGATCTTCTTTGAAAGAAGGACAAGAACCTATCCTAAGACAATTTTGCAATTCTCAAGAGCTCTAATTTATCTTCCCTCCTAGGGTTTTATGCAATTTAATGCTCTTGACTAACATTTTCCCCCCTTTCCTTTTACCTTTTTATGCCTCTCTTGAGTGTTGTACTTGAAGACCGAATTCTCTATCCAGTTCTGATCTTTTTTTCAGTAAATGTTGCAAGTTCTCTATTTCATTAAATATCCATTTTCCCCTGAAAGAATATGTTGAATTTTGCAAGGTAGTAAATTGTTCATTGTAATCCAAGGTCCTTTTCCCTCCAAAATATATTCCAGGTCCTCACATCCTTTAATGTTGATTGAATACTGGTTAATTTTCATTATGCTTCCTTTGAATTTAAATTGCTTCTTTTTTTCTGCTTGCTGTGTTTTTTTTTAATCTTTATTTGAAAATTCTGCAATTTGGAGTTTTTATCCAGGGGTCTTTTTCAGGAGGGTTTCTGTACATTCTTTCAAGATTATTTTGCCTTCTTGATACAGTATGTTGGGATAGTTTTACTGATAATTTCCTGAAATACATTTCCAGGATCTTATTTTTGATCTAGGTTTTCTAGTAGGCCAATACTTCATAAATTATATCTCTTGAATCTATTTTCCAGGTCATTTTTTTTTACTTCAAAGGTACTTTACATTTTCTTCAATTTTTCCAACCTTTTGATTTTGTTTGATGGAATCTTGGTGTCTTATAGATTCATAAATTTCTGTTTTCCCAATTCCAACAATTAGGGTTTTATTTTCTCAAATGGACTTTTGTTTCCTTTTCCAGTTGGTTAATTTTATTTTTTGCTGATGCACTCCCTTTTCAGTTGATTAATTTCAGTTTTAGATGAGTGTCTTTCCTTTTCCAGTTGTTTATTTTTATTTTCAAATGAGTTGATTTCTTTGGTCAATTTTCTATAATTTTCCTGCATTATGCTCATTTCTTTTGTTTTTTTTTTCCATTTTTCTTCTTCCTCCTTTGATTTTTTTAAAATTCTTTTAAAAACTCTTCTATGTTGTTTTAGATTTGAGTCCAATTCATTGACTTTTTTGAGACTTTCCATGTAGGTAATTTTTCACTGTTTTCTTCTTGTGAGTTGGAATTATTATCATCTTTGTCTGCATAGTATCTTTCCACAGTGAGCAACCTTTTACCTTTTTGTTCATTTTGATTGTCTGAGCTCTGATCCTGGGGAATAGGAAGGGGAGACCCAAGTTTTTTATGCTGGGGCTAGGGTCTGATCCCTGGCTTTTCACTGGCCAAGATATTGCCTACTCATTTCAAGCATTGTCATTTCAGAGGTTTGTTTCCTCCATTATGTCCAAATCTATACAGTGGTTTCACACCCCAGTCCAGTCTTTTGTCCCAGTGTCCCCAGTGTTCAGACTTTATCTGAGGTTGGGACCCTTCCTGCTGGTTTGCTATTTACCTGCTATGCCCTGTGTTGCTCTCTAACTGCTGGATTCTGGACTAGTGTGGCTAAAAGTCTACTTTCTTGCTCTCTCCCCAGCTAGGTGTTCCTTCCCCTTTTCCCCAAAGAGACAGACTTTCACTGAAGATCCTCCACAATGTCTACAGTTGAAAACATGTTTTGATCTGTCATTTTAAAAATTGGATCTATAGTTTGAATGCTTGTGGAAAGGCTTCATTTAACATTGCATAGGGACAAACTCTGGGGGCATGCTACCTCCATACAGCCATCTTGCCTCTTCCCCAGAAATCTTTTCCTATTATTTTTAAAAAAGAAAAATTGTGTTGCTCAATTTGACAGCAAGTATAATAATTTAAACCAAATGGGACAATAATGAGAAAATATAAATTGTCAAGATGGAAATGAAAAATAGAATTTTTCATAAATCTAGAAAAAATGAAATTGAAAAACTATACAATTCTAAAGTGAGAGGAAAAACTAAGGAAAAAATTTATAAATTAATCCCATCAGATCTTTATGTAACAATTAAGATCAAATATTAAAAATATTGCCTACAATCATAGGTAATAAAAGTATCCAATAAATCTTTTCCTTGATACAAATATTATTTTGATGTTTATAGTATTGAAAAATAAAACAGAAGAAAAGTTTAGACCATCCTTCCCAACAAATATCAATGCCAAAACATTGAATGAAATAGTAGAAAATATACCATTAATAATCATCACAAAAAATGAGTTGGAAATTATGAGCAGTGTGGATTTATATGTGAAATGCATATAGTTGAATGTTAGGAAAAGTATAAATGTATAAATCCTATTAGTGTCACAAACAATACTAATCACATTGTTTTACCAAACAAATTTTGCAAGAATATTTTTATTTTATTTTATTTTCCCCAGTTACGTGTTAAAACAAGCTTTAACATTAATTTTTTAACGTTAAGATTTCTCTCTTTTGGAACTTCCCACCCCCATTCCCACTACTGAGAAAACAAGTAATATGATACAGGTTAAAATGTGTAGTCATGGAAAACTTTTCAAAAATAATCATTTGTGAAGGAAAAATTGGCTGCGCCCTCTCCCCCCTCAAAAAAAAACCTATAGAAAAATAAATTTAAAAATAATATGCTTCACTCGTCATTCAAATAGCATCTCAGCATCTCTCTCTCTCTCTCTCTCTCTCTCTCTCTCTCAATGGATTGCATTCTTCATCTTTAGTCTTTCAGAGTTGTCTTGGGTCACAGCACTTCTGAGAAAAGTTATTTTATCATTCACAGCTGATTGTTCTACAATATTGCTATTATTGTGATTATAGTACATTTCACATTGCATCTGCTCAAGTAAGTCATTCTTGTTTATACGAGGTAATCATATCCATCATTTCTTAAAGTAGAATAGCATTCCAACATAATCACATACTACAAATTGTTCAGTCATTCCCCAGCTGATGGACATCCCCTCAATTATCAATTCCTTGCCATCAGAAAAGAGTTGCAATAAATATCCAGATATTCATATCTGTATATATATATATATATACACACACACACACACACACACACACACACATATATATATATATATATATATATATATATATATATATATATATATATATATATATATATATATATATGTATTTCTTTGCTTTTTAATCTCTTCTGGGAATACAGACCCAGTAGTGTCAGTGTAAGATCAATAGGTATACATTGTTTTGGGAATAGTTTGAAATTGCTCCATTGAGTAGTCAAAACATTTCACAACTCTTTCAACAATGCTGTAATGTTTCATTTTCCTTGTGTCTTTGCCTTTGTATTCTATTAGCCTATACAGTAGGTATAAGATGGTACCTCAGAATTTTTCTACTTAACAAATGTTAAATCAATATTGAGCTAGAACATTTTTTAAATATGACAATAGATAGCATTGATAATCTCATCAGAAAACTGCTCATAGCTTTTGGTCATTTATCAGATAGGGAATATCTCCTGTTTTTTATAAAATTGACTCACTTCTGTATGTTTGTGAAATGAGGTCTTTATCCAAGAATCTTGTTTCAAAAAATGTTTTATCAAATTAATTATTGTTAACTATATTTCCCTGCAACCTATTACCACCACCCCTGTTTATTGTATTTTCTCTCTCCTTTCACTCTGTCCCTCCTCTAAAGGGTTTGGCTTTTGACTATTCCCTCCGGTACTCTGTTGTCTCTTCTATTAGAACCCCATCTGCTTTCTCCCATCTCATTCCCCTCTTACATTCCTATAGAGTGAAATAGATTTCTATACCAAATTGAGTATGTGTGTTATTTCTCACTGAAGCAATTCCAATGAGACTAAGGTACACTCATTTCCCCTCATCTCCCTCCACTTCTGAGAAAGTTTTTTCCTTGATTCTTTTATGTGAAATAAATTGCCCCATTCCACCTTCCCCATTCCCTTTATTATAGTATATTCTGCTCTCATCTCAACTCCATCATTTAAATATATTCTCCCTTCATATTAACTTCCACCTGTTCCCTGTCTATATGTGCTCCTTCTAACTACTCTAATATATTGAGTATTTCATAAGAATTACCAGTATCATCCTTCCCCTGTAAAAATATAAACAGTTCAATCTCCTTAAGTCTCTTCTTATTTCCCTTTATTGCTAATTTTTCATGCTTTACTTGAATTTCATATTTGAAGATCAAATTTTCTGTTCAGCTCTGGTCCTTTCATCAGAAAGTTTGATAGTCCCCTATTTCATTAATGTTTATCTTTTTCCTGACAGTGTATGTTCAGTTTTGTTGGACAGTTGATTCTTAGATGCAAAGCAAGCTCCTCCTTCTCCCAGAATATCTATTCTAAGCACTATAATTTTTAAGGTAGAAGCCTGAAAATTCTCAATGGGGGGTGGCTAGGTGGCTCAGTGGATAAAGCACTGGCCCTGGAGTCAGGAGTACCTGGGTTCAAATCCGGTCTCAGACACTAAATATTTACCTAGCTGTGTGGCCTTGGGCAAGCCATTTTACCCCATTTGTCTTGCAAAAAACCTAAAAAAATTCTCAGTGATCCTGATTGTGACTCCACAATAATTGAATTGATTCTTCCTGAGTGCTTGCAATAATTTCTCCCTAATCTTGGAGCTCTAAAATTTGACTACAATAATCCTGACACTTTTCATTTTGATATCTCTTTCAGGAAGTTATCAATAAATTCTTTCATTTTTTTTATTTTACTTTCTGATTCAAGAATAGAAAAGAAGTTTTCCTTGACAGTTTCTTAAAAGATGAGTTCTAGGGTCTTTTTTGATCATGGCTTGCAGATAGTCCAATAATTTTTAATTGATATTTTATTTTTTCAAATACATGCTATGATGGTTTTCAACAATCATTCAAATGTATATGCATATTTTTTAATCAAAAAATTTCCTTCCTTCCTCCATTCCTAACCAACTCCCCTCAGTGTCAAGGAAGTGAGGAGAATATTGTACATACACATTTGTGTTAAACAGTTTCCGTCATTTTCAGTATAAGGAAATGGATTAAGTGAAAGAAATATATGAGATATTCTTTAAAAAATGAATGTGAAGGAATTTTTTTGTTTATTTTGTTTTGTTCTGATTTATTCTGTTTTTCTTCATCTGGATGTGGTTAGCATTGTCCATAGCTGGTCTAATAAGGTTTTCCTAGTTCTCTGTACTGCTGAGAGGAGCTGCATGCATCAGGACTAATTATCTTGCAATGTTGTTGTTAATGTGTACATTATTCTCTTGGTTCTGGTTCCTTCACTCAGCATAATAGCCTGTAATTCCTTCCATGCTTTTCTAGAGTTCAACCATTTGTGGTTTCTTATAGAACAATAGTGTTCCATAATATTCATTTAGCATTACTTGTTTAACCATTCCCCAGTTGAAAGTCATCCCCTCAATTTCTAATTATTTACCACTACAAAAAGAACATTTTGAAACATATGAGACTTTTTCCATTTTTTAATGATTTCTTCTGGTTATAGGCCTAGAAGTTGAATTGCTGGGTGTGAACAGTGTTATTGTTTTTGGGAGTAGTTTTGTATTGCTCTCTAGAATGCTTGAAACAGTTCTCAACTCTACTAGCAATGCATTAATGTCCTAATTCTCCCACAATCTCTCCAACATGGACCATTTTCCCTTTTTAGTCATCTAAGTAAATCTGATAGGTTTAAGGTGATAACCCAGGCTTATTTTAATTTGCATTGCTCTAATCAATAATGACTTGGAGATTTTTGCTTCATTTTTAAACTGACTATTCATATCCCTTGACCATTTATCAATTGGGGAATGACATGTAACCTTATAAATTGGATGCTTGTTTATCAGATGCACCTTTATCAGAACTCCTAGTTGTAAAGATTGTTTCCCACGTTTCTGTTTTCCTTCAAATTATAACAGCATTGATTTAATTAGTGCAATGCCTTTTTAATTTCGCATAGTCAAAATGCTTCATTTTGCAGTCTTTAATATATTCTATTTCTTGTTTCGTCAAAAATTGTCCCCTTTCCATAGAACTGATAAATAGAGCATTTCTTGGTCTATAAATTTATCTATGACGTCACCATTTATGCCTAAATCCTTAACACATTTTGAACTTATTTTGGTATAGGGTATGAGATGTGATGTGAATCTATGCCTAGTTTTTGTCATACTATTTTCCATTTTTTTTTCAATAATTTTTTTGTCAAATAATGAGTTCTTATCCTAGAAGCTAATGTTTTGGGGTTTGTCAAACAGTATATTACTGTAGTCATTTACTAATTTTATTTTGAACCTATCATAATCCAGTGATCCATTACTTCATTTCTTAACCAGTAGCAGGCAGTTTCAATGACTGCCACTTCATAGTATAGTTTTAGATCTAGTAGAGATAGACCACCTTCATTAACATTTTTTCCATCAGTTACTTTGCTATCCTTGACCTTTTGCTCCTCTAGATGAATTTTGTTACTATTTTTTTTCAAGCTTGATAAAATAACTCTATGGTAATTTTTTGTGTGTGGCACTGAATAAATAATTTAATTTGATTAGAATCATATTTTTATTATATTAACTCCACCTAAACATGAGCAATTGGCATTTTTTTCCAATTATTTAGATGTGACTGTGTTTGGGTGAAAAGTGCTTTATAATTGTGTTCATTTTGGGAGGTAGATTCCCAAGTATTTAATGTTGTCTAAAGTTACTTTAAATAGAATTTCTCTTTCTACCTCTTGTTTTGGACTTTGTTCTTCCTATATAGAAATGCTGGTGATTTTTTTGGGTTCATTTTATGTTCCACTACTTGGCTGAATTTGTTAATTTTTTCAAGGAGTCTGTAAAATGGTATTCTCAGTTTTTCTAAGTATATCATCATATCATCTGCAAAGAGTGAAAGCTTTGCTTCCTCCTTGCCAATTCTGATTCCTTCAATTATTTTACTACTCTAATTGCTAGAGCTAGCATTTCCAAAACTATTGAATTGTAATGGTGATAATGGGCACCCTTGTTTCATCTCTGATCTTACTGAAAATGCTCTGAGTTAATCTCCATTAAATATAATATTTGTTGATGGTTTTAGATAGATACTACTTATTATTTTAAGGAAAACTACATTTATTCCTCAACTTTCTAGTTTTGTAAAAAGAATGGATATTGTATTTTATCAAAGGCTTTTTCAACATCTATTGAGAAAATCATATGATTTCTGTTGGTTTTGCTATTGACATGTTCAATTATGTTGAATGTTTTTTCCTAAAATTGAACCAAGCCTGATTACATGCTATAAATCCTGCCTGGTCATGGGGTATTATCCTAGTAATAACCTGCTGTAATCTCATTGCTGTAAGGGGTAAAAATGCTGACTTTTCAAAAATATAGTGTTAAATTAAGCCAGGCCTCAGTTTCTATTTCTCAAGAATCAGGTGAGCATATGAGAACCCGGATTTCCGGTTAGAAAAATTATGTCACCCTAATTGTATAAAGTATAAACAGAGACAGACTCTCTTGTTCAGCTTAGGCAAACCCCCTTCTCTTCAGAGCATTAAGTTAGATCAATTGTTGAAAAGGCCAGCAGAAAAGAAGAGGGGAAATGGGTTGTGGTTTTTGTTTGATTTTAACCCTGCTTCAGCTCTCTCATAGAGAGTTAGGAACTGCCCTGTTTCTTGCAAGAACCGAAATAAATTTAAACTATTTGCTGCCCTTTGAGAGGACTCTGAGTAGTCATTTTGGGTTATGGTCTCAATACCCCACACATTGCTAAACTTTTATTTGAGGTTTTTGCATCAATGTTCATTAGGGAGATTAATCTACAATTTTGTCTGTTTTGGTTCTCCCTCGTTTAAGTTTCAATCAGCACCATGTTGGTGTCATAAAAAGGAATTTGAAAGAACAACTTTTTCCCCCCATTTTTGCAAACACTTTATGTCAAATAGGAATGAATTTTTCCTTAAATGTTTGGTAGAATTCACTTGTAAATCCATATGGACCTGGAAATTTTTTGTTAGGGTTTTTCTTGATGCTTTCTTTAATTTCTTTTCCAGAAATGGGTTTATTAAGTATATTATTTCCTCTTCTATTAATCTCAACAGTTTGCATTTTTGTAATTACTCATCCATTTCATTCATGTTGTTCAATCAATTATTGGCATACTATTGGACAAGTAGTTTTGAATTATCTTGTTAATTTCCTCTTTATTGGTGGTTAGTTCACCTTTTTCATTATTTTAGTACAGGAAACCAGTGATTTACCTATTTTTTGACTTTTACATAAACCAAGTCAATTTTATTTATTATATCATTGTTTTTCTTGCTTTCAATTTTATTAATCTCTCTCTTTATTTTCAGAATTTCTAATTTGGTATTTAATTTGCTCTTTTTTGTTTTTTTAACTTGAAAATCCATTTATTGATGTCTTTTCTATTATACGCATATAAGTATTTGAAAATATAAAATTTCCCCTCAAAATTGCTTTGTTTGCATCCCATAAATTATGGTTTGATGTCTCCTTAGTATCATTTTCTTGGATATAATTATTGATTATTTCTATGTTTAGGTTTTTTAATCCACTCACTATTTAAAATTAAGTTATTTATTTTCCAATTAGTTTTTGATTTCTCTTTCCATGATGCTTTATTACATGTACTTGTTATTGTCTCATGATCTGAGAAGTATGCATTTATTATTTCTGCCTTCCTGCATTTGATTAAAAGGTTTCTATGCCCTAGTAAATGCTTAATTTTGTTATAGATGTCATGTACTGCCAAGAAAAGTTTTCCTCTAGAGTCCTATCATATCTAAATTTTCCTTTTTGTTTATTTTTTTAGTCAGATTCATCCAATTTTGAGAGAGGAAGATTGGGGTCCTCATTTATTAAAGGTTTATTGTCTATGTCTCCTTGTAATTCATTCAACTTTTTCCTCTAGAAATTTGATGCTACACCACTAAGTACACGCAATTTTAATAGTGATATAACTTGCCTATGGTGACTTTTAAGAAGATATCCTTTTAATGAGATATGTTTTTCCTTTTGATTTATCTGAGATCAGTATTGCAACCCCTGATTTTTTGTACTTCTGCTTTAGCATAGTATATTTTGCTGCATCCTTATAACTTTATCCTGTGTGTATCTATCTACTTCAAATGTGTTTTGTGTAAACAACATATTGTAGGATTATGTTTTTTAATCCATTCTGCCCTCCACTTCTGTTGTATCGGACAATTCATCCCATTCACATTTATACTTAAGATTAATAATTCTGTATTTCCTTCCATGGTCCCTTTCTCCATTTATATTTTTCTCTTTCTTCTTATTTCTCCTCACTAAAGTTTTGCTCCCTTTCCCTTTTAAATTTTCTTTTAAAATTTAACTTTCAGGATATTCTCACTTATAACTTCACCTTTCCTTTTATCAGTCCCTTCTTCCCTTATCTTTCTCTTCCCCTGTCCCACCCCTTCTCTGTAGAGTAGGATAGAGTTTTTAAATTCAAGTTGGAATGTATCTTATTCCTTCTATGGGCCAAATCTATGGAAGAGAATTTACTCAGTGTTCAGACCCTCCCTTCTTTCCCTCAAAAATTATAAATCTATGTGCCTCTTTATCTAGTAGTTTTCTGTAGTGACCTCTCTTTTAGCTTTTTGTTTATCTTTGTTGGTTTAACTCTGCTCCTGGGATATGGTGAGTATAGGTACAAGTTTTTTATGCTGGGGCTGGGATCTGATTTCTAGCTTCCTGTTGGCCAATATTTTGCCTATATAGCCCAGGCCTTGCCTTTTCAGAGGTTTATTTTCTCCTTTATGTCCAGGTTCCTCCTATGCCATGATTTGTTTCTAATCTAGTCCTGTCTTTTGCCCAGGTATTCACAGGTTCAGATTTTATTTGGGATTGGCCTCCCTGCTGGCTTGCTATCTAACTGCTCAGACCTATGCTGCTGTCAAGCTGTCATGACCTTGACTGCACTGTGGCTTACAACCTCCCTCTGACTTACCACTTCTACTGCCTTACCTGGCTTTACTTCCCCTTTTTCTCCAAAGAGACAGATCTTCACTGAAGATCCTCCAGAATGTCTTTCATTGAAACCTTCCTTGGGGCTTCTATTTTTCTTCATGGGATCTGTAGCTTTGATGTCCAAGCAGAGGCCTCATTTACTTTGGTAGAGTAAAGCTCTTGGAGCATGTTAGCTTCATACCACCACCTTGGTTCTGCCCCAAATGTCTCTTGTTCAATAATTTTTATTTGACCTCTCCTGGAACCATTTTCCAGGTCAGTTGTTTTCTCCAATAAGATGTTTCATATTCACTCCCAGTTTTCCATTATTTTGTTTTTGTTTTAGTATTTCCTGATTTATCATTAAGTCATCAATTTCCTTTAACTCAGTTTAAATTTATGAGGATTTTCTTCAATGAACTCCTGCCTCCTCTTACATTTGGTCAAGTCTGATTCTTAAGGAATTCTTGTTCTTTTTTTAAAGTTTATTTTTGGGTTTATTTATTTTATATAATTATAATAATTTTGTTATGAGTAAACATAAACCCTCCTCCACCCCAAGAAGATGAGAAACCTAAAGAATAGTGAGAGAGAAAAAATATACTTTAGTTTGTGATCATGTTCCAATGGCTCTGTCTCTGAGGTGAGTTAATTTCTTTATCATAAGTACACCAGAGTGGTTGCTTCAATATTTTTCCCACAGTTTCTATTACTAGTTGTGTTTTCCTCTACTCTATGCCTCCCCACTCTCATTTATTCTATTTTCTCTCTCCTTTCATCCTGTCCTTGTTCAAAACTGTGTTATATCTGAGTACCCTCTCCCACAATCTTCCCTCTCTTCAATCACCTATTCCCCCCTTCCCTCCCCCCATTTTCCCTCATCCCATCCCTTTCTTATCATTTTTCTCCAGGGTAAGAAAGATTTCTATACACTATGAAGTGTGTATGTATGTTATTTGCTCTCTGAGCCATTACTTTTTTTTTAGGTTTTTGCAAGGCAATGAGGTTAAGTGGCTTGGCCAAGGCCACATGACTAGGTGATTATTAAGTGCCTGAGGCCAGACTTGAACTCAGGTACTCCTGGCTCCAGGGCCAGTACTCTATCTACTATGCCACCTAGCCACCCCTCTGAGCCATTTCTGATGAGAATTAAGGCTCACTCATTCCCTCTTGCCTTCCCGTGTTTCACTCCATTGAAAAAGCTTTTTCTTGACTCTTATATGAAATATCTTAACTCCTTCTTCCACTCCTTTCTCTTCCTCCCAGTACTTCCCTTTATCACCCATTGATTCCATCTTTTTCCTATATTATACAATTACATTGAGCTCCTTCCTGTGTCCTCTCTATGTAGGTTCCTTCCAACAGCTCTTACAACTGAGAAAGTTCCAATGAGTTATCAGTGTCTACTTCCCATGCATGAATAAAAACAGTTCAATATTATTAAATTCCTTATATTTAGTCCTTCTTGTCCATCCCCTCTATGGTTCACCAGAGTCCTGTAATTGAAGATTAAACTTTCTGTTCAGCTCTGGTTGTTTCAATAGGAAAGTTTGAAAGTCCCCTGTTTCATTGAAAATCCATTTTTCCCATCAAAAGATGTTCAGTTTTTCTCTGTATTTGATTCTTGGTTGTAAACCAAAATCTTTTCCCTTCCAGAATATCATATTCCAATCTAGTTCCAAGCCCTCAATGTAGATGTTGCCAGATCCTGTTTAATCCTGACTATGGAGCCAAGGTAATTGAATTATTTGTTTCTGGAAGCATTTAGAATTTCCTTTTTGATTTGGGACTTTTGGAATTTGGCTATAACATTCCTGGAAATTTTTCTTTGGGGGATCTCTTTCAGGAGGTGACCAGTGAATTCCCTTAATTTATATTTTACCTTCTCCTTCTAAGTTCTCAGAGAAATTTTACCGAATTATTTCTTGAAAAATGAAGTCTAGGTTCTTTTCTTTGTCATGACTTTCAGGTACCCCAATACTTTTTCTATTATTTCTTCTGGATTTCTTCAAGTTCAGTTGTTTTTTGCAATGAGATATTTCACACGTTCTTCTAATTTTTTTTTATTTTTGGAAGTGATTTATTTCTTCCTGATTTCTCACAAAGTCATCATATTCCTTTAGTTCCATTCTACATTTGAAGGAGTTATTTTCTTCAGAGAGCATTGTTTTATTGCCTTTTCCAGCTGACCAATTCTGCTTTTCTTTTTTTTCCATGTAAATGCCTCTTTATTCCCTCCCCTCAAACAAGAGGGGGTAGGGCAGGGGTAGACTCCCCTGCCCTCATGCAGGGAACAGGAGGTGGATATACACTAGTCTTATTGCCAGATGCTCTGTGGCCATAAAGTAGGAGGGATGGGTGAATTGGTAGCCCCTTCTTCCTGGCACTGGCCCCCCTTTACCAAATCATTCCTATGGAGTTGGGAGGGGCCAGAGGCTGTGTGAGTTGAGGTAAAGATGATTTTTCTCCACTCTCTCCAGGGGAAAGATGTTCTCCCCACATCCCCGGAGGAAAAGCAGCCATCAATCAGGATCAAACTTTCTTCCAGGTAGAATCTTTGCCCCAGGGAAAGATGAATGATCAGTGGGAGTCAGATATTATCTCCAGAGGTCATGTCAACATCAGAGATCCATTGATGTGTGGGCCAGTCAGGTGTGGGAGCAACCCCTTGGCCAAGTGGAATCTCCACTGGATTAGGAAACATGCTCAGCAAGGACTGGACCACATCTCCAGCCAGTGCACTGACTTTAGGGTCCTCCTTTCCTGAGAGTTTAGCTCAGACAGTGGTGACCCTCATGACAACCTCTTGGCCAGATCGGGAGCTGGAATGGGCATTTGGGGGCCTCAGCTGTCCAAGCAGATGCAGAATTGTGTAGCCACAGTGCTGGGGTCAATTCTGCTTTTCAAGGCATTCTTCTCTTTGGCCTTTTGTTTTGTTTTTTCCATTTAGCCTAAACTGGTTTTTAACGTATTATTTTTTTTAGTATTTTTTTTTATTTCTTTCACCAAGCTCCTGATTTGGTTTTCATGATTTTTCTGTATCACTCTCATTTCTCCTCCCAATTTTTCCCTCACCTCCCTTAATTACTTTTCAAAGATTTTTCTGTTCAAATCCTGTCTCAGACATTTAATAATTAACCTAGCTCTGTGTCCTTGGGCAAGCCACTTAACCCCATTTGCCTTGCAAAAACCTAAAACTAAAAAAAAAAAAAAAAAAAGGACTTTTCTGAGCTCATCCAGAGTCTGAGCCTATTTTCTATTTCTCTTGGAGGTTTTGGATATAGAGTCTTCAATTTTGTCAACATCTCAGTATGTGTTTTGATCTTCCATGGGACCAAACTAATTTTCTATGGTCAGATTCTTCGTTTTCTGTTTTTTACTCATTTCCTCAGCCCCAGACTAACTTACAGCACTCCCAAAGCTTTGGGAGATTTTATGGTACACTCCACTGAGACCTTTATTCCTCAAAGGTCTTATGTTCTCTTTCCTGTGCTTTGATGTGTAGATGACCACAGTGCTTTCCTCTGCCTTGGAGATGTGAGGAGTTTCCCTGCTTTCTTAGTATGGAAGGCCAAACTGCAGTCTTGATCTGAGTGTCAGCAAATATCAGAGTCCTGCCCCAGGGAGAACAGAGAGATTTCTGTACTCTCCCACGACTCTTTTACCATCTGTGGTCTGTGCTCTGGAGGTTCTGGCTGGTTTCCCTTTATCCTCACTGTAGGTTCCATGGCCGGCACCACATTCATTCTGGCATAGCAGAGTTCTCTTACTTTCCCTTCTGGAATTCTTCTTCTTATTGATTTTTTTGTATCTAGTTTACCATTTGTCCTAGTTCATTTTTTAAGTTGCTATTTCCTTTTGTATTTTTGTGTCTTTTACCAAGATGTTGACTCATTTGCCATGACTTTTTTTTCATCATCTGATTTCTCTTCACAATTTTTCCTCAGTCTATCTTATTTAGTTTTCAAAATTCTTTTGAGTTCTATAACATGAGATCAAATCATATTTTCCTGGAAGCTTTGAATGCCAGTGTTTTGACTTTATTATCTACTCCCAAATGTGTGTTTTGATCTTCCTTATCATCATAGTAACTTTCTATGATCAGATTTTTTCTTCAGTTGTCTGCTTATTTCCCTAGCCTATGATTTTATTTTAACTCTTTATTATTATCGTTTTCTCCTTCCAGAATGAAAGACCCACTTCCCCATACCTTTGTTTTTCTTTTTTCCCTTGCAGTTGTTTTCAGAGATAGCTTCTAGGTCCCTGCAAGCTTTCAGTTCTTCCAAGAGGGTATCATCTAATGAGCAATTTTTACTACTCCTCGGGAATGTACTCTGGTCTGTAGATGAACACAAGTACTCCTCATAGAATCATGAGGATGGTCCCCAAACCCTGTGGCAACAATATCTGTTGTGCTACTGTACCCCTCTTCCTGGGACTATAATAGAGATTTGAGTATAGGGAAATCAACAGAGTCCTGCCTGAATGATAGCAATGATATCCCTGTGTACTCTTCGTAACCCATTTACCATCTGTGAGTCAAAACCTCCAGAAGCAACTGCCACTGTAACTGATTTCAGTGGCTCACAAGAATGGCTCTTATTCTGTTAAGTCTGGGTCTGTGTTACTGAGATCAATGTATTCTGCTCTTACCTTAATACAACAGATTTTTTTGCTGCTCTTCCAAGTAGCCTTTTTCAGTCTCTGGGATGAGAGGGAAAACTTTCACTGCTGCCACTGACCCAGTTATCCTGCTGCTTGTTCCTTGATTGTAAGGCTGTGCTGTAGTGTATTTCTTTCTTTCTTGGGTTCAACAGATCTTTCCTACAGATCTTCCAAGTTGCTTTTGGTTGGAAAGTTGTTTCATTGCATCATTTTTTGTGCATTCTGGGACTCTAGAATTTATTTACAATCATTATTTAAGGGATTTTGGAGGCATTTGGAGGAGAGCTTGGTAGAATCCCTGCCTTTACTCCACCATCTTGGTTCTGCCTTCCCAATTAATCCAATAGATTTTTTTAAACTTTTTCTTTTAAAATGCAACCACTATTTATATTAAATTCATTAAAATACATGGGAATTGACTATTTTTAAATCAGTAAATCCATAACTATTTAAATTCAAGAGGTAGTATTAATCATTGTGGAGTCAAACAAACATTTGAAATACAGCAATAGTTAAAGATATGAAATTTTACTACTATTATTTGCTCTATTTTAGAAATTCTTTCTAAAATAACAATTTTAGAAAATATGGAAGAAATAATCACAGAGAGGAAATAAAATTATTTGTGGATAATGTTATTTAGAAAACCTTAGAGATTCAAATAAAATTTAATAGAAACAATCAGTAACTTCAATGAAGTAACAATTTTTTTAAATAAAAAATTCTCTGAATGTTGTTAGCAAAGTTCAGTAAGCAGCCATTTATTTTAAAAATGTGATTTAAATTATTACAGAATATATTAATTATTTGGAAGTTTGTTTGACTGACCACACATAAGAATTAATTGAGTAGGCTATAAAACAGTCATTACCAATATAAATAAGACCTAAATAACTGAATAGATATTAATTATGATTTGGAAAAAAAAAGGATTCTTATCAGTGAGGTGAGCCAAAATGACTTTAAAAGACAAATGATTTCTCTTGTCAGACAGGCTTTGGATTTAGGTACAGAATAAGACATTCATTTTCAGACATGTCCTATGGGTTTATTTTGTTGACTGTGATTTTTCGTTATGGGGAAGACATTTTATTTTTTTGGTAAAGAGTTTTAGGTGGATGGATAAAAATAAGGATAGCAATAAAAAAAGGAAAAGAGAAACAAGGTTCAGAAACACTGATTAATCTACATTTTAAAAAAGCTGAACATAATGGAAAATTTTGGTTTCATGTACACATTTTTTCAATTTTTGTATAATTTTAAAAATTAGGTTCTTTTTAAAAAGAAATTTAAAATAAAAAGACATGATTAAAAATACATATCAACATGGATTGTAAATTTACTTTAATTTTTTAAAATTGTTTTTAAATTTTTTTAGGTTTTTTTGCAAGGCAAATGGGGTTAAGTGGCTTGCCCAAGGCCACACAGCTAGGTAATCATTAAGTGTCTGAGGTCACATTTGAACTCATGTACTCATGACTCCAGGGCTGGTGCTCTATCCACTGCACCAGCTAGCCGCCCCTAAAATTTACTTTAAAGAAATTTGACTAATGTATGTCAACTGCCATAATAAAGAGAACTCTTTTACAATAAACATTTCATCTCCTTGTCAAGTAGATAAATATGGCATCTATGGGCAACACTATTTTAAAGAATAAACTCCTTCATTACAATCTTACAAAGAAGGATGGAAAATTATCAGCTATATCACTTCATTATATATCAGGAAACAGAAGTGGTAAAGATAATTTTTATAAAAATCTTAGCAAGATAAAAATAAAGTCATTCTGACAACATTTGAATTCGAAGCTGGAAAAAAGATAGAGATTAAAAATGAAAATAAAAAAAAAACTATTGTAAAACTATTGTAATTGTTTTTACAAGTTCATTTTGCCATGAAGAACTGTGGAGTCATTTCATTTTGATACTGACATGTAAGTATAGGATATGATATAAAGAACTATATATCTGGGGCAACTAAGTTAATAAAGCACCAGTTCTGTGATCAGGAGGACTTGAGTTCAAATCCAACTTCAGATACTTAATAATTACTTAGCTATGTGACCTTGGGCAAGCCACCTAACCCCACTGCCTTCGAAAAACCAAAATAAATAAATGAATGAATGAATAATTGAAATAAATGATATTCCAAACTTTCCCCAAAATAAGTTCCCCGGGCTATGGGTGACCTTGATAATTTGAGTAGTAAGTAAGCAGATTTCCTCTAACAATAATCCACAATATAGCACAAATTTAGAGTTACAGAATACAATGAAAAATTCAAAACCTAATATCCTATTTTACATATTTTAACATAAAATATTTGAAATTATTGAAAGAAAACATTTCCTTAAATGATCTTCTTATTAGGATGTTTCTCATGCATATGTCAAAATCATGCAGAATCTTGAAAAATAACAAAAATATTTGATGACTTTTTGCTTATAAAAATCGAGTAAAATAAAGGATAAAACATAAAACAAAGATACATGTACTTGCTGAAGCATTTTTGCAACTATCTTAGAGATAATTAAGAGTAAAAACAAAGAGAGATGTACTTTAAATGCTAAGTTCCTGTACACAATTCTATTAGTATATAATATTGTGATGATAGCATAAAATCCAGATTACAGAACATGCTTAAATCCATAATAATTAAATAGAGTTTGTTCTACTATACACATTTTTTAAATGAAGGAGTGACTTCTTTTTTTCTACATAACCATAGAACTCTTTCATCATAGACACTTAACCTTGTAGAGACACAGCAAATGGACAATGAGCTAGAACCCCAAATTAACAAAATCTCATTTCTTTTGCTTTGATGAAGATAAAGTTCCTTTAAGGGTCCCAAGATTTGAAGGAGAGATCAGTTTTTAAAGTAACTATGCTTCTATTCATACTTTTAGACATATATTTTATGTTTTGGGGCATATAGTTTCATCATGGGGGTAAATTATTAAGTACTTTTCCTCTGTGGTTTTCTATGATGATATTGTATGATTTCACATTAAAGAATACTGTATATAGTCTCCAAAGAATCAAAATTGAGAATCAACTACACAATAGTGTTGGAACTAAAAAAAAGGAAAATAAATCTAAAAATGGTGTCATCAGAGAAAAATATTACGAAAAAAATCATGACTGTTGTTTTATTGACAGTAAAAGATAAGCAATGGATGCATGTTCCATTATCTTTCATATAATGTTGGGAGATCCAGAGGAAACCAATCTACATATTGGGTGAAATGTCTGAGGTATGAGAGGATATGGACAGAAATGACATCAAATCAAAAAATAAAAAAACAACAGCATAACTTTGTTTAAAAAAGAGAGAGAGAGAAACAGAAAATTCCAATAGATTAAATCACAACTCTTTCTAAGGGGGGAAAAACAACAAAGAATTTACTCTTAGATAGTAGACAATCTCAAAAAGTCATAATCCAATAGTGATTCATGAATAGCCATCAAAATGTGACCCAGTAAAAAGGAAGGAAAAACTATGTATTTATATATTTGGGAATAGGGTTAGAGGAATATTTTCTAAGTTATCTCTAAGCAACATATAGTTGAAGTCAGAAAATTCTTGAAGCCTTGGAAATGTTCTTGGATGGTCTCATTAAAGCATGCAGAATGTAATGACAGGCATTGCAGTTCTCCCAACCACAACCTGAGACTAACCAAGAAGGAGAAAATGATCTGAAAACACAATGATCATGAAACAAGCAAAGATCTTTTTCCCAGACTGAACACACAGTTTAAACCATAAGAAGATTTAAGAGATGACTAAACTCCACTGTCTCAAAAGGAGACCTTCAAATACCTAATTAATTTTTCATTTGCTTTATAGCTCTAGCAGATGTTGCATTGCTCATAGCTTAGCTTGTCACTAAGGTGCTAGGGGGAAAATGGTCTCTTTTTAAATTTGAATTAGCACTCTATCCAAGATGACAAAGAATTAGAGGGGTATGTGCGATACAGAATATCCTGTATGTTTATCTATCTATCTATCTATCTATCAGTGTGAATGTGTTATTTATGTAAAACTTACATTAGATATGAAAGAAAATATAAGCATTACTATGATTTGAAGAAGTTAAGACATATTTTGAATATGCGTAATAACTGCAAGAATTATTGAGAGGTATGCAAACTGGAGGAAAAAGAATTTTTTTTCAGATGTTGAAATGAAATTTTTCAGGAAAAAAGAATTAAAGTTGAGTGAAATCAGAGAATACATAAAATCTTGGTTTGAATCAGTAATGTATTGTATTATATATTGGGTTTAAATGATGACAAAAATGCTTAAAATACATAGTATATCTGTGATCTAGGGAAAATCTCTTAACATCTCTAAATCCCAGTTTTCTCATGATTCTCATATGGATTCTGATTAGGGGAACTTGTATAGTGTAGTGTCCCAACTTCTTTCTTTATCACTAGAAGTGACATATTCTTCTACCTGAGGGGCAAACTGATACAGTTTTTTTTTTGTTAATTATTTTTAATAGTCATCTTATATTGACAACAATCCTGGAAGTAAGTGCTACCTAGATTTGAACTCGGGTTTTCCTCACTCCAGGTCCAGTGTTCTATCTATTGTGTCACAAAGCTTTCTCTTTATCCTTTCAAATGCCATTCAAGGATATTCTCATTATGGACTTAGATTCCATCTTCCTCCACATAAATTCACCTCCTTAGGGCCCCAGATCCCAATCTCTTCTGATTGCTTCCTCCCTTCTGCTCTCCTGCATGTCTTCATATTGCTTAGAGACTAGGAATTACAATGCCTTATTGTTCACTCGTGAATTTAGTAAAGATGAATCATCACCTACTCCCTTCAGTAACTTGCTTCTCTATGCAAGTGCAAACTCTACTTTCACTGTCTACATATTGCTAAACTTGTACAATGTCAAGATGTAAATTCAACTCTTATTTTTGTTTCTACTGATTTTTCTCAATTTACTTTAAATCTTTAACCCTTTGGTTAATTCTTTTTCATTGTCCTTTGCTGACTTCTCTTTGCTAATCCCATATATCACTCATTTTAATTTTGTAATCTTTTGGAAAAAAGCCAATGAATAAGAGATACTTTATATCATTACTCAACTTTGATAAATGCCTTTATCTTTCTGATGTAATTGATGTTTAGATTCTGAAAAAGTAAGTGGAGAAAGAAATGGAATAGATGTGAAACTAGTAATTGATAACTAAAGCAGTCTGATCCTTCTCTTCTGCTACTATTCTTTTTACCTAACCCAGATAATATTTACATGTTCTTGCATTTTTCTCTCTTCTCTTAACTCACCGTGTTTGAGGTGTGATTTGCTTGTTACAGTTTCCTCTCTATCTACTCTAAATATTAAATGATTCACTCCCTTGTTTCTCTAAATAATTATTTCTCTATTAAACATAAATGTATCAAACTGTTGAATGATGTGATATATACATGTATATTTATTTTGTATATATGGATGTTTTATGTATAAAATAATAAAATCCTTTGCCTTGTTCACCTAGTCTGAGATTCAGAAATGCCTACCCCTCTCACCTCCAAGTTTATTAATATTATTCATAGTTACATGAAAATATCTAAGATATCAAATCATAGGTAATTGCTTATTTGTCATTTAGTTCTTTCTCATTATTCAAAAGTGTTTATTTTCTCAATTCCCCAAAGCTCTTTTGTTCTCATCTCATTCATTCTATCCATCTCTGAAATTTTCATTATAAATGATGCAATAGCATTCTGGGATGAAGTCCAGATAGCCACATGAAGCTTGCATACTTCCTGAGCTTTTCTCAAAACAAAGTTAAATGAAACCTCTGCACAGAGAAAAGGCAAGATCCAAAGAAGTTTTCAATGGTAGATATAATAGAGGAAATTCAGTAAAGATCTGTCTCTTTGGGATGGAAATGGGAAGTAAAGCCCAGCTAGATAGGACAGTGAGAAAGCCAGCAGGAGGCTTTCAGACACAGTGCAGTTCAGGTCCCAGCAGTTTGGCAAAAAAAAAAAAAAAAAAAAAAGCTACTGGCAGCTATAAAGGAGCCAGGAGTGAGATTTCTAACTCCAAAGTCTTAACCCTGGGAACACTGAGGCAAAAGAGAGGACTTGGTTGGACACAAAACACTTCATAGGAAGAACCTGGACATAAACAAACCTCTGAAAGGGCAATGTCTAATCTCCATCGACAACATGTTGACCAATAACAAGCCAGGGATTAGACCCCAGTCCCAGTATTAAAAAAAAAAAAAAACTTGGTTCTGTACTGCCTATACCCCAGAATTAAAGTTCAGACAATCAAGATGAGCTAAAAATCTAAAAGAGTGCTCACTATAGAAAGTCAATATGCAGATATAGATAATAACAATGTCACCTCAGAAGAGAAAATAGTGAAAAAATTCCTACAAAAAAGTCTAAAAAGAGTCTATGAATTGGATGCAAATCCAAAAGCTCGAAAAAAGAGCTTAAGAAAATTTAAAACCAATAAAAAAGAAAAATGGAAAAAATGAAATGAGATTCATGCTGGAAAATTTTGAAAAATTGACCAAGTAAGTCAATTACCTTAAAAGTAAAAATAATCAACTGGTAAAATAATATAACCTTTCAAAAAGTAAAATTGGCCAATTGGAAAAAGAATGCAACTCAGCAAAGAGTAAAATTAACCAACTTGAAAAGAAAACACAAAAACTAACTGAAGGAAATAAAACTCTAAAAATAAGAATTGGATAAATAAAAACCAATGAATCAACAGGACTAGAAGATTCTATCAAAAAAAGTAAAAAGAATGAAAAAATTAAGAAAACATAAAATACCATTTAGGAAAAGCAAACGACCTAGAAAATAGATCCAGGAGAGATCATTTATAAATTATTAGAATACCAGTGAGCCTTGATCAAAAAAAATAAGAATTTGGAAAACATCTTTCAGGAAATTATCAAGGGAAACTGTCCGAATCTGCTAAAGCAAGAAGACAATATATTGTTGAAAGAAAACATAGAACTCCTCCAGAAAGAGACAGCAGGTTAAAATCCAAGACCTATCATAGCCAACTTCCAAAATTCTCAAATAGTCCTGTCAGCAGCAAAACATATGTAATTTAAATGCAAAGGAAACACAGTCAGACTTTCATAGGTATTATCAGTTTCAAAACTGAAAGATCAGAGGACCTGGAATACCATATATCAGAAAGCAAAGGACCTTGGATTTCAACCAAAAATTTGTTATCTTGCAAAATGAAGCATATTATGTCAGAGGAAAAAGATGGATGTTCAATGAAATAGAGGACTTCAAAAATTTCCTGATAGAAAGATGAGAACTGAACAGAGAATTCAGTCTACAAAATTAAAACTCAAGAGACATGTAAAAAGATAAATGAAAAGGGAAAAATATATGTTAGTCAAGAAAATTAAATTGTAAATAACCCTATAAGGGAATATATAACACTTGCAAATCTTGAGAATTTTAATTTTCTAAAGACAGTTAAAGGCTTGAATGTAACCAAAGAGACTGAAAAAAATTAATAAACATGGTTGCTTCTTTCCATTGAAAAAGACTAAGATGACACCACAATGTTTGAGAAAGAAAGCCTAGAAGAAAAGCAGAGATTGTTACTCTAAACATGTGTCTCAGTTTCCTTTAATCTAATTTAATACTGTATTACTCAAAAAGCATAATATTTTCTCTCAATAGGGCATCCTATGCTGGGTGGTCCATAGTCACTGTCTCCCATTCCTTACAAAAAAATTGTAAAATTCTTAAGAGACCTTCTGGGTGTCGTGAAACTTAGAGCATTTAGAGGCTTCATAGCTAATTAAATCAAAACTCAATTTAGGGGAAGAGGGTGTGGATGTACTTAGAAGGGTTGGATTTAATCCATATTTCTGTTAACAATGGTTTAAGTACAATGGTTGCAGAGATAAAGGAGGGTTGATAGAGATTATGTTTGAGGGAAATGCAAATAATTCTTGAAATGATTTGACTTCACATGATTCTTTGACTCATGAAGACTGGGTATCCTTAAAGGGTATTTGAAAAGGGATAATGTACAAAATGATTATTGTTATGTGATTCATGATTTTTGAGAAGTGTATTTTTAATGACATGGAAGAGGGGGGAATACTTAGTGACCAGGAGGCCCTGCTGTTATCAAGCAATGAATTAATCAATCAACCTGTGATTATACTTTTATTGATAGTATATTGTTACATTGAGCTTATCAAGCAATCAAGAAATCAATTAATTAACCTTGGATTGATGATAATTTGTTTGAGAGTACTTCTATTAATAAATAATAAGGGTTGAAAAGCCACAAAGATCTATCATGGAAGAGAAAAAGAACGGAGGGTGTGAACCCTTACTAAATCCTATTCAATAAATTCCTCTCATAGAAGAAATAAGATACATTCCTACTCTTGGTTTAAAAAGCTATCCTATTTTATGGAGAATGGGGGAGAAGGGAAAGAAAAGGGAAGAAGGGACTGATCAAAAGGGAAGGCAGTGAAATAAGTGAAAATAAACTGAAAGTCATAATTTAAAAGAATAGTTTAAGGGCAAAGGGAGCAAAATTTTTGAGGAAGAATAAGAAGAAAGGAAATAGAAAAGCATAAACAGAGAGAGGTAGCATGGAGGGAAATACAGAATTAGTAATCTGAACTATAAATATGAATGTTATGAATTGTCCCATAAAAAAGAAGCAGATAGAAGATTGGATGAAAAGTCAGAATCTTACAATATGTTATTTACAATAGGAAAAGATTAATGTTCAACAAAATAGAGAACATCAAAAATTCCCTGATAAAAAGATGAGAACTGAAAAGAGAACTCAGTCTACAAATGCAAAACTCAAGAGATACAGAAAAAGGCAAATGAAAAGGGGAAAAATACATGTTGGTTGCATAAACCTTATTAGCTTCAACATTGAAAGACCAGAGGACCTATAATGCCATATATCAGGGGGCAAAGGACCTTGAATTTTAACCAAAAATTTACTATCTTGCAAAATGAAGCATATTATGTCAGAGAAAAAATGGATGTTCAATGAAATATATGCATCTGAATCAGAGAAATGTACAAAAAGGAATGGTAAAAGGCTAGAGCAGGACTCCCAGCCAAGATGGCAGAGAGAAGACAGCCCAGTTCTGAAGTCTCCTGATCTCTTCCTCATCTATCACATGAAACAAACCTCTTAAGAGAAATCCAAACTACAAAACCAAGAAAGAAAAGCCAGGAGAAAGAACATCTACTTCAGGATTTGTCTCTGGCAGCAGCTTTGGCCAAATTTGGGCAGGTGAGTTTGGGCTCAGAGGGAGATTAACAGCTGAATTGGAACCGGAGTATTAGGGCCCAAGAGCCGAACCTGCTGGATCAGTGGTGGGGCTGGACAACAAGGGCTTGGATCCATGGGGGAGCAGAGGCGCTGATGTTGGTGCTGTTCCCCTGGACCTTGGGCATGGGGCTGGGGGGGAGAGTTCTGGTGCAAGAGAGCTGCGGACACCATCCTGGGCTCCTCTGGTCCCATTACAACTCAGACCTCCTCCCAAACAAACAAATGCAAACTACTTCTGCCTCAGGCACAAGGGTGTGAGCAGAAGAACCAGCTAAGCTGAGGAATGACCTCAGGCCAGGGTAAAGCCCACCTTTGATTGAAGGCAAAAGAATTCAATAGCTCCATCCGTTCATTTCAAGCAAAGAGAGAAGGCCTCAGCCAAGGTCACAGACACTCCAGAGAAAGCAACCAACACCTCCTACTGGCGAGCCAGAGAAACTGTACTCAGGGAGTAAAGCCTTTAGTTATCCCAAGCCCTGATGAACCAGCCCCTCCCAAACTCAAGGTCTTAGCAAAATTAAGAAGGATCAGCAGAAAGGGGGATCCATAGAAAAATTCCTGGAAGGGAAAGACCCTAACTCAGAGAGACCTGGAAACTCTGAGGAGAATACAATCTGGTCTCCAGCACAGAAATACTTCCTTGAAGATATAAGGAAGGAGCTTAAAAATGTGCGAGCGACAATTAATACCTTGCAACAAGAAAACAAAACTTAGAATGTACAATTGGACAAATACAAATGGAGAATAAATGTCTCAGATCATCAATTGGACAATTACAAAATGAGAATAATTCTCTCAGATCCTCAAATGGGCAAATTCAAAAAGAAATTAATTCTCTCAAAACCTCAATTGGTCAAATGGAAAGCTCTTTCAAATGTAGAATTGACCAATTGGAAAAGGAGTTGCAAAAGGTTAATGAAGAAAAATCCTCCCCCCCAAAAAAGAACAGAGTTTACAGAAACTAATGACTCCATGAGACAGCAAGAGTCAGTTAAACAAAATCAAAAAAATAGAAAAAATAGAAGCAAATGTAAAATACCTCATCAGCAATACCACTGACCTCGAGAACAGATCAAGGAGGGGCAGCCTGAAAACTATAGGACTTCTTGAAAACATTGAAGAGAAAAAAAGCCTGGACTTAATATTACAAGATCTAGTTATGGAAAACTGCCCCGATATCATGGAACCAGAAGGCAAAGTAGTTATTGAAAGAGTACATCGATCCTCACCAGAAAAAGATCCTAAAATGAAACCACCAAGGAATGTTGTGGCCAAACTGCAGAACTATCAGATAAAAGAGAAAATCCTGCAAGCAGCTAGAAAGAAACAATTTAAATATCAAGGAGCCACAGTAAGGATCACTCAGGACCTGGCTGCATCAACATTTAGGGATCGAAGGGACTGGAAGGAGATATTTAGGAGAGTAAGGGAGTTTGAAATGCAGCCAAGAATCTACTTTCCTGCAACATTGAGCCTTCTCTTCCAGGGAAAAAGATGGACATTTAATGAAATGGAAGAATTCCAAAAATTTCTGATGAAAAGACCAGAGCTAAACAGAACATTTGGACATCAAACAGGAGGTTCAAGAGACTCATTAAAAGGTAAGCAAAAGAGGGGGAGGTAAAAGGAAAAAAAGGGCAATCCAGTAATTTGAAACTGGCTATATCCTGGCATGCAGTGGGAGGAAAAAGATTCTCATAAATCTTGAGAATTGTAACTCTAACAGAGAGAATACACCTAGCCAGAAATGATGGACATTCATGACCTATCCATGAGACTGATAGCTAATGGGATGTAACTGGCTTTAGCCCCACTTGGGAGAAAGATTCTAATAACTTTCAGGAAATTTGACTCTACTCGATAGAATATACTGAACTAGAAGGGACAGACACTCAGAATTTTCTATCACTTAGAATGATATAGAAAAACACGGCCACCTTGAAAAGGGGGACAGGAAAGAGAGTGGAGGAGAGAGGGGATTGAATGGGGTAAATCCCATTACACTAAGAGGTACAAAAAAACCTATTGTAATAGAGAGGAAGAAGGGAGCAGAGGAGAAACACCTGAATCTTCTTCTCATCATACTTGGCTTAAAGACAACCTATGCATACTCAGTTAACTTATAAAACGTCTAACCTTTCAAGTATTAAAAGGGGAAAATGGGAAGGGGGGATGGAGAATGGGAAGGGGAGTGGGGGAAAAAGGGGAAATAACAAAAGGAAGGGAAGGGAAAAAGGGAAAGGGGAAAGAAAGGGGAGGGGGTGATATAGGAGGGCAAACACACTGAAAGGGGTGGTATTCAGAAACAAAATACTGGGTAATATGGATAAGGGGGGGAAGGGGGAAAATACAACCGGAGGGAAAATAGCATGGAGGGCAATAAAGATTTAATAATCATAACGTTGAATGTGAATGGGATGAACTTTCCTTTTAAACATAAGCAAATAGCAGTGTGGATTAAAAAGCAGAATCCTACAATATGCTGGTAAGAAGAAACTCACTTGAATCAGAGAGATACATATAGAGTAATGGTAAAAGGTTGGAGCAAAATATATTTTGCTACAGCTGAAGTGAAAAAGGCAGGGGTAACAATCCTTATCTCAGACAAAGCAGCAGCAAAAATAGGTAGCTTTAAAAGAGATAAGGAAGGAAAGTTTATCCTCTTAAAAGGTACCATAGACAATAAAGTCATTTCACTATTGAATATATATATGCACCCAGTGGGACAGCACACTAATTCTTAGAGATGAAGCTGAAAGAACGACAGGAAGACATAGACAGCAAAACTCTACTAGTGGGAGACCTCAACTTCCCGCTGTCAGATCTAGATAAATCAAATCATAAAATAAACAAGAAAGAATTTAAGGAGGTAAATAGATTGTTAGAAAAATTAGATATGGCAGACTTATGGAGGAAACTGAATGGGGATAGAAAGGAATATACCTTTTTCTCTGCAGTACATGGAACTTATACAAAAATTGACCATGGACTAGGACATAAAAACCTAATGAACAACTGCGGAAAGGCAGAAATAGTGAATACATTTTCTCAGATCACAATGCAACAAAAGTCACATGCAATACTTGGCCAAGGAGATATAGAACCAGAACAAATTGGAAACTGAATAAACTCATTGTAAAAAATGAGTGGGCCAAAAAAAAAATTGCAGAAAGTATTAACCATTTTATCCCAGATAATGATAATAATGAAACCTATGGGATTCATTCAAAGCGACTCTCAGGGGATACATTATAGCTCTAAATGCTTACATGAATAAATTGGAAAAAGAGGAAATCAATGAACTAACCAAGCAACTAAAAAATTAGAGAAAGAACAAATCAAAAATCCCCAATTAAATACAGAATTAGAAATTCTAAAAATTAAGGGAGAAAATATTAAAAGCAAAAGCAAAAAAAACTATTGAATTAATAAATAAAACCAAAATTTAGTATTATGAAAAAAACAATAAAATTGATAAATCTCTGGTCAATTTGATTAAAAAAAAGAAAGAGGAAAACCAAATTGCTAGTATTTTAAATGAAAAAGGTGAATTCACCACCAATGAGGAGCAAATTAAAGTAATAACTTGAAATTATTTTGCCCAACTCTATGCCAATAAATTTGATAATCTAAGTGAAATGGATGAATATTTACAAAAATATAAGTTGCCCAGGTTAAACGAAGAAGAGATTAAATACCTAAACAGGACTATTTCAGGAAAAAGAAATTCAACAAGCCATTATTGAAGTCCCTAAAAAAAATCTCCAGGGCCTGATGGATTCACAAGTGAATTCTACCAAATATTTAAGGAACCATTGGTTCCAATTCTATATAAACTCTTCGGAAAAATAGGAAACGATGGAACGCTGCCTAACTCTTTCTATGAAACCAATATGGTATTGTTACCTAAACCAGGAAGAGTTAAAACAGAGAAAGAAAATTATTGACCTATTTCCCTGATGAATATAGATGCAAAAATGCTAAATAAAATCTTAGCAAAGCCATTACAATACTAGGATAATACAACATGATCAAGTAGGATTTATTCCAGGAATGCAGGATTGGTTCAATATTAGGAAAGCCATTACTATACTCAATTATATCAAGAACAAACCTATCAGAAACCATATGATAATATTGATAGAAGCTGAAAAAGCTTTTGACAAAATATAGCATCCATTCCTATTAAAAACACTAGAGAGTGTAGGAATAAACGGACTGTTCCTTAAAATAATTAGCAGTATCTGTTTGAAACCATCAACAAGCATTATATGCAATGGGGATAGGCTAGAGGCATTCCCAATAATATCATGGGTGAAACAAGGGTGCCCATTATCACCACTACTATTCAATATTGTATTAGAAATGTTAGCATCAGCAATTAGAGAAGAAAAAGAAATTGAAGGAATTAGAATTGGGAAGGAAGAAACAAAACTCTTACTCTTTGCAGATGAAATGATGGTCTACCTAGAGAATCCCAAGGAATCTTCCAAAAAACTACTGGAAAGAATTAGCAATTTTAGCAATGTTGCAGGTTATAAAATAAACCCTCATAAATCCTCAACATATTTCGGAGTCTATTTGCCAAGACAGATTCAGAATCTTTTTGAAAACAATTATAAAATACTTCTCACACAAATTAAATCAGATTTAAATAACTGGGCAAATATCAACTGCTCATGGATAGGTAGAGCTAATAAAATAAAAATGACAATTCTACCAAAACTAAACTATCTGTTTAGTGCCCTACCAATCAAAATTCCAAAAATATTACTTTATTGAGTTAGAAAAATTGTAACTAAATTCATATGGAGAAATAAAAAGTCAAGAATTGCAAGGAGCTTAATGAAAAAAGTGCAAAAGAAGGTGGCTCAGCCCTACCGGATCTAAAATTATATTATAAAGCATCAATCATCAAAACTGTTTGATATTGGCTAAGAAATAGAGTGGTGGACCAGTGGAATAGACTAGGTGTAAAAGCACGAGATGATTATACTAATCTGCGGTTTGATAAACCCAAAGAGTCCAGCCATTGGGATAAAAACTCCCTCTTTGATAAAAATTGCTGGGATAATTGGAAGTTAGTATGGAAGAAACTTAGATTAAACCAACACCTCACACCCTTTACCAAGATAAGATCCAAATGGTTATAGGACATAGATATTAAAAAACAATGCTATAAGCAGAATAGACAATCAAGGACTAGTCTACCTGTCAGATCTATGGAAAGGGGAGCAATTTATGGCTAATGAAGAGTTGGAGAACATCACCAAAACCAATTAGATGATTTTGATCACATTAAATTAAAAAGCTTTTGCACAAATAAAACCAATATAACCAAGTTAAAAAGAAATGTAGTAAACTGGGAAACAATCTTTACAACTAACAATCCTGACAAAGGATTCATTTCTAAACTATACAGAGAACTAATTCATATTTTTAAAACAAACAGCCATTCCCCAATTGACAAATGGTCAAAGGATATGCAAAGGCAATTTACAGATGAGGAGATCAAACAATGCATAGCCATATGAAAAAAAATGCTCTAACTCATTAATTATTAGAGAAATTCAAATTAAAGCTTCTCTGAGGTACCACCTCACAACTCTCAGATTGGCCAATATGACCAGGAAGGAAAATGATCATTGCTGGAAGTGTTGTGGGAAATCTGGGACACTACTATACTGTTGGTGCAGTTGTGAACTCATCCAACCCTTCTGGAGAGCTATTTGGAACTATGCTCAAAGGGCAACAAACATGTGCATACCCTTTGACCAAGCAATACCACTACTTGGTCTATACCCTGAAGTGATGATGAAAAAGGGTAAAAACATTCCTTGTACAAAAATATTCATAGCAGCCCTGTTTGTGGTGGCAAAGAATTGGAAATCAAGTAAATGTCCTTCAATTGGGCAATGGCTTAGGAAACTGTGGTATATGTATGTCATGGAACACTATTGTTCTATTAGAAACCAGGAGGGACGGGACTTCAGGGAAGCCTGGTTGGATTTTCGTGAATTGATGCTGAGTGAGATGAGCAGAACCAGAAAAACCCTGTACACCCAAACAGCAACATGAGAATGATGTTCAACCTTGAAGGACTTGCTGATTCCATCAGTGCAACAATCAGGAACAATATTGGGCTGTCTGCAGTGGAGAGTGCCATCTGTATCCAGATAAGGATCTTTGGAGTTTGAACAAAGTGCAAGGACTATTTCCTTTAATTTAGAAAAAAACAGGTATCTTATTGTCTGATCTTGTTACCTCTTAGACTTCTCTTCTTTAAGGACATGATTTCTGTCTCATCACAACCAATTTGGATCAAGGTACAACATGGAAACAAAGTAAAGACTGACAGAGTGCTTTCCGTGGGGCGGGTGGGGGCAGGTAGGCAAGATTGGCAGGAAAATTGTAAAAGTCAAATAAAAACTTTAATAAAAATAAATTTATAAAAAATGTAAGAGCAAAGCATAATATACTTCAGATGAAGTTAAAGAAAATCAGGGGTGGGATTCTGATCTCACATAAAACAAAAACAAAAGTTAATCTCATTAAAAGGAATAAGAAAGAAACTACATCTACTTAAATGGCACCATAGGCAATGAAACTATATCATTATTAAACATGTATGCACCTAGTGGTATAGCATCCATATTCCTAGAGGCAAAGCTCAGTGAATTATCAGGAGACATAAACAGCAAACTCTTTTTTTTCAGTTTTTTCCATGGCAAATGGGGTCAAGTTGTTTACCCAAGGCCACACAGCTAGGTATTTATTAAGTATCTGAAACTGGATTTGAACGCAAGTACTCCTGAATCCAGGGCTGGTGCTTTATCTGCTATGCCACCTAGCCGCTCCAACAGCATACTCTTAATAAAGGGGCACCTCATCATCCCTCAGTCTTAAATAGATAAATCTAACTACAAAATTAATATTAAGGAAGTTAAGAATGTGAGTAAAATCTTAGAAAACTTAGATATAATAGACCTCTGGAGAAAACTGAATGGGGATTGAAAAGAGTATACCTTTATCTCTGTAGTATATGGCATCTCTAAGAAAACTGATAAAATAAACAAGAAGGAAGTTAAGAAAGTAAATAAAATAAGACTCCTGGCCAAGATGGCAGAGAAAAGACAGGCACTGTGTTAAGTGCTCCTCTTTCCCCTCAAAAAATAACATGAAAGAACTTCTTAAGAGAAATTCAATAGACAAAGCTCAGAAAGAGAAGCTAAGAGAAGAACACCTACTAACAAGATCTGTCTCAGAAGTCCATGAGTGAACCAGGAGATGAGAGAAAAGGGTCAGCAGTGATGGGGTAGAAGCCAGAGGGTCAGCCTCGGGTGAGGACTTTGGTAAGTGGCGGCTACGAGATTCAACTCTAGCTGCAGAAACAAAATATTGGGGAATATGGATAAAGGGAATACAAAGGAAAAATCCAAAAAGATGAAAGATACAATGGAGGGAAATAAAATGTTAGTGATTATAAGTTTGAATGTGAATGGGATGATCTCTCCATTAAGAAGTAAGCAAATAGCAAAGTGGATTAAAAACCAACATCCTACAATATGCTGCTTACAAGAAACTCATTTGAAGCAGACAGAGATACATAAAGAGTAACGCTTAAAGGTTGGACCAAAATATATTTTGGATCATCTGAAGTGAAGAAAGCAGGGGTAGCAATCCTTATCTCAGGCAAAGCAGCTGCAAAAATTGATAGTATTAAAAGAGATAAGGAAGGGAACTATGTCCTCATAAAAGGTACCATAGACAATAAAGTAATTCCAATACTGAATATGTATGCACCCAATGGGATAGCAACCAAATTCTTGTAGAAGTAGTTGAAACAGCTACAGCAAGACATCGATAGCAAAATGCTATTAGTAGGAGACAACCTTCTGCTTTCAGATTTCGATAAATCTAATCATAAAAATAAACAAGAAGCAAATTGAGGAAGCAAATAGATTGTTAGGAAACCTAGATATGATAGGCTTATGGAGGAAAATAGATGGGGATGGAAAAGAATATACATTTTATTCGGTAGTACATGGCACTTACACAAAAGTTGATCATATATTAGGGCATCAACAACCAAATGATCAAGTGCAGAAAGGAAGAAATAATGAGTACATAACTCTCAGATCATAATGCAATAAAAATCATATGTAATATGGGGCCAGGGAGATATAGTCCCAGAAAAAATTGAAACCTAAATAACCTCATTTTAAATAAAGAATGGATGAAGCAACAAATAATATGAAGAATTAATTATTTCATCCTAAATAATGGCAATAAAGAAACAACATACCAAATGCTATGGGATACACTCAATGTGGTTGTCAGGGGATATATTACATCTTTAAAAGCTTACACAAATAAATTAGAGAAAGAAGGAATCAATGAACTAAATATGCAACTAAAAAAATTAGAGAAAGAACAAATTAAAAGCCCCCAATTAAATACCAAATTAGAAATTCTAAAAATTGAAGGAGAAATTAATAAAATTGAAAGCAAGAAAATTATTGAACTAATAAATAAAACCAAGAGCTGATTTTATGAAAAAATATTTTATTTATTTAAATTTATTTATCATATATATAATAAAAACATAATATTATAACTATATATATATAAAATGTAAATTATAGCTATAATTTATTTAAAAAACAAAAGAAGAAAACCAAATTGATAGTATCATAAATGAAAAGGGTGAATAACCATCAATGAGGAGGAAATTAAAGTAATAATTCAGAATTATTTTGCCCAACTCTATGCCAATAAATTTAACAATCTAAGTGAAATGGATGAATATTTACAAAAGATATGCTGCCCAGATTAAATGAAGAGGAAATTCAACACCTAAATAACCCTATCTCAGAAAAAAAAAACATTCAACAAGCCATTATTGAACTCCTGAAGTAAAAATCTCCTGGGCCAGATGGATTCACAAGTGAAATCTATCAAACATTTTAGGAAAAGTTGGTTCCATTTCTATGTAAACTCTTTAGGAAAGCAGATGAAGATGGAACTCTGCCTCTTTCTATGACAACAATATGGAACTGATACCTAAAATCAAGAAGAGTTAAAACAGAAAAAGAAAATTATAGGCCTATCTCCCTGATGAATATTGATGCAAAAATCCAAAATAAAATCTTAGCAAAATGATTACAACAAATTATTACAAGGATAATACATAATAATTTAGTAGGAATACAAAGTTGGGGCAATATTAGGAAAACTGTTAGTATAATTAGTATAATTATTTAGTGTAATTAATTATATCAAAAACAAACATCAGAAATCATATGATCCTATCAATAGATGCTGAAAAAGCTTATGAGAAAATACAGCATTCATTCCTACCAAAACGACTAGAGACTGAAGGAATAAATGGATTATTCCTCAGAATAATAAATAGTATCTATCTGAAACCATCAATAAGCATTATATTAAGCAGGGATAGGCTAGAGGCCTTCCCAATAAGATCAGTAGTGAAACAAGGATAACCATTATCACCACTATTATTCAATATTGTATTGGAAATGTTAGCTTCAGCAATAAGAGAAGAAAGAGAAATTGAAGGAATTAGAATAGGGAAATAAGAACAAAACTGTCACTCTTTGCATATGACATGATGGCATACCTAGAGAATCCCAAAAAGTCATCTAAAAAGCAACCAGAAATAATTTGCAACCTTAACAAAGTCACAGGATATAAAATACAACCTCATAAATCCTCAACATTGCTATATATGACTAGCAAGATACAGCAGGAAAAGCTAGAAAGAGAAATCTCATTCAAAGTAACCACAGACAATATAAAATAACTGGAAGTCTACTGGCTAACACAGAGTCAGACAATTGCAAAACTCTTCTCACACAAATAAATTCCAATTTAATAATTGGGCAAACATCAGCTGCTCATGTTTACATCAAGTTAATATAATAAAAATGGCAATTCTACCAAAACTAAACTACTTGTTTTGTGCCCTACCAATCAAAATTCTCCAGAAAACTGCCTTGATAATTTAGAAAAAAGTTGTGAGTAAATTTTTATGGAGAAATAAAAAGTCAAGAATTAACAGGGATTCTATGAAAAAAGTACAAAAGAAGGTGGCTTAGCCTTATGAGATCCAAAATTATATTATAAAGCATCAGTCATCAAAACTGTCTGGTATTGGCTAAGAAATAGAGTGGTAGACCAGTGTAATATACTAGGTACAAAAGCGGAAATGATTATAGTCATCCGGTGTTTGATAAACCCAAAAAGTCTGGCTATTGGGACAAAATCTGTCTCTTTGATAAAAAACTGCTGGGAAAATTGGAAGTCAGTATGGAAGCAACTTAGATTAGAACAACACCTCAACCACTGTACCAAGATAAGATCAACATGGATACAGGATTTAGACATAAAAACTATATTATAAGAAAACTAGAAGATTAAGGAGTAATTTCCCTGTCAGATCTTTGGAAAGGGAAGCAGTTTATGACAAAGGAAGAGATGGATGAAATCATTAAAAGAAACTAGATAATTTTGATTGCAATAAATTAAAAAGCTTTTGCACAGATAAAACCACTGTAAACAAGATCAAAACAAATGTAGTAAATTGGGAAGTAGTATTTACAACTAGTATTTCTGGCAAAGGACTCATTTCTAAAATATGGAGACCCTGAGTCAAATTTTCAACAAAACAAGCCCTTCCCCAATTGAAAAATGCTGAAAGTATATGCAAAGGCAATCTATAGATGAAGAAATCAAAGCGATCCATAGTCATTTGGAAAATTGCTTTAAATCATTACTTATTAGAGTAATGTAAATTAAAGCATCTCTGAGATACCAATACACAACTCTCAGACTTGCCAATATGACCAGAAATCACAAGGATCATTGTTGGAAGGGATGTGGAAAATCTGGGACACTATTACATTGTTGGTGGAGCTGTGAACTCATCCAAACTTTCTGGAGAGGAATTTGGAATTATGCTCACAGGGCCACAAAAAATTGCATACTCTTTGATCCAGAAATACCCCTACTGGGTCTGAAGAGATTATGAATAAGTATAAAATCATCACTTCTACAAAAATATTAATAGTGGCCCTATTTGTGGTGGCAAAGAATTAGAAATTAAATGAATGCCCTTCAATTGGGGGATGTCTTAACAAACTGTGGTATATGTGTATCATGGAACATTATTGTTCTATTAGAAACCAGGAGGGATGGGAATTCAGGAAAGCTTGGAAGGATTGTCAGGAACTGATGCTGAGCAAGATGAGCAGAACAACAAAAAACATTGTGCACCCTACTAGCAACATGGGGGTGATGATCACTCTTGATGGAAATCATCATTCCATTATTGCAATAACCAGGGACAATTTTGGGGTCTCTGCAAACAAGAATACCATCTATATCTAGTGCAAGAACTGTGGAGTTTGAACAAAGACCAAAGACTATTAACTTCAATTTAGGAAAAGAAAACTGTTATCTTATTATGTAATTTTGCTATTTCTTATACTTTATTTTTCTTCCTTAAGATTTCTGTCTCATCACATTCAACTGAGATCAATGTATATCATGTAAAAAATATAAAGACTAACAGAATGCTTTCTGTAGGGGGAGTTGGGAGAGGGAATCAAAAATGGGGGAAAAATTGTAAAACTCAAAATCAATAAAATATTTCTAAAACAATGAAAGTAAATAAAATTTTAGAAAATTTAAACATAATAGATTTCTGGAGAAAACATGGGGAAAGAAAAGAATATAACATTTCCTAAATAGTACATGACACCTATACCAAAATTCACCATGTACTAGGGCATAAACCCTACAATAAAATGCAAAAATGAATACAGCAATCTACTAGTTGACAACCCCAAAGACTTCAGCCTCTGGGATAAGAGCTCACTAATTGAAAAAAAAAACTTTTTTGGGGGGGGGCTGGGAAATAGTATGGCAAGAACTAGGCACACATTCACACTTACATACTATTCCAAAATGAGATAAAAATGGGTACAGGATATAGACATAAAGGGTGATACCATAGATAAATTAATAGACCAAAAATAATCTATCTATCTGATCTCTGGAATAGGTATAACTTTATGACCAAACAAGAATTAGAGCACATTATGACCTGCAAAATGAATGATTTTGACTATATTAAATTAAACAGTTTTTGCACTAATAAAATAAATGCTGCCAAATTTAGAAGAAAAGCAGAAAGCTGGGAAACAATTTTCCACAACCAGGAGTTCTAATAAAGGCCTCAATTCCAAAATATATAGAGAATTTCATCAAATTCATAAGATAGCATGTAATTCTTCATTTGATAATTGATCAAAAGATATGAACAGTTTTAAATGAAGAAATTAAAGCTATATAGTTATATATATATATATATATATATATATATATATATCATGAAAAATGCTTGAAATTTCTAATCACTATTGATTAGAGAATTACAATTTAAATCAATAATATGGTATCATCTCACACCTATTAGTTTAGCCCAATAAGAAAAATGGAAGATGATCATTGTTGGAGAGATTATGGGAGGACTGGGACATTGTTGCTTTGCTAATGGAGCTGTGACCAGATCCAACCTTTCTGGAGAGCCATATGGAAATATGCCCAAAAGCAATAAAGCTGTTCAGACACTTTGACCCAGCAATTCCAATTTTAGGACTATATGCAGAAGATAAATAGGGGGAAATGTCCTACATGTTGCAAAATATTCATAGCAACACTTTTTGTAGTGGCAAAGAATTGGAAATTGAGGGGATACCCATCAATTGGGGAATGGCTAAACAAGTTTTGGTACATGAATACCATGGAATATTGTTATTCTATAAGAAACCCTAAGTGGTCAGGCTCTAGAGATGCATGGAATGTCTTTAGGTAATCTGATGCTGAATGAAGTGAGTGGAGCCAAGAGAACAATGTACGCATCCACAACATTATAAACTGAATCTTGACGGAAGCAACTCTTCTCCACAGTCTGGAGAGCTAGGACTACTGTATTTGACTGGTTATGGACTATATTATCCCCATCCAGAGAAAGAAAAAGAAAACAAAACAAAAGAAAACAAACAGAAAAAAACGACCCTTCCCAATGTGATGAACACTTTTATAAAAATTATCTCTTATAGGGGTGGCTAAGTGGCACAGTGGATAGAGCACTGGCCCTGGATTCAGGAATACCTGAGTTCAAAACCAGCCTCAGACACTTAATAGTTACCTACCTGTGTGGCCTTGGGCAAGCCACTTAAACCCATAGACTTGAAAAAAAAACTTAAAAAAATGATCTTTTAAGTATCTCTTTCCCTTAATCCTAATTCCTCATGCCAAAAATTACTAATTTGTAAATATGTTGAACAAAACATGTATGCAAAATGCTAACCTGACTGTTCCTTGCTGAGCAGAAGGAGGTGGGAAAGGGAGGTGGAGAGAAATTTTGTAACTTGAAAATATGCCAGTAGAAATGAATGGAAATAAAAATAAACAAAATGTGGGAGAGAAGAGATATTAATCTTACTACCTAACTCAAGGTCTACAGAATCATTGTGCTGAACTCATTTCTATATTGCTGTGAATCCTGGACAGTTTACCAGCATCATGCCAGGAAATTGAAACACTTTCATTTAATTTGTCCCAGAATAATTCTGAAAATCACCTGGCAGGAGAAAATATCAGACACTGAGGTCCTTTTTGAAGTTAACCTTTCAAGCTTTCAAACTATACTATAAAGCTAAAATGAGTTGGCCATGTTATTTGAATGCCATGAACTTGTTTACCAAACAGACTCTTTTATAGAGAAGTCACACTGGGTAAATTCTCACAGAAGGGCCAGAAGTGAGACAGGGATATCCTGAAACTCTCTCTTAAGAACTTTGTAGTTTATTGTGCAGTATTGTAGACACTGGCACAGGATTGCCCAGCATGACGTGACCTTATCAGAGATTGTACAATGTTCTATTAGCAAGGCAGAATTGAAACAATGTAAAGGAAATGTGAGATATGTAAGTTTAGAGTAACCAACTCAGGTATTCACATGAACTATTTGTGCTCAACCTGTGGTCAGAAAAACTGCAACTCATTTCTAACAGTGACATCAGGAGCAGCTAGGTGGCATAGTGGATAAAGCACTGGTCCTGGAGTCAGGAGTACCTGGTTACAAATCCGCTCTCATACACTTAATAATTACCTAGCTGTGTGGCCTTGGGCAAGGCACTGAACCCTGTTTGCCTTGCAAAAAAAAAAAACCCTAAAACTAACAGTGATATCATTTTGGTCTTCTTTGATAATAAAGGATAAGAACCACCCAACCAATACACACACACACACACACACACACACACACACACACACATATGTATATACTTAGAAACATACAAACATGCATTTGCAGATATATTTATATCATATACACAAAGAAATAAAGACACTTTAGCTCTTTTGTGGTGACATAGAATTGAAAACTGGTAATGCATATTAATTAGAATGCTGGGTAATTGTGATATATGTTTGTGATTATATTCTTTTGAAATATAAGAAATTACAATAGGGATGATTTTAGAAAAATGTTGAAAAATATATAAGCTGATTCAAAATGGAATGAGCAGAACCAAGATAATTTTGTACATATCAATATTACAGAAATATCATATATAGTAATATACAATAATACTCTGTGAAAAACTTAACTACTCTGATCCATGCTAATTCCAAAGAACTAGTAAAGCAAAAAAATGCTATCTACCCTCAGAGAGAGAATTAGTGAATTCTGAGTGATTGAATAATTAAATATTGAATAATTAATATTTTCCTGTATTTTTTCACAATCTAATGTTGAAATGTTTTCATGACCTCAAATGTACAAAGGTTATCATATTTCTTTCCTTCTCAATGGTTATGGGAAGGGATGAAAAAAAGGAAAGAAATTGGATCAAATATACATATATAAATATGTATATTAATATATATATATATATATATATATATATATTTATTAATTACCAAAGGAAAGAAAACCAATGTTTGATGAAATACAAAACCACATATAAAAAAGTATGGCTTTCATTGATGGGAAAAAGAGTAACAGGTATGAACACAGAATTATAAAGTATAATAAAGTATATATCCAAAACCAAATGATATCATTATACCCCATGCAAAACATTCTTAGTAAATATAGCAGTTAGGCTTATAACATCATGTCATGGTATATGACACTATATTTTTAAATGAATACATAATGTTCATATTAAATCTCATTTTATAAATCAGATCACAGAAATGGCTAGGTTGTGATTTCCTATTTTAAAAAAAATCATTATTTGTTTTAAATTATGTAAAATAAAAATTTGATTATATGAAATTAAGGTACTTTTTTCTATGAACAAAATCAATGAAACTGGGTAATAAAGAAAGAAACAAATGAATTTATATCAGTTATTTGTGATATGGTCTGATATATAAAATGTATAGATTATAAATACAAACATAACATACTATAAACTTTTTACACAAGTAATTGATCAATTTATAGATATTATTTTATACAAATTCAGACAACTCTAAGGTTTTGCTTTATACCAACAAATTGGAAAAAGATGATTAAAATGGCAATTGTTAGATTTGAAGGGGTTGTAGAAATATTGTTACACTAATATAATTTTTAATCATTCTGCACAGTAATTGAAAATTTTGCAGAAAAATTGATCAAAATATTTATAGGCTTTAATCCAGAAATTCAAGTACTAAAGAATGCCATTATGAAGGTAAATAAAAAAAGAAAAGTGTCTTATATTGTACATAAAAATAATCAACATGACTAAGTAAGTATCAACTAAATAAAGAATGGTTAGAATAATTGTGCTGCATGAATTTAAAGTAATCAACATATTATTAAATATTTAAAAATTATAAATATAGAGAGACAATGGAAATGATATAATATGATCCAATTCAGAGTGTTTCGTAAACAGAACCAAGAAATCAATATACACAAAGACTAAATTGACACAAATATGAAGAATAAAACAACTCACAAAAACTGAAGCAAAAAAGGTAAGAGAAAGAATGCACTTTATTGATGGAGGAATGAGACTAAGAATAAGATCTCTGCTATCCTTTAAGAATTTTTGATATGTTGGTTAGTTTTGATGAATATATTCTTTCTTGTTTTTACTTTTAGGTATAAAAATGTTTTCTAGTAAGGATTAGGGAGAGAAATAGATTAATATATTTATTAAAATAAAGTATTAAGGTAATTTTAAAAATGCAAATAAATATGATTTGTTATTGTTTTTATAAAAAGCTTAGAAGGTTGGACTTTGTAATGTCTTTCAGCTCTGATTCTATATTATTTTAACTTTGGGAAGCATTTATTATTAACATTTTCCTTACCCTTGTGCAAGCTGATAAAAAGATATGAGCTCCATACAAGTATGTATATATATATATATATATATATATATATATATATATATTATATATATATATATATATATATATATATATTATATATATATATATATATATATATATATATTTTCAGAGTATGATCAGGCAATCAATAATCACCAATGATATACTAGATCCTATGCTAAGTATTGGGGGGGAGGCAAAAAGTCTCTAAATGTAAAAATCCCATAGTTCAAAAATTGTTAGCAACATAATGAAATGGAGATTACATTATTCAACAACAGGACTAGAAAATGGTTCTTGAAGCAGGTGGTACCTGCATTTTGCTTGTAGGAAGAGAAAAATGATGAAATCATAGATATATGATGCCTGATCAGGTGACTATCATTGTGATTACCCCTTGTATTTGTCATTGAAATTTTCCCTTTTAGTTCAACCGTGTTAGACATTTAACTGATGTCACAATCATAGTACTTTCAAGGACTTGAAAAGGTTTTAACTATGAGAATGTGAAAGTATTATTTTCCACATTTTAGATTCGAGGAAACCAAGTCTCAGAGGCATTTAGTGAAATTAATATAGTCACCCTGATTGTAAGTATCAGAAATGAAATTTGAAATGATCCATTTGGATAAAGTTAAACCAGTTATGCTTTATGAATTTAAAGAAATGTTATTGCCATATTAAAAAATAAACAACAAATATGAGGAATTCAGAGAAACATAGGTAAAATAAAGTTATACATAAGAACCATGCCTTAGAAAATATAGACAACAACTTCAACCAATTGAAACTTAAATGCATTATTTATGCTCAATTTTCTTCACAGAGAAGAGAGGAGAAAATCACTTTCTCCTCTCTTCTTTGTAGTGATGGGGGCTCATGTATATGAATCATTGCATACCTTATCAACCTTAGTTGACAAACCCTGAACTGTATAAACACAATTATAAAGCTCTTCTCACACAAATAAAGTCAGATCTGAATAATTTGAAAATTTCAATTGCCAATGGTTAGATTTAGCTTATACAATAAAAATGACAATTCTACCAAAATCGGATTAATTACTCAGGGCTATACCAATCAACCTACCAAATAACTATTTTACAGAGCTAAAAAATTAGTAACAATGATCATCTGGAACAAAAAAAAGAGTCAAAAAATCAAGGGAACTGATGAAAAAAAATCTAAAGGAAGCTGATCTAGCTCTCCCAGAAAAATATATACTATAAAGTGGCAGTCATCAAAACTGCCTGGTACTGGTTAAGAAATAGATTAATGGATTAGTGGATTACTATGAGTGACTGAAGTAATATACTGTCTGACAAAACCAAAGACATCAGGTTCTGCAACAAAAAATCACTGTTTGACAAATATAGTTGCAAAATTTGAAAACAGAGTGGCAAAAACTAGGCATGGACCCCAGATTATACTCTATATCAAAATAAATTCAAAATGAGTACAGAATTACACCATAGATTAATTAATAGGCCCAGAAATACTCTATCTAGCAGAACTATGGAAAGGAGACAAATTTATGACAAAGAAAAAAATAGAGTGCATTATAGCAACCAACATTATATCATTATATTAAATTTAAAAGTTTTTGCATTTAAAAAGTCAATTTTGACAAAACGAGAAGGAAAGCAGAAAACTTGGGAACAGTCTCATTTCTAAAATTTATATAGAGACTTACATCAAATTTATAAGGTTACAAGTCATTCCCCAATTGATAAATTGTTAAAGGATATGAATAGACATTTTTCAAATAAAGTAATTAAAGGTATATATCATCATATGAAAAAAGGTTCCAAATCATTATTGATTAGAGAAATGCAAATTAAAACAACAATGAAGTCTCACTTCACACATATCAATCTGGCCAAGATGAGAAAAAGGGAAAGTGATTAGTGTTGAAGAGGTTGGGGGATGTTTGGAGTATTCAAGCATAGCTGGTGGAATTGTGCAATGATCCAAGCATTCTTGAGAGCAATATGGAAGGGCAATAAATCTGGTCATTCCCTTTGACCCCAAAATTCCAATTCTAGTCTATATCCTGAAGAAATCCATAGGAAATGTCCCACATGTTCCAAAATGCTCATAGCAGCTCTTTCTGTAGCGTCAAAGAATTGGAAATTGAGAGGATATCCATCACTTGGGGAATGACTCAACATGTTATCATACATGAATAAGATGGGATAATAAGAAACCATAAATAATCACTCTCTACAGAAGCATGGAATAAGTTACAGGATATTTTGCTGAGTGAAGGGAGGAGAAACAAGTGAACAATGTACACACCAACAACATTGGGAGTTGATCAGTATTGATGGAAGAAGCTCCTCTCAGTAATTCAGAGAGTTAGGATAACTCTGGGAGACTTGTTATGGACAATGATGCATATTCATATCCAGAGGAAGAAAATCAAAACAAAACAAAGCAAAACCAAAAACCTTAAAAAAATACTTCATAATTAGTTGAACACCTTATAAAATATCTCCTATGTATCTTTTTCCCTTAATCCCAATTCATCCTACCAAAAATGACTTAATATATAAACATGTTTATCACAAATATGTATGTACAGTATTAAACCTACTGTTCACCACTGAGGGGATGGGGAGGTGGTAAGTCAGAAGGTAAATTCTGGAACTTAAAAATACAAATGCATATGGATGAATTTTGAAAACTTTTGTAACTTGTATTTTTAAAAATAAAATATCAATAGAAAAGAAAGAAAAAACAAATTACATAAGAAATGTAATGGGGAAGGGAAGAAGGTATGCAGTGAGGTTAAGAAGCTTAGAATATACTGATCATCAAATTCAAATCTGACTTCAAGCATTTACTAATTTTGTGACTCTGGGTAAGTCACTTAGCCCTTTTTGCCTTATTTTCCTTATCTATAAAATGAGCTTGAGTAGGAAATGGCAATCCATCCAAGTATCTTTTACCATGAGAACTCCAAAGGATTTCATGAAGACTCACATATAATTGAAAAACAACTGAACTGAAAAGCTAAAAATATGATGAAAATTCCATAGTACTAAGTTATCAAATATGAACAATCTTCAGTTATTCTTATACTCTAAATATATATCTAAATAAATTATTTTCTATATGAATAGCATCAGTGCTTCATTTTTGCTACTGACAAAATCACTGATACTTGAGCCACTACTGTTCAAACTATTATATTATTATATTATATTATACTATTCAAACACTAATAAGACATTAATAAGATACATGTGGATTGTTATATATCAAAATTGTTTGTGAGGCTAAACACCAAACCACAGATAAATATTTATTGAATGTAAATCACTCCTATTTTTACTGGAAATGTTCTTATATTGCAGAAATAAAATCCATGTACTTTGAACATGAGATATGGAATTATAGATTATAATCTTTTTCAAGCAAGTCAGAATCCTACTGATCGTTTAGATCTAAATTATTTTTTTAATCAAAGACATATCTAAATTCTCTAGTCTAGACTCTTCTAATGACTAATATAACTTTCTTTGACTTTGGGACATTGAAACAAACATTTGGGGATAAGAAGAGAACCAACGGAGGGAGAAAGAGTATAAAAAGGAGGAGAAGGAAATGAATTAAGATCTTTTTTATCTATCATTTCAAAAGCAGTAAGAGAATGTTAGAACCAAAACATTTGCCAATCAATGATCATTTTTCACGATTTAGCATTTGGGAAGCACAGATCAAGAACAGCCTCATCAGCCTTATACAGTAATGAGAATTTAAGTGACTCATTCAGAGTCCCACAGCAGTGTATGTTAGAAGAGTACTTGGACTCATGTCATCCTGGCTTTGGGGCCAAATCATTGTGCAGTCTTTCAAACTTCCTCTAATTGATAATCATTGACTACTCCTATTGAAGTTGAATTGTACATTAAATCATAGAATGTTACAATGCTGAATATTAGGAGTGAAAAGCACCTTAAAACTTCTTTTGTTAAGTCTCTTTTATTTACAGATAAAAAAAAAATTGGGAGAGCAAATTGATTTGATTATCTGGTTATCAGCAAGTAGAATGTTATGCTAGGACAAGACCCAAAATCACATTTATATAATTGTGCATATTTTATAGCACCTGAAGTTGACAGTGCATTATTCGCAACATTTTTGTTGAGGTTGTTAGTACTGTATTTTATAGCTAAGGAAATTTAGACTCTGGCCTGTTAACTGGTCTGTACTTATTCAAATAATAAATAGAATTACCAATATTTAACATATCTTCAAATACTACAGATTGTTATGTTTCGCTACCTTTCTATAAAAGTAGAATATTACCCAGGGACATACATCAAATAGATACCTGTGCAAGGACTAAAATTCAAATTGAATAATTCTAAAGTCAGTCTTTTTCTACTTTACCATCTTTGTCATAGTATCAGCTTATCCTGGGTTCATAGGCTTGGAAGCAAATACAGTAATTATCTAGTTCAATCTAATCATTTTATAGAAACTGAAAATGAAAAATAAGTGTTTTAAGCAACATACCCAAGGTCACCCAGGCAATAAACATTAGCAGTTTTTAGGTAAAGGAACTCATTTATTAGCTGAGTTCATATGTGAAATCCAAGAGACTGGTGACTCTGTTGGGATAATCTTGCAGTTCATAGAAAATAGTGTTCTGTTTTACAATGAAATTAAGCTTATTAAGTTTTCCTTTTCATGTTCCTGCAGCTGGAAACCTAATGATTTTCTTTCTCACAATTCTTTTTGGTTGTGCAAGTCAATGGGGTTAAGTGGCTTGCCCAAGGCCACACAGCTAGGTAATTATTAAATGTTTGAGGCCAGATTTGAACTCAGGTACTCCTGACTCCAGGGTTGGTGCTCTATTATCCACTGTGCCACCTAGCTGCCCCATTTCTCACAATTCCAATGCTGAACTTATTCTGCACTTAAGACACAAACTTGGATGAATAGAAAAGGTGACAGTGTTTGTGTTGATTAAATAAGAAAGGATCTAAAAAGAAAAAAATCAGAACTGACTTGGTATCATTTTAAAATCATACAGGGTAAGGCATTTACTAAATTGAGGTTTGGATTCTTTTTTTTTAATGTTTGCAATGCAGTGGGGTTGCGTGGCTTGCCCAAGGCCACACAGCTAGGTAATTATTAAATGTCTGAGGCTGGATTTGAACTGAGGTACTCCTGACTCCAGGGCCAGTGTTTTAGCCACTGTGCTACCTAGCTGCCCTGAGATTTGGATTCTTAATCAAGCTCTGGTTGTTTATATGGAATCACAGATTCTTAATATGAACAGATGTTGAAACTAGATGATCATAAAGCTAGTTAATGGATTCAGTAGTTTTTCCCCACTACATCACAAAATAGATGCTCCCCTTTTTCTCAATAATCTATGACCTGTGAGATCATTGATATGGGTTCTTTAGCTAACAATATGAAATATGAAACATCCATACCTGCTTTTCCTAAGTCACTCTTGTCTGCTTCTTAGAATAGACAAGGATGGTAATATCTGTACCTACTAGCTGGAAAAATAGAAACCCACATAGTAAACACTGAGTCCATCTGGAAAGAAAGTGAAGCCCTTATTAAGGCTCAGGATCATGGCTAAGCACTTTCTAGATTTGAAAAGGGAACATACATTTTTTTCCCAAATGAGATAGAGAACTAAAATGCATTTCTTTTGCTTAAGTTCTCAAAGAATTCATGAGATTCAACTTGTCAATTGAGATTTATGAAATTTCCCAGTGTTCACAGTTGGCTTACCAGTGCCAACGTGCTCATGAATTTTTAAGGAGAAACGATCATTCACATTTCCTCCTCCTTTCAGTTCCCAGACTTGGCTTTGTTTACTGCCTCAAAAACATGATGAAGATTAAAAATGGGAAAAGCCCAACTTGTACACAGTGGTTACAAAATTCATACACTATTGAAAGTATATTAATCTCTGGAGGAAAAAGGGAGGACTGAGAGATGGATCTAGTTTATTCTCTACAACCTTAAATCAGAGAAAAATCTAAGCTTAATTGATCTAAAACATTATTGTTCATTATTCACTGTAATAAATGAGAACTCTGATGAGGATTTTGCAGGATTGCAGTACCTCATATTGCATTGCAGAGTTGTCTTTAAAAAAAAGAGAGAAAATATATTTGACAAAATGCAAAGGTTTTTTTTTTTTCCCCTAGGGCTTAAGGGATAAAATTTTAAGGATCAAATATTACAAATCAGAATGCTATTTTCTCTTTTTCCTCTCTAATTATATTTTCTGCTTTTCTCATAATAGCGATTAACTTGCCTAAAGAAAATCATATAGTTATATTGATTAACAGTGGCTGCTTTTTTCCAATTATGTGTGTAATGAGTTCAGTGGCAACGACCCAGAAAATGGACCAAGACCTCATTCTAGATGAATGCTAATTTGAACTGAGAAATGTGTTTTTGGTATTTTCTTTAAAATTCAGTTACTGATAATGATAGATTTTTGCCATTAATTAATCAAAATGTCTTGAAATAGAGTTCAGCAGGTGGAAATAATTACCAGTTAATTGTCAACTGTTTATTGCTCTTTAGGGATGTAAATGTAAATGCTGGGATCATTTTACAGAATTTGCTAAGAAAAGGTCCATAATAAATAAATCAGAGGTATGTTTGTTGTTATGGTAACAATACATGTGTTTGCATGTTTTTGAAGAGACAATACAAACAGAACCAGGCAATGATACTTTCCCTTTTTAATAAAACTCTCAATTGTTCAGGTGCACATATTTCACATTGTCTTCAAATATTTTGCATTTGCTTGTTTTTATGGATTTGACCAGTTGACACAAAACAGAAAAAAATGACTTTGTAATCAGATTAAAGTACCTATCCTAAAGAAAGGTTAAGTAAGTTCTGTATAATAGTTTATACTTATTAGGCCTCAGAAATAGTTATGGGATATAAAAGATATAATGAGAAAACCTTATTCCTTTTCTTTGTTCAGTCAAATGCTACATATATAAGTGTTTGTGTGTGTGTGTGTGTGTGTGTGTGTGTGTGTGTGTGTGTGTGTGTTTATGCTTGGAAAATTGAGAGCTAGGGCATAACTTATAGAAGTCATCTGTTCTAAAAAACAGGTTAAGCGTAAAGGGAATAATCAAAGTAATGGAAGAATTTGAAGAACATTAATATGCCGGAATAGAAAGAGGAAAGAAAAATTATAGAAATTATGGAAGTTAGGTTGACAAATACTTAATAAATCTTAATAAGTTACTTGTTTTTGTTAGTGATATCCCATTACTTATAGTAGAAATGGGCTTATGTTAATGATGTGATATTGGTCTTTAACTTCATTTACTTGAAGGAGGTTACCATAGAAAAACTTTGACTTTCATAATAGCAATGCATACAGAACTATTTGCAATTGGGAACCAATTCTTACCCCAACTTTAATAAGCTTGAGACCCTTTGGTTCATTTGAAATATGCCAATATAGAAGTTGATCTTGGATTTCTTGTCTTATTTCTGAAGGGACGTGATGATATTGAAGCATTGAAGAAAAGTTATCCAAAAAGAAATTGGAAGCCTAAGTGTTAAGTAAATAATTCTTGGGACAAACTCATATATATTTACAGGAAATCAAGAATTTGTTATTGATTTCATTCATACCCTTCTTCCTCCCCTCCCCTCCCCTCTCCTCTCCTCTCTTCCCTTTCACTTCCCTTCCCTTCCCTTCCCTTCCCTTCCCTTCCCTTCCCTTCCCTTCCCTTCCCTTCCCTTCCCTTCCCTTCCCTTCCCTTCCCTTCCCTTCCCTTCTCTTCCCTTCTCTTCCCTTCTCTTCCCTTTCGTTCCCTTCTTCCTTCTTAATAATTTGATTAGTATAAGTCCCTTTCTACTTTTATTTAAATCTTTAACAATCCACCAACCGTGTTATTGTGACAACTTTTTTTTTTTAGTAATATGAAATATTTATTTAAAAGGGTATCCTGTTGGGCAGATAGGTGAAGCAGTTGATAGAGCACTTTGACACTTAATAATTACTTGGATTTATGACCTTGGACAGTCACTTAAACTCATTGCCTTGCCAAAAAAAGGTTTCCTGTGTTTTTCCAGACTTTGAGAGTACCAGTTCAATTTAACTACATTGCTCACAAGGGATGGGCATGGATAGAAACATACAACTATAGTCAAGGGAATAGCACAAGTCTGGGATCTTAACCTTCAGATATCCAAGATAATTTTAGCATAAAGGTAGGTACAGGGTTTGGGTAAGATTATTATAAAAATGGCATACAATCTCCTAACAGTGAGAAATGGTGCAAGAAGAGGTATCTGGAAAACATTGCTCCCCCTGTCCTCCTAGTATATTCCTAGAAAAGGAGCAGATAGGACACAAGAATAATACCTCTACACACTGTGGCCAAGCTCCTAAAACTGTGACCTAGAACAACTCAATGCTATCCTCGACCCTATATTAGCTTTAGATTCTGGGAAATTTCTTTTGCTTTTTGTGAACAATTGCTATTATCTGTGAAAGGGGATGACACCTCAATGCCAAGGATTACAGAACTTTAGAGAGCTGTGGTGCCATATTACCACAGAAAGTCAGTTCCAATTGCATATATACATATATATATATATATATATATATCCCTTACCAGTTGGAACATATAATATGAAACAGAAGACTGCCTAGTAAATAATATATGCCTGGTCAGACAGTAAGACCCACTCAAAAAGCATAGAGGGAAAATGATATTCTTCTGTCACACTGGATCTTGAAAAAATGTGGTAAAAAGACAACATCTTTGGTCTCACATATTTTTCTTCCTTTAAAAACCATGGCTCAAACCTGTGGCAATCATGCCAATATCTTGCCTTTTTTCTGGAGTAAGTACAAAGCCTTTATTTCTTAAACTTTTAAAAATTTATTTAAACATTACTAAAATAATGTGCTTCAGTCTGTGTTCTGATACCATTAGCTCTTTCTTGGATGGATCATACGTCTTCTTTATCAAAAGTTCTTCACAGAATTTACTCCCATATTTTCCCACAGTGGCTGTTGCTGATTGTAACTTGCTCCATTCATTCCTCCCCACTACCATCTTTTATATTTTCTCTCTCCTTTCACTCTCTCCCCCTTCCAAAATGTGTTGTTTTAGTGTAGTAGCAGAGTGAACAGAGCACCAGCCCTGGTGCCAAGAAGTCCCCAGTCTACATCCCACCCTAAGGCCCGAGAAACCACCCAGCCCAGTGTTCCCAGAAAGGCCTTCCCTCCACCTTGCAAAAAGTAAAAAAAAAATGTGTTAGATCTGACTATCTTCTCCTATTGTCTACCCTCTCCACTACCAGCCACATCCCCCTGCCCTTTCCCTGTCTCCCTTCTCTCCTTTGTTCCTTCCAGATTTCTATAACCTATTGAGTGTATATGCTGTTTCCTCTCTGAGCCATTTCTGATGAAAATGGAGATTCTCTCATTTACCCTCACCTTCTCCCTGCTTCCATACCATTGCAAAAACTATTTATTGACTCTTTTACATGAAATATCTTAGTCTACTATACTGCTCCTTTCCTTTTCCCCAGTACATTTCATTTTCATCCTTATTCTCCATTTTTACAATACATTTTACCTGCACATTTTTCTCCCTCCTGTGCCTTGTCTAAATAAGTTCCTTTTAACTTCTCTTTTGAATGAGAAGGTTCTTATGAGTATTATCATTATCACCTTTCAATGTTGGAATACATGCAGTTCATCACCATTAATTGATTCATAATTTACCCTTCTCATCTACCCTCTCTTTTCTTCACCTGAGTCCTGAACTTGAAGATCAAACTTTCTGTTCAGCTTTGGTCATTTCAACAGGAACATTTGAAATCCGCCTTGTTTCATTGGAAGTCCGTCTTTTCCCCTGTAAGCGGATGTTTAGTTTTCCTGGGTAGATGATTGTCTGTTGCATTACAAGCTTCTTTGCCTTCTGGAATATTTTATAACAAATTGTACAAGTCTTCTATGTGGATGCTGATAAATTTTATGTTATCCTGACTGTAACTCCATGATATTTAATTCTTTATTTATTTCTTTCAACTTGTAATATTTTCTCTTTGATTTGAGGGATCTTGAACTTCACTCTAATATTCCTGGATGTTTTTTATCTCTTTACAGTGGAAATTGTTGGATTCTGTCAATTTTACCCTCTGCTTCTAGGATATCAGGGCAACTTTCCTGTAGAAATTCTTTAAAAATGAAGTCAAGGCTCTTTTCCTGAGCATGACTTTCAGGTAGCCAAGTAATTTGTAAATTGTCTCTTCTGGATCTGTTTTCCAGATCAGTTTTTTTTTCAGTGAGATATTTCACTTTTTTTTTCAAATTTTTCATAATTTTCGTGTTGTGCCTTGAGTTCTTGCAAAGTCATCAACTTCCTTTAGCTCCATTCTACATATGAACGATTTCTTTTCCTCAGAGAGCTTTTTTTTAATTTCATTTTCCATCTGGCCAATTCTACTTTTTAAAGCATTCTTCTCCTCAACAACTTTTTGAACTGTTCTATCCATCTAAGCTGGTTTTTAACATGTTATTTTCTTCAGCATTTTTTTGGATCTCCTTGACTAAGCTGATGGCTTGGTTTTCATGTTTTTCCTGCATCTCTCTCATTTCTCTTCCCAATTTTTCTTCTACTTCATTTACTTGATTTTCAAAATCTTTTTTGAGCTCTGTCTTAGCCTGAGTCCAACTTTTATAATTCTTAGAGTATTTAGATGCAGAAGCTTAGACTTTCTGATTTTATGTTTTGGTCCTCCATGGGGGCCAAAGTAATTGTCTATTATCAGGTTTCTTTTCTTCTGTTCACTCATTTCCCCAGCCTGTGCCTAGTTTGGGGGTGTTTCCTGATCTTTTGAGTATTTTTTGGACAACCCCACAAGTACCTACATTTCATCTTTTGGGAGGTTCTGTCTGCTCTCTTGGTCTGTTGAATGACCACAGGCTTACCCCTCTACCATGGGACTGTGAGGAAGGTCCAGACTCTATGGGGGAACCAGACTGTGATTTGGATCTGAGTATGATCAAAACCCAAGAGTCCTGTCCCAGGGACAGAGGAAAGACTTCAACAGTCTTCCCCCACTGCCTTACTTTCCATGGGCTAAGTTTTGATGGCATAGCATTTGGGAAGCTCCCTGCTGGAAGGCTCCATAGACCTGCATCTTTGACCTGGAATCTGGGCTGCACTGAGGGAGGCAGCCACACTGAGAAGGGCCTGTGATTCTACTTACTCTGAGGGGAGAGCTTCCTACTGATCTTTCAAGGTGTGCCTTGTGTTCCCTGGGGTGGCAAGTCAGGACGAAGCTTCTGCTGCCAGTATCCAGGCCTCCCAGAGACCCAGGTGCCCTGAGACAATTCCTAGTAGGCTGAACTCCTTTACTCTGCCACCCCTAACCCCGAGGAACAGAGCCTTCCCACTATTTTCCAAGTAACTTTGGGCTGGAGAATTACCTCACTGGATCTTTCTGTAGCTTCTGCCTGTCAAAAAAATTAGTTAAAATTTTAAAGCTTTTGAAATATTTTGGAGAGTACCTAAGAAAGACTGTTCTCCTGCTGCCATCTTGCCTCCATCCCCATGACAATATCTTATTTTTTTTTAATTAAAAATGTATACTCAATTTAATTTATAGGGTTTTTTTTGTTTTTAAGTATGAATTTGGTTTACTGATTTTATGTTATTTCAGTAATTTTGTTATAAGATTAAAGATAAACTGGCCTTCCCCCAAGAAGATGAGAAACTACAAGAATAGTGTGTGTGTGTGAGAGAGAAAAAAAATGTACTTCAGTGTTTGTTCATATTCCAAGGGGTCTGTCTCTGAGATGAGTTACCTTCTTTATCATAAGTCCACCAGAGAAGTTGTTTCAATATTTTTCCCACAGTTGCTATTACTAGCTGTATTTCCCTACACTCTATTCCTACCCACTCTCATTTATTCTATTCTCTTCCTCCTTTCATCCTCGTGCTGTACAAAAGTATATTGTATCTGAGTACCCTCTCCCACAATCTTCCCTCTCTTCTATCATCTATTTCCCCCTTCCCTCCCCCCATTCTCCCATTATTCCATCTCTTTCTTTTCATTTCTCTTTAGGGTAAGATAGATTTCTATACCCTATAAAGTGTGTATATTATTTACACTCTGAGCCATTTCTGATGAGTATTAAGGCTCACTCATACCCCCCCATTGACTTCTCCCATTCCACTACATTGAAAAAGCTTTTTCTTGACTCTTATGTGAAATTTCTTAGTTCTTTCTACCTCTCTTTTCTCTTAATCATAGTACTTCTCTTTATCACCCATTGACTCCATCTTTTTCCTATAGTATACTATACCATTTTGTTTTACTCCTTCCTTTGTCCTGTCTATATATGCTCCTTCTAATAGCTCTTAGAAATGAGAAAGCTCATATGAGTTATCAATATCTTCTTCCCATGAAGGAATACAAAAAGTTCAATATCATTAGGTTCCTCATAGTTAGTCCTCATTCACCCCCTCCATGGTTCACCATAGTCCTTTACTTGAAGATCAAACTTTCTGTTCAGCTCTGGTTCTTTCAATAGGAAAGTTTTAAAGTCCCCTGTTTCATTGAAAGTCCATCTTTTCACCTGAAAGAGGATATTCAGTTTTGCTGGGCAGTTGATTCTCAGTTGTAACCCAAGATCTTTTCCCTTCTGGAATATCATATTACAATTCCTATGAGCCCTTAATGAAGATGCTGCCAGATCCTGTGAATTCCTGACTATGGAGCCTTGGTAGTGGAATTGTTTGTTTCTGGTAGCTTTTAGAATTTTCCATTTGACTTGGAAATTTTGGAATTTGGTTGTAATATTCATGGAAAGTTTTCTTTTGGTATCTCTTTCAGGAGGTGACCAGTGAATTCCCTCAATTTCTATTTTACCCTCTGCTTCTAGGATCTCAGGACAATTTTACTGTATTGTTACATGAAAAAATGAAGTCTAGGCTCTTTTCCTGGTCATGACTTTCAGGTAGCCCAATATTTTTTAAATTATTTCTTCTGGACCTGTTTTTAAGGTCAGTTGTTTTTCAAATGAGATATTGCACATTTTCTTCAAATTTTTGTCTTTCTTGGAAAAAAAATATTTCTTCCTGATTTCTCACAAAGTCATCATCTTCCTTTAGTTCCATTTTGCATTTGAAGCAGTTATTTTCTTCAGAGAGCTTTTTTTTAATCTCCTTTTCCAGCTGAACAATTCTACTTTTTTTAAGGCATTCTTCTCCTCATTTGCCTTTTGTTTTGCTTTTTCCATTTGTCCTAAACTGGTTTTTATCATATTATTTTCTTCAGCATTATTTTGAATTTCTTTCACAAAGCTACTGATTTGGTTTTCATGATATTTTGTATCACTCTCATTTCTCCTCCCAATCCCCCCCCCACACACACATCCCTTAATTGTTTTTCAAAGTCATTTGGAGCTGAGCTCATTCATAGCCTGAACCTATTTTATATTGCTCTTGGAGGTTTTAGATAAGGAAGCTTAGATTATGTCATCTGAGTATGTGCTTTGATTTTCCATGGGACTAAAGGAATTCTCTTTGGTCATATTCTTTTCCTGTTGTTTACTCATTTCCTCAGCCCAAGACTAATTTACTTACAGAATTTCTAAGGCTTTGGGTTATTTTGGGGGGACACCCCACTGAGACCACTATTCCTCCAAGGTCTAATGTTCTCTTGGTTGTGTTTTGATATATAGATGACCACAGGCATTCCCCCTCTGCCCTGAAGCTATTAGGAGTGTCCCTGCTATCTTATTATGGAAGGCCAAAACCAAACCTGGATCTGTATGTGGGTAAACAGAAGAGCCCTGCCCCAGGGAGAGCAGAGAGGTTTCTGCAGACTGCTCCAACACCCTTACCATCTATGTATGGTGCTCTGGAGGTGCAAGCTAGTTTCTCCCAATTCTTGCTGCAGGTTCTGTGGTCAGTGTTCCTAATTCCGCACATTTTCTGGTGTAGCAGAGTTATCTCACTGCCTATTCAAGCTATTCCCAGGGATCCCTGGTCTGCGCTGGGCTGGCCTGTGCTGTGGTTGTGGCTTTTTCCCCAACTACTGGTCCTGATGAAACACACCTTTGCCATAGAACTTCTAAGTTATCTTGGACTGGGAAAATGTATCACTCAATCTTTCTTGGGATTCTGCCACTCTAAATTCTGCCTAGAGCCATAATTTGACAGCTTTTGGAGTTTTTTGCAGAAGTTCTGGGAAATGCTGCCTTCATGCTTCCTTCTTGACTCTGCCCCCCGACAATAACTTAACAAATCTTCTTGTGTTCAATCTTCCCATGCTTTGGATGAAATTAGATTTTCTTGTTTCAGATTCTGTTTATTTAGAGATATCATTATTTTTAACAAATATCAATTGATTCTCCCATCATTTTATAGTTGAGGAAATTGAAGTAAATAGACACTTGTCCAGGGTCATAGCTGGTAAGTGTTTGCAACCATATTTGAATTCAGATCTTCCTGTCTCTATGCCCACTTCTCTAGTCACTGGGTCAACATTTACCTCTGGAGCTCTGACTCTATGTACTTCTGGGCTTCACAATGCCACTGTGATATTTACCACACCAAAACAAAATTCTGGTTATATAACTTCACTTCCATAATTTTTTGTATGACTCCATGTATGTATGAAATTAATACAAAAATCAACTCTTAAGATCCTTCACTATCATGATATGTGTTTGATCATACATTAATTTGAGACTCTTTTTCCCTTTTATACACTGATTCATTTACTGACTCCTCAGGGTTAGGAAGGTCTGAGTTCAAATAAAGGCTTAATTATTTACTAGCTATGTGACCTTGGGCAATTCACTTAAACCCCTGTTTCCCTTTAATTTCCTCAACCATAAACAGTTTTTTCCTCAACTATAAAAATAACAATTAGTTAATATTAGTTAAAATAATAGTAATATTAAATGAACAGAATATGGAGCACAGAAATTATATGTAAGTACTTATATGTAAATTATATATAAATTCTTATTCCCCCATTTCCTGACCCTGATCACTTCTATCCATATGCCTTCTTCTTTATGAATGTAACATATTACCATGGCTTCAAAAACCAATCCTATGAGTATAGCTCTGAAATCAACATCAGTCTTCCTTTACTTTCTTTTAAGCTCAGTTGATTATGAAATAGCTGCTCTTAGATACCCCATTGTGGTACACACAGTGATAGCAGAGCAGAAAAGAAGAATAGGGTGTATAGGGAGCCAGCAGAATTGAAGTGTTGGATGAGAACTAAATCTTGTCATGTTTTTCATCTACTTAGAATCTTCAGTATCAATCTGTTGCTTCTTGAGTAAATGTCAAAATCTAAGCATTTAAGAACCTTCATGCTGCTACTCTATCTTTCATATCATTCCACTCCATTCCCTCTATTTTCCAGTGAAGTTGATTATACTATACCACCAGATGTTCACTATAGTCTTATATTTTGGTACATAAATAAGCTAGAATTCTATCATGTTATAAAAAATTATGAATATGAGGACTAAAGAAGTGTACAGAAAAAACTTATTTGTTCTGTTACAAAAGGAAGTAAAGAGAATCATGAAAAATATGTACACATTACTTATAAAAATAATACTCACTGTGCACAGTCATTGAAATTGAATATTGTGAATCTATAATCAACAAGTTGGATTCCAATGAATAAATATTAAAATGCATTCTTCATCTTCACAGAGATGAGGGCTGGGATATGTGTACAGAAAACCGAATATGGAGCGGCTAGGTGGCATAGTGGATAAAGCACCGGTCTTGGAGTCAGGAGTATCTGGGTTCAAATCCGGTCTCAGACACTTAATAATTACCTAGCTGTGTGGCCTTGGGGCAAACCACTTAACCCCATTTGCCTTGCAAAAACCAAAAAAAAAAAGAAAAGAAAACTGAGTAAAATTTTAGACATGGTTCATATGTTGGTTGTTTTTGCTGAACAGGCGTTTTTCCAATCAAATAATATCTTATTTGAGTTTCCAAAATTTTATCATTGAGGAAATTGAAATAATTAGGGGCTAAATGCTTTGCTCAACGTCATATCGTTGGTGTTTCTTTTCTTCTTCTTCCTTCTTCTTCTTCTTCTTCTTCTTCCTTCTTCTTCTTCTTCTTCTTCTTGTTCTTCTTCTCCTCTCCTCATAATTCTCTTCTTCATCCTCCTTCTCCTCTTTCATTTTTATCTTTCCCAATATTTTATAGTGACTTATAGGGTCACAAATTATCAATTGTTTCCTCTTAACACTCCCATTCTTTTTTTCTTCCTTCCTACCTTCCTTCCTCCCTCCCTCCCTTCCTTCCTTCCTACCTACATTCTTCCTTTTTCTTGCTTCCTGCCATTCCAAAAATGGAACTATTATAAAGCAATATTTTCATGAAATGAAAGTGATTTTAAGACAAATGCTATCTATCTATCCATATATATATATATATATATATATATATATATATATATATATATGTTAAATATATATACGTTAAAAAGGTGGCATATTACACAATGCAGAATTTTATATGCAGTCACATGTGAAACCATACATTCTTTGAGTTGTGTCATAATTTTTAGACTCATTATGTAACACTAAAAGAAAAAAAATCCTTTCTGAAACGATAATACCTTTTGAACTACTTACTGCTTTTGTCTTTATCCTCCCTATTCCTCTTTTTCTAACTTCCTTACTATGGGCAATCATAAGGAAAGTTCTTATTTTTGTTGACAATTGGAAAAAATATTATATATATATATATATATATATATATATATGTACACACACATATATATCACTTTGACACACACATGCACACACACAAATATATATATATATATCATATATATACAAATATATATATACAAATATATATATATCATATATAAAATATGTTCTGTTGGAAACTAAACTTTTCAATTTTATCACCTTTAGTGATAAAAGCCTTCATGGAAATTTCGGATGAAAAACAACAGGCCCATCCTCTTTTTGAAAAATTTATTATTTTTAAACAGTAAAGGAAAAATTAAATATGGCTGGGAAAGTATCAAATAACTCTATAGGCATTGAAATTTTATAGACAATGATAATTTTTGAAATATATTCATCAGAAAGCTTAATAAGGTGATTCCATTTGTCTTGATCCCCATTTTCCCCAATTTTATTTGTAACTTTCTTCTCCCCTTATTCCTTATTTGATTGTTTCATATATCTCATCTTTGGTTTGCAAGTTTGTCTTATTTTTCTGTTTGGGGTTTTTTGTTGTTTATTTTTTATTATTACAATAATCTTGTGAGAGTTTACATAAACCGCTCTCCCTCCAAAACGCTAGAGAAACATCAAGAATAGTGAGAGAGCTCTCTCCAAAATATTTTTTAAAACCTTAATATCATGATTTTAACTAGATTTTTGAGAGACAGAAGCCACAGAAAGATACAGTGAGGCAATTCTTCAGACCAAGGTAACCTGAAAAATCATAAGAAGACACTATTCCATGTGGGTGGTGGGGACAACAATACACTGGACTGAAGGAGCTTCATCCTTCCAGGAACAGCCTGTTGGGGTTTCAGAAGCAGTTACCTGACCTGCCAACCCAGGGAGTACCAAGTACAGCTTGGAAGATCAAAGGGAAACCTATGCCAGAGAGAGTGTGACGTCCAGGCCAGCATGGCCCTCCACAGCACAACCACAGCCCTCATCACAGCCCAGAACATAGGAACTGGAATCAGACTTGCAGAGTCATCCAACAAGAGCCCTGGTGCAGAGGGGTGTGCTTCTGGTAATCCAAAGATCAGAACACAGTCAGGAGAGCAGTTAGAGACTCCCAAAAGACCATGAAATAACTGAGATCCTTGCAGGGGTTTCACAAATAATACTCAAAATCACAGGAAGCATCCCAAAATCAGGGCTCAGGCTGGGAAAATGAGTAAACAGACAAAAAGGAACTTGATAATAGATAATAATTTTGGTCCTATGGAGGATCAAAATACACATGCATAAGATGAAAACATACAAGATTCTGCATCTAAAGACTCTAAGATAGATAGAAGTTGGGCTTAGGCTATGATAGAGCTAAAAAACATTCTGAAAATCAAGTAAGAAGGGAGATAGAGGTAGAGAAAAAACTTGGGAAGATAAATGAGAGAAATGCAGGAAAACATGAAAAACAAGTCAGCAGCTTGTTCATGGAGATCCAAAAAAAATGCTGAAGAAAATAACATATTAAAACACAATTTGGGTCAGATGGATAAAACAGTTCAAAAAGTTATTGAGGAGGGCAGCTAGGTGGTAGAGTGGGAAAAGTACTGGCCCTGGAGTCAGGAGGACCCGAGTTCAAATGCGGCCTCAGATACTTAATAATTACCTAGCTGTGTGACGTTGGGCAAGTCATTTAACTTCAATGTCCTACAAAAAAGCAAAAAAAAAAGTTAATGAGAAGAATGCCTTAAAAAGGCAGAACTGGTCAGATGGAAAATAAGATAAGAAACATCTCTGAAGAAATCAAATCCTTCAAATATAGAATGTAGTTACTTTGTGAGGAATAAAGGCACAATAAAACAATATCAAAAGAATGAAAAACCAGGAGAAAATATGAAGTATCTCATTGAAAAATCAACTGATATGCAAAACAGATGCAAAAGAGACAATTTAAAAATTATTGGGCTACCTGAAAGTCATAATAAGGAAAGGAGCCTTGACTTCATTTTTGAAAAATTTCTACAGGAAAATTTCCTTGAGTTCCAAGAAGCAGAGGAAAAAATAGAAATTGAGGGAATCCACCAATATACTCCTGAAAGATACACCCCCCCAAAAAAAGCCAGGAATATTGTGGCCAAGTTACAGATCCCCCAAGTCAAAGAGAAATTATTACAAGCTGCCAGACAGAAACAATTTAAATATCATGGAGCTATAGGAGGAATCACACAGGATTTACCTGTATCCATAATAAGGGCTTATAGGGCTTGATATATAATGTTCTGGAAGGCAAAGGAGCTTGGAATGCAACCAAGAATCAACTAACCAGCACAACTAAACATTCTCTTCCAGGGGAAAATATGGACTTCCAATGAAACAGGGGAATTTCAAATGTTTCTGTTGTAATTACCACATATGGACAGAAAGTTTGATCTTCAAGTGGAGGACTCAGATGAAGTAAATAGAAGGTGGATAAGAAGGGTAAATTATGAGGGATTTCATGATGATGAAATGCATGTATTCCTGCATGGAAGGGTGATATTGATAATAATCATATGAACCTTCTCATTCTATAGAGCAGTTAAAAGGACCATATTTAGACAAGGCATGGGAGGGAGCTTAATTTAAAGATATAATATAATGTAAAAATGGTATCAATGAGTATAAAGGAAATGTCCTAGGAATAAGGAAAGGAGAGATAAAATAGACTAAGATATTTCATGTAAAAGAGTCAAGAAATAGCTTTTGCAATGGTATGGAAGGGAGATGGTGAGGGTGAATGATAATGACTTCATTCTTATCAGAAATGGCTTAGATGGGGGAAGAACCAAGATGGCGACAGGAGAAGAGCCTCTCTTAGGTGCTCTTTCTTTATCATATTTCAAAACTCATAAAATAACAACTCTAAATGAATTTTCAAGAGACAGAACCCGCAAAGGGATTCAATGAGATAATTCTCTGCCCCAAGGTAACTTGGGAAACAGTGGAAAGGCTTGGCTCCACAGGGTTAGGGGGCAGCCTGCCAGAGTGAAGGAACTTCAGCCTCCTGGAGACAGCCCCAGGGCACTGGGAGCTGCAGTTAATGGCAGTAGGGGAAGATTCCTGAGCTAAACCCTGGGGAGCACTGGGCAAAACTTGGAAGATCAGCAGGGGGACCACTGCCAGAGTGAGCACATGAACCCCAGAGCACTCAGTAAGCAGCCCAGATCCAGGAACTGGAAGCAGGCAGAGACAGTAAGCATGAGCCCCCAGGCAACTGAGCCTTGAGCACTCGGCATACCCAAGGTAGGGGAGTGGAGAGAGACATCTGAGGTATGTCCTCTGTACCTGGTACAGGACTCTGGGCCTCTGACAACATTCAGATCATGATCACAGCTTAGGACCCCCCTAGAACACCTCAACCCCATGGCAGAGGGGTTCACATATGGTCATTCACAGACCAAGAGGGAAGACAGAGCTTCATACACTGAGATCCCTGTGGGGGCGGTGTCCCAATAATAATCAAAAGCTCAGAAAGCACCCCAAAACCCAGCACAGGCTGGGGAAATGAGTAAACAAAGTGAAAAAAGATGAGCACCACTGACAAATACATTATCTATGATCCTAAGAAGGATCGAAATACACAATCTGAATATGCAGAAGTACAAGATTCTCCATCTAAAGGCTGCAAGAAGAATAGATATTGGGCTCAGGCTATGACAGAACTCAAAAAAAGATTTTGAAAATCAAGTGGGGGGGTGGCTAGGTGGTGCAATGGATAAAGCACTGGCCCTGGAGTCAGGAGTACCTGAGTTCAATTCCTGTCTCAGACACTTAATAATTACCTATCTGTGTGGCCTTGGGCAAGCCACTTAACCCCATTTGCCTTGCAAAAACCTAAAAAAACCCAGAAAATCAAGTGAGAGAGATATAAAAAATTGGGAAAAGAAATGAGAGAGATGCATAAAAACCAAGAAAAAGAAATCAGCAGCTTAGTCATGGAGATCCACAAAATACTGAAGAAAATAACATGTTAAAAACCAACTTAGGTAAAGTGGATAAAACAGTTCAAAAAGTTATTGAGGACAAGAATGCTTTAAAAAGCAGAATTGGCCAGATGGAAAAAGAGATAAGAAAGCTCTCTGCGGAAAACAAAACCTTCAGATGTAAAATGAAACTAAAGGAAGCTGCTCGCTCTATGAGAAGTCAAGACACAATACTTCAAAACCAAAAGAATGAAACATTAAAAAAAAATATGAAACATGTCATTGAAAAAACAACTTATTTGGAAAACAGATTCAGGAAAGATAATTTAAAAATTATTGGGATACCTGAAAGTCATGATCAGGAAAAGAGTCTTGACATCATTTTTAAAGAATTCCTACAGAAAAATTGCCCAGATATCCTAGAGGCAGAGGGCAAAATACAAATTGAGAGAATCCACCAATCTCCCCTGGAAAGAGATCCAAAAAACAATCCAAAAGAATATTATAGCAAAGTTCCAGAACTCCCAAGTCAAAGAGAAAATATTACAAGCATCCAGAAGATCACAAATGACTTAGCAGCAACTACATTAAAGGATCATAGGGCTTGGAATACAATATTCTAAAAGGCAAAAGAGCTTGGAATACAACCGAGAATAAACTCCCCAGCAAAACTGGATGTCCTCTTCCACTGGAAAAAAGATGGACTTTCAATGAACCAGATGAATTATAAATGTTCTGGTTGAAATGGCCAGAGCTGAACAGAAAGTGTGATCTTCAAATACAGGATTCAGATGAAACAAAAACAGTGGAGAAGAAGGGTAAAATATGACAGACTTAATGATGATGAACTACATGTATTCCTGCATGGAAAAATGATACTGATAATATTCATAAGAAACTTCTCATTTAATAGAGCACGTAGAAGGAGCTTTTATAGTTGAAGCACAGGAGAAAGCTGAATTTGAAGATACAATATATTGTAAAAATGGAGTCAATGGCTAAAAAGGAAATGTAATGGGAGTAAGAGAAAGCAGAGTTGGAATAGGCTATGATATTTCATATAATAGCATTTTTTTTTATTACCACGAGCTATTGCAATAATATGGAAAGGGGTAAGGCAAGGGGGAATGAGGTAACCTTCACTTTCATCAGAGGTGGTTTGGAGAGGAAACAGCATATATACTGAATAGGGTATCATCATCTAGAGTAAAAAGCACAGAAGGGGGCCGGGGGAAGGGGAGGATGTGAGTGATGGAGGAGAGAGTAGACCATGGGGGAGAGTGATCAGATATAACACAGTTTCTCTTTTACTTCTTTCAAGGGGCTGCAATTGGATGATCTGTATGGGACCACAGGGCTGCTTGGTTGCTGGGCCTTAGGCATGGTAGGTGGGCTTAGGGCCTCTTGGCCCCAGGTTAAATGAAGTGGAAATTAAATACCCAAATAACACTATCTCAGAAAAAAAAAATCAACAAACCATTCTTGAACTCCCTAAGAAAAAATCCCCAGGGCCAGATGGATTCTCAAGTAAATTCCATCCAATGTTTAAGAAATTATGGGAGTGGGTGCCGGCTCCCACAGGCATGGCCAAGGCGCTGCTGCAACTCGTGGCCGGGCGGGTCCACAGCTTCCCGGACTTCCCGCAGCCCGGAGTCCTGTTCTGCGACCTGAGCCCGCTGCTGAGGGACCCCGAGGCCTTCGGGGCCACCATCAAGGTTCTGGCTGACTACCTCAAAGCCCAGCACCAGGTGAAGATCGACTACGTCGCGGGTTTGGATGCTCCAGGTTTTCTGTTTGGTCCCTCCCTGGCCCAGAAAACTCGGGATAGGGTTTGTGCTCATTCGAAAGCGAGGGAAGCTTCCAGGGCCCACAATATCTGCCAGTTATTCTCTGGAATATAGCCAGGCAGAATTGGAGATCCAGGAAGATGCCATCCAGCCCAGCCAGAAGGTGGTGATCGTGGATGACCTGCTGGCTACCGGAGGTACCATGAGTGCAGCCTGCAAACTGGTGCAGAGTCTGAAGGCTGAAGTGTTGGAGGGTCTAACTGTGGTGGAGCTGACATCCCTGAATGGTAGAGAAAAGCTGGCCCCCATCCCCTTCTTCTCCTTGCTGCAGTACAACTGAGGCTGGCCCCCGCTGGCCCCCTCCTGCCCCTGCCTCACCAGCTACAGATCTAAGACAGGCTTGGACTTCCCTGGCTGCCAAGTGCCTCTAACCCTACAGTATGCAAATAGAAATGTAAGCCCCCCCCCTGGCATCCCCCTGGAATGGCACAATGTTTCAGACCACTGGGGTGCCAACAGGCCTGTGGCTTCCCCCTCTTGACCCTTCAGTTGGTATGAATAAGAAGTTGGAGGGAGGGGCCTGGGATGGTTTCCCAGACCAACCAATTCAAGTTTACTTCACCTGAGTGGCCAACCTCTGACCTGTCCCAGCTGCGTACTAGCTGCCCCAGGTTGTCTCTGAGAATTCTCACCCCAAAGGGGTGGCTAGGTGGCACAGTGGATAGAGCACCAGCCCTGCAGTCAGGAGTACCTGAGTTCAAATCTGGCCTCAGACACTTAATAATTGCCTAGCTTTCTGGCCTTGGGCAAGCCACTTAACCTCACTGTCCTGCCAAAACAACAGAATTCTCCACCCACATGAAGATGGGAGAGACCCTGTTGCCCTTGATCTGGGGAAATGCTTTCCAAATGTCAACTTCTGCTCCCCTGGCCCCCAAACTAAGCAGGTGGAATCTTCCCATCTTGGGCCCTGTCTAACCCCAGGGGCCCATGCAGGTGAATGAGACCAGGCTCCACTTGTGATTGCTGTATGTTTTCATTGGTTTTCATGTGCCTGTGCCATGGACAATCTATTGTATCAGTCTAAGACTTCCTGCCTTATGGCCTGCAGGGGGCGGCAACCTTCAGTTTTGCAGAGTCCCGCCTGATGATTAAATCATGATTTCTTTATAAAAAAAAAGAAATTATTGGTTCCTATTCTATATAAACTCTGGAAAAATAGGTAAACATGGAACTTTGCCTAACTTTTTCTGTGACACAATATGGTGCTTATACCTAAACAAGAAAGATTTAAAACAGAGAAAGAAAATTACAGACCTATCTCCCTGATGAATATAGATGCCAAAATCTTAAATAAAATTTTAGCAAAGCATTTACAAGGAGTTATCACCAGGATAATACATTATCACAAAGTAGGATTTATCCAAAAATGCAGGGTTTCTTCATTATTAGGAAAACAGTTAAGATAATTAATTATATTAATAACAAACATATCAGAAAACATGATTATATCAATAGATGCTGAAAAAGCTTTTGACAAAATACAGCACCCATTCCTATAAAACACTAGAGTATCTAGAATAAATGGATTCTTCCTTAGAATAATAAGCAGTATCTATTTGACATCATTAACAAGCATTATATGTAATGGAGATAGGCTAGAGACATTACCAACAAGATCAGGAATGAAACAAGGATGATGTACTAAAGATTTTAGCTGCAGCAATAAGAGAAGAAAAAGAAATTGATGAAATTAGAATTGGTGTAGGAATAGACAAAATTCTGACTCTTTGCAGATGCCATGATAGTACACCTATAGAATCCCAAACAATATCTAAAAAAACTATTAGAAATATTTAGCTACTTTAGCAAAGTTGCAGGACATATAATAAGTCCTCATAAATCCTCAACATTTCTATATAAGACTAGCAAAATACAGGAGAATGAGCTAGAAAGAGAAATCCCATTCAAAGTAACTTCAGACAATATCAAATACCTGCGAGTCTACCTGCCTCGGCAGACTCAAAAACTTTTTGAAAACAATTACAAAACCCTTGTCACACAAATAAAATCAGATTTAAATAATTGGGCAAACATCAACTGTTCATGGATGGTTTGAGCTGTTATAATAATAAATGTTAATTCTACCAAAACTAAACTACCTGTTTAATGCCCTACCAATCAAAATACCAAAAAACATTCTTGAATAAGTTAGAAAAAGTTGTAAGCAAATTCATATTGTGAAATAAAAATCAAGAATTTCCAGTGTTTTAATGAAAAAAAGTACAAAAGAAGGTGAGTTAGCCCTACCAGATCTAAAATTATATTATAAAGCATCAGCCCTCAAAGCTGTCTCATATTGGCCAAGAAATAGAGTTTTGGATCAGTGTAATAGATTTCATGCAATAGCAGGAAATGTTTATAGGAATCTGCTGTTTGATAAACCCAAAGATTCTAGCTATTCAGGTGAAAACTCTCTCTTTGATAAAAGGTTATTTGGAAAACTGGAAGTTAGTATTGAAGAAACTTTTATTATAGCCACACCTCACAAACTATACCAAGATAAAATCAAAATGATTTAGATGTAAAAAAAACACATTATAAGCAAACTAGTATATCAATGATTAGTTTACCTGTCAGATCTATGACCAAAGAAGAGATGGAGAAATTCACTAAAAAACAAACTATGTATTTTTGATTACATTAAATTAAAAAGCTTTTGCACAAGCAAAACCACTGTAACCAAGATCAAAAGAAATGTAGCAAATTAGGAAATAAGTTTTACAACTAGTATTTCTGACAAAGGACTCATTTCTAAAATATACAGAGAAATGAGTGATAATAAAAAAAAACATTCACCAATTGACAAATAGTCAAAGGATATACAAAGGCAATTTACAGATGAGGAAATCAAAGAGATCCACAGTCAGATGAAAAATTGCTCTAAATCACTACATATTAGAGAAATGCAAATTAAAGCATCTCTGAGGTACCACCTCACACATCTCAGACCGGCCAATAAGATCAGAAAGAACAATGCATAATGTTGGAAGGGATGGGAAATCTGGGACACTAATACACTGTTGGGGTAGCTGTGAACTCTTTCAACCTTTCTGGAGAGCAATTTGGAATTATTTCCAAAGGACAACAAAAATGTGCATACCCTTTGATCTAGCAATACCACTACTGGGTCTATACTCTGAAGTGATTATGAAAAGGGTAAAAATATCACTTGTATAAAAATATTCATAGCAGCCCTGTTTGTGGTGGAAAATAAATGGAAATTAAGTGAATGTCCTTCATTTGGGGAAGAGCTTAATAAACTGTGGTATATGTATGTGATGGAACACTATTATTCTATTAGAAATCAGCAAGGCTTGGAATTCAGGGAAACCTGGAAGGATCTAAATGAATTGATGCTGAACTAGTTGAGGATAAACAGAAGAACATTGTACACACTAATAGCAACATGGAGCTGATGATCAACCTTAATGCACCTCCTCATTCCATCAATACAACAATCAGGTACACTTTTGGAATATCTGTGATAGAGAATACCATCCGTATCGAGAGAAAGAATTGTAGAATTTGAACAAAGACCAAAATTTGTTACCATTAATTTAAAAACAAAGAAAAATGCTATCTTATTATGCAATGTTGTTATCTCTTTTACTTTTTTCCCCTTAAGTATATGATTTTTCTCTTATCACATTTAATTTAGATCACAGCATACTACAGAAACAAAGTAAAGACTAACAGACTGCCTTCTGTGGGGGTGGGGGGAGGGAAGCAAGATTAGGGGGAAAATTTGTAAAATTCAAAATGTATAAGTAAATTTAAAGTGGACAAAATAAAAATAAAATTCAATTACTTGGGTGCAAAAGAAAAGCACAATGAACCTCAGTTTTTTCATCTGCATAATGAAAAAAATTAGAATGTAAAGATAAATGTGTTCTATCAGCTTCTAGTTCTATTGTACTATGAATCTTATTGCATCATTTCCTCAAGAAACTCATATACAAATATCTGTTCATGCTAATAAATTTGTATCATAGTGGAAAGAATAGTAGGCTTTTAATCGAAGAAAGGGATTCAAATCTCACTACACTACTTCCTTTGTGGAACTGGGCAAGTTAAACTCTTTGCTTATTGACAGGTTAAGACTTGGGATAAGGATTGAAATTGTACTTGAGATTTCATTGTTATACTGAACTTCTGGATGTTGAACCTTTCATCACCGCTGTAATTGGTATATTCTCAAGTTCTGAATTCAATTATCCTTGGTTGGTTTTGGGGAATTTTAAGTAAGATAAAAAACTTATTGAGAAAATGACATGGAATCCTTAATTTTCATTTTGGTGCCAGAAATCTGGAACAAGTCATGGAGATATGATGATTTATTGAAATATTGAATTATTTTTCCCCACTTTAGTATACTACAGTAATGTATCCACATTAGGGAAAGTCATAGTAATCATATAATTGGTATGTGTCACCAATATCAACTATCAATCAATTATAATATATACCTAATAATGACTTGGTTTCTATACTTGTAGCTTTGTGTCTATGCATTAAGGAAAATGTCATTAGTTACTAGGAACCTCATTTTTCCTGTTGATGAAATAAGGTTTCTAATATTAGTACAATCTGGTTGAAAATTTGGATGTCAGTAAAACATTAAATACTTTATTAATGAGAGCTATTATTATTATTTATATTTTAAAAATGAAACAGAATTTTCAGTTTCAAAAGAGCAATAGAAAGAATACTGAATCTGAATTCAGAGGATTTGGGTTCAAATTCGGACTCTGACACTATTCAACTGACTTACAATAAATTTAATTAATCTCCCTCTGTCTCAGTTTATCAAAAATAAAATAATTAGATGATCTCTATGGTAAATTAGATGATGAATTAGATGATCACTATGGTACCTCCATCTCTAACTCCAAGAATTTCTTAAATTGTAACTGCTGTTGTTGTCCTGTTGTGTCCAGCACTTTGTGAGGCCTTTGGGATTTCCTTGGCAAAGTTAAAGGAAGTTTACCATTTCACTCTTTAACTCATTTTATGGATGAGGAAATTGAAGCAAACAAGGTTAAGTGACTTGGATAGGGTCACATAAATATTGAGTGTTTACTGTCAAATTTAAACTTATGAAGATGTCTTCCTGACTTCAGACTAGGCACTCTATCGTCTACACCAACTTGCTGGCCTATTATATAAGTATTGAAGCTATTAAACATTATTGATTCAATAGAGAAAATTGTCACCTGTTAGAAATTCTCAAAGAGAACCAGTGTCAATAGAATGTTTGCTTCTTGAAATAATAAACTATTTCATTTTTGTTTTAGACTTTTGTCCAGTTCTACCTGCTAAATGTGTTTTTCTTTATTTTGATAGTAACCAATGAAATCAATCAAGACATCTGTGGTGTAAATTATAGGAAATATATTTCTGAGATAACTGCATTAAACATTTGGAATATTAAGATGTTTGTGTGTTCTCCACTCTCTAGGAACTTACATCTAGAAGATGAAATAAATGTACATGTCATCGGTAACTGGAATATTTGCATACATCCCCATATTGAACAAAGTTTATTACCAATTTCAGAAAGGTTACAGAACATATTTCTGGTACAGTCATGATTTCATATTATATATTATATATATATATATATATATATATATATATATTCCCTAACTGGTTTCATTGAACTACATTGTTAAGAGAAGTCTTTATCAAATGTCTCTACATCGTTGGTCTTTCCAAGGCAATATCCAAGGGAATTTGTTTTTGCCTGTATTGACAAATTTTAAATTGAATGGTACAGCAAACTTTTCACTATTTTTACAAGTGATACTAATTCCTTCAGGTTGAGAATATATTTATAGCTATTCTAAAATTGCAGTTGGTCCTTGAAGGGAGATTGTTTGTTAAACAATGCTTTGGTACTCAAGCATTGCACCCACAGAAAAACTGGTAAAATTATTTCCTATGTGAATTGTTTGTTGCTATTGTTTTTGCTGTTGTTTTAAAGTTCACCAGTGAGGGGAAGCTAGGTAATGCAGTGGATAGAGCTCTGACCTTGGAGTCAGGAGGACCTGAATTCAAATTTGGCCTCAGACACTTAATACTTACTTAGCTGTGTGACCTTGGACATATCACTTAACCCCATTGACATTCAAAAATTTAAAAAAAAACGATAAAGTTCATTATTTGTCTCTGTTTGGTCCTTTCTTTAGTAGATCATCTTCTTTCCATTCTCATACTAATTTAACACAGAAACATTTAAATCAAACACTAGCTCAAATGTTTGAGCTAGAAGGGATCTTAAAAATCTAGATCAGACCTCTCATTTGGCAAAGGAAGAAACTGAAGTGTTGCATGACTTACATAAAGTCCTAAGAGAGATGGTAAAACTATAATTCATACTCAGATTTTCTGATGCCAAATTCAAAGCATTGTACTATATTATCCAGAAAAACCCTCCAAATAAGTGTTGTTGGAATAAAATGTAAATTAATACAAAGGCTGCTTTTTCAGTCTTATCTCACTTTGATGAAAATCTTTTGCAAAAATCACAGTTCCATTCTACATAATCTCACAGCTATCCCACATTGAAATAAGGGCGATAACTCTTTTTCAATTGAGTCACACTGCTGAATGCTGAGAGAACACCTAATATCAAATCGAAGGAGGTTGAATACTCATTTGCTTGAGATCAATTTTAACCAATGGTCTTTGAATCAACTTCCTTTTAACATTCATTTCATACCTTGCTCTCTGACACATAGGATCAGATCCAATGTCAGTGAACACAGGCATACACTGCTGCATGAAAGCAAAATCAGCCTCACTGTCAAAATTGAGAGAGGTTGACAGAACAGCATGCTTATAATGCATTTATCTTGAAGATGCAGTTGCATATCAATGTTAGGTTTCTTGTAAACTCAGATATTTAAAACTGGTGAATAGCATCATTTCCCTTAGAGGATAATGACAAAGAAAAGATAACAAGGGTTGAACTAAGGTTGAAAATGAGTGGGTACAGGCATCATAATGAAAAGTGTTATGAATAGAAAAAGTACTTTAAGTAGGCATTTTTATCTTCTATATATGTGTGTGTGTATAAATTAATTCTCTTCAAGTCATCACAATACAACACTCTTCATTTCAGTAGAAATAAAGAGCGCAATATAAATTCTCTAGTGATGACATTTTATCTGAAATCCAGTCTCACATTTCATCTTGCCTTTGGATATTTCCATGTCAATGCCCATTAAACTCAAAATATTCAGAAGCAAACTTGTCAGCATCCCTGGTATCTATCCTTTTCTTTTCCAGTTTAGCAAGCTCCCTAGCCTAGTTCTTCATATTTTTTTTTCAATAGGACCTTTGCAAAAGTATTCTAAATGATGTCTCTATCTCCAGAGTGTCCATTTTTCCAATCCATCTTCAACTAGCTGCCAAAGACATATTTTCTAATGGACGAGACGTTGATAATTCCTTGTCTGAGAAGCTCCACTGACTCCCTACTGTTTCTAGATTGGGCCATCACCAATCTTCCTGACTTTTCTTGCCCCCGAACTCTGATGGCTCTGGAGGAGAGAGTGAGATTGATGACTTTACAAAGCTCTGCCTCATTTATATCTAATTCATTTGCAAGTCAAGACAAGCACCTCCTGATGTCATTGGATCTCTTTGAGAATAAAGGGTTAATAAATATGTTTAGAGTAAAAATATAAAGTCCTGTCAGAATACAAGCTCTTTGAGAGTAGGGACTATTTTACTGTTGTAATTTTGCCTACCATTGTGACCAATTATATTGATTATAATATTAATATATAAAATTCATTACTAAAACATATTATATAATTCTATTATATGATATATTAAAATATATGATGTGCTATGATATATTAATAATTAATTATTGTATTATATCTAATATTGCATATTATACTGTAATATATATATATATATATATATATATATAATCTAACAATAAAATAGTTCAAATAATACATCTTCTACACCACAGCTAAATGTGGCCTTAATACCTGTATAATGTTAAATAATCAAAGTCTTATTTTCTAATCCCTTTTTATCCAAACTTGTTTTCAATTGTGGTATAAAGAAGGGAGAAAAATGAAAAACTGAGAAAAGAGGAGAAAAAAATCAACCGAGAAATGAGTGAGTCCCCCATTGCACCTAATCTATATAACCACATACCAAACAATGTCTTGAAAGATTTAATGATCCCAGTATTTTTATAGACAAGTATCTCAGAAACACTGATTTATAAACTAACAGACTATATGAGTTTGTATATTCTAATTTAATCATTATCTAAGTAAGAACTGTGTTGAGTCTCATGCATCTCTCCTGTCTTTGAAGCAACATATTGATGAGTTATGTGTGTTTTTGCATGCTTGGTTACCACATCAAGTCAAAATTTATTTATCATGATCTTTTCTGTGTCATTACACATGGAACAGTATTCTTATAACACTCAATAAATGGCCTCTCAGGGGTACTACAAACTTTTGTTACTTTTACCAAAAGGACGAAAAACAGAGAAGCATCATCCAGAAGGTCTTTAATCACAAATCTTATAATCCTAGCATAGTCTGAGGATGACCTAGTACTGGCTTTAGGAGGTTGGGGGTGCAGGAGGTGAGAATCAATAAATTTAACAATTCTGTTTGCCCAGGAGACCCATATAACCACATGCCAGTTTGAGCTACAAGGTGAGAAACCAGAAAATATAACTAGCTAGCAGCACGGTGACATTAAAAATGAGTAATGGGTGATCTCTTTTAGGGCTACTTCTCAGAATGATAGAGAATGGTACTACTATTATGTGGCCCTATCAAGAGACAATGCTATATCACCTTTGAATTCAATTAGTTACAAGATCATCTTTAGACCGTTCCATATTTTTGTAGATTACTCAATTGCTATTCTAATGGCCTCCTCTGTCACATAATAAGTAGTTAAAAATACTTACCAACTGACTAAATACTTTGTATTTCTTTTTAATGTATGCATTATATTGCGTATATGTATATGTTTGCAGGTATAGAAAGATAAATAGATAAATTATTGCTGTTCAATTGTTTCAGTCATATTTGAATTTTGTGACACCATTTGGTATTTTCATGTCAAAGATACTGTAGTGACATGCTATTTTCTTTTCCAGTTCATTCTAAAGATGAAGAAACTGAGGCAAACTGGGTTAAGTGACCTGTCCAGGATCCCAGTCTTTACCACCAATGAATCTGGCAAAATACTAAATATAACAGTATGTTTCTTGTAGCACTGAGTCTGGTCTTTGAAATCCTCAGGGAAGAAGCCTCAATCATCTGAGATGGGACCTGTAACCATTAGAGAATCCCATCAATAAGACAGATTCAACCAGATATGTCTAGGGACCCTGAGGTTTAAAAACTATAGTAGGGGTTATTTGTCAGAGTAATTTCTATTGAAATAGACTTCTCTAAATTCTTCAAACATTTAAAAAGAATCCACCATGTACCAGACAATGAACTAGGTGCTAAGAATTTAATGATCAAAAAAATTATAGTCTAAAGTTCAAATATTTTGAAGATTTTATATTTTTGACCTATACTCTCACAGAACTCTCCATCTTTGTATCTATCCTATTACTTTTAACTATCTTTAATGATTATCTTAATAAACCATCTGCAGTAATTTGTGCCTTATCTAACTCTTGCAATTTTAATAAATATAAACTCCATAGAATCAGGAGATTTTTGTTGTCTTTTTGTAGTTGTTTATCTATCGTGTAGGACAGTGGTTTACATATGGAAAATGATTATTTGGATATGGAGAGATTCTCAGGAGAGGAAATGCTTTCTATTAATGTAAATTATCATCATATGTGAAACTTAAGTCTGAAAATTACTCAGGACATGAAAAAATTAAGGCTAAAAGACTAACTCAAGATAATGCAACCAGTATATGTCAGAGATGGGAGTTGAACCCAGACATTTTTGATTCTGTGGTCAATTCTCTTTCCTCTATTTTCCTATGGCATCTGACTTTCATGCTTAATAATTAATTAATTAAATTGAATTGAATTTGAATATGAAATGGCTTACTGGAACTCATGAGTAGACTAATTTCATTGAATCCCTATTTTTATGGTTGGAGGTTGACTCTTAATTTATGCTTTACCTACGAATGAATAAATTCCATTGCTGTTCCTTTTCTCAAAATCAATTAGGTATTCTTTCTTTCTGTTCAGCATATCATCTTTTTTGTTTTCTTTCCTTACAATGATACCTTCTGTGCATTATGTCATTTGATTAAACTCATCTGATCATACACTAAATGTCAATTTTCTCCTTTGGGTGGTAAGGGGAAGCAGAACTAATTACTCAAGTGGAAAGAATGGTGACAAGGTCTATCAGTACTAGACACTCCTTGCTTTTATCTTGCCAATGAACTCTATGCTTCAGCAAGGCTATTGTCTCTGCTGCCTTTTTGTTCATATTTTCCTCCAAGTGCTTGGCCTATAGTAAGCACTACAAAAATATTAGTTACTATCCTTTCCTCACCCTCCTTCTTGTCTTCTTTTTCTTCCTTTTCTTTCTCCTCCTTATCCTGCTATTGCAATGCTAATCCTACTACCCCTGCCTCTACCTCAGATTATAAATCTATTATGTGTGTGTGTGTGTGTGTGTGTGTGTGTGTGTTAACTTTTCTGGAGTGACTGCTTTCCAAACATCCTATTTTGTTTTAAGACTTTCCCTCAAGCCTATACTCATTTGTAAAGCTTCTTTTTGCTAAATATATTTTCTCTTTATTTCCTTTAATGTATGCATCTATCAAGTGTACATTTGTGTCATACTGTGGAAAAAAGAACAAGGGGTGTCTACTGTTAAATAATCAGGTTGTGTCTTGATCTAGATGAAGGTAAGCATTCTAAAGTAAAGGAATTGTACAATGATTGAGGTCATCCATGTCTGTAGGTCTCCTTTTTAAAAACTAGGGCAGAACTGTAGGAGAAGATAGAAGCAAGCTGGTTAATAAGCTTCTGTCTTGAAACCAGATGGTTACAAATATGGTTTGTGTTGGAAAGATGGGCCACTCGAGAGTACTGAGTACAACATGGAGCAGAAAGTTGATAATGAGGTACTTAATGCCTACATACAAACTAGCAGGTGAAAAATAAGAGGAAACAGATGGGCTGGCCAAAATTGTGCTTAAGATGTCAATAATACAATGTTTAGCTAATGATATAGCTATAGCTATGTAAATTGTATAAATATTCATGTTTGTACCTGCATATGCACACACACACACACACACATATATATATATATATGCACACACACATATCTACACACATGCACATACACAACTCTTATGAAAGAAGCCATAAGGAAGAGGAATATTGAGTCATATAAATTATAAACAATTAAATTTTACACAACCCACTGTCCTATTGTCAATAGAATTCATACTTTGTATTGCTAAACCTTCCTTAAAAGTCTGTTGCACAAGGGAATAATTCATTGATGTATCCATAACTCAACCCTAGATACAGAATGCCAGAAAAATTAATGCTAATGTTATGTTTTTCTTTTTGCCATTACTGTGTCTAATTTAATTTAATGCTAGTATTAGAAGTAGTCTAGGTAGTACATCATTTGTGATGGGTCTAGAGTTGTGAATACCCACGTTCAAATCCAGTCCCAGATACTTTCTAGCATTGTGAATATAGGCAAGACATTTAATCTCTATTGATCTCAGTTTCCTCCTTTATAAAATGAGGATTTTGTTGAGGGGGGAAAAGTGATCCTTACCACAAAAGATTGTGTTAAATGTCAAATGAGATAATATTTGTAAGGTGCTTAGTACTGTAGTTGGAACATAGTAGGTATTTCATAAATACTTTTTTTCCTTCTTCTCCATGGTAGGAGCCCCTTGAATTACAATAGAATTACGGTATAAAAAGGTGATCCCTGATATGTTCACAAAATTATCTTTTCCTAATAAATTGAAGTTGATCTTCTGGTTGCGTAATCTGTAACTAAGAAATATTTGTGATCATATGACTGTCTATTAAGAAGGCGGAATCTCCCTCACCCATAAAAATCTACATGTAAAAGACTGACTACTATATGACTCAATAATATACTTTTTATTTAATATTTTTATTCTTTCTCTATACTTATAACAAAAATTAACATTCATTTTTAACAATTTGAACTCTAAATTCTATCCCTTCCTTTCCCCCTTCTCCCTCAATGAGAAAGCAAGCTATTTGATATAGGTTCATAAAACATATTTCCCTGTTAGCTGTGAAAGAAAACAGAATTAAAAAAATAACAAAGAAAAATTATACTTCAATTTGTATTCAGACTCAGTTTTTTTCTCTAGAGTTAGTATTTTTTCATCATAAGTCCTTTGGAAATTATCCAGTAGCAATGCTTTAAAGAGAATAGGCAAGTAATTCACAGTTGATTATCATACAGTATCGCAGCTATTGTGTATAGCATTCTTCCTGTTCTATTCATTTTACTTTGTATCAGTACATGAAAGTATTCTCGGGTTTATCTGAGAGCATCATGCTTTTTATTGTATAGAATAATAGTATTTTATCATAATTATATATAAAATTGTTTAGCAATCCTCAATTGATGGACATTACCTTAATTTCCAATTCTCTACCATTATCTAAAGAACTGGAATACATATTTTTGCCCAGGGAAACCTTTTATATGCATATGCACATACACACACATATACACATATATATCTATCTATACATATATATATAAATATTCATATATATGCACTGTATATAAATATATAATTGTATAAATGCTCATTGATAGACATGTATAAATATACACATGCATATACATATAATTACATTATATATGCAATGCATACCTATACATTCATATGCATGTAAGTTATATGCACATGCACACAAATAAACAGGCATGTATATACATGTGCATATGCATTTATGTGTGCTTTATAATGTGTGTGTGTGTGTGTGTGTGTGTGTGTGTGTCTGTATACACTTAATTTTTGGAATACAGACCTAGTAATTTTATTACTACTTCAAAAGGTATCAATGATTTCTTAGCCCATTTGGAATAATTTCAAATTGCTCTACAGAATGGTTGCATCAGTATCCAGTTTCACCAACAGTTCATTAGTGCACTACTTTCACCACTTCTCATGTTTATAATTTTCCTTTTCTGTCCTTTTAGCTAATTTGATAAATATCATGGTAGAAATATTGATTCAGAAAAGATTCAGAATCAATGATAGCATAATTTCTCTTTCCATTCTTGTCCAAATATAGTGACTATTGGCTAACCACACTGAGCGTTTAGTCACATGATATGACCATTATGATATTCTACTACCCAGGTGGACCAATCACCATACAACTTCTTTGCTACATGACCTTTAAAGTACTGATTTCCACTGGACACTGTTTCTAATACATCTACCTCCTCTGACTTTCTGTGAAATTTCTTATGACTGAAGGATTGGAAGGGAAAAAGATTTTCTCATCTATCAATACTCAAGAAAAATATGTTCTAAAGGCTTTACTGAGTGCAGTTTCTCTGGCTGGCCAGTAGGAGGTGCTGTTTGCCCTCTCTGGGGTGTCTGTGACCTTGGTTGAGAGGCCTTCTCCCTTTGCTTGAGGGAGGGAATTGGAGCTATTGAATTCTTTTTCCTTTAATCAATGGTGGGCTTTACCCTGGCCTGAGGTCATTCCTCAGCTGGGCTGGTTCTTTTGCTCACACACCTGGGCCTGAGGCAGAATTAGTTTGCATTTGTTTGGGAGGAGGCCTCAGTGCAATGGAGGCGGAGGCTTAGACTCAGAGTTTCTCAGACCCGAGGAGCCCAGGGATGGTGTCCTCACCTCTCCTGTACCAGACCTCTCCCCTCAGCCCCTTCTCCAAGCTCCAGGGGGACAGCACCAACACCAGCTCCTCTGCTTCCCCGCAGACCCAAGCCCCCTTCGTCCAGCCCCACCGCTGATCCAGCAGGTCCGGCTCTCAGGCCCTCAGACTCCAGGTTCCAATTCAGCTGTTGATCTGGCTGATCCCGGGCTGATCTTCCCTCGGAGCTCAGACTCACCTGCCAGTACTCAGCCCAGGCTGCTGGGGGAGACAAATCCTGAGGTAGATTTTCCTCTCCTGGCTTTTTTTTCTGGGTTTCCTGGTTCAGATTTCTTTTAAGAGGTTTGTTTCATGTGAAAGATGGGGAAGAGATCAGGAGACTTTAGAACTGTGCCTGTCTTCTCTCCACCATCTTGGCCGGAAGTCCTATATATAGTCTTAATGTAGATTTTATTCAATCAGAATTAGAACTATATCTCTCCTCACTGATTAAATCACAACTTTCACTAAATTCATTATTTTTCAATAAATACTAGTCTTGTGATATTCCCATAATGGAGTTACCTCTCACTGTGGTGGTGGTGGTGGGGTGGAATGTTCAGTTTTATTATTTTATACTTGACATGAGATAAAATAAAAATAATAAATAATAGCAAATAAAATAGGTGCCTTTCATCAGCATACTTGCTAGTATGAGGATTACTAGTAATCTGTAATTACTAGTATTTGCCAGTAAGGTGATTAATTCTTTGTTCACTTCAGTGTAACTCAGAATGATTATTAAATTGTTGGAATGAACAAATTGTTGTTGGTGTGTATAATATTATTTTGCTTCTGCTCATTTCACTTAGCATTAATTCATGCAAGTGTTTCCAGACTTTTCTGAAATCTTGTCCCTCAAGATTTTTTTGGAACAATTGTTTGCTATAATATTCATGCATCACAATATGTTTGACTATTCCCTCAATTTCTAATATTTTGCCACTACAAAAAAAAAGAGTTACTTTGAATAATCTTGTACATGTGGGAATTTAACCCTTTTTCAAGATCTATTCATGGTATAGACCCAAGTGGTGGTATTGCTGGATCAAAGAGTATGCACAATTTTATTGCACTTTGGGCACAGTTCCAAATTGCTCTCCAGAAATGTTCGATCAGTTCACAACTACACCATCAATGCATTAGTGTCCCACTTTTCCACCGCTGATAATTTTCCTTTTTAGTCATTTGTCCAATCTGAAAGAGGTGGAGTGGTATTAATTTTCATTTTTCTCATCAATAATAATTCAGAGAAATTTTTCAAGTGACTATACATGACTTTTATTTCATCAGATTAATGTTTTTAAAACATAAAATACTTAGAGTGAAAACATATAGCTTAATAAAGCTAGATTCAATTTTTTTTCCCATCAAAATTCATAGATCCTCCTAGGTGAGGGACTTAAATTGGAAGAGGATCACCTTCATTTTAAAAATAATATTTTCTCATAATTCTAATCTATAACAAGATAAGAAACAACACTGTGCAGTGTAAAAATTACTATAGCACTCTAAACTTTAAGTACCTTAAATGCTGCCAGTTTTACATGCCAATGGTCATTCTCAGAGCTGCCAATCAATATGATTAATTATTTTTAAAACTTCCCCTTGTTCACATCATAAAAATGTTTTAAAAAGAAAACTTTTCCCCTTAACCAACATAATTTGGAACTTTTAAATTCTTTATTCCATCCTATGAACTTCTCAAAGAATGATCACACAGCAATACTGGTTAAATAACTTGAATATTGATTTCAATTTTCAGGTTTACAGACAAGATTTTATGGAAATACATAGGTGGGAATCAGAGAAATTAAGGAGCTAAGAAGTATAAATATATATATATATATATGTATATATATCATAATATGCAGATACTGCCTTCATATCTGGAATTATATATACATATATTTGTTTATTTGTATATATATATATGTATATATCATATGTGTATGTATGTATGTATGTATGTATTCCCTAGCCCATATTCAGCCTTTATCCAATTGTGATTAGTAATTATGTAGCCAGAGTGAATCATTCAATTCTAGTTAGTGGTAAAGGTTTTTTAAATTATATGTCTTTTCTGCTGACAGTGGACTTTTGAAGAACATGCATCCATTGGGTTAGAGTGAGTGCCAAATTCAGTGTTAATATGCTAGTGTTACAGACTCATTACAGTTTTATCTTCCTTCACTTTGTGTGTCATTGCTAAGTGACTCAGAAATGCCACTAATGGAGCAGTCAACTTATCCAACAATTACTATAATAGCAGCTACTAGTTTGGAGACTTTCAAAAGACTTTTGCGGGACGAAAGGCCTTTTAAGTTATTAAGTGATGCCACAGTCTTTCTAAATAGAGAGGCATTTTAGTCCTATTCCCTTTCCAGTTAGATCCCATTCAAAGAAGGAATGTCATTTTCAAGCTTAGAATGTATTGAAACCATTACCCAACTCACAGACTTAAATAGGTTGATTAACTTGTTAGGAAACATTTCCATAAAATGCTTCCTTAAATAACAATTACACCTAGAAATGTCACACTGAAGATCTGGAAACTATTAAATATATTTAAGATGAGAAATGAAAAGATTACATAGACTGCTTTTTAAAAAGTTCTCTTCATATTCCCGATTCTGAAAAGTCATCTTTAAAAATTTTCTTTATATTCACTTGAATCAATGAACTCTCTGTCTCTCTTTCTCTCTGTCTCTTCTGTCTGTCAGTCAGTCTGTCTGTCTGTCTGTCTCTGGCTCTCTGTCTCTCTCACACACACTCACACACCTACACACACCCTAACACAAAAACACTCACATTTTCTACAAATGGAGCATATGTTAACTGATTGAAATAACATTTTGTTCAAGACTGAGAACACCTTAATTACCCTCAAATTGTAGGGAAGCCTAAAAAATTAAACTGTAAAAATCACATTCCTCCAAATGGCATTATGTCTTAAAATAAACAAGGAATGTTATGTTTAGACATACGTGTGTGTGTTTTCTTTCTTTCTTTTGAGACTAATTATATTTACCCAGAAATCTTGTACCCCACTCTTTGATAATCCTAGGATATATAGAAATATAGAATTGTTAGTACCCTGCAATTTACTGGAAATCTGAAAGAAAATTTGTAAATCAAGGCATTTCTTACTTGCATGCTTCTCCATTCTTTTCCTAACTTTTTCTACAACCTCAGAAATTACTTTGAGAGATAATTTTCTAGGGGTGGCACCTTAATGGTTACCAAAATGTTTTAGAAGTTGATGACTCAGAATGAGTGTAACTAGCAGTTGTCCCAGACATAATCTCTGAGATCTTATCCTCTGAGATTGAAACTTAAAAAAATAAGGAATTTAATGTCATCAATAAATCAACAAGTTTTTTTGGGGGGGATACAAAAAAGAGGCAAAAGACAGTGTTTTACTTCAAGTGTCTTATTTACTTGCTTTCAAACCAGTAGGTGATACAAAATGTAAACACACACACACACACACACACACACACACACACACACACATATAAAATCAAGCTTCATATAGTATAATTAGGAAATAATTAACGGAGTAATGATATTGGAATTAAAAGGGTTTGGGAAAAAATTCTGAAGAAAGTGAAAATTGAGAAGAGACTTAAATGAAACCAAGGAGGTCAGGAAATCAGAGAAGGAATATACAAGAATTAGCTATGGATTCACTTTTTTTTTTAATTTAAGGCTTAGATACTAGTTCTTTGATTAATCCAAGGGTCACTGTTGTAAAAACTCATAGCAAGCTCAAATAGTTGCAAAAAAACTGTTAAATCATACTGGAGTAAAAATGCATATTATCAACTATAGGAAATAAATTTTAAGACTATTCATTTGACTGCTCAATAGCTAATGATTTGTAGAATGGGAAAAGGAGAGGCAGAAAGACAATTTAGGTGTATATCACTATTGCAAGTATTTGGATAAAAAATAAGGCAACTCTGAACCAGAATGGTGTTTGTATTCAGTAGAGGCAATGAGATGGAAATGAGATATATTTTGGAAGTAAATTCAATAAGAGTTGAGTATTGATTGAGAGTAAGAGTTTAGTACCTGGATGCTCTCCTAGATATCATGATCTCTAGAAGGCAACCATCTTACCATTTACTATCCAGCTGCCAGCTTTTATTATGCCCCAACATATCTATTTCCACTGACACTACCCCCTTGTGTTTCAGTTTCATTTTATGTTTACTTCTCCCCTTCCAATACTTTGTGACTTCCTTAAAGACAGACATTTCCTTTAGCTTTTCTTAGAATACTCAGTGCTTAGGACATCATAAGCATTTAATAATTTTTTTTTACTGATGGACTGAGACAGAAAGAATAGTCAAGGTTAACACTGAGATTGCAAAATTGGTGACAAGAACAGTTAACATTTGCATGGTGCCAACTTTATGGCAGTCACTGTGCTAAACATGTTACAGTTATCTCATTTGATCCTTACTGCCATCATAGGAGGGAGGTGCTTTTATTATTCCTATTGTTCAAGTGAGAATATTGAGGCAAAGAGAGGTTAAATGATTTGCCCAAAGTCACACAAGTAAAGAACTAAAGCTGAATTTGAAATCATTCTTGTCTGACTCCAAGAACAACACTCTTATCTAATGTAATATTGAAATCAATTTATTATTTGTCTGTGATGCTTGCTTTTCATCTCTGCACTTATAAATTTCCTTAAGAAAATTGTCTAAATAGGTTTTTATTAAACCCTGGCTAATAGTCTCTCTATTTGTCTTTCTAATATTAACTATTAGACTTTCTAGTATTAACTATTAGCAAAACTGGGAATCAAAGAGGATTTGCCTATAATGAATTGTCAGCTATTTGTTAATATCAAAATAATTCAATATGTAAACAGAAACATTTGGTATATTTCATCATCTACAAGTTATTTCCTAAACTTTTCCACTGGCCATTTAAAGATACCAGAATGCAATCTTAGGACTAGTTTTGGCTACCTTTGAGGTTGAAAACTGTCATTGGAGGGCAGCTAGGTGGTACAGTGAATAGAGTACCAAGCTAGAAGTCAGGAGTACTTGGGTTCAAATCCGGCCTCAGGCACTTAATAATTATCTAAATGTGTGGGCTTGGGCATGCCACTTAACCCTGCTTGTCTTGCAAAAAACCTAAAAAAAAAAAAAACCCTGTCATTGGCGTAGTGAAGGAACGAATGTCGAAAGAGAGCTAGAATTTTTGGGGGGAACTGGGAAGTTAGTCAATAGTTGTGTGGAATGAGAAAACTTACCAAGAATGCGCGTTTCATGTCAGATGAGTGGCCAAGAGAAATGTCAGTAGGTTCAAGTCTCACTTTTGGAACATTATGCATATATGAGCTCCCGGCAAGATAACCTAGCCTCTCAGTATCTCAGGAAATTTTAAAGCAGATACAGGCCCTTGTCATTCACCATATGTTCCTTTCTCCAGCAAAGAACATTTTACCACCCCCCTGCCCCAAAGAACAGCTATTGAAGGTCATTAAATAGATTTAGTCTTATACCATTTACCTCAAATGGATATTTTCCAAGGTCTTCCTAGGCGGTTCAGGAAGAGAGTACTAGTTTGGGGAATAGGGGTGGGCATGGCATGGGGCTTTCATGATTGTGAATAACACAATTCTAAGATAGAAATTCTGAGCATGTGTAAAGGATAGGTGTAAAGCCATCATTTAATTATGGCTATAGAGCTTGTGGCTAATAGAGCTCAACATTTAATGAAGACATTTATAATGCAATGGTTCTAGTTCTACTTAAAAGGTGCAGTGACAGATGTATTAAGCAATGATGATATACATCATCTGATGTAGCTCAGAGCCAGAACTCTACACAGGCATTTTTCATGAAAAAGTAATTTCAATCTCCCACATACCTTCACCAAATTTTCCTATGGTGATCTCTAGTTGCATTGTTTATCAGCTAATCTCATATTCTGTTTGAATACTGAAATACTTTCTGATTTCCTCTTCATTTTCCCTTTTCCTTTTTGTTTCAATATTAAGATACCTAAGGATAATTATGTGTAAAACCACTTGTCAGTCCAACAGGGAATGGAGGGCCCACAATAAGTTGGAACACGTATTATGGCAGGGAATTATTAAGTATTCCTATTTGGAAGGAGTCAACCATTATATTTCATTGTTAGGTAACATAGTGCTAGTATTGTACCTTTTCATTTTGAGCCAAACTGTGATGATTCTGTGAAATGTTCAATTTTTCAAACCATAAAAAAGTCACAGCCATGACCTTAGTGCATATAGGCTATAATAAGGCTGCCTTGCACCAAGACTTTCTCCATTGCTTCCATTCTTCTAGATAAGATTTTGGGAAGGTCTAGCATGCTTTCATGATCATCTCATCCTCCTATTCACCATCCCATTTCAGTTTTATTGGCCCCTTTAATGGAGAAGCTCTGGCTTTTGATCATAGTACAACAAAAAGAGATTGCTTCAAATAATCAGTTTTCAAGTTAAGAGAAAACCACGTGTATGACAATATATTCTAAGACCCTACCTCTATTCCAGGCAATCTATTAAGGGCCACTACTGTAAGTAAGCAGTCTGTCAGGGAATTTAGTAGTCTAGATTAATTTAATATTAAGTTTGATCTTGAAGGAGCATATTTCTTTCACTTAAATGGTAAATATTTCTATTTTAGCGTAATTTCATCCCTCTTTCTCCATTGAATCTCTAGATTACTTGTAAATATATGTATGTGTATATTATATATATATATAATCTACATATACAGATATATGTATATTGAAAGTACAATAAACTTAAAATAATTTACCCCCATACCCCAACCTTTATTTACATTTCATTTTTCAGATGCCTATGTGATTGTAGGCTTTGGCTTTGTCAAAACCTGAAATATTTAAATTTGGTGAGAATGATTTCTCCTCATAACATTTCCAAGAAGAAACAGGAAGGACTGAAATTCTCACAACAATATTTACATTTGCAGAATTCCCAAACTAGTTTTACTAGGTCTCCTGGGATTCAAATAATGTGAATGAAGTTACTTTTTATTAGGTGTTCGTCCAAATTTTACATTAAAAACCAATTGGAGTTCAACTATTACTGATTTAGATCTTGCTTGCCTTACAGCTAATTAAAGATTCTCTACTAAACTCAGAGAACTATATAAACAGATCTATTTTATCCATCACACCAATGTAGAACTGTGAGAGCTAGTCACTTTGACAACTTTCTTAAAAACCAGCAATATTTTGTTATTTAGTTTTTCAACTTTATAAGCCCAAACTTCACAAATTGAAACTTATCTTGATAATTAATTTTTTTCTTGACCTTCTGGGAAAAAATGAACTTTTGATATTGTGGCATTTTATGAAAATTAATTTTATTTATCAAATAATGGTAGAGCTTAAAAATGTAATTGAATAAATCAGAAAAGAAGGAAAAACATAAGCAACTTAATCACGATACCAATTTCATTCATTTTAGAAGCATTTATTAACCTATTATTTATGTCATGTGCTAGATATTTAAGGATATAAGCTAAAAATTAATAATAATTGTTCATAAGAAAAAGATATTCTTTGAGGAATGTAGTGAAGTTAGTGGTTGTGGTGGAAAAGACAGGGGAAAGGCAATTGCTTTTATTTTTAATCCTGTTCTGTTCACTTCACTTTCCATCAGCTCATGTAGGTTGTTCAGGATTTTCGAAAAGTGTCTTGTCCTGTCATTTTTTAAATATGTAAATATTTTATTCTTTCCAATTATATACAATAGCAGTTTCTACTTATCATTTTTGTAAGGTTTTGGATTTTACTATTTTCCCACACCCTCCCTTCCTTTACCCCTTCCGCCATAGAAGGAAATCTGATAATCTTTGCATTGTTTCCATGCTTAGCATTGATCAAAATTAAATGTGCTGAGAGAAAAAAAAAATCATGCCCTTGAGGAAGAAATAAATAAAATATTAGAGAGAGCAAGATTATGTGGTACATAGGGCAACTTTTTATTATATAAATATTTGTTTTCCAATTACATACAATAGTAATTTCTACCTATCATTTTTGATAAAGTTTTGAATTTTACACATTTTCCCCCAACATTCCTTCCCTCCCCCCTCCCCCCGAAGGCAATCTGATCATCTTTATGTAATTTCCAGAAGGCAATTTGGTAATCTTTACAATGTTTCCATAACCAAAATTGAATGTGTTGAGAGAAAAATCATACCTTTGAGGCAAAAATAAAATATTAAAGATAGCAAAATTATGTAGTACATAAAACACCAGTTTTAAATGAAGGTAATAGTCTTTGGTCTTTGTTTAAACTCCACAGTCTTTCTCTGGATACAGATGGTATTCTCGATTGCAGATGCCCTCAATTGTCCCTGGTTATTGCACTGATAGAATGAGCAACTCCATTAATATTAATCATCACCCCCATGTTGCTGCTTGGGTGTAAAATGTTCTTCTGGTTCTGCTCATCTCACTCAGCATCAGTACATGCAAGTCTTTCCAGGCTTCTCTGAAATCACATCCCTACTGGTTTCTAATAGAATAAAAATGTAACATAAAGTACAGAAACCACAATTTGTTCAGCCATTCCCCAATTGTTGGACATTCAGTTGATTTCCAATTTTTTGCCCCCATAAACACAGGTTCTATGAATAATTTTGTACAAGTCGCATTTTTTTTTTTACCATTTTTCATGATCTCTTCAGAATATAGACCCAGTAGTGGTTGCTGGATCAAAGGGTATGCATATTTTTATTGCCCTTTTGGGCATAATTCGAAATTGCTCTCCAGAAAGGTTGGATCAGTTCATAGCTCCACCAAAAATATATTAGTGCCCTGATTTCTCACATCCCTTTCAACATTGAACATTGTTCTTTCTGATCATATTAGCCTATCTGAGAAGTGTGAGGTGGTATCTGAGAGATGCTTTAATTTGCATTTCTCTTACCACTAATGGTTCAGAGTAATTTTTCATATGGCTATGAATAGCTTTGTTTTCCTTATCTGTAAATTGCTTTTGCTTTGCATATCCTTTGACAATTTAAAACAACTTTTTTTAATTGAAGGTAATAATCTTTGATCATTGTTTAAACTCCATAGTTCTTTCTCTAGATACAGCTGGTATTCTCTGCTGAAGATATCCTAAAATTGTCCCTGATTGTCACATTGATGGAATGAGCAGGTTCATTAAGTTAGATCTTCACTGCCTTGCTGTTGATAGGGTGTATAATGTTCTTCTGGTTCTGTTTATCTTACTTAGCATCAATTCATGGGAGCCTTTCCACGCTTCTCTGAAATCCTATCCTTCCTGGTTTCTAATAGACCAACCACATTGCATCAGATGGATATACCACAATTTGTTCAGCCATTCTTCAACTGATGGACAACCCCTGTATTTCCAGTTTTTTGCCACTACAAATAGAATGTTTTTGATCAAGTAATATTTTTGCCCTGTCCCATGATCTCTTCAAGGTAAAGCCAAAGTAGTGGTATTGCTAGATCAAAGGGTATGCACATATTAATTGACTTTTGGGGATAATTCTGAACTGTTCTCAAGAAAGGTTGGATCAGTTCACAGCTCCACCAACAATGCATTAGTTTCCCATATGTACCACATGCCTTTCAACATTAATCATTGCTCTTTCTGGTCATATGGGCCAATCTGAGAGGTGTGAGTTGGTACCTCAGTTGCTTAAATTCACATGTCTCTATTCAGGAATGATTTAGAGCAATTTTTCATATGACTAGGGATAGCTTTGCTTTCCTCATCTGTAAATTGCCTTTGCATATTATTGACCATTTGTCAATTTAGGAATGGCTTGTTTTTTTATAATTTGATTCAATTTTCTATATATTTTAGAAATGAGTCTTTTGTCATAAATATTAGTTTTAAAAACTTATTTCTCAATTTACTACATTTCTTTTGATCTTGGTTACAGTGGCTTTGCTTGAGCAAAAGATTTTTAATTTAATGGAATCAAAATTATCCAATAATTAGGGTTTTTAAAATATTTTATTTATTTTGAGTTTTACAATTTTTCCCCTAATTTTACTTCCACTCCCCCCACCCCCACAGAAGGCAATTTGTCAGTCTTTACATTGTTTTTATGATATACATTGATCCAAATTTAGTGTGATGAGAGAGAAATCATATCCTGAAGAAACATAAAGTATAAAAGATAACAAGATCAGACAATAAGATATCATTTTTTTAAATAAAAAGAAATAGTCCTTGGACTTTCTTCAAACTTCACAGTTCTTTCTCTGGATGCATTTGGTATTCTCCATTGCAGACAGCCCCAAATTGTCCCTCATTATTGTACTGATGAAATGAGCAAGTCCATCAAGATTGATCATTGCCCCCATGTTCCTTTTGGGTGTACAGTCTTTTCCTGGTTCTTACTCAGCATCAGTTCATACAAATCCCTCCAGGCTTCTCTGAATTCCCATCCCTCCTGATTTCTTTTTTTTTTTAGGTTTTTTCAAGGCAAATGAGGTAAAGTGGCTTGCCCAAGGCCACAAAGCTAGGTATTTATTAAGTGTCTGAGATGGGATTTGAACCCAGGAACTCCTGACTCCAGGGCTGCTGCTTTATCCACTGCACCAGCTAGCCACCCCTTCCTGATTTCTAATAGAATAGTGTTCCATGAAATATATATGTATACCACAGTTTGCTAAGCCATTCCCCAACTGAAGGATATTTGCTTGATTTCCAGTTCTTTGCCACCACAAACAGGGCTGCTAGGAATATTTTTGTTCAAGTGATGTTTTTACCCTTGTTCATCATCTCTTCAGGGTATAGATCTACTAGTGGTATTGCTGGATTAAAGGGTATGCGTATTTTTGTTGCCCTTTGGGTGTAGTTCCAAATTTCTCTCCGGAAGGGTTGGAGGAATTCATAGCTCTACCAATATTGTAATAGTGTCCCAGATATCCCAGAACCCTTCCAGCAATGATCATTATCCTTTATGGTCATATTGGCCAGTCTGAGAGGTATGAGTTGATACCGCAGAGAAGAATTAATTTGGATTTCTCTAATAAGTAATGATTTGGATCAATTTTTCATATGACTATGGATTGCTTTCATCTCCTCATCTGTAAAATGCCTTTGCATATCCTTTGACAATTTGTCAATTGGGGACTGTTTATTTTTAAATATTACTTAGTTCTCTGTATATTTTAGAAATGAGTACTTTGTCAGAAACATTAGTTGTAAAGATTGTTTCCCAGTTTACTGCATTTCTTTTGATCTTGGTTACAGTGGTGTTGTCTGTGCTAAAGCTTTTTAATTTAATGTAATTGAAATATTCTAGTTTGTTTTTAGAGATGTTTTCCATCTCTTGATTAGTCATAAAATTCTTCCCTTTCATAGATTTGACTAGTCCTTGATCTTCAAATATGTTTATAGTATTATTTTTTATGTCTAAATCCTGTATCCATTTGGATCTTATCTAGGTATATGGTCGGAGGTGTTGGTCTAATCTAAGTTTCTTCCATACTAACTTCAAATTGTCACAGCAGTTTTTATTGAAGAGAGAGTTTTTATTCGAATAACTGGACTCTTTGGGTTTATCAAATAGCAGATTACTATAATCATTTCCTACTATTGCACCTAGTCTATTCTACTGGTCCACCAATCTATTTCCTAGCCAATACTAGATAGTTTTGATGAATGATGCTTTATAATATAATTTTAGAACAGGTAGGACTGATCCCCCTTCTTTTTCACTTTTTTTCATTGAATCCCTTGAAATTCTTGACTTTTTATTTCTCCATATGAATATTCTTGCAAATTTTTCTAATTCATTATAATTTTTTTGAAATTTTGATTGGTTGGTAACTAAACAGGTAGTTTAATTTTGGTAGAATTGTCATTTTTATTACATTAGCATGACCTATCCATGACAGTTGATGTTTGCCCAGTTATTTAAATCTGAATTAGTTTGTGAGAGAAGTGTTTTATAATTGTTTTCAAGTTTCTGAGTCTTCCTTGGCAAATAGACTCCCAGTTATTTTATATTGTCTGAAGTTACTTTGAGTGTGATTTCTCTTTCTAGCTCTTCCTACCATATCTTGCTAACCATATATAGAAAAGTTGAGCATTTATGAGAGTTTATTTTATATCCTGCAACTTTTCTAAAACTGCTACTTGTTTCCAGTAGTTTTTTGGATAATTTCTTGGGATTCTCTAGGTACTATCATGTCATCTGCAAAGAATGGGAGTTTTGTTTCTTCTTTCCCAATTTTAATTCCTTAACTTTCTTTTTCTTCTCTAATTGCTGAAGCTAACATTTCTAATACAATATTTAATAGCAGTTGTGATAGTTGATATCCTTATTTTATCCCTGATCATATTGGGAATGCCTTTAGCCTCTCCCCATTGAGTATAATGCTTGTTGACGATTTCAGATAGACACTGTTAATTATTCTAAGGAACAGTCCATTTATTCCTACACTCTCTAATATTTTTAGAAGGAATGGGTGATGTATTTTGTCAAAAGCTTTTTCAGCATCTATTGATATAATCATATAAATTCTGTTAGGATTTTTGTTGATATAAATGATTATACTCACAGTTTTCCTAATACTGAACCAAATTTACATTCCTGGGATGAATCCTACTTTGCCAAAATTTATTATCCTAGTGATAACTTGTTGTGATCATTTTGCTAAGATTTTACTTAAGATTTTTACATCTATATTCACCAGATAGATAGGTCTATAATTTTATTTCTCTGTTTTAACTCTTCCTGGTTTACGTATCAGCACCATATTGGTTTCGTAGAAAGAGTTAGGTGGAGTTCCGTCTTCCCCTATTTTTCCAAAGAATTTATATAGAATAGGAACCAAATGTTCCTTAAATGTTTGGTGGAATTCAACTGTGGAAATTTTTTCTTATGGAGTTCAATGATATCTTGTTGAATTTCTTTTTTTGGGATGGGTTTATTTAGGTATTTGGTCTCCTCTTCATTTTACCTGGGCAACTTATATTTTTGTAAATATTCATTCATTTCATTTAGATTGTCAAATTTATTGGAATAGAATTGAACAAAATAATTCCTGCCTTATCTCTTTTAATGCTATCTTTTTTTGATGTTGCTTTGTCTGAGATAAGGATTGCTACCAATGGTTATTCACTTCACCTGAACCAAAATATATTTTGCTCCAACTTTTTACCTTTGCTCTATATGTATCTCTCTACTTCAAATGAGTTTCTTGTAAGCAGCATATTGTAGGATTCTGTTTTTTAATCCACTCTGCTATTTGCTTACATTTTAAGGGAAAGTTCATCCCATTCACATTCAAAGTTATAATTAATAACTCTTTTTGCCCTCGATTTTCTCTTCCCTCTGTTTGTATTTTTCCCCTTTCTTCCCTTTTATACGTATTCACCAGTATTTTGTTTCTGAATACCACCCTATTCAGTGTGTATGCCTTCCTATATCCACCCCTCCCCTTTCTTTCCCCTTTCCTTTTTTCCCTTTTCCCTTCCTTTCCTTCTGCTAGCTTCTCTTTTTTCTCCCCCTCCCTTTCTCTGCCCCCTCCCCTTTTCACCTTCTAATACTTGAAAGTTAAGAGGTTTTTTTAAGTTAACTGATTATTAGTGTAAGTTAACTTTAAGCCAAGTCTGATGAGAAGAAGATTCAGGTTTTTCTGATTTCCTCCCTCTTCCCCTCTATTACCATGTCTTTTGTACCTCTTAATATAATGAAATTTACTCCATTCAATCCCCCCCCTCCTCCTGTCTCCTGACTGTACCCCTTTTTTAAGGAGGAGGTGCTTTCAAATCATTCTGAGTTATAGATAATTCTGAGTGTTCATCACTTCTAGTTAAGTACATTCTATCTAATAGACATATAATTCTTAAGAGTTATTAGAGTCTTTCTCCAAAGTATAGCCATTGTCATCCCATTGTATAGAAATTTCATGGATAAGTCATGAGTGTCCATCACTTCTGGCTAGGTATTTTCTCTCTATTACAGTTACAATTCTCAAGAATTTTGAGAATCTTTTCCCATGCTTGGATATAACAAGTTTTAGTTTATTGTATAGCAGTTTTTTTTCCTTCCTCCCCCTTTTTAAACCTTTTCATGTGTCTCTTGAACCTCCTTCCATTTTGTTAAAGGTTCATCATTTCCCCTGAAAGAGAAAGCTCAGCTTTGCCAGACAGTGGATTCTTGGCTGCATTCCAAGCTCTCCTGTGCTTCAGAATATCTCATTCCAGTCCCTTGGATCCCTTAATGTTGATAGAAACAGCTCCTGTGTAATCCTTGCTGTGGCTCCTTAGTATTTAAATTGTTTCTTTCTAGATATTTGCAGGTGTTTTACTTTTATCTGATAGTTCTGATGTTTTCATTTTAGGATCTGTTTCTGGAGCGGATCAATGTATTCTTTCAATAAGTACTTTCCCTTCTGGTTCCATGATGTATGGGCAATTTTCCATACCTAGATCTTGTAAAATTAAGTACAGGCTTATTTTCCTCTTCAATGTTTTTGGGAAGTCCAATAATTCTCAGTTTGCCCCTCATCAATATATTCTTGAGGTCAGTGGTTTTGCTGATGACGTATTTTACATTTTGTTTTATTTTATCTATTGTTTTGACTTTGTTTAATAGGCTCTCATGAAAATGGTCTCATGAAATCGTTAGTTTCCGCAGATTCCATTCTTTTCCTTAGAGAGGAGTTTTCTTCATTTACCTATTGCAACTCCTTTTCCCAATTGGTCAGTTCTATTTTTGAAAGAGCTTTCTTTCCATTTGACTGATTGAGGTTTTGAGAGAATTATTATTTTCTCATTTGCTCAATTGGGGATCTGAGAAAATTGGTCTCATTTTGTATTTGTCCAATTGCATTTTCCACTGATTTGTTTTCTTGTTGCAAGGTGTTAAATTTCTCTAGGGTTTCTTTTTTCTTTTTTTTTGGTTTTCTTTTTTTTTATTTTTTGCAAGACAATGGGGTTGATTGGCTTTCCCAGGGCCACACAGATAGGTAATTATTAAGTTTCTGAGGCCCAATTTGAACTCAGGTACTCCTGACTCCATGACCACTGTTCCATCCACTGCTCCACCTAGCCTCCCAGATTCTCTTGTTTCCTTTTCTCAAATTTTCCAATTGATTTTTAAACTCCTTCCTTATTTCTTCAAGGAAGTCTTTCTGTGCTGGAGAACAGATCATATTCTCCTAATAGGTTCTCTGTCTCTCTGAGGTAGGGTCTTTTTCATTCTAAGAATTTTTCTATCCATCCACCTTTCTTCTGACCTTTCTTCATTTTGTTAAGGCTTTGAGCTGTGGAGGGACTGGTTCACAGAGGTTTGGCATTGAGATCCCTACAAACTTTACACACTGAATGCAATACCCCCAGCTGGCCAGTGGGAGGTGCTGGGTTCTTTCTCTAGATTTTCTGTGACCTTGATTGAGGCCTTCACTCTCAGGTTGGAGGGTGTGATGGAAGCTGCTAAATCTTTTTGTATTCAATCAATGGTGGGCTCTACCCTAAGGTGAGGACATCCCTCTCCCTATTGTGAGCTGTGCTGGTTCTTCTGCACAAACACCTGTGCATGGGGCAGAATGTCTGTGCTTGTCTTTGTTCTGGGAAGAGGCCTCAGCCACAATGAATGCATTGACTCAGAGTTCCTCAGATCAGAGGAATCCAGGGATGGTGTCTGCAGCTCTCCTGCACTGGAACTCTCCCCGCAGCCTTGTAGGCAAGCTCCAGAGGGTCAGTGCCAACACCAATGCCTCTATTCCCTAGTTGATCCAAGCCCCCATGGTCGACTAAGTGCTAGCCCTGCTGATCAAGTAGGCCTGACTCTCAGACCCTTAGGCTCCCATGCTCCAGCCCAGCTGCTAATCAGGCTAATCCCCAGATGCTCCTCCCTCTGCTACCAAACTCACCTAGGACCACATAAAACAATTCCTAAGGTAGATGTTTTTTTCTCCTGGATTTTCTTTCTGTGGATAGGATTTCTGTTAAGAAGTTTGCTTCTTATCATAGATGGGGAAAGATAAGGAGACATTAGAACAGTGCCTATCTTCTCTCTGCCATCTTGACCGGAATTCGCCCGATTTGTTTTTAATGATAGTCTCCATGTCTTCCTTGGTCATAAACTTCTCATTTTTCCATAGATCTGATAGGTAAACTTTGCTTGTTCTCCTAGGTTGCTTATAATATGGTCTTTTATGTCAATATATTCTGTGTATTTTGATCTTATCTTGGTATAGTGTGTGTGATGTTGGTGTAATTCAAATTTCTGCCACACTATTTCTTCCAATTTTCCCAACAGTTTTTTTCTTTTACTTAATATTTATTCTCATTTTGTACAAATAATGCTTTTTTACATTAATAAAATATTCTTGTTTAAGAGTAAATGAAATACCCCCTCACCCCATAAATATAGACTTTCTTGAGCAATAAAGGGGAGGGAAAAAGTTAAAATAAAAAAAATTGTAATAATTGTAGGTATGGCCAGGTGGCGCAATGAACAGAGCACCAGCCCTGGAGCCATGAGCACACGAGCCCCGTACATCCAACAATCACCCAGCCATGTGGCATGCAAGCCACCCAAACCCCACTGCCCTGCAAAAAACAAAAGAAAAAAAGAAAAAAAGACCCAAAATAAAATAAAATAGTAATGAGAGTAGGGGTGGCTGGGTGGCAGACAGAGCATTGTCCCTTGAGCCAGGAGCACCCAGGTCCAAATCCAGCCTCAGACACCCAATGTTCACCCTGCTATGCGTCCCCAGGCAAGCCACCCAGCCCCATTTGCCCTGCACCCCCCAAATAATAATGATAATAATGATAATGATAATAATAATAATAATAATAATAATAATAATAATAATAATAATAATAATAATAATATAAATGTGCTTGAGTCTTTGTTCCAACACCAACAATTCTGTTGCGGGTGGATCACATTCTTTATGATAAGTTCATGGCAAAAGTTACTTCCATATTTTTCCAAGGTTGCCATTGCTGATAACAATTCCCTCCTTTCATATTTCTCCACTACCATGTACTATATTTTCTCTCTCCTTTCACTCTGACTCTGCTGTAGGGTAGCTGAGTGGTACAGTAGACAGATCCCCGGCTCTGGGGCCAAGAAGCCCTGAGCCCCCATACCACCCCTTGGGCCCAGCATGCACCTGGCCCTATGATCCTGGACATGCCATCCAATCCCAGTCCCTTGCAAGAAGTAAAAAAGAAAATGTGTTATACCTGACAACTCCCCCCATGGTCCATCCTCTCCTCCATCACTCACATCCCCCCTTCCCCCTTCCCCCCCCATTTCTTCTTACAACAGATGTCTATAACCCATTGAGTATATATGCTGTTTCCTCTCCTAGCCACCTCTGATGAGAGTGAAGATACTCTCATTCCCCCTTCACTTCCTCCCTTCCATATCATTGCAATAGCTCATTATAATAAGAAAAATCTTATTATATGAAATGTCTTGGCCTATTCCCCCCCTCTCCTTTTTCTTTCTCCCATTACATTTCCTTTTTTTCTCTTGACTTCATTTATATACCACATTTTGTCTTCAAATTCAGCTTTCTCCTGTGCTTCAACTATAAAAACTCGTCCTACCTGCTCTATTAACTGAGAAGATTCATATGAGTATTATCAGTGTCATTTTTCTATGCAGGAATACATGCAGTTCATCATCATTAAGTTCCTCATATTTTCCCCTTCTCCTCCAATCTCTATGCTTCACCCGAGTCCTGTATCTGAAGATCAAACCTTCTGTTCAGCTCTGGCCATTCCATCAGGAACATTTGAAATTCCGCTGATTCATTAAAAGTCCATCTTTTTCCCTGGAAGAGGACATTCAGCCTTGCTGGGAGGTTGATTCTTGGCTGCATTACAAACTCTTTTGCCTTCTGGTATATTATATTCCAAGCCCTATGGCCTTCCAATGAAGTTGCTGCTAAGTCCTGTGTGATCCTGACTGCAGCTCCATGATATTTGAACTATGTCCTTCTGGATGCTTGTAATATTTTCTCTTTGACTTGGGAGTTCTGGAATTTAGCTATAATATTCCTTAATATTCCTAGGGTTTGGTTTTTAGGATCTCTTTCTCGGGGGGATGGGTGGATTCTCTCCATCTCTATTTTGCCTTCTGCTTCTAGAATATCAGGGCAATTTTCCTGTTGTAATTCTTTGAAAATGATGTCAAGTCTTTTTTTTTCTTATCATGACTTTCAGGTATTCCAATAATTTTTAAATTATCTTTCCTAAGTCTGTTTTCCATATCAGTTGTTTTTTCAATGAGATATTTCACATTTTCTTCTAATTTTTCATTTTTTTGGTTTTGAAGTATTGAATCCTGATTTCTGGTAAATTCATCAATCTCCCTGAATTCTATTCTTTGTTTGAAGGATTTGTTCTCCTCAGAGAGTTTTCATATCTCTTTTTTCCATCTGACAAATTTTGCATTTTAAAGCATTCTTCTCCTCCATAACTTTTTGAACTGTTTTATCCATTTGACCTAAGCTGGTTTTTAGCATGCTGGTTTTAGCAGCATTTTTTTGGATTTCTTTGACTTGGCTGCTGACTTCATTTTCATGGTTTTTCCTGCATCTCTGTCATTTCTTTTCCCAGTTTTTCTTCTAACTCCCTCATTTGATTTTCAAAGTCTTTTTTGAGCTCTGTCATAGCCTGAGTCCAATTTCTGTTTTTCTTGGAGTCTTTAGATGCAGGAGCTTTGCTTCCTCATCTTCAGACTATGTGTTTTGATCCTTCTTGGGTTCATATGACAAATATTTCTCGATGGTGTTCCTCTTTTTTCTCTGCTTGCCTATTTTCCCAGCCTAAGCCTGTTTTGGGGGTGTTTCCTGAGCTTTTTGGACACTCCCACAAGGGGCTCAGTGTGTGAGGCTCTGTCCTCCCTCCTTGTCTGTGAGTGACCATATATTCCCCTGCCCCTGCCACGGGGATGAGGTGGGGGGGGGCCTGCTTTTCTATGGGGGCGGCTAGACTGAAATCGGGATCTGAATGTGATCAGAACCCCAGAGTCCTGTTCCAGGGTCAGAGGACAGAGCTTGCAGTCTCTCTTCACTCCCCTCCTTCAGCTCAGTGGGCTCATGCCCTGGGGGCTCCTGATTACCCTCTCTGCCTGCTTCTGTTTCCTGTACCTCGCTGTTCCCCCAATATGTCCCTGGTACTCCCCGAGGTGTAGCTCAGGACACTCCCCCGCTGCTGTGAGCCAAGGCTCCCAGTGCCCTGGAGGTGCCTCCAGAAGGCTGAAGTTCTTTTGCTCTGGGGGGCTACCCCTCTGGCGGGCTGCCCCTCCAACCTCGGGGAGCAGAATCTTTCTGCTCTTTTCCAGGTTACCTTGAGTAGGAGAACTGCCTCATTGGGTCCCTTTGTGGGTTCTGTCTCTCGAAAATTTAGTTAGAGTCCTTAGCTTATGAGTTTTATGAGAGAGCGCCTAAGACAAGATCCATTCTTGTCTCCATTTTCTCCAAAAGATTTTATTGAGCAGTGAATTCTTTTGTCAAGGAAGAAACTGGACTCTTTTGGGATATCAAATAGAAGATTATTGTAATCATTTCCCTGCTGTCTCTTTTGTACCTAGTCTAATCCACTGATCCACCATTCTTTCTTAGCTAGTACCGAGAGTTTTGATGATTAAAGCTTTATAATATAATTTTAGATCTGGTAAGGCCAAGGTACTTCTTTTATAATTTTCTCCCCTTAAATCCATGATTTTTGTGACATTTTGTTTCTCCAAATGAATTTAGTTACAATTTTTCTGGCTCATTAATTTTTTAGAAGTTTGATTAGTATGGAAATAAATAACTTAATTGAGGTAGAATTGTCATTTTTATTACATTACCTCTACCTATTCATGTGCAGTTAATATTTGCCACTTTTAAAACTGATTTGATTTATGTGTAAAGTATTTTATATTTGTTTACATAGAGTTTCTGAGAGTTTCTTAGAATATAGACACCCCAGTATTTTATATGTCTGAAGATATTTTAAATGGAAGTTCTCTTTCTAACTTTTGCTGCTGTATCTTGTTATGTATTGCTAGAAACAAGTAGAAATGCTTTGTATGTTCTTTTATTTTATGTCCTGTGACGTTGCTAAAGTTTCTCATTGTTTTCAGTATATTTTAGATGTTTTTTTTTAGGGTTCTCTAGGTATACCATTATGTAAAGTGAGAGAATTTTGTTTCTGCCTTCCCAGGTTTAATTTCTTCAATTTCCTTTTCTTCTCTTTTTGCTGAATCTAATATTTCTAATACAATATTTAATAGTACTAGTTTCATCCGTAATCTTATTGGGAGTGCCTCTAGCTTATTCCCATTGCATATAATGCTTGTTGGTAGTTTCAGATAGATACTGCTTATCATTTTAAAGAACAATCCATTAATTGCTATGCTCTCTAAAGTTTTTAGTAGGAATGGGTGCAGTATTATATCAAAGATTTTTTCAGCATATATATATATATATATATATATATATATATATATATATAACCATATGATTTATGTTAGGTTTGTATTGATATAGTCAATTGTACTGAGATTTTTTCCAATATTGAACCAACCCTGCATTCCTGGAAATAATTCTGCTTGGCCATTGTGTATTATTCCAGTGATCACTTGATGTAATCAATTTCCTAAGATTTTATTTCAGATATTTGCATCCATAATCATTAAGTAAATTGATCTATAAATTCATTTCTCTGTTTTGACTCTTTCTGGTTTAGGTATCAAAATATTAGTGTTATAGATGGAGTTAGGCAGAGTTATGTCTTCACATATTTTTCCCAAGCATTTATATAGAATGAAACTGATTGTCTGTTAAATTATTAAACCTTTTTTAATCAATTAATTTATTTATTTTCATCCATTTGCATATGTATATTTTTAAGTTGTAAAATTTCTTTCCACGCTTATATCCCATCCCTCTCCCCTCATGTTCTTTAAGAATAATTCCATATTGTTCTCCAGAAAGTTTGAATCTGTTCACAACTCCAACAGCAATGTATCAATGTTCTGTTCTTCCTACAACCTCTCCAACATTGATCATTTGTTGTTTTTGTCATTTTGACCAATATCATTGAGGTGTTATCTCATTGTTGTTTAAATTTGCTTTTTTTCTAATTATTAATGATTTGGAGCACTTTTTTCATATGATCATATATAATGTTAATTTTGAAAACCATCTGTTTTTATCTTTTGACAATTTATCAATTGGAGAATGACTTATAGCCTTATAAATGTGATGAAATTCTCTATATATTTATCTCCTAATTATGAAGATTTTTTTATTTTTTCCCAGTTTTCTGCGTTTTTTTCTAATTTTTGCAGCATTTATTAGTGCAAAATCATTTAATATAGTCAAAATCATTTGTTTTGTAGTTTGATAATGTTCTCTAATTCTTCTTTGGTCATAAATTATTCCCCTTTCCATAGTTATAATAGATAGAGTATATCTGGTTTTATTAATGTATCTATAGTATCATGCTTTATGTCTAAATCCTATGCCAATTTTGACTCTATTTTTGTATAGTGTGTGAGATGTGGTCTAGGCCTAGTTTTTGCGACACTGTTTTCCAGTTTTCCCAACAATTTTTGTCAAATAGTGAGTTCATATCCCAGAAGATGATATCTTTGGTTTTCTCGAATAGTAACTTGTTCTAGCATTTACTGTGATTTCTTTTGAATTTATCCTAATCCACTAGTCCAATACTCTATTGCTTAATCAATACCAGGGAATTTTGATGACTGCTCCTTTACAGTATTTTTACAATATTTTTCATCTTGATATTCTTGCCCTTTTGTTATTCTAGATGAATTTTGTTACTATTTTTTTCCTAGCTCAGTAAAGTAGTTGTTTAGTACTTTGATAAGTATGTCACTTAATAAGTAATCTAATTTAGGTAGAATTGACATTTTTATTATATTAGCTCAGTTTAACCATGAAGTTTTGATATTTTTCCAATTATTTAGCTCTGAACTTATTTGGGTGAAAAGTGCTTTTTAATTGTCTTCATACAATTTCTAAGTTTGTCTTGGGAGTTAGATTTCAAATAATTTAATGTTGTTTATAGTTATTTCAAATGGAACTTTTTCTATCTCTTACTTTTATTGTTCATATATAGAAATGCTGATGATTGATGTGGTTTTTATCTTACATCCTGTTTCTTTGCTGAATTTGTTAGTTTTTTTCAAGGAACTTTTTTTTCTCAGGAACTTTTTTCTCAGGTTCTCTGAGTGTACCATTATATCATCTGCAAAGGGTGAAAACTTAGCTTCCTCATTGCCAATTCTGATTCCCTCAATTTCTCTTTCTTTCTCTTATTGCTATAGCCAGATTTTCTAATACTATATTGAATAGCAATGGTGATAATGGCCATCCTTGTTTCACCCCTGATTTTATTGGAAATGGCCCAATTTTATTCCTATTAAGTATAAGATTTGGTCATGTTTGTAGATAGATCCTCATTATTTTAAGGAAGCCTCCATTTATTCCTATACTTTATAGTGTTTTAATAGGATTGGATGTAGTATATTAGACTTTTTCAGCATCTATTGAGATAATCTTAGGTTTTCTGTTGGTTTTAGTATTGATATGCTTAATTATGTTGTGTTTTTCTAGTGTTGAATAATCTCTGCCTACTTTGTAGAAATCCTACCTGCTCATGGTGTATTATTTTGGTAATAACTTGCTGTAGTATCATTGCTAAAATTTTACTTAATATTTTTGCATCAATATTCATTGAGGAAATTGGTCTCTAATTTTTTTATCTGTTTTAGTTCTTCCTGGTTTAGTTATAAGCACAAAGTTGGTGTCATAAAAGGACCTTGGCAGAACCTCTCATATTTTTAAATATAATTTATGTAGAATAGGAATTAATTGTTCGTTAAATGTTTGATAGAATTCAATTGTGAATCCATATGGCCCTAAAGATTTTTTCTTAGGGAGTAGACTTTTCTGAAATAGGATTATTTACATATTTAATTTCCTTCTCATTTAAACCTGGACACTTAGATTTTTGTAAATATTCACACATTTCATTTGGATTATCAAATTTGTTGACTTAGAGTTGGGCAAAATAGTTCTCAATTATTTCCTCCTCATTTGTGATGAGTTCACATTTTTCATTTATGATTCTAATAACTTGGGTTTCCTCTTTTTTAATCAAACTACTCAAAGTTTTATCTATTTTATTTCTTTTCATAAAAAACTCTTGATTTTATTTATTCTTTAATACTTTCCTTTTTTCAATTTTTAAAAATTTATCCTTTAATTTTTAGAATTTATAATTTGGTATTTAAGTGGGGTTTTTACTTAGTTACTTCTCTAATTTTTTTTAGTTGCATGCTTAATTCATTGATTTTTTTCTTTCCCTATTTTATTCATGTAAGTATTTAGAGATATCATATATCCCCCCTTTAACTGTTTTCGCTATATTCCTCAAGTTTTGGTATGATGTCTTGTTTTTCAAAGTCTAGGATAAAAATCATTAATTATAGCTACAATTTGTGGTTTGATGCACTCATTCTTTATTTTTTCCTTTTTTTAAAGGCTTTTGCAAGGCAAATGGGGTTAAGTGGCTTGCCCAAGGCCACACAACTAGATAACTATCAAGTGTCTGAGACCAGATTTGAGCCCAGGTACTCCTGACTCCAGGCTCGGTGTTTTATCCACTGTGCCACCTAGCCACCTCCCAATGCACTCCTTCTTTAAAATGAGGTTATTTAGTTTCAAATTAGTTTTAGATTTATCTCTCCATGGCCCATTATTGCACTTGATTTTTATTGCATTTTGGTCTGAGAAGGAAGTTTTCACTATTTCTGCATTTCTGCATTTGATTATGAGGTTTTATGCCTCATATGATCAATATGGTTATATGATCAGTTTTTATATAGATGCCATGTACTGCAGAAAACAATGTATATTACTTTCCATCCCCATTCAATTTTCTCCAAAGTTCTATCATGTCTTGAGTTTTTTTAACATTCTATTTACCTCCTTAACTTCCTTCTTGTTTATTTCATGGTTAAATTTATCTGAGTCATTAGAGGGAGTTTGAGATCTCTCTCCCACCAGTGGAATTGTACTGTCTATGTCTTCCTCTAACTCATTCAGCTTCTCATCTAAGATTCTGGATGCTATACCACTTGGTGCATACATATTTAGTGTTGAAATTGCTTCATTGTCTATGGTACCTTTCAGGATGATATAACTTCCTTCCTTGTCTCTTTTAATGAGATCTATTTTAGAAGTTCCTTTGTCTGAGATAAGAATTGTTACACCTTCCTTTTGCACTTTGGATGAGGCAAATATATATTGTGCTGCAACCTTTTACCTTTACTCTAAATATATTTCTCTGCCTTGAATGGGTTTCTTGTAAGCAACATCTTATAGCATTCTGGTTTTTAATCCACTCTGCGATCCACTTACATTTTATGGAGGAGTTCATTCCAATCACATTCAAAGTTATAATTCCAAACTCATTATTACCCTCCATGCTAACTTCCCTCTTTTGAATTTTTCATTTTTTTTCACTTTATCCATATTCCCCCCCCATATTTTCTTCTGAATATCACCTCCTTCAACATGTTTGCCCCCTCATATCCACCCCCCATGTTTCCCCTTTCCCTTCCTCTTTCCCTCCCCCTCGCCCTTTCCCCGTTTACTATTTGAAAGGTAGGATGAGTTTCTTAAGTGAATTTGTGTATGTTAATTTTTAGTTTGAAGTCTATTTCGTTAAATTTCCATCTTTTCCCCTGGAAGAGAAGGTTCAGTTTTGGAGGATAGTGAATTCTTGACTACAGTCCAATATCTGTTGCTCTATGGAATATCATATTCCAGGCCCTTCCATCCCTTAATATCAATACAGCCAGGTCCTGTGTAATCCTTACTGCGGCTCTTTGGTATTTAAATTGTTTTTTTTTCTGGCTGCGTGCAGAATTTTGTCTTTTATTTGGTAGTTCTGGAATTTGACCACAATATTCCATGGTGTTTTCATTTTGGGTTCCCTTTTAGCAGAAGATTGATGTATTCTCTCAATAACTATTTTACCCTGCTTTTCCATTATATCAGGGCAGTTTTCTTTCAATAGATCCTGAAATGAATTTAGGCTTTTTTATCCTCAATGTATTCAGGAAACCCAATGATTCAATATTCTCTCCTGGATCTATTCTCTAGGTCAGTAGTTTTGCAGATGAGGTATTTTATGTTTTCTTCTATTTTTTCAATTTTTTTATTTTGTTTAACAGATTCTTGTTATCTCTTGAAATTATTAGTTTTCATGGATTTCATTCTTTCTTTTTAAGAGAAGAGTTTTCTTCATTTAACTTTTGAAACTCCTCCTCCAATTAGTCAATTCTACTTTTGAAGTAGTATTCCACTTGCCCAATTATATATGCCAAGGATTTATTTCCTTTGCAGGGGATTAATTTTTCTCTCGCATTTCTTTTCCCAGTTTTTCCAATTGATATTTAAACTCCTTGCTGACCCCTTCTAAGAACTCTTTCTGGGCTGCATACCAAACCATATTCCTCCTCAGAAGTTCTAGTTCTTTCTGAGTTAGGGTCTTTGTCTTCAAGATAGCTTGCAATGGACCCCCCCCCCCCTTTCACTGGCCTTTCTTCATTTTCCTAGGATATGGTGTTGGAGGGGTGAGGCTGGTTCTCAGACCTTTTGAGCTGAAATTCCTAGAGACTTAGCTCACTGGGATTAGTAACTCCATTAGGGCCCTCCAGTAGTGAGTGTTAGAGGCTTTCTCTAGAGTATCTGTAACCTTGATTTTCAGCCCACTCCCTAGATCTGAGGGGGTGGGGGGAGCAGCAGAGTCTGAATCCTGGAACAATGTGCATTGGGCATCAGGTTGTATAGTTAATCTCATTATTCTCTCAGTACTGAGAGAGATCTACTGCCTGTACCTGATGCTGGGGAGGTGGGCGGATTTTTACTGCACTTGTTCAGGGAAAAGAACTTTCTTCCACAGGGATTAGGGGAGAGGATTCAACAGGAAGCATGAGGACTCTGCTGAAAATATGTAGTTCTTGGCCCTATTCTTCTAGATCAGTGGTCCTGAGTGGATTGATGTCTCTCTGCTGTGTGGAGTTCTCCCGCCCACTGTCCTGGAATTCTTCCTCCAACCTCAATGGAATTCTCCTGCCAAATCACAAAGCTAAAGCTTCTGAGGCTGTTTTCAGGTTAGACCCAGGTTTTACCCCAGCACCCCTGTGCTGGCTCTCTGCTCTCTGCTCCTGGCTCACCCACATTCCCCTAGGACAGACCTTGTTGGTAGATGTTTTTCTCCTTTGTTCTTCCCTGGATTTTATGGATCTGAATTTTGTTAAGAGGCTTGATTTATATTAGTTCTGAGGGAAATCCAGGAGAACTTAGCACAGTGCCTGTCTTCTCTTCACTATCTTGGCTGGAAATCGCTTGTGTAATCCTCACTGTGCTCCTTGGTATTTAAATTCTTACTTTCTGGCTACTTGCAGCATTTTCTGTTTTATCTGCTAATTTTGGAGTTTGGTCACACTTTTCCTTGGTATTTTCTTTTTTGAGATCCCTTTTAGGAGGGGATCGATGTATTCTTTCAATAACTATTTTGCCCATGATGTCAGGGCAATTCTTCTTCACTATATCCTGAAGCATGGAGGCCAGAAATTTTTCCTCCTTAAGTTTTGCAGGAAATCCAACTATTCTTAGGTTTTCTCTTCTGGATTTATTGTCCAGGTCAGTTGCTTTGCTGATAAGGTATTTTTATATTTTCTTCTATTCTTTTGGAATTGTTTGGTTTTGTTTAATGGTTTCTTGTTGTCTCATGAAGTCATTAGTTTCCACAGATTCCAATCTTTTTTTGGAGAAGAATGTTTTTCTGTTATCTTTTGCAACTCCTTTTCCAATTGGTCAATTCTATTTTTGATCAATTTTTTCAATTTTCCCAATTGTGATTTTGACAAAATTATTTTCTTCTTATTATTGTCCAATTTTATTCTTGTTTTCCAGTTGCAAGATAATAATTTCTCTTTCAAAGTTTTAATTTTTTCTTGCATTTCCTTTCCCAATTTTTCAAATTGATTTTTCAACTCCTTCCTGATCTCTTCTAAGAAGTCTTTCTGGGCTGTAGACCAATTCATATTCTCCTCTGAGCCTCAAGTTCTCTCATAATTAGGATTCTTGTAAAGAATAATGGACCCTTCCTTTACAGTGGGCTTTCTTCATTTTCCTAGGATATTTTATTGGGGGACATGCTAATTTACAGATCTTTGTTGCTGAGATCCCTAGAGGCTTTGCTCAGTGGGCTTAGTAATTCTAAATTTGACAGCCAATTGAGAATGCTATACACTTTCTCTGCAGTGTCTGTGAAGTTGAGTGGTGACCCACTCCCTAGGACTGAAGGGGTGGAGGGGCAGGATGATCTGAGTTATTCTTGAACAATGTAGTCTGGGCCCTCAGGCTATATAGTCATTCTCTTTAATCCTCAATCATCACTGGGGGGGTGACCTAATCTCCACACCTGAGCCTGGGGGGGCGGTGTTGCTGTGTTTGTTTTGGGAAGAGTCACTTTCTCTCATAGGAATGGGGGGAGGACTCAACTGGAAACACAGGGACTTCACTGAAAACATGGTAGCTCATGCCCTTTGTCTTCCAGACCAGCAGCTGACCAAATCAATGTCTAGCTGTTGCAATGGCGCTCTTCCTCCCCATACAACAAACACTCCTGTGCTGGAACTCTCCCTGACACCTCACACACAGAGCAAAGGCTTCTACTTCTGTCCTCAATCTAGTCCCAAGGGCTCACCCTGCCAGTTCTACACTGGTTCTCTGCTCTTTGTACTGGTTCTCTGCTATTTGTACCTGGCTTGCCCATTCTCCCTTGGGACAAACCTTGTAATAGATGTTCTCCTCGGTACTTCTCTGGGATTTGTGAATGAAAATTACAGTAAAATATTTGGTTTATGTTAGTTATGAGGGAAATCCAAGAGAATTTAAGATAGTGTCTAGCTTCTCTCCATCATCTTGACCAGAAGTCTGGAAATTCAATTGCAAACTTTTCTTGTTGCTCATTTATTTCAGCCGTGTCCAACTTTTAATGATCCTATTTGGGAGTTTTCTCAGCAAAGATTCTGGAGTGGTTTCCCATTTCCTTCTCCAACTCATTTTACAGATGAGGAACTGAGGCAAAAAGATTAAGTGAATCACCCAGATTACAAAGCTACTAAGTAGTCTGAGGCTAGATTAGAATTTAGAAATATGAGCTCTCTTGACTACAGGACTTGATCTTTTTCCAGGGTGATATCTAGCTTTCCAAATACCATATGTCTACAAGTAATTTTTGAAGAATTAACATAGCTACAAAAATACTGATTTGGATAATAAAGAATTGGAAGTGTTGTTGACCAAAAGAATTATAAGCAAAACTCACTGAATTTCTTTGATCATGTTGAAAGAATGGAACTTATTTCATATTCCCTCAAGTGTTCACCCCATTCCAATTTATCCTCCATTCAGTAATCAAAGTGATTTTTTTCTAAAACACAAGGCTGATCATGTCAACCATCCTATTCAGTAAATTCCAGTGGCTTTTTATCACCTAGAGGATGAAATAAAAAATTCTGTTTTAGCATTTCAAGCCTTACAAAAGTCAGATACTTTGTACCTTTCTAATCTTTTTTAAACCTTATACCCCAACATGTATGATTCTGTCCAGTGACAATAAACACTAATTTACATTGTCATTATGATCTCTAGGTCTCTAATATGCATGGAATACTCTCCATCCTCATCTCCACATACTGGTTTTCCTGGATTCTTTTATGTCCTCCCACAATCTCTTTGAAGCCTGCAATCTTCCTGGGTGTTGTGAAAACCAGATAAAAATATAGTTGGGAAATATTTTTACAAAAAAAAGAAAAATTCAGTAAAATATAGGAGGCAGCTAGGTATCTCAGTGGATAAAATGCTTTTTCTAATGTCAGGAAGCCCTAATTTCAAATCTGGCCTTACATACTTAATATGTGACCCTTAACAAAGTCACTTAACTTCTGTTTTCTAGTTTGTTGGAAAAAGAAATAGTAAACTACTTCATTATCTTTGCAGAGTAGGACCCTACTCAACACCAAAAGAATATTGATAATTATATGTGATTTTTTAAGGCTTCATGTCCTGTTTGTGGGTCCCTATAATGATTAAGTGATCTACTGTCATTATTTGTTTGATATCACAATTCTATAAGAAACCTTTCTGAAACTCTCTTAAGTATATTGCCTTTTCTCTGTTATTTGTCTTCTATTAATCTTTTATTTAGCTCTTTGATCATATTTTTGAGTGTCAACTTGTTGTTTCCATCAGACAGTGATCTTCTTGAGATCAGATTTCAGCTTGGACACTTTTTGTATCCCTAACACTTAGAGATGTCTGGCACATAGAAGCTTAATAGAAGTTTTATCCCTGAGAATGCTTTGTAATTGAAAATATAATATGGAATGACCAACTTGATTCAATCATATTTGAACAAAATACATAAACTTGTTTGATAACAATGTCATTGTGCTAGGCTATTTGATTTCCTGATTAGAGGAGTGATGCAACTGCTTAAAACACTAATAATGATAACATAAATCCATGTCACAACTTAGCTAATGAATTAAAGTGATATTTAATAGTATGTTCTTCTCCATGCAAGGCTATCAAAAAGAAAGTTAATTCCATGTATGATATGAGATTAATTGGCATGCTGGTGTTAAAATTTAATGAGAAGAGCAACTTTAAGAGAAAGTACCATATAATGTCAGTTTAAAAATATACTTTGTACATGATAACATGAATAACAATGGTTTCTGAACAACCTTTGCAATGTTAATGAAATACGAAACTCCTTTATCTGACTCATCTATACAAGACTTGCAATAAGGAAGAAAATTATTCATAGATGTCTTCAGAGAATATCAATAGATTCATTTTTCAAATATCTTTTGGGAAAAAAAAAGAGAATTCAATTGACAAATTAATAGTATAACTTAACTCCAAGTCTTTATTCCTAGATTTCTTAATATAATCAAAAATGTCTACCTATACAACAATATCTAAAAGTACAATTATAAGATATTTCATGCATGTCATCTGCATGAACTGAACTAAAAATATGTTGATGAAGAAATATATTTGACTAAATGCTGAATTACTGAAACTTGAATTTTTTTTTAGAAATGGAAGAGTTTATGGTTTCAATTTGTAATCATGTCTTTTTGTCTAAAATAACATTAATGTTACACTTGAACATAAACATATTGAGTAGTGAAAATTTTTCAATAAGTAAAGGAAAATGTGAAAATTTCTGTTCAGGTATAAAAAAGCAACATTTATTTGATACATAGAGTGAGGATTCTTTATTTATGTAAACTTGATATATATGTGTGTGTGTGTTTATGGTATCTCTACACATACACACATATGTATAGAAAATTACAGAGCAATAAAATTGATATTTGTATTTTATTTTTTGAATTTAAATATTTTATTCTGGGAATGGGTGTATATGCCCATCAGATCCTCAAAAGGTCTACACATGACAAGATCAACAAAATACATTAAGAACCCTTGATCTATAGTAATCACGTAGCCAAAATAATAGAGTATATATTGATTTTAATGAAATGATAGAAAGCAATTCTCTGCACTACAAAGAAAGCAGAGCCATTTTGTTGAAACTACAATAGAAATATATCTTACAGTTGCCCAAATAGGATATCAACCCATATCATCTTAAGAAGAGTAATTAAAATATAGTATTATAGCATTGTATATTCATAATTCAAAATTTTATGGAATGACTAACTTTAAAAATATAGAAAATTAGTAGAAAAATTTAAAAATGAGGGAAGATAGGTGGTACAGTAGATTGAACACACTGGCCCTGGAATCAGGAGGACCTGAGTTCAAAGCTGACGTCAGACACTTAGCTGTGTGACCGTTGGCATATCAATTAACCTTGCAAAAAGGAAAAAAATTAAAACCTTATGAAATAAGAAAAGGAACATATCATCTCTGTGACCCTGTCTTCTATTGAAATTGATCTGAAGAATCAGTGAGTGTGCTGAAGATGAGCAAACAACCAAATAAAAAACAAGCAAGCAAAGGAAATTCAATTTTTAATCCACAGTTGAATAATTTATAGGAAAATTTGTGTTCTGTAAATATACATACATATATACATGAATTTATATATATATTTATATATATATATATATATTCTAGTCTTGTAAAACATTTTCATATTTGTCATTTTGTATAGGAAGACTCACATAAAAGAAAAAGAATTAAAGAAAGAAAGTGAAAAAATTAGCATGCTTCAAGTCATATTCAAACAATATCAGTTATTTCTCTGGAGGAAAGTATTATGCTTCATAATTAGTCCTTTGTTATTTTCTTGGAACACATTCGCAATTCTTCATCAAACTATATTGTTGTTCCTGTTTATAATGTTCCCTTAGTTCTCTTCACTTCACTATGCATCAGTTCATGTAAGTATTTCCAGGTTTTTCTGAAACCATCCAGTTTATCATTGCTTATGGCACAATAATATTCATTGCAATCATATGCCACAGTTTGTTTAGTCATTTTCTGATTGATGAGTATCCTTTCTATTTTTAATCCTTAACCATCACAAAAAGAGTTGTTAAAAATATTTTTGTGCAAATAGGTCCAACCCCACCTTGATGTCTTTAGGATATAAACCCAACACTGGAAATTCTGGAACAAATGGAATATATATCCCTTTGGGCATAGCTCTCTATTTTGGTTGAATCTGTTCAAAACTCTTCAAAGAGCACATTAATGTCCCAGTTTTTCTGCATGCCCTCTTAACATTCTTCCTATTGCTTATTTTACATAGAAATTAATTTGATATATGTGAGATGATACCACAGTTATTTTGATTTATGGTTCTATAATTAATAATGATTTAGAACACTTAAAATATATTTTTAAAAAGAAGCATTACAAATTGTCTTCAGTTCATTTCTGTGTCCATGGGGATAAGAGGAAAGATGAGGAAAAATTAACAAGAAAAATTAGCAACTAAGAATTTAACATCATAACTCTAGGAAATAAATGCTACCAATGTCTCTATCCATACATATTTTACCAAATAGGAACCTGGGAGTTGAAAAAAAATTTAAGTGACTGACTCAGGAGAACAAAGCTAGTAAGTGTCTGAGCAGAGATTAGAATTTAACTCTTTTGTTTAAGGTTTTTGCAAGGCAAATGGGGTTAAGTGGCTTGCCCAAGACCACACAGCTAGGTAATTATCAAGAGTCTGAGACCTGATGTGAAACCAGGTACTCCTGACTCCAGGGCCTGTGCTTTATCCACTGTGCCACCTAGCTGCCCCTAAAATTTAACTGTTGCAGGGTAGATGTTCAGAATGTTATCCACTATATATTTTATCCTTCAGGAACAATATCTCTTCTCTAGGTTGTGAGATGAATATGATGATTATGATGGTGATTACTGTCCTCTGTCCTCAAAGAAGACCCTGACATAGGGGAGGTACTGCCATTACAAGCACATGAATTGGATTTGAATGAGAAGATGCTTTGCTAAGTCACCAACCTCATTTTCTACTCCATAGCCAATTGGGTCCAGTTGACCATATATGAATCAAAATGACTGTAGATGACCTTGAATGTGAGACAATCAGATTTAAGTTATTTGCCCAAGGTCACACAACTAGTAAGTGTCAAGTGACTGAGGCTGGCTTCAAATTCCTGTCCTCCTGATTCCAAGGGTCAATGCTCCATTCACTGTGCCATTTAGCTGCCCCTAGGTGAATACCTAGCTACTTTTTGAGTATAGACAGCAACTTGTAAATGAATTATACTATTTTTCTATAGATGTAGCATTTCAAAAAATTGTGAAATTTGTAAAGGAAGAAAATGAAAAATATCAAGATAAAGAAAGGAAGAGGAGGAGGAGGAGGGAGGAAAAGGAGGAGAAGGAGGAGGAAGGAGGAGGAGGAGGAAACTGGAGGTAGAGGAGGAGAAGAAAGAGAAGAAGAACAAGACAGAGAAAGAGGAGGAGGAGAGGGAGAAAAGATGAGAAAATTGTTTAGGATAGAGAATTTTGTATAGCTAAAAGTGAAACAAAACTATGACCTGTTGTCAAATATATGGTTTGCAAGGACTTAGCTATCTCTAGGAGGACAAATAATGTAACCACATTTTATCCAGATCTGTAAAATTAGAGATTTAGATTATGTCTGCAGATTAGTTAATCTGCAACTAAGATTCTTTCCATTTCTAAAATTTGTAAATCTCTTTTAGAATCACAAAAAGAAATGAGGTGTTGGAAATTAGCATGGTATCCTATAAAGAAAGCTGTTTTGAGGATGAAACATTTTGGATTATATTATCTGTTCTTCTTATATGAATTCATTCAACATACCTGATCTCATTGGGATAAAATGAGGAGCTCAGTAAAGTAAAAGTTCTTAACATTGACTTTTCTTTAATGTTTTGCCAATTATATTTCAATATAATTGTTTTCAGGGTAGCTAGATGGTACAGTGGAGAGAGTACAGGCCCGGGAGCTAGGAGGACCTGAGTTCAAATCTGAACTCAGTCACATAATGGCCTAGCTGTGTGACCTTGGGAAAGTCACTTAACTCCATTGCCTTAAATTTGAAAACAAATGTAATTGTTTTCCTTT